>NC_138140.1:4542638-5144513 GCF_964188305.1 Podarcis bocagei | reverse complement strand
CAAAGCTGGGTAAGGGAGGCTCCCAGTTTTGGGGAGAGCCTTCCAACCTCCTTCCCAAAGCTGGGCAAGCAGTTATGCAATGTCATGTGAAACAATTGCTAGTCCAGACTTTCCAGTGCATTTTCACATAACTTTTGAGTCCAATTTTAGGGTGTGGGGGAGGGCAAGGGAAGTGGATTTATTATGCAAGAGTCCAAATCCACATCAATTGCAGCAGCTGAATTTACATAGCTAAACTATGGAAATTGCTCACACAATGTGTACTGATGACCACTGACTTGAGAGTCTTTAAAAGAGGATTAGACAAATTCATCATCATCATATGTTATTTATACCCCACCCATCTGGCTGGGTTTCTCCAGCTACTCTAGGTGGCTCCCAATAGAATATTTAATGGAATTAAAAATACGATAAAACATCAAACATAAAAAACTTCCCTAAACAGGGCTGCCTTCAGATGGTCAGGTAGTTGTTTATTTCCTTGACATCTGATGGGAAGACATTCCACAGGGCAGGTGCCACTACTGAGAAGGCCATCTGCCTGGTTTCCTGTAACCTCACTTCTTGCAGTGAGGGAACTGCCAGAAGGCTCTTGGGGCTGGACCTCAGTGTTCGGGCTGAACGATGGAGGTGGAGACGCTCCTTCAGGTATACAGGGCCAGCGCTGTTTAGGGCTTTAAAGGTCAGCACCAACACTTTGAATTGTGCTTGGAAACGTACTGGGAGCCAATGTAGGTCTTTCAGGACCAGTGTAATGTGGTCTCGGCGGCCACTCCCAGTCACCAGTCTATCTGCCGCATTCTGGATTAGTTGTGGTTTCCTGGTCACCTTCAAAGGTAGCCCCACATAGAGCACACTGCAGTAGCAGGAGATAGCTAGAGCATGCACCACTCTGGCGAGACAATCTGCGGGCAGGTAGGGTCTCAGCCTGTGTACCAGATGGAGCTGGTAGATGAATGCAATATAAGGCCAATAATGGATACTAGCCACATTTGCTATATTCTTCCTGCACAGTCACAGGCAGCAATGCTTCTGAATACCTGTTGCTGGAAACCCCAGGTGGGGAGAGTGCTTTTGTGCTCAAGTCCTGCTTTCAGGTTTCCTATAGGGATCTGGTTGACCACTGTGAGAACAGGACGCTGTTGTAGATGGGCCATCTGCTGATTCAGCAAGGCTCTCCTTATGTTCTCATGACCCTACAGATGCTAAAGGAAGTTTTGCTCAATCACACGGGAAGTGAGATTTGAAAGCAGCAGCCAGTGCTGTCTCCAGGTTTTGAAGGGTCCTTGCACACAACTCATTGAATCTGCTGCCTCCTTTTACTGCTTTTGTTGCTGGCTGCTTCAGCTGCTCTCGATTCTCAATGCTTCCATGTGCTTGCTTGTTCAGTAAGCAAGCAGCCAGTGGCATCTTCTCCTTCTTACCGCACCTGTTGTTTGCTTGCTCATCCCCGTTGGGCATCTACCATTGCTCCATTATTTGTTAAGGACAGAATGACATGGAACTGAACAAGCAGGTTGCAGTGGTGAAGAGGAGGATCAGGTCCAGGGAAGCTCTTGTCAGTGGTCTCCTATTGGCATACGTTCCTTTGGCAGATACCTAAGCATGGTGTCCACAAACCACAGCCTCAACACACAGAGTTTGTAATTCAACCACTTCACTATTTCCAACAAGTCTGCTCACCTGCAGTGTTGCAGCCAGATCCCATGCCACACAAGTAATCCAATGAGTAGGCTGGCTGCTAATTGGCCTGTGCCAGCAGACTTTGGTCAGGCATTCCCCTGGAGCGGGCCCAACCAGCCATTCAGGATGCTTGGGCCTGGGGTTGTTAAATCACAGTCTGCCCAGCATGCCACCCTGTTTTACGTTGGATCTCCCGCCCACCCTCCCATTACCTGTTGCTCTCTTGAGCTATGACCTTGCTATTGACCAAGTTGGTTGCCGTATTTGGGACCAGGCAGGAATTTTTCCATTTAGCAAATAGGCAGTGACCATCTGGTTTTCACTTACCTCACAGGAATCATCACAACTTTGTTAGTAATTTTTATTTTAAAAAAATCAAATATACATTTCCACCATTAAATATCCACCATTGTAATTCATCAACTTCCCTTCTTCCCCTTCCATGGTTCTTTTATTTTTTCCCATAATTTCTTAACTTTGTAAGGTGGTTAGACATTGGGTGAGTCTAGGTCTTGGCTGGAGGGGAGGCTATAGCCTCTGCCTACCCCTCCTTGGGGAAAGGGTGTTCTGTTTAAAGGATCCAGGAGGAGTGGCTTCTGTCTGACCTCCAGGCGGGGGCGGGGGCCATACCACTCCTCCAACAGGGGCCTTGCAGGGGGTACCCCTATTTGATGTAGGTCATAGGGCACCCCCCCAATATGTGGTTTACCCTTAGATGCACTTCCAGCAGACTGGCTGGAGTGGAATAGCAGTGGCTTTACCCAGTGCCTACGGCAAAGCATTCTCTTCTGTAACCAATAAAGTTGTGGCCTTATTCAAGCCCAAACCTAAAATGTTATTGTCCATGTGTGGTTATTCATTTCTCTAGGGAGGTGTGGGGTCACGGGACCTTGGCTTGCATCTCTGAGCTCACAGTAAAAATGTGTGTGTGTGTGTGTGTGTGTGTGTGTGTGTGTGTGTGTGTGTGTGTGTGTTAACATCTTGCAGAAATTAAGTGACATGTTGTTATGGGGGAAAGAACTATCCTCCCTGCTATTATTGCTCCAAATGTCAGGAAATATGAATGATAGCAAAATCCCAGCACAGAGATGGAATTAAAAAAAGAAGTGATAAGCCCTTTGCTGAATATGGTTCATTCTCTCTCTCCCTCTCCCTCTCTCTGACACACACACACTTTTTCTCTCTGTGCTCATGTAAATTGCCCTGCGTAGCCAATAATAATAAATGGGTAATACACACCCCATTTATATCAGGAAACAGATATAGGATTTTAATTATGGGAGTTAATTTTCAGAGCAGAAAGTCTGCTTTTGTACAACTAAAGGAGGATAACTTTTAATTAACTTTCAAGAACTTCATTTTTTAAAAATCCAATTAAAATATTTTGAGAGACCATTAGCATAAAAAAAAAAAATTCAGAGGAAGGCGAAACAAATATGCAGGAAAATATAAACATATACAAGAGCTTATCATTCTATAGAAAGATTCTGCTCTTCATTAAAGGCCAGCTTTTAAAAAAGACAAAAAGATGGGCGAAGTCAGGTCTTTCTTTACAGGAAACTCTGTTAAAAGCAACAGGTCTCCATGAAGCAGGATTTCTGAGCTTAACCATTTGTCAACTTATTGGGTTCAATTAAATAGTGTGTTTTTTTCTTTGGAACCGAATTTAAAATTGGGGAGGAGTCAGTGTAGTACTGTACAGTGGTTAGAGTGTCAGACTCAGACCTAGCAAACCAGCATTTTATTCCCCACTTAAACATGAAGCCCACTGCTTTGGGCCAGGCACTGCCTCTCAGCTCAGCCTACCTCACAGGGTTGTTGTGGGGCTCAGCAGTGCCACCTTGGGCCCCAGACTGTGGGTGCCCAATGCAGCGTGGTGCTGTGATGTCATGTCGCTGAGGCATGACATGATGTTGAGGTGCTATGTGACATGACGTCATGACGGTGCGGCGCTGGGCATGCGCACGCTCTTGTGCCACAGCACGCTCTTGTGCCTCTTCCACTGCAGGGCATCTATTGGGGCCCGCTGTGACCATGGACGCAGCCCAGAACCACGTCCGTGCCCACAGGTAAGGCATCGGTGAGTGATGGGTGGCGGAGGCTGGGCACCCTCAGCCAAATTTTTGTGGGTGCCTGGGCCTCCAGGGGCCCCTGGAGTTGGCACCACTGGTGAGGATTAAATAAAGAGGAGGATAACCATGTAATCCATCTTGAGCTCCTCAGAGAAAAAGGAAGGATATAAAATGCAACAAACAATAAATGTGAAACTGAATTTTATGTTATATTTTATTTTCCTTTATATGTTACCATAAAGTCTCAAGGAAGGTTACACCTTTAAAAAGATAATGAAAATACAGTAAAATAAAACGGATAGGTTTGTTGACCCCTGCCATATGGATCAGGGGTCACTGACCTTCTTGCCCCATTGGGCACACTTGGAATTCAGAGAATGCGCAGTGGGAACCAGCCACAAAATGCCATAGGAAAAGAGGCAGGGCTACAGGATTGTGCAGCTGTTTACCCCTGCCCTACTCCTGCAACACTGAGGGAAAGCCACCTATATCAAGCAGTCAAAGAGAAAAGCTATTTGCTCCTCTCCTCTGTTCAGAATGGAAAAAAGGTTGAGTGTCCAGTGAAACATGGGCATGTTGAGCTGTAGGGGGGACTTATTAGGATAGGCTGAGCCGGTGCAAACTGAGCAGGAATAGCAAACAGTCTCTTGTGCATTGTAGATTTCTGAGGCAGTGTTTAGAGGCCTTTCTCAAGTGCCATTGGTCACCCCTGTGGACCAACCCTATTACAGTGGTACCTCAGGTTACATACGCTTCAGGTTACATACACTTTAAGGTTACACGCTCCGCTAACCCAGAAATAGCGCTTCAGGTTAAGAACTTTGCTTCAGGATAAGAACAGAAATCGTGCTCCGGCGGCGCGGCAGCAGCGGGAGGCCCCATTAGCTAAAGTGGTGCTTCAGGTTAAGAAAAGTTTTAGGTTAAGAACGGACCTCCAGAACAAATTAAGTACTTAGCCCGAGGTACCACTGTACTCAGATCTCTGCTGGACAGTCTCCACAACCATTAAATGCAGTGGTTCTACACCAGGGGTCAGCAACCTTTTTCAGCCATGGGCCAGTCCACTGTCCCTCAGACCATGTGGTGGGCTGGACTATATTTTGAAGGGAAAAAATGAACAAATTCCTATGCCCCACAAATAACCCAGAGATGCATTTTAAATAAAAGGACACATTCTACTCATGTAAAAACACGCTGAGTCCCACACCGTCCGCAGGCCAGATTTAGAAGGTGATTGGGCCGCATCCAGCCCGCGGGCCTTAGGTTGCCTACCCCTGTTCTACACCCACCAGGCATTTCTGATGGTTTTGCAGAAAGACTTTCCCACAATCCACCCACAAATCCATGAGCGAAGAGGAAGTTAATAAGCAAGGGAGAGTGGTCAAAACATTCTCATGCAGCTAGGAGTAGATTTGTAGTTCCTGATTCAATCAATATATGCTGGGGGGGGTGGTAAAAAAGAGCTTGTCCCCGTCCCCCCGCCAGTGCCACCTTAGAGAATGGAGATGACCTGATACTGCCAACAAGCCAGGTCTGATGAATTTCTCTCAACCTCAGCATTGTGTGATGTGAGATATGTTGCCCACACTTTGAATTGTTTCCCTGTAACATTGTCGGGTGGCGCTGTGGGTTAAACCACAGAGCCTAGGGCCTGCTGATCAGAAGGTCGGAGGTTCGAATCTCTGTGATGGGGTAAGCTCCCATTGCTCGGTCCCTGCACGCAGTGCAAGTAGATAAATAAGTACCGCTCCAGCGGGAAGGTAAACGGTGTTTCTGTGTGCTGCTCTGGTTCGCCAGAAGTAGCTTAGTCATGCTGGCCACATGACTCGTAAGCTGTATTCCGGCTCCCTTGGCCAGTAAAGCGAGATGAGCGCTGCAGCCCCAGAGTCGTCCGCAACTGGATCTAACGGTCAGGGGTCCCTTTACCTTTAACATTGTCCTATAACCTGAATCAGATTACCATCACCACCACCACCAGAAAACCTGCTGGCCTGGCAGCTTGAGATGAGTAGCCCACAAATTTCTGAAGATACAGGTAGAGAAGAGTCTGCCACTATAAATAATAGACATTCCAGTCACAGTTGTTACTCTCAGGACCAGAAAGTCCTAGAGACAACCTGGAACAGTGGTGGGAAATCTCAGACCTGGGGGCCATACGAGGGCTATTCTTTTGGCCCTTAGGAATCTCCCTAGACCAAACAACCTTTGTAGTCACACCCTCTCTCTCCAGGCCACACCCCTCAACAGCCTTTATTCACATCTGCCTTATATGTTCACCTGGCTAAAATGTGTCCTTGGACTCTGATAAGGATTCTAGTTAGATGATATGTGTGTAGAAACCAGCCTAGTGTATAAAGACAAAAATTGTGTTAACTGTTCCACCCTCTTCTGCCTCTGGCCCTAACTACAGTATCATGGACATGCAGCCCCCAGAACAGAATGCAGCCCTTGGTCTGAAATTTAACCCACTGCTGCCTTACAAGGAAGGAACAAGCCCAAAATGGAACATTGACTCAACCAATCTCAACTAATCTCTTCACAAAACTCTAAGTGTTTCTCTGGCTTTTGACAGTGTCTCCCACTAAAGAGGATATTTGGAGGAGGATTTGCCCATTTCTCAATTCATTTGGGAACTTGCACCTTATTAGAGTAGTCTCTTTTTAGGTGTTTATACGTCTTTTTAAGCCATTTGTTTAAGGTAGTTGCATTGTACTAAGGCTGAGCCAAAAGAGGGACCCACCCCTTTTCAATTACTGCATTTAAAGGATGCAGAAATGTTTGCACAAAGGACAAGGTAATGAATGAAACATTGCCCTTTCTCTGAATAGTAAATTGTGTTGGGATTTGCAAAATTGTGGTGCCTGTTTTGTGATCCCTGATTGGCTCAACATTGGGGAAACAAGGTTCAGGGTGTGCTGCCCTCCCTCTAAATTGGCTTTGTTTGCCCACAGTGACATAATCCCATAGCCAAAACTATGGCTACATGATGTACCGTGGAAGAGGAAGACTGGTTTAATGGGAGTAATTGTGTTAAAGGTAAAGGGACCCCTTACCGTTAGGTCCAGTTGTGACTGACTCTGGGGTTGCGGTGCTCATCTCGCTTTAATGGCCGAGGGAGCCGGCGTACAGCTGTGGCCAGCATGTGGCCAGCATGACTAAGCCGCTTCTGGTGAACCAGAGCAGCGCATGGATTGCGTCATAGAGCTGCAAATAGAAAACTAACCCTAGCCAGTGACAAACATGAGTCAGCAGCAGGGAGAATGTTCAGGGAACATTTCAATGAGGTTCACATTTGTTTTCACCTGGGGAAAAATGTACCCAGGAAAAGAATGTAGCTCAGAGGTGGAGCACCTATTGCATACTGTCCCCAGCATCTCCAGACTGGGAGAGACTCCCTGCCTGAAATTCTGGGGAGTCACTGCTATTCAGTCTAGACAGTACTGAGATGGGTGAACCAATGATCTGACTGAGTAGAAGGCAGCTTCCAATGTTCCTACCCAGCACAACCCTGTCTAGAATACTTCTCTGCTCTTATGAAAAGTGCTGGATCAAGGCTGTTATTACTCACTGTATCCTCCCACCCATCAGTCCCACATAGCTGAGTCATCCAGTCCTCACCCATTTATTAGACAGATGGAGCATTTTGTCTCATGGCGGGGAGCGTAGGGGAGGGTTGAAAAGACTAAATGCCATTTTCATTCCCAAGCAGAGCAGAGCAGGCTTCAGCTGAGTAACACCTGAGTATTTCTAGCTTTTCACAGCCCTATTTGAGCAGTTACAAATATAACCACAGAGAACTGTTCCAAAGCCCATATTTATTACCATCAAAATCTAGTTTTTAAACAACAACTTGGGAGGGGGGTGTATTTAGCTGGAGTACTAGTTTAGAATGAAGGAGAGCATCATTTCAGGGATGGGGGGGAAACCACCCCACAATCCTGTAATGTCCTGTAATGTTGCACTGACCTCCAGTGGAACTGAGAGAAATAAATCGGTAAGACAGGATTTCTCTAGCACACTGTTGTAAGTCCTTCCCGCCCGCCCCCACAACTCTGCATTGTTTTATTATTTCATAAGCTCACTCCTGTCTTCCTTGTGTATCAGAAAGATCACAGCAGAAAAGGCCTTGCTTACGAATCGCCTCCATGCTGCAGATGGCTGATCTTGCAAGGTCAGCTGGAGGAGAAGGAGAACGAGAAGAAGCACCAAGAACTTTGTAGCTCAGTCAGGCTCAGCAAGGGAGGGTAAATTGTCTGGTACATTTGTCAGTTTTTGGGTGACACTGCCCACACCATCTCAGGAGAAAAGAGAGAAAGAGAAAGGGACTTCTCCTAAATGTCTCCCCCAAGCCCACCAACACTTACACACACAGTTCTGCATTCTTCAATGTCATTTCAAGGATAGCAATGGTTTGATCTCTTGCACAAATCAGGCAACATAGTTGGGAAACGTGGCAGTCCTGTTGCTCCTGAGCTATAGCATCCACTGGCTTTCGGTTTGCCTTTGAATACCAGTTGCTGGGAATCAGAAGTTGGGAGAACATTGTTGCATTCAGATTCTGCTTGCAGCTTTGCAAAGGAATGTGGTTGGCCACTGGGAGGATGCTGAAATAGACAGATCTCTGACCTAATCTAGCCAGTTGTTCTTGTTATGTTGTGGGTGAACATATCAGACGACACAGCGATTCTTCCAAAGCAGCTTTTTGTTTGTAAGCTGGAACAGAACTGAACTGAAGGGCTCAGTCAGCCTGCTTATATAGAGCTCCAGTACCACGCTACTGTAACAACTTTCTAAAACTATCCAACCACTGAACGTCACTTTCGATCCTTCATTTGCATAACTATCTACAGTGTCCATCCAATCACTGAACATCACTTTTGATCCTTCATTTGCATAACTATCTACAGTATCCCCCTGCTGGCCCAGGGTGAGAACTTCAGTACATAACAGTTCTTATGTTCTTTTTGTTTTCTTCAGTACCAAGAGGGAGTTGGGAAAACTTATTTAGGTAAGAGAAGGGAAGAAAAGATCCCTTCAGCAATAGAATTGGTTATTTTGGCCTCATCTATGCATTAGGTAAGGAACGCGGGTGGCGTTGTGGGTTAAACCACAGAGCCTAGGACTTGCCGATCAGAAGGTCGGCAGTTCGAATCCCTGCAACAGGGTGAGCTCCCATTGCTCTGTCCCAGCTCCTGCCCATCTAGCAGTTCAAAAGCACAAAGTGCAAGCAGATAAATAGGCACTGCTCTGGCGGGAAGGTAAATGGCATCGCCATGCGCTGTTCTGGTTCGCCAGAAGCGGCTTAGTCATGCTGGCCACATGACCCGGAAGCTGTCTGTAGACAAATGCCGGATCCCTCAGCCAGTAAAGCGAGATGAGCGCCGCATCCCTAGAGTTGTCCACAACTGGACTTAATGGTCAGGGGTCCTTTACCTTTAGGCTACCTTTCTTCTTCTTCTTCTTCTTCTTCTTCTTCTTCTTCTTCTTCTTCTTGGTTTCAGGACGGGAATTGATCACAGTGTGGATTTGCCAGCTGTGCCTTCCTCTTAGCACGTTTCTCCCTTGCGTTCTGAATTCAAGTGTCTTCAAAGTCCATGACACCTTTGGTAAAGGCTGTTCTCCAATTGGAGCGCTCACAGGCCAGTGTTTCCCAGTTGTCACTGTTTTTACTACATTTTTTTAGATTTGCCTTGAGACAGTCTTTAAACCTCTTTTGTTGACCACCAGCATTACGCTTTCCATTTTTAAATTTGGAATAGAGTAGTTGCTTTGGAAGACGATCACCAGGCATCGGCACAACATGCTCAGTAACCTCCTTCTGTTTCATCTGTTTGTCTTGAGCGACAGTGAAGTGTTTGTCCAGGGATGAAGTCAAACAATTGACCTTTGTGGGACACAAGCCTGGGTAGCGTGTCTGGAGGTCCTGGGCTGCCCAGATGACAAGACCCCCCTCTTGGCCTCGCTGATGTGGTCCAAAGGAAAGCAGAGCAATAGATAGGCACCAGCTGAGCTGCAGGAGTTGCTGGAAGATGTACAAGGTGCCGTCCACCATCTTAGAGAATCCACTGCGGATTTGTGTGGGACTTACTCCCTAGCCGTTGCTTCTCCCAAAGATGTCCCACAAGAAAGTGGAGGTTTGGGATCAGATACTTTTTATTTTAACTTTGGGAATATTAAACGAATAAATTAGATTAGACCAGGAGATAAAAGGGATAACTCTAGGTAATAAGTCATATAAATTAAAGGCATTTTCAGACTATTTAGTATTGATGGTAGAAAACCCAGAATAAAGTATTTAAAAAGGTTCTTGAAAAACTGGGAGAATTTGGTAAAGTCACGGGATTTAAACTAAACAAAGAAAAAACGAAATTAATGGTAAAAAAACATGGGGGATCAGGGGAAAAGGGAATTAGAAGAAAAAACAGGATTACAAATAGCGAAAAAAGTAAAATATTTGGATATACAATTGACAATGGAAAATATAAATTTATTTGAAGATAATTATAACAAAATCTGGAAAGAAATAAAGAAAGATATAGAGATATGGACCAAATTAAAATTAACATTATGGGGAAGAATATCTGCAATAAAAATGAATATATTACCGAAATTATTGTTTCTCTTTCAAATGATCTCCATAATTGGCAAAATGGAGTGTTTTAATCAATGGAAAAAAGACCTGGCGAAATTTCTATGGGAAGGTAAAAAACCACGTATTAAATATAAATTATTAATGGATAGTAAGGAAAGGGGAGCCTTTGGCCTCCCTGACTTAAGAATTTATTATGAGGCGGCATGTCTTTGCTGCCTTAAAGATTGGATTATTTTGGACAACATGGACATCTTAGACCTTGAGGGCTGGAATATTAGATTTGGCTGGCACGCGTACTTAATGTACAATAAAATGGCAGTGCATAACGGATTCTTAAACCATTTAACTAGGAACCCATTGTATAAAATCTGGATAAAATATAGATGACTCCTGGAACCCAAAACGCCATAGTGGACATCGCCAGGGGAAGTAATATCAGTTAAAAAGAAAAATACAGAAAGAAATTGGGCAACTTATCAACAATTATTAAAAGAGGAACAGGGACAACCAAAACTAAAACCTTATGAGGAAATCAAACAATACTGTACAGTGGTACCTCGGGTTACATACACTTCAGGTTACATACACTTCAGGTTACAGTCTCCACTAACCCAGAAATAGTACCTCGGGTTAAGAACTTTGCTTAACAGAAATTGTGCTCCGGCAGCAGTGGGAGGCCCTATTAGCTAAAGTGGTGCTTCAGGTTAAGAACAGTTTCAGGTTAAGTACGGACCTCCGGAACGAATTAAATACTTAACCCGAGGTACCACTGTACTCAAAATAAACCCAACTGTAAAGACAGGGCTAATTTAAGCTCATGGCTTTCAAAGGGTCTACTCTGAGTAGGACTAATATTGGATACAATAGGGGAAAATGGGGCAGATTGTTTCAGAAAAAAATCAATCTCATATTTTATATAACAAAAATTAGTCAAATAATATTTTTTTTTTGCTTTATGCACGGCATAACTAATCAATATAATAACAGCAATCAAAAGAACCATTAAAGTTAGAAGATAATGAGAATATAATGACTTGAGTAAAAAGTGGGTTTTGTGTCATTCTACCCCACCTAAGGGGCACTTAGATACATTGGATGGGGCACTTTGATACAAGGCATAATTGTATGAGAATGGTAATTATTTACAAAAAAATAATAAAAGAACAATTTTTACTCTGAGAGATCATAATCAGCCTTACAATTTGTTACTTTAAATCTAAATTACATATCAAAACTAACAGTGTTTCACACAGATCATAGACTTTATGGCAGGTTTTCTTAACAAAACATAAAAACTTATATTAATCTTTCCTCAAACACCTATTCATTTAAAAAAAAGCTTTGGAAAAACTTTAAAAAGTATAAGAACTCACATTAGGTAGTTAAAAAGTAGTAATTTAAACAAAATGCTTATAAAAAAAACAAGATAACTATTTAACATTTAGCTTCTATTGCACATTACGGTATATCCACAAGATAATAGAAAAAGTATAAAGAGATGATGTTCGAGATGTGCCCTTTGAGAAATTTGGTTTTGGCAACTGCAAAACAACATCCTTGAAATCAGCGCTGGCCTTATCTTCTACAATGGGGAAGGCAAACATACAAGATCCTGGTTTTTTCCTCTGACTTGGTAATCAGACATATTATAGTTAAAAATGACTTTGGCCACGTAGTAAACAACAGTTTTTTTTTTCTTTTCAAATTTAATGAGTTGGAAATCTCCAACATTTATATTTTCAGGATTGGGAACATCAAAATTTATACCCTCATCTTCTGGATCAGATGCAACTTCAAAATCTTTGTCATCATCATCACTCAATTCCACATATTAATTCCGACTGGTAGCGGAGTCAGATTGTGAACGACATCTTTTCTTAGTTGTTTTTTTAAGTTTCCGTTAAACCCAATAAAACTTGAATATTGGGGCACTATTGTACACTAGCAGGGCAATTTTATACATATCAATGCGCCCCGTGTCTTAGTGTATCAAAGTACCCCAACGGACATTTTCAAAAAACTAACAATTATTAATAAAACCACTGAACTTACTTAAAAATCACATGTGATCCTGCTCACTAACTTACCTTTGGTATTTTTAAATCTTAACTAAACGACGTAAAACAGCATTGGAACACTTTTACATTTCACGTAATTTTTTTAGTTGGCCACGCTAAAAACACACCTACTCTTGTCAAACGCCAACGGCTAACTGGCGGGCGGCGCGGTCGCAACTGTTGTACTCACACATGTATAGACACATTTTAGTGATGTCGCAACTCGAATAACGTTTCTCGATATTGAAATATTGTTGGTGTATCAATGTGCCCCTTGCATCAATGTGCCCCACCTCCCCCTATGCACTACAGCTTAACCATTGCTGCTGCTGGTGGTTGGGGTTGACCCAGGCCTGCTATTGGGGATTTTAAATTAAACCTCTGCAATAGCTCCATATTAAAAAAAATAAATGGTTAGATGTTAATAAATGGAAAGCAATAACAGTGCTGAAAGCTGCACGATTTCCCTCTCATACTCATTTATTGCTGGGATACCTCTTTCCAGTTCCTTGCTTCTATGGGTTTTATTAGCACATTTTGGAGGAGTAGATTTGTTCTGAAGTGATAAAAAGCTGACTATAATCAGAAAGCTTTTGTTATCGGGCTACAACCAGTGGTAAATGCCACCTCAGAAGGGGCTCTGTTCAGTGCCTTTATTGCAGTGATTAGTCTAAGATGCTGTTAAGATAGCAACAAACTTCAAGCTTAACTGATAAGACTTGGTTAAAGTAAAGCTCTCTCGCTCTCCCTCTCCCTCTCCCTCCCTTCCTTTATGTGTGTCTGTGTATGTATGCATGTATGTTTGTATATATGTATGTATGTGTACACACACATCCTGGCCCCATTTTATCATAATGTCTTTGACTTCTTCATCTTTTAATTCCCACTCTAATAGTAAATTATACATTCTGGACAAGTTCTTCTTGGAATTTTTTAGCAATACAGTCATACCTCTTCTTGCGAACGCTTCATGCTGCATTTTTTCGGGTTAAGAACCTGGCAAACCCAGAAGTGTTTACTTCCGGGTTTTGCCATGCGTGCACACACAGAAGTATTCTGCACGGTTCACACATGCACAGAAGCGTTCTATCGTGCTTTGCACATGTGCAGAAGCATTGCTCTGGTTATGGACTTTTTGGGGAGCGAACAGCACCCCAGAACAGATCGCGTCCACAACCAGAGGTACCACTGTACTGTTTGTAATTTTGACTCCTGTTCTCAAAATCCCTGAGGGTTTGAGACCCATCGGCTACCCTCACCTTGTTTAGCCAGCCAGACAAAGCCATTTCCTGGCGTGTGGCTGCTGTCACATGCTGACAGCTTCTAGGAGCCACAGGTGAGAGCTGAGTGCAGGTTGGGGCCAAAGGTGGACAAACTGCCCCAGAAGGAGTATGACATATCCCACACCACAGGTACTGTCCATCCCCCAACACCCCATATGTGTAGCTAACCCATGACCTTCTGAATGTTTAGTTCCCATTGCCCCAGCCAGATGGACCAATGACCTGATTCAGATGCAGTGCAGATATCTCAACTAAAGCATCCCTGACAGCCCTCTGCTTAAAAACCTCCAAGGAAGGAGAGCTCACCACCTCTTGTGGGAGTCTGTTCCACTGCCGAACAGCTCTTATTGTCAGAAAGTTACTCCTGATGTTTGTCAGAACTTCCTTTCTTGTAACTTGAAGCTATTGCTTTGAGTCCTTCCTTGCAGAGCAGGAGAAAACAAGCTTGTTCCATCCTCTGTGTGACAGCCCTTTGAAGATGGCCACCATATCTCCTCTCATTCTTCACTTTTCCAGGCTACACATACCCAGTTCCCTCAAGCTTTCCTCACAAGGCTTGGCAGCTTCCTCTGTCCCTAAAATAAAATACTCTGTCACTTCTGTAATTTCTCAGGTCTCAGCTTTCATGGCACGACGTGTGTCTTACTAATGAGCATTTTGAAAAACGAAGCAAGTTCTGAAGTCTCCTCCGTTTCCAATCTGCTATTTCCTTGATTCATCAATTCCAACAAGCTTCCGAAACTCCCACATGCCAAAGCTACCTCGGGGCCTCGCTGGCTTCAGCTAGGACACAGTTTTTCAGAGGCAGAGCAGAGGGAGAAGAAAAGCAGCTCATGAATCAAATGCAGATGGCAAGTCATCTGGTTTGCTGCTGAGTCAGCAAACACTCACAGCCAAGAAACAAACAAACAAATGACTGTGTGGTCTATCTATAGAACGTGTTAAAAGTGCAATACTGTGGTCACAGATGTAACATCTTGAAAGATTAATTGCTTATTAACGACTCTTGTGGTTGCATCCCAAATGCAAAGGTTGCAATCTCTGGTGCCCAGTTCCATTCAATGCCTGAAAAAGTATCCCTCCCACACACATGCTACTGAAAATGGATAGGCAATATGATAGCCCTCCTATTCCCTCTTCTTTTCATTCTTTTTACCAAACTGGACTTGGACCAGGAGCCCTTATCAGTGGCCATGTCCTACCTCCAGAGGCAATATGTCTCTGAATGCTACTTGCTGGGAGTCAAAGGTGAGAAGGGTGCTGTCACCCTCCTTGAGTCCTGCTTTCAGGCTTTCCATAATGGGCATCTGGTTGGCTACTGTGAAGACAGGATATTGGACTTGATGGGTCTTTGGCCTGATCTAGCAAGGCTTTCCTGTTCTTTGAATAAAGCACCGTAAAATAGGGCACAAGGTTACCTCTAAGATAGAGAGAGGGAGGGAGGGAGAGAAAGAGAAATGCTTTGGCAAACCACAGCTTCTGGTAGAGTTGTGTGTGTGTGTGTGTGTGTGTGATTTTTCAATTTTCACAATAACCTTCAAATCAAATAACTACATTATTTCATAAGTTCCCACCTTCACCTCCGCAGTGTTTTAACTCAAACATTTTCTACTGAATTATATCTTTATTACAATTATTTTGTCATTTTTCTTCTGCTGCTTTAATCTAGAATACTGCTCGCGATTTCATTTGACAGTAATATTTTTTAAAAATAGTCCATGAAAGGCTTCCATTCTTCTATTAAAAATTTTATCATTTTGATCTCTGAATTTCACTGTCAGCTTTGCCATTTCTGCATAATCCATTACTTTCAAAAGCCACTCCTCCTTTGCTGGAATATTCTAGCTGCTGTTGTCTCACACATAAATAATGTAGTCATCACCTTTGGAACCTCTGTCCCTATTATACCTATAAGGAAATCTTCTGGTCTTTTGGGAATTTCCCATTTAAACGCTTCCTTCATTTCATTATATATCATTTCCTGTAGCCTTTAGCTTTTTTACATGTCCACTACATATGGGAGAATGACCCATCTATCCGCTTACTTTTCCAGCATTTACTTGAAGAAGAAGAGTTTGGATTTGATATCCTGCTTCATCACTACCCTAAGGAGTCTCAAAGCAGCTAACATTCTCCTTTCCCTTCCTCCCCCACAACACTCTGTGAGGTAAGTGGGGCTGAGAGACTTCAGAGAAGTGTGAGTAGCCCAAGGTCACCCAGCAGCTGCATGTGGCGGAGTGGGGAAGCAAACCCGGTTCACCAGATTACGAGTCTACCGCTCCTAACCACTACACCACACCACACTCAACACACTTTTATACATCTCTTCAGTTACGATGCTCTCACCTTTCCCAATATTTGAACAAAGTAGCTGGAATTTTCTCCTGCTGTATATATCTCACTGCTTCTGTGAGGGTGTATTCATTTAATTCCAACTTAATCAAGTTGATGGAAAGCCGGCTGCTTGTAGGGCTACATTTCAAGGCTTTCCAGCAGGGGAGTCAGCAATGGAGTCTGCCTGCGTCTCGCCATTCAACCTGCCTGAAATGGGGTCCTCCGACTCTATCTGAGGCAAGGAGCAGCGATCCAAAGCACTTGGATAATCTCCAGTCAACCCCCATACTATCAGGGTGTTAATGGGGGGGGGTTGCCTGTGCAACCCCCAGATCTCCCCCTGGGACTTTCCTGGAAAAGCTGCTTCACTTGTTCACAGCTGACCTGGAAGTGGTAGAGTCTAGTTTTAAGCACTTCCCATCTTAATAATTCTGAATGTTTACACCATTCACAAATACCATTTTTATACACTCCTAAACGCCAGAAGCATAATTACTAATGTCAATATATAATGTTTATTTCCTTCATAATTGATATTTTAATTTTGGTTAGAAGGATATGGCAGGGAGGGGGGATCCCTATATGCATAAAAATAATGGCAGATTTGAAAGTAGCCAAGCTAATGGAAGCAGATTGCCCTTCTAATCCTAAATTTAAATGCTTTGCTGATCCCTGAAACATTAAAGGTCCGATAAGTTAAATTAGGTTCCTTGTAAGCATAATTAATCTTCTTTCTCAATGAAGATATTACAAGAGAGTTAATTTGAATCCCAAAGGCATTTCTAAAATTGAATTATAAGATAAAGCAAATATTTGACTTTTCACAGATAATTACTAAAGGAGAAATCAATATGCAAATGGGGATGGCATTAACCCATTTCTTACAAACAGGATTCTTGTATACAGAGTCTACGCCAGATAACATGTCAAGAACCTTTATTAGGTACCAACTGCAATTGAGGACGTCAGTGTTGGGCAGAGGATGGATTTCTCCTGGATGTTGCTTCAGCAAACAATTCCCCTTCACACAGAGAATTTTGTATTGCATGTAAGATGGGCCAGAGGAGCAACGCTGGGTCAATTACCACGCTCCTCCTCAGGAATATAGGAAGCTGGTCCACCCAGCTCAGTCTTGTCTACACTGACTGACTGGCAGCAGCTGCCCAGGGGTTCAGGCAAGAGACATTCCCAGCCCTACCCAAAGATGCTAGGGGTTGTACCTGGGACCTTCTGCATGCAAAGCAGATGTACAGTCACTGAGCTACAACCTTCCTTTCTTCTCCTCCTGGCCACGTATCTGATTCAGCAGCTGTAACTTGAATAGATCAGGCCAATGTGTAACCACCCTACTTAGGCTCCTTTAGGAAGAAGGATGTACATTTAAATAACAAGAAGAGACACTCCCCTATGTTTGGCCTTGCATGAATACATTCAGGGCACAGAAAATCATGCCCATCATTTCAGATGTTGCTTCATTTGCTGGCCATTATATTTTAAGGTTGTTATTATTTTAAGCTGCTGTTGGTTCTTATTGTTGTTGTCGTTTAGTTGTGTCCGATTCTTCGTGACCCCATGAACCAGAGCACGCCAGGCACTCCAGTCTTCCACTGCCTCCCGCAGTTTGGTCAAACTCATGTTAGTGGCTTCGAGAACACTGTCCAACCATCTCGTCCTCTGTCGTCCCTTCTCCTTGTGCCCTCCATCTTTCCCAACATCAGGGTCTTTTCCAGGGAGTCTTCTCTTCTCATGAGGTGGCCAAAGCATTGGAGCCTCAGCTTCAGGATCTGTCCTTCCAGTGAGCACTCAGGGCTGATTTCTTTCAGAATGGAGAGGTTTGATCTTCTTGCAGTCCATGGGACTCTCAAGAGTCTCCTCCAGCACCATAATTCAAAAACATCCATTCTTCGGCGACCAGCCTTCTTTATGGTCCAGCTCTCACTTCCATACATCACTACTGGGAAAACCATAGCTGTAACTATACAGGCCTTGGTTGGCAAGGTGATGTCTCTGCTTTTTAAGATGCTGTCTAGGTCTGTTCTCATGCTCTTCTTTAAATGACTTCTCTGCTGCCATGAGGCCATGTTAAAATGTATTCATTTTAAAGTGCCCTGTGGTGGAGATGCTTGCTGCACATACCCATGGATTGGAGTCAAATGCTCTTCCTTTCTCTCTTTCTCTTATGGAATTGATTTGCAGAGCCAGTCAGTTTGCCACAGGGGCTAGGGGTTTGCACTGGATGGGATTCAACTGCAAAGCACATCTGAAGTAGACTATGCAGGTGTAAATCACTCTGGCAGCTTCTCTCTGGGCTATGTCACTCAGGTCCTTGGGGCACCTCTGTTTGGGGCTCTCCTCAAACCGTATTCCTCCCAAGCCACACCCTCTCCCCAGCCACCAGCACCAATGGCCTTGCTCAATACCCTCTTTCAATGTCTTTGCCTGGTTGGAAGGTATCCTTGAACTCTGATCATGCCCCTTGCTTTCCCACATGGAGAGGGTGTGCATGTGGAAAGTAACCTAAGGTGAAATGGACATTAGTTGCTCTGCCTACTGTTGTCTCCCACCATTGGCCCTCAAAATAGGTTGAAATAGGTTCTCTGTCATTGCTGTATAATCAGCAGAGCTGTGAGGAAAGGTCTCTGTAAAACAGGACATGGGGGCCATGTTCCCACCAAGCATTTAAAGCACTATGATACCACTTTAAACAGCCATAGCTTCCCTCAAGTAATTCTGGGTGTTATAGCTGGGTGATGAGGGTGATCAGGAGACACCCTCATATAACCCCCTCAAAGAGCTTTCTGGGAAGAGGGGTGGACTGT
Source organism: Podarcis bocagei (assembly GCF_964188305.1). Taxonomy (NCBI): domain Eukaryota; kingdom Metazoa; phylum Chordata; class Lepidosauria; order Squamata; family Lacertidae; genus Podarcis; species Podarcis bocagei. The sequence goes on along the minus strand of NC_138140.1, from coordinate 5,125,673 downwards.
TAAACCTTTCTCAACCTGTAGGCCCCCAGATGTTGTTGGACTACAACTCCCATTATCGCTAGCTAGCAAGGCCAGAGCTCAGGGATGATGGGAGTTGTAATCCAACAACATCTGGGGACCCACAGGTTGAGAAACGCTGCTATAGTCAGTCAATCAGCTGCTAAGTGAGATGTGAGGTTCTTCAGCCAGGCCATTATCCCCCTCCCCAGCTGCTAAACACAAGTTCTGTGAAGCCACAATTGTTGTCTCCATATCCAAACCCAACATTTTCTGCCCACCCCCACCCCCCGCTTCATGGAGAATAAAAGAAAAGTTAAAAGGCATTTAAAACAGTCCGCTCCGACGTCCTTTTTTGCTTTTGTCATTATTACACTGGAGTTTTCTCTCCTTAGATTAGATTAGAATTGAATCTGGTTGGGAGAAATTGAATTTGTACAGTTCCCTAATCAAACCATCTTCAAACACTGAACTTTTCTAGTAGCAATTACCCTGCCCTCTTTTGAGAGATCCCTGTTGATGGCAGTCGCTGGAGACAAAAACCCACAACTGATAGGGACATGCCAATTCAAAAAGCGCAGGGACCCTTGTCATTGAAATGTGCAGAACACATTGTGTTTCCTGTTGCTAAGATATCTTCAGATTCGGATATTAGCTGAAAGGCCCACCATTTTAAATTTTGGAGGAGTGTGTACAATGATGATTTAAGAGCCCAGGAAGCTGCCTTATACCAAATATTGATCCATCTAGCTTAGCATTGTCTCCACTGTCTGGCAGCAGCCTGTGGTTTCAGGCAGGGAGTCTTATCCAGACCTAATGTGTGATTCCACATTTTGAACCCAAGACCTTCTGGGTTGAAAGCAGATCCGGCACCACTGAAATACTGCTAAAGGATGCCCAAACCTCAGAGGGACTCTTGAGAACATGCAACAAGGTCATCACAGCCAGAATCCTGGATCTTAGGCAAGTCAATTGAAAAAGCATGTGTGTGGTTTTTTGGGGGGTGAGGTGTTGTAATAATAATAATTGTGGAAGGGACAACGGGAGTCATCTAGTCCAGCCCCTGCAATACCAACTTTACATGAAGCCACAGGTGAAGGAACATGTAGCCCTCCAGGTGTTCTTAGTCCCCTCTGAAATGGTCATTGGTCAGAGACTTTGTAAAAGCTTAGGTACAATTCTATCGTATACACTACCAGTACAAGCCTGCAGATGAGTAGCCTCCATTGACTCTGGGGAGAGGTCATAGCTCAGCAGCAGGGCACATGCTTTACATGCAGAAGGTCCCAGGTTCAATCCCTGGTGTCTCCAGGTAGTGCTGGGAAAAACTCCTGGAAAGCAACTGCCAGTCAGTGCAGACATGGAATGGGTGTCAAAAATGGACAAATGGTCTGACTTGGAATAATACAGCTTTCTAACTTGCACAGGGGTGAAGACTGTAGCTCAGTGGTAGAGCACCTACTTTGTATGCAGAAGGTCTCAGGTTTAATCTGCAGCTTCTCCAGGTAGGCCTAAGAGAGACTAGTTGGCCACTGCAAGAACAGGATGGTAAACTATGTGGGCCTTTGGGATTCTTCTTATGGTCTTATTCCTCAACCTGCAAAATTTCTTGGGCTGGCCCTGTTATAGCATGAACCACCTTGGCCATGATACACCATGGAAAAGCAATGCATAAGTTAAACTAAGCTAAAACTAAATTGCATAAGTAGGCGTCTGATACTCTAATTGTGAATTCAGTGCATTCTGTCCTGGGGAGTGAGGTAGTTTTCCAAACTCCTTTTGTGTATCTACAAGGCCAAACAGCTTAAAATTAGTATCATTAATATTTTTATTAACTAGTTTCATCCATCATCCATGAGCCTATTCTTGATCTTTTAATATAATAAATAACCAGAAGCTTATGGTAATAAATGTGACACCTTCCATAAATGAAAGACTAATTGCCGCTATCGCTCATTGAGATTTTATTTAACATGTATTTCTGAGGAGGTCCTCCTCGAAAAAGACCATAATTATTTCTCCATTTGCACACCCTCCGCATTAAAAACCGGAAACTAGTCACCTGTGGATAGGCCATGAGAACGTTTGATCAGGGCCAGCCATAACATTAGGCGGAGTGAGGCAGCTTGGAAGGAAACACAGTGGTTTGGAAGGCAGAGTTTGATGCATGTCCACTGAGCTAGCCTACTGTCCTCACATGTGGTGGTGGTGATGGAGCGGAGGCTGTAAGTTTCAGCTGGCCACTTCGAATGGTGAGGCGCAGCTCCTCATCCTTCACCTCAAGTAGCAGAAATATGTTGGGCTAGAGCTGGACCATAAAGAAGGCTGATCGCCGAAGAATGGATGCTTTTGAATTATGGTGCTGGAGGAGACTCTTGAGAGTCCCATGGACTGCAAGAAGAGCAAACCTATCCATTCTTAAGGAAATCAGCCCTGAGTGCTCACTGGAAGGACAGATCCTGAAGCTGAGGCTCCAATACTTTGGCCACCTCATGAGAAGAGAAGACTCCCTGGAAAAGACCCTGATGTTGGGAAAGATTGAGGGCGCAAGTGGAAGGGGACGACAGAGGACGAGATGGTTGGACAGTGTTCTTGAAGCTGCAAACATGAGTCTGACCATACTGTGGGAGGTAGTGGAAGATAGGAGTGCCTGGCGTGCTCTGGTCCATGGGGTCACGAAGAGTCGGACACGACAACAACAAGTTCTGCAGCTGATAGCCTTGCAGTAGGAACAGGGAACCTAAGGCTCAAGCATCTGAAGTGGTTTTCCAGGGCTTTCCGTCTGGCCCCCAGACCACACCCTTTAAGGCAGTCAAGTGGGGTCTGGCTGAGGGCAGATGGATAGTGATGGGGCAGCGCCCCATTTGCCCAGAGGATGAAGCCTTTCACTGTCTGATTGGCCTATTGAAAACATGATTGTATTATCAACCTCCATTCAATACAGAACTAATCACTCTGAAGTCTGTGTTGAATAGTGGCTGAAGCCTCTTTTTATTTTTGGTCTCCCTGTCATCCCTAATTCCCACCTGTGCATGATGTGGATTTTGATTTTTTGGAAATCCCAGATGCTTAGCAGATGGTTAGCTTGGGCGGGGGGGGGGGACCAAAGGCAGCAAAATATATTTTAAAAAACCTGTGTTCACAAGCGCCCCTATTCATTCCAATCTGCTGTTTTGCCTCACAACTAGACTAATAAGCAATTACGCCAACATCTCAAATGCTTATCTGGTGTAAATGCATCTGTCAGCCAGATTCAACATCATCAATAAAGCTGCCAAATCTCTTTATAATTCAATGATATATGCTCTAAACATCTTTCTTTCTTTCCTCCCTTCTCTCTCCCTCTCCCTCTCTCTTGGAATATAATTTAAAGATTGCTGTTCTATGAATCTGGCATTGTTGTGTTTGCATTTAGAATGCCTCCAGATGGAATCTGAGCCACAAACACCCCAAATTAGAGAGGCTCTTGGCTGCCCTTCTGAAACTTAGTTCCCTGTGGCCATATACAGAACTGCTGCTAAGTTCCATCAGTCCTATCAGATTCACACATATGACTCTGTGTGACTAGCTATATATATATATATCCTGCCTCCTCTTTTTGGTTCATTTTAAAATGGCGTTTTACTCTAGAGTTTAGTGTACAGTCTTCACTGGGGGGAAATGTTCCCTAGATTAGTTTTCTCTTGCTACCACCTGTGGGTGTCTGATGCAAGATGACATCAAGGTTACTAGGACTGTGAAGATTATTAAACAAGTTAATACAAGGTCAACCAGCATGCAGCCCTTCTATTACCGGGGAAATTGTTCCCTAGGACCTTATTGCCAGAAGGAAGATCAACCCTTCTGTGTCCAGGCCTTTTTGTATAAAAACAGCCTCTGTCTTTGGTTTAGTTCAGGGGTCTGCAACCTTTAAGAGAAGAAGAGCCACTTGGACCCGTTTCCGAAGGGAAAAAAAACTGGGAGCCCCAAAACTCGTCATTATAAAAATAACTTTTTTTGTCACTTTTTTATTATTTCTTTGTTTGACCCCTCAGAATTACTCCTCCTCATAGAAATAAACGTTAAATTAACAAGTTACCTGTGTGTGTGTGTGTGTGTGTGTGTGTGTGTGTGTGTTCTTCACTCCCCTCCAAAACAGTGACCAGCGTACATGCCCCTTACAATGTAGCGGGCAGGCGGGAAGGTGACGTCGGGGCGGTGCGTGACTAACGCACGCACCGCCCCCATGCGACGTCACAGCCAGTACAGCGCCTGCCACAGTGGGGAGTGTCGGGGCGCACAATGCGCCTCCTCCCCTCGCTAGTATCCGCCCCGGAGCCGCGGCAAAGGTGTAAAAGAGCCACATGCGGCTCCGGAGCCGTGGGTTGCAGACCCCTGGTTTAGTTAGTGAACCTCACTTGAATGGGGGTTATGAACTGCCAGTCCTATGTAAGCCTGTATGCAGCTGCAGTGGGGGCCATTACTGTAATGGCTGGTATTGGGGTGGGGAAAGCTAGCTTTGTTACTTTCTATTACATCCATTATAAAATAAAATTACATATTAAAATAACATCTCAGAGCCCCTCTCTATAACATCTGAGAATTCTTGGAAAACAGTTGAGGTCCTTGCAGACTGAAAACAGGCAAATTGTCCCCATCTTCAAAGGGGGGTGGGGAGAATACCCAGGTAACTACTGATCACTGAGCTTGTCAGCAATACCAGAGCAGATAATTCAGCAGTCGGTCTGTGAGCACTTAGAAAAAGATGTGGTGATTACTAATACCCAGCATGGGTTTCTCAAAAATACCGTATTTTTTGCTCTATAAGACTCACTTTTCCCCTGCTAAAAAGTAAGGGGAAGTGTGTGTGTGTCTTATGGAGCAAATGCAGGATGCACAGCTATCCCAGAAGCCAGAACAGCAGGAGGGATCGCTGCTTTCACTGCGCAGCGATCCCTCTTGCTGTTCTGGCTTCTGAGATTCAGAATATTTTTTTTCTTGTTTTCCTCCTCCAAAAACTAGGTGCATCTTGTGATCTGGTGCGCCTTATAGAGCGAAAAATACGGTAAGTCATAAGAGATGAACCTTCATTTCTTCCTTTCTTTAAGTAAGAGTTGCAAGTGTGGTGGATCAGCAGAATACTGTGGATGTAGTGTATCTTCTTTTCATTAAGGCTTTTGACAAAGTCCCCCATGATGAGGAGGAGTTGGTAAAATATAGCCTGGACAAGATTGCTGTTGGGTGGATTTGCAGTTGGCTGACAGACCAAACCTAAGGAGTGCTCACTAATGGTTCCTCAGCATCCTAGGGATGTGGGTAGTGCTGTGGTCTAAACCACCAAGCCTCTTGGGCTTGCCGATCGGAAGGTCAGCAGTTCGAATCCCCACGACAGGGTGAGCTCCCATTTTTCTGTCCCAGCTCCTGCCAACCTAGGAGTATAAATAGGTACTACTGCAGCAGGAAGGTAAACAGTGTTTCTGTGCACTCTGCCTTCCGTCGCGGTGTTTCATTCCACCAGAAGTGGTTTAGTCATGCTGGCCACATGACCCAGAAAGCTGTCTGTGGACAAACGCCAGCTCCCTTGGCCTGAAAGCGAGATGAGCGCCGCAACTGAGGCCCAAGATAATCCAGTGAGCTTCATGGCTGGCTGGAGATTTGAACTTTGGTCTCCCAGGTCCTAGCCCAACCCTCTAACCACTACACCATACTGTGTTAAAAATGGTTTACAGTGGTACCTCTAGTTATGAACTTAATTCATTCCAGAGGTCCGTTCTTCACCTGGAACCATTCTTCACCTGAGGTACCACTTTAGCTAATGGGGCCCCTGCTGTTACCACGCTGCTGGTGTGCGATTTCTGTTCTCATCCTGGGGCAAGGTTCTTTTTTTCATATATAATATTTATTCAAAGTTTAAAATTACAAAAAGAAAAAAGAACAATACAAAATACAAAAAAGAATACAACAATAACAGAGGAAGAAAAAAAGAAAAAGGTATAAAAATACATTCGATTAAAATAAGAAAAGAACAGATTAAACCTTTACATAACTTTCTTCCTTTACTTATTTCCTTGACCTCCTCACACCTCCCAATTTTGTATTCTAGTTCAGATCATTTTTTCAGCAAATCCTTCCAACCTTTATTTTCATTTAAGTAATTTAATTTAAAGTATTATAGTTTAACATCCTCTCTTTCATCACTTTCATCAACTCATTTTTACTTAATCCTTTATATCATATCTACCAAAACTACCTACCGTATTTTTCACTCTATAACACGCACCCAACCATGACACGCACATAGTTTTTAGAGGAGGAAAATCCATAGGCATGCCACCCGTAGGCATTTCCTCCATAACACGCACAGACATTTCCCCTTACTTTCTAGGAGGAAAAAAGTGAGTGTTATGGTGCAAAAAATACGGTAACTTTCTTTTTCCAACATCTTTCTAACAGTCCTTAATTTTACAATATTTTTGAAGATATGCTTTAAATTTTTTCCAATCTTCTTCCACCGACTCTTCTCCTTGGTCCCAGATTCTGCCAGTCATCTCAGCCAATTCCATATAGTCCATCACTTTCGTCTGCCATTCTTCTCGGGTGGGTAATTCTTGTGTCTTCCAATACTTTCCGATGAGTATTCTTGCTGCTGTTGTGGCGTACATAAAAAAAGTTCTATCCTCCCTTCGCACCAATTGGCCGACCATGCCCAGGAGGAAGGCCTCTGGTTTCTTCTGGAAGGTATATTTAAATACCTTTTTCATTTCATTATAAATCATCTCCCAGAAGGCCTTAATCCTTGGGCATGTCAAAGTTCTTAACCCGAGGTACTACTTCCAGGTTAGCAGAGTCTGTAACACTAGGAGTTTGTAACCCGAGGTACCACTGTACTTACAAACTCTTCAAAGGTCTGGTTCTTGTGCTTTCCCATTCATCAGTTTGAAAAGTTGCACAGGCAGTAAAGCTTAGCTTAGTTACAAAGTGGTAAAAGTTCCAAGATTATTGATGCAGTGACTCAAGAGTGGCTGGTGAGAGCCATGTGGTTGAGTTGCAGCAACCAACTCAGGCCTCTTCTCATGCTGAACTTCCCAGGTAGAATGTGGCTGGGTGGGGACAATAGGCTTGATTACCTATTTCCTCCCAAGATAAGAGAAGTGGCATGGCTAAGCTTGGCAGAACAGCTTACTCTGTGGTATTAATCATGCATTAATCAGATTTAAACATATTGGCTATACCACAGCAAGCCTCTTATTAATGATAACTGAAGCTGTTGCTCTGGGTGCCCCCCCTTTTTTTTAGCCAAAGAGCAGAGTAAAAATGCTTTGAAGAGAAATAAAGAAGAAACTGAACAAGAAGGAAGAAGGATCTTAAACTGGCTGCGCCCCATCCACCCAAATGGCCCAGCCCCAACTGCTGGAAACTGTACTTAACCCCTCACATAGCTACAATTCCTGGCACCCTTAACAAATCACCGTTGTTGTTGTTGTTGTTGTTGTTGTTGTTGTTGTTGTTGTTGTAGAATAGTAAGTCATGTGCTTTAAAAGTGTGGTGTGGATGTGACCATAGTCTAGTAATACTGCAGGACTGCAGGTTCCCATCTCCTCCTCTACAGTATTTTCTCCCTATTGTTTTCCATATGACCTAGAAGGGGAACAAGCAGTGAATGAACTGGGGACCGCTGCTTGTTTATGGAGAACTGGTTTCCATTCACACGGTGAAAAGCATGGGTCCGAGGTCTCAGGAACTAAGTTCCTTTCTGACCTTGGGAAGTGGGGTAAGAGAAGGGAGGGACAGTTGGAGCGGAAAGTAGGACTGTGGCAAGCCAGGGAGGCCCCTGGATGAGGAACAGTAAGATGGGCAGCAAACTCAATGACTGCCCCGGGCAGCAAAGCCTAGCTATGCCACTGTACCTAATCCTCATTAAAAGCCATCCAGGTTGATAGCCATCCCTGCCTCCCAGGGGAGTGAGTTCCATAGTTTGCACTGTGTGAATAAGTCTTTTCTCGTATCTGTTCTGAATCTTCCAAAATTCAGCTTCTTTGGAGGTCTACCAGTTCCACTGTTAAGAGAAAGGGAGAAAACCTTATATTTTACACAAAGTACTTTTGGAGAATTGCTGTAATGTGCTCTCCAAGAACACGGGTCATTTTTATGGTATTAATTTCCCCCATAGGCTAACCACAGGTGGCACCAAACAAGATGACTTCTCATCTCTCCCCCTCTTCCTCCCCCCCCCCCCGCAAATAACTCTCTCAGAAGATCTTTCCAGCACTCTAAGTCTGCCATTATTTGATTAATAATATGGATCAAGATTTAATTTAACCAGTTGCATAAAATTGCTAGGTATTTTATTGCTTAATCTCTTCAGGTAGCAATTTTGAATATTTCAGCAGGGTTGTGTTCCTAGAGGAAGGCTTTTCCAGGTCCTCAGATTCACACAGAGGCCCATAATTGTGTAATTTCCCTGAACAACTTTGGTCCAGGATGCTTTAAGGACCACCTGAAGTTGATTATGGAGCTCAATCCCAGCTTGTTCACGGAGGTCATCTGGAGGAGCACTGCTCATTATTCCCCATGTCCAAGGCCTCAACCAGGAACTGGGTTTTTAGTAGGGCTGTGCAAAGCCCACCGCCATCCACACGATGGTCCTGATCCAGGGGCTTCCAGTCAGGTCGGCCAACAAAGGGCCCACCAGCCCCACCCTGGATCTGATCCCATACTAACTCAGGAGCTGGTGCTAATATGGTCGGGGGGGGGCGGCACTTACCTTGGGGGCAGCATGGCACCCCAAAGCAGTGTAGCCTGGGGCTGGGCTTGCAGTGCACTGAGCAGCTGATCCGCCACCAGAGGGCAGCTGAGAAGGACACAACTGGCACACTCTGGCTCTCAAGCCTGCAGCAGTGGCGTAGCGTGGGGGGTGCAGGGGGGGCCGGCCGCACCGGGCGCAACATCTGGGGTTAGGGCAAATCCACAGGTTAGGGGGCGCAAATCCACGGGTTAGGGGGCGCAAATCCACGGGTTAGGGGGCACAAATTACTTGCCTTGCCCCGGGTGCTGACAACCCACGCTACGCCACTGGCCTGCAGCATGCCTGAGCCATGGCGTCTGCTCCGCGTTTCCAGAAAAAGCAGCATCCACCTTCGCCTCCCCCTCAGCCACCCAGCAGGAACACAGCAGCTTGGACCCCAGCCCTACGCTGCTTTTGCAGGGAGCACGGGGCCAGCACACACACAACATGTCCCACTCAGCTGCCCTCAGGTGGAGGGCTCTGAGCGGGACACAGTTCCGGCAGCGCATCCTGCCCTGACTCACCCCACCCCCATGGGCAGCGAATGTTCAGGGCATGCACGCCTTCCCCAGGCACCCTAACAGTTTGCTACGCTACTGGGCTAATGTTTAATTAGGATTTTTTTTGTTAAGCCTCTAATTAAGTATATTTCCAGGAGAGAGGAGGAAATGTTGTGTCTCCTGTCCCATCCCAACCTGCACTCCCGATTGTGCAGAGTGGGTGTCATTTTTGCAGGGTGTTGCTTCCTTTTCTCAAGGTCCCAGAGCACCTACTTGAACACCACAATGAGGGACAGAGGTCCCCTGCAATCCCTCCAGGGTACCTCAAAACCTCCAGCTGGGGCTTTGCCTTCTTTAGGGACTGGCTCATCTCCAGAAGCATTCAACAGCAGTTGCTGCCTTTGTAAGTTATTATGTTGAATGTGGAAAGAAAGTGAGTGATTAGTATTTTGTGTCTATCATGGTCAGATGAATCCATCAATTCTGATTTCCCTCGGGTTCTCGTTTTTTTCATTCTCAAGTTTGGTCTCTCACATTTCCACATCAGTTTGGGGTTTTTTTTAAAAAAAATCCTGTGGAAAATTCACAGCAGTTCAGCACATATTTTTATATGCAGTTTTCTTTAATAGACAAAAAGGCAAAATTGCAAGCAATTTTCTGTAATTTAATGAATTTTTCCTGTCATCTTCACTAATGCATTCATTTTTATTTACGCTTTCCCATAACAGGTACATTTTGTACACATATTTTTGGCCAGAGCCCTGCACCACATAATTTGGAGAAATGCAAATTTTAAAGCCTAGACTGAATCTTAGTCTGTGTGTTGTTTCGGCAGGTGCAAATTAGGTAGTTTGGCAATAAAATGCAAACCAAGCTGAATTCCTTCCCCGTCCCTTGTGTTTTATGCAATCAAGGAAAGAGGCACAACCTTGGTCTGATCTGAAAACAGCTCAACATGAACCTCACCATCCTCTATGAAACTCAGTTGGCAGAGCCGGAGATGCTCAATCTCAGGATTGTAGGTTCAAACCCCACATTGGGCAAAAGATTCCTGCCTTGCAGGGGGTTGGACTAGATGACCCTCGTGGTCCCTTCCATGATTCTGTGATTCAGATGGGAACATAAGCCTATCCATCTAGTACAGTCATACCTCGGGTTACAGACGTTTCAGGTTGCGCTTTTTCGGGTTGCGGACCGCCAAAACCCAGAAGTACTGGAATGGGTTACTTCCGGGTTTCGGCGGTTGCGCATGCGCAGAAGCACTAAATTGCACTTTGTGCATGCGCAGAAGCACCGAATCGCAACCCGTGCATGCGCAGACGCGGGTTGCAAACGCTGCAGGTTGCAAACGTGCATCCCGCATGGATCACGTTTGCAACCCGAGCGTCCACTGTCCTGCCTACCCTGGTTGGCAGCAACTCTCTAGGGTTTCAGCCAGAGTTCTCTCTCAGCCCTTCCTGGGGATGTCGGGGGTTCAACCTGGGGCCTTCTGCTTGCAAAGCAGATGCTCTTCCAGTCAGCTACAATCCTTTCCCTAATGATAAGCTAAGATTCCAGTCCTCATCATGGTTCTGAATAAAGCATTGATTTTTAATTAGGAACATAGATGACTGTCTTATACAGAGTCAGGTCATTGGTCCATCGAGCTCAGTATTGTCTACACACACTAGTAGCAGCTCTTCTGGGTTTCAGGCATGGATCTTTCCCAGCCCCATGTGGAGAGCCCTTCGCCAGCCAGAGTAGGAATTACTGGTCTAGACTAGATGTGCCATTTTGCCCAATGGCTCAGGAAGTGGTTTCCCTAATAGACTCGAGCATCTGTTTCTCTGGAAATTATGCTCTGCATTGCAAGCAGAGATGGCGAAGAGGTGAGACGTGTGCATGAAGGAGTATGCTTTTCTCACTAATGCACTTCCCGTATGACTTAGTCCTAGCACACGGTTGCTTTTCTCTGGCTCACTGCTTCCTGCCGTTAACATGGCTTGATTGTATAAACCCAGTGCAGTCTGGTTCCATGGCGTCTCCTAGCACAGCCGGCATAAAGAATAAGCTGGTTTTCAAGAGCCATAGCAGAAAACGGATGCAATACAAAAATCCCAGTGATGCAGAGGCCTCTAGCAAGCCCAGCACAGCATGCTGGCGCCACCTAGTGGCAGAGTGGAGGAAACACTGGGTGTGGGACCAAGGGAAGTCGTGCAACCTTCTGCAAAAAGACTCGATCAAAACCCTCCCTGAGTGCGTTTGCACCCCTTTGCTATCCCATGCAAAAACATGGCCTACGGGAGCAGGAATACTCAATACACAGCCCTCAGCTAGTCTTTTGCTTGCCTATAGCTTGTGTCTAAAAAACAAGCTGTTTGTTTGATTTTGCTTCAGAGTTAGAGATGATATCTCAGGCCATAGAGGAAGTGAGAGGCCAGTTTCTAAGTGAGAGGCCCAGCAACTAAGCTGTGACGGGAGGCTTCATGCTGCCTATCGGAGCTTGCATGCAAGCAGGAGGGGGTAGGGATCTGTCAGTTAGGCAACAGGAAGCCTCCCTTCCCAGCTGAGGGATCCCCGCCCCCTCCAGCTTGCACACTAGTGGCAATGGGATTGGGGCTGTTCCAATGGGACGGGAGGTATCGCGCTGCCCAAGCCTCGCCGCCGCTCTCTCCCCTCCTTCTCCGCCTTCCATGCCTGTCCCACCGCACACCGCTTCCCCACCACCACCACCACCGAAGAACCAACAACTCAGGGGCTGCCCAGGCTCATGGAGAGAGGAGATAGAAGCCTTGGAGGAAGAGGAAACGTGGTGGTTGAGTCAAGATGGTGGCCCCCCTCTGCCACCACCATCACTGCAGCATCAACATCTCGAACATGTAGTATTCATTCATTCATTCATTTAAAGTGTCCCCGAATTCATGGAAAAAAATCTGGTAACCTTATCTTAAGAACCTTTGTCTCATGACATGTTTATCATGGTGGGGGGAGCAGACTGAGAGGAGATAGGATTCTGACAAAACATCAGGAGTAACATTCTGACAGTAAGAGCTGTTTGGCAGTGGAACATACTCCCACAAGAGGTGGTGGACCCTTCATGGGGGTTTTTAAGCAGAGGTTGGATGGCCATCATCTCATCTACTTGAGATTCCTTACAAGGTTTTGAACTAGATAATAATAATAATAATAATAAATTTTTATTTATACCCCGCCCTCCCCAGCCAAGGCTGGGCTCAGAGCGGCTTACAAGCAATAATAAAAACAAGATGAGTGATTACAACTTAAAAACAAAAATAAAATACATTAAAATAATGGAACATTAAAATATTAAAATGGAGCCTCATTGCAGGAGAAGGAAAAGAAAAAAGGAAAAAGGAAAAGGGGGACGGAGGGAATCAAATTGGCTCCAATCCAAAGGCCAGGCGGAACAACTCTGTCTTACAGGCCCTGTGGAAAGAGATCAGATCCCGCAGGGCCCTGGTCTCATGAGACAGAGCGTTCCACCAAGTTGGGGCCAGTGCTGAAAAGGCCCTGGCTCTGGTTGAAGCCAATCTAACTTCCTTAGGGCCTGGGACCACTAGGGTGTTGTTATTTATGGACCTTGAGGCTCTCCGTGGGGCATACCAGGCGAGGCGGTCCCGTAGGTACGAGGGTCCTAGGCCGTGAAGGGCTTTAAAGGTCAAAAGCAGCACCTTAAATCTGACCCTGTATTCCACCGGGAGCCAGTGCAGCTTGAAAAGCACTGGATGAATATGCTCCCATGGCAGAGACCCTGTGAGGAGCCTCGCTGCAGCATTCTGTACCCGCTGGAGTTTCTGGGACAGCTTCAAGGGCAGCCCCGCGTAGAGCGAGTTACAGTAGTCAAGCCTGGAGATGACTGTCGCATGGATCACTGTGGCCAGGTCGGGGCGGGAAAGGTAAGGGACCAACTGCTTGATGCGGCGAAGGTGGAAAAATGTCGCCTTGGCTGTTGCTGTGACTTGCGCCTCCATGGAAAGGGAGGCGTCAAGGATTACACCCAAACTCTTAACGGAAGGCAATGGCACTAATTGGGCCCCCGCAAGAGAAGGGAGTTGGTCCCTCATCCCCATGCTATCCCGACCTAGCCATAGGACCTCTGTCTTCGAAGGATTTAGTTTCAATCGGCTCCCACGAAACCATCCAGCCACAGCTTCCAAGCATCTGGTCAGTGTGTAAGGGGCCGAGTTGGTGTGGCCATCCATCAGTAGATAGAGCTGAGTGTCATCAGCATATTGATGACAGCCCAGCCCAAAGCTCCGGATAATCTGGGCAAGGGGGCGCATAAAGATGTTAAAAAGCATTGGGGAGAGAATTGCGCCCTGCGGCACTCCACACACCAAGGAGTGGCGTGACGACATTTCCCTCCCTAGTGCCACCCTCTGTCCCCGACCAGAGATAAAAGAGCACAACCAGTTACGGGCTATGCCCTGTATCCCCACGTCTGCAAGGCGATGGTCCAGAAGATCATGATCGACCATGTCAAAGGCTGCTGACAAATCTAAAAGGATCAGCAGTCCTGACCCGCCTCGATCCAGTTGTCTACGGATATCATCTGTTAGGGCAACCAGAGCTGTCTCCGTCCCAAAACCAGGACGGAAACCGGACTGAAATGGATCTAATGCCGATGTTTCCTCCAGAAACCTACCCAGCTGTTCAGCAACCGCTCTCTCAATTACCTTACCCAGGTATGGAAGATTTGAAACTGGGCGGTAATTGGATAGGTCTAAGGGATCTAATGAAGTTTTCTTTAAGAGTGGACGCACCACTGCTTCCTTCAGTTCCCCTGGGAATGTCCCCGTGTCAAGGGACAAATTGATAATTTCAACCAGGGGGGTCCGCGCAACATCTGGACACTCCCTAATCAGCCAAGACGGGCACGGATCAAGGAGGCAGGTGGTGGGCCTACCAACTTGGAGGAATCTATCCACATCAGTAGGGAGTATCCGATCGAAATGGTCCAACACTGGACCTGAAGTCAGTCGAGGGGCCTCCAGTTCAGTCACTGTATCTAAATTGGCAGGGAGGTCACGGCGGAGCAACAGGACTTTCTCCGCAAAAAAGCTCGCGAATGCCTCACAGCTGTGGGTCGAATTTGTGCTTAAATTTGGTTGTCCTCCTAAGGACGTTATTGACCTAATTATTCTAAAAAGTTGTGCCGGGCGAGAGCTAGCGGATGCAATGGAAGCTGCAAAGTAAGATTTCTTAGCAGCTTTCATAGCCACCTCATAGGCTTTCATAAGCGTCCTATAAGATGTTCTTGAGGCTCCGTCACGAGTCCGTCGCCATACTCGCTCTAGCCGTCTGAGATCCCGCTTCATTTTCCGGAGCTCCTCAGTAAACCAAGGGGCCCGGTTTCGACGGGGTCGCAGAGGGCGCTTAGGCGCGATCTCATCAATGGCTGCCAAGAACCGGTTATTCCAGTCCTCAACAAGGTCATCTAATGAGTCGCCAGGAGGAGCAGGGTTCCGCAAGGCTTGTCGGAATCTATCAGGATCCATCAGTTTTCGCGGACGAGCCCAAATAGGTTCGCCACCCGAGCCGGGGAGGAGCGGGAAGTCAATCTTGGCTTTTAAAGCGTAGTGATCAGACCATGGCACTTTCACAGCGGGGAGCATGATCACATCTATGCCAGCCCCAAAGATCAGATCCAGCGTGTGGCCTGCTTGATGAGTGGGGCCCAAAACAAACTGGGAGAGCCCTAGTGTTGCCATGGAAGTCACTAGGTCTAGAGCCTGTGAGGAGGGAGCGGCATCGGCATGGACGTTGAAGTCTCCCAAAACCAGTAGGTTTGGGAACTCCAAGGCCCAGCCCGCCACCACCTCCAGCAGATCTGACAGGGTGGCTGCAGATGTGCTGGGTGGTCGGTACACCAGCCAGACAGCCAAGCTCTCCTTGATGCCCCACACGAGACCAACACATTCAATGCCGGAGATCGCCGGTGATGGCAGAGCTCTGAAAGAGCAATCCTCCCGGAATAACAACGCTACTCCTCCCCCCCGACCTACAGTCCGCGATTGATGGAGGACAGAGAAACCTGGGGGTGTTATCTCATGTAGGGAGACTACTTCGCCTTCCCGTACCCAGGTCTCCGTCACGCAAGCCAGGTCAATCCCCTGTGAGACAAAAAAGTCACGCATGGTGGCAGTTTTGTTGCCTATGGACCTGGCATTGCACAGCACCAATGACGGAGGTGTGTAATCCTTGTTCTCCCTACCCTCATCCCTTGGGATGGGGCGTAGATTGGAAGGGGTTCGAGGATCACTGCATCTCGAAACCCTTCGCCGATAGAGATATCTAGCCCTACCGCCATTCCTCCCTAGCCCTTCAATTGTGGTAATCCTAGATCCCATACTAGCCTCCCCAATAGATGGGTAACATCCCCTCAATAACAAGTCATCCTTGGGCCAGGACTCCTGGGTCAAAATGGTATGGGAAAGAGGTGGAGGTCTGATAGGGTAAGTATCCCTAGAAGATAAAACCCAACCAACCGCACCCCAAGCGGGGGGGACAATCCCATGGTGTTTCATTAACTGTCAATCCCCCTCTCCCTCCTGGGTTAATTGGAGGATTGTTGGTTCTATCTGTGGCTGTGGAAGTATTAATGAGGTATGTGTTATAAAATGTGGATCACTGGCCAACAAAGAGCCAGATTCGAATTCGGAAGATCTGTCCATCCTGTCTCGCCAGGAGTACAGTAGAGAAGGCTGATCATTCTGATAAGTTTTTGGAACATTAGGCAAAGGTCCAGATGTAGAGTTGGTGCTGGATATCTCCAGATTGTCAGCAACATAGAATTCTTTAGGTGTTGTTGCCATAGAAATGTCGGAGGTGCCAAATTCCTCATCTAATTTGGTGTCGTTTGAAAAGGGAACAGGGAGTTGCACTGATGTCTTTCTATGGGATAAAGAGCTATTGGACGTCTTTAAATATTGTGCTCTAGGCTCTACTGTCCTTATATTTTGGGTAGAAATCTCAGTCTTTATCCTCATTAGCCTCTTCTTCAGGTCTTGTAATTCTAGGCTTACAGAGTTCTTTTCTTCCTTCGGGCAATTAGTATTTCTAGTGTTGAGCTTGGTTTCCTTTATCCGCATTAGCTTTGACTCTATGCAAGGGACCAATGGCCTCCTTGTTTCGTCTTTAAATACCCTCACTGGGCGGAGAGAGTGGAACCACCATAGAGTATCCTTTATCTCCATGAGTCGAGATGGGAGGGTTGATGACCTAAAGGTCATAAATAGGCGCATGGTGTTTCTCAAGGTAGGCAGGAAGTGGAAATTTTCTAGATCTACATTTTGGTAATGGTAATTCAAGAGCTGAGACAAGGACATAGTAATTTGTCTGCGGTTCATCCACCTATGAGTGTATCGGTGAATCTCAAGCATTATCTGGTTTGTTTGCAAGACTTGACAGGACCTCACTTCATCCATAGTTTGAGTTGGTGAGTTGTTAACAGAGTCATTTCTTATCATCCCTTGGGCATTTAAAGGGGAGGAACTAGTATCCAATTGTTTCTCAATGTTAACTATTCTGGTGAGGATTTCATCCAGTCTTTGGAGAACCAGAACCATAGTATCTGCAGACAAACATGCAAATCTCTTGGTAGGGGTGCGTATCCCGAATTGGTTGAAAGCAGGCTCCTCTGCCTTCTAGAGGCATGGGTGGGTCAGCGTTAGGAGTGGGAGGAATCCCTCCTGCTCCTGCTCTTGCCCTCTTGGACGGATTAGCTTTCTCTGGGAGGAGGGGGGTCGGGTCATTGAGATCCTCCTTAAGGGGGGGTGAAGTTCCCCCAACGTTGTTACTCACTGTTTGTTCTATTTGCTCCGATTTCTCGGTTTCCTCAACCCGCTCTGTTTCTGAGCCAGGGCAGATGGCGTTGGCTCTCTGCCGATTCTTTGTTTTAGAGGAATTGTGAGTCTCAATAATGGTCTTCTGGCTCTTTGCACCTCGTTTTCTCCTTCCGGCAGGCATTCTCCATAGAATGGAGATGACCCTCAGGATCCTTCCAAGCCATGCCACACACACACACACACACCATCTATGACTGGGAGTGGTGATAAGATACTGTGCTGATAGTGAGCTAACCTCAGGTTGTCTTTAGTCAATGGCAATTTCAATGTAACCCTCAAAAACAAACAAGACCAAGAGTAAGTTAAAGATGTAAGTGTGTAGAAATGCAAGCTGACAAAACATCAACATGTTAATTTTCCCAAATCATTGAATTTTTAAAAATCCTCTTGGCAGTTGACATCATTTTAACTCAAAGAAGTAGCTTGCCACTTTCTCACTGCCAAGGCATATAAAGCTACCATTTAGCTAACAAATGTGTCTGCATCAGCCACCAGCCATCTAATTTTGAGAGCACCTGATTGACCTTGAAGATAATTCAGAAATTAATAGAGGAATCTATCCCTAGGTGAGCAATTCAGGATTAAGTGCATTATGTCTTTGATCTGGCCTGATCCACATATGCCAAGAAGGTAATTCATTGGCTTATCAAATAATTTGCAGGTCAAATATTCTGTAGGTATAATCTGACATCTAAACTGAGCAAACACAAGTTCAACTGGAGCAGAGGGCGGGAGTTAATTGCTGCTGCTAACAAACCATTCAAGGGTCAGGTTTAATTTTAACATGCCCTTGAGGATATAGGGAGTAAGGAGAAAAATTAAACATATGGAGTAATTCGAATATGCAGTTGTAATGGATAAATAAATGGAACCATGGAAGGGAGGGGAGGGAAGTTGATGATTATGGATATACTGAAATGTGAAAAACTGCAATGGAAAAGTATAAATAAAATATTTTTTAAAAAATGTTAACATGCCCAAAGTCCATTTAAAGTCCATTCTGGCATATTCAGGAAAAATGATACCATGGATCCTATAGTTAGAAACATCCTGAAATGAAATTACATGGGGAATTGAACAACACAACCTCAAACAAGTTACAGTGTTATGGCCAGCTGCCTTAGTTCTTCAGTTCTTAAGAAGAAAGAAAACCTCCCACCAGTTTTGCTAAATGGTGGCCTGACATTAGGGTAAGGTCCCCCGGTCCCCCTATAGAACTGCGGATTTATGAATATGTGCATTTAAAGAAGGAATGCCTACATCAGTTCTAAAATATTGCATTAGGTGTTCTCAGTGGACCTGTAAGTAATATGCACTGGAACATATTTTGGATTATATAAAATCTGTTTCTACTAGAATTACCCCAAGTTGCTGCATCATATAGCATCACTTGGGAAGACAGGCGAGCTAATATCAGTGTACTGGAAGAAGCAAAGATCACCAGTGTTGAAGCAATGATTCTTCAACATCAACTTTGTTGGACTGGACATGTTGTGCGGGTGCCTGATTATCAGCTTCCAAAGCAACTACAGTGGTACCTCAGGTTACATACGCTTTAGGTTACATACGCTTCTGGTTACAGATTCCTCTAACCCAGAAATATTACCTCGGGTTAAGAACTTTGCTTCAGGATAAGAACAGAAATCGTACTCCAGTGGCACGGCAGCAGCAGGAGGCCCCATTAGCTAAAATGGTGCTTGAGGTTAAGAACAGTTTCAGGTTAAGAACGGACCTCCAGAACGAATTAAGTTCTTAACCTGAGGTATCAATGTACTCTATTCCGAACTTAAAAATGGAAAGTATAATGCTGGTGGTCAACAAAAGAGGTTTACAGACTGTATGAAGGCAATTGGGAAACATTGGCCTGTGAGCACTCCAGTTGGAGAACAGCCTTTACCAAAGATGTCATGGGCTTTGAAGAAGACACTCAAACTCAGGACACAAGGGAGAAATGTGCTAAGAGGAAGGCACGCTTGGCAAATCCACACTGTGATCAACTCCCACCTGGAAACCAGTGTCCCCACTGTGGAAGGATGTGTGGATCCAGAATTGGCCTTCACAGTCACTTACGGACTCATTGTTAAAACTGTGCTTATGGAATACAATCTTACTCGGCTAAGAGTGATCGCCAAAGAAGAAGATAAAGCACTACTGGAATTTATTGATTGCCAGTTGAGGGCTAGGACCTGGGGGGCTTGGAGAAAGATGGAAGTTCTTGAACTGCATTATTTATGTTGAGATTAAACAAGGTGGGGCTGGTGGTCACAAGAAAAATGGAGGAACTTATGGGAACACAGTCTGGGGAACTTCTACAGACAAGAGCATCCCAGAACTTTGGTGCCACTATCAAGAAGATCATGCGTCTCCTCATCTGATTGACTACTGAAGATGACAATGCCAGGGAGCAGAGGCCTTTGAAGCAGGTCTTAAAAGCCCAGGTAGGTAGATATGGCAACAGACAATCCTGGAGGTCCCTGGGAATAAGACTGTTTACAGCAGGGAGCCTCTGACTCTCAGGCTTCCCATTTGTTCTGCAATATCATTTCAGCCATGCCATGCCCACCTAGCCAATGCCAAGTGTGGCATCAGGTCTGGGGCAGGTGAACAAACTCTGCAGGCTGAAAGTTGGCTTTGCAGACTGGTTGCTAGATCTCAAGGAGCCCCTTTCAAACCATTTCTCAATACAGTGCTTTGAAAGGAGCTTCTGTAGACCCGTGGGCAAAAAAGGTCACCTGACATTGATGTTGGGTGACTGAGATGTTGGTGGCTCTGCCCACCTGCCAAACCTGGCCCATGATAGGTGGGAGGGGTAAGGATCCAGCTCTCTGGCCAGATCCAGATCCCCATCCTAGGTTTAGGGCAACCCCTCCTCCCAACCTGCCACCCTCCAGATGTTTGCATATTCCAACACCTAGAGTGGCAAATGATTATGGATGATGGGAGTTGTAGTCCAACAATATCCAGAAGGCCCCAGGTTGGGGAAGACTGATAAAGCACCATTCCAGGAACATTTCCTAACTTGCTTTTAAGGTACATGGCAGGACCTACATTTAAATGTCACTTGGCACAATGCCGAAGACGAAAAAGGCCCCTGGGCTACCTCCTACTGCAAAGGAAACTAATTCCCCTTCCTCATTTGAAGGCTTACCTCCCAGTCTCGACCTTCAGGAAAGTCTGTTCCACCATTTCCACCACTGGCCCTTCAAGTCTCCAGAATTCAGCTGGAGGGAAGGTTGGGGAAGGCTTGTTTAGGGTTTTGAAGGCTGAAACCATCCTTTTAAGTTAGATTGGAAGGAAATTTCCCTGTGAGCAAAACTGCTGCATGTTGATGTTACAAGGAGGCACAGTGCCAGTTCTGAGAACAATTTGTGGTTTCGGGCTCCCCATCGAGACCTTCAAGTGTGGATTAGTTTCTAGTTCCAGGCTTGACCCACTAATTGGGAATAGGGATTGGTGGCCCTCTAGATGGTATTGGGCCTTCAGCCCTCATCCGTCCAAGCCAGCATAGCCCATGGTCAGGGATGATGGGATTTGCAGTTCAACAATCTCTGTAGAGCTGCAGGTTCCGCAGACCCACTCCATAGAATTCTATCAGTGGATTGTATCCAGTGCTAGTCCTACTTGGAGTAGACCCATTGAAATAAATGAATGCAAGTTAGCAGTGTCTATTCATCTCAGAGCACGTACGGTATTCTGAGCAGGAAGGAGTAGCACTGGATACAGCTCAAGGTGTTCTCCAGACATCAAATATTTCTAGGTTACTGCTCGTTAAACATATGTTGCTCTTCTCAAAGCACACATCTTTGCCTAGTGCTCTATTTCTCTCTCTCTCTCTTTCTTTTTAAAGAATTCTGAACTAATTAGATCAAAGTTTTGCAGGGAGAGGGCTTTTCATACCAGCTTTTCAATCTGCAAGGTGCTTTTTCTGATACGTTGTGTGCATTGCTAAAAAGGTTTGGTTAATTAAAGGATTTACTTTGTTCCCTTTGAAAATGAAAAAGCTCGAGCCCAGCTACTTCTCTCACACCCTCACTGTCTTCGGCTGACCCAGTTGCAGTACTGGACCATTTCTGGCTCCCTCAACTTCGTCCAGGCTAGGATGTGAGGTATATGGAAATGATGCATCTTTTTGCTGGGGGGCAAGAAGCCCAGGGCATTGCAAGAGTTTGGGTCTTAGCAGAAATGAGCGCTGGGTCTTAAAGAAAAAAGTCATAGTGAGTGATGTGCAGATGGTGTGAATAAAGGATGCAGAAGCAACTGCCTGAGATAGGCATGCTATATATAGTTATACAGCTGTTTCTTTCAGGTGTTGTGAACTCCTTTCAAAAAAAAAAAACATAGCATGATTACTTCTGAAAGTTGGAATTTACATCATTTTTGATTATCTCTGAGTGTCTATAATTTAGCTACTTAGTAAAATTAACTCAATGTTGCTTGTGTAATGGGAAGACAATTGTGAGGAATGTGGAATGTACTGTGGATTACCTTTTCCCTTTGATTAGCTTATGTCTAAAATTAAACCTCATTTTTGCCTTTTAAAAATTAAAACACACACGTTTGCTTTCATCCACAGCAGGGAGATTTTGTGCTGTCTCTTCTGCACTGAAATAACTGAAAGAAACTTCAATGTAACTCTGGATTTCTTGGAGAGGAAAAAAAAAAGCGGGGTCAGACTACATGGCCTTCAAGGACCCTTTGTTTCTATTACGACACCAGCAAAGGGCTGGTTCCCTATACTTAGAGAAGGGGCATTCCCTTAAAACAGGTTGCCTCCAAAAGTTTGCCCCTGAAGGAATGCAGGCTTTCGGCTGAAAAGTGTTCCCTACCCCTGTCCTAGTGACATCCAGTCTTGGCTACTGCAATGTGTGGAACTATCTTTGAAGAACTCTCAGAAGGCCTGGAGTACCTAATTCCTTGTCCAACTTTCCCTTGGACACTAAGGAGCTTTTAGCAATTAGCTCTTGCACCCTCAATCCCGGAGAGATGACATAACCCCAATGTCTGTTCATTCCAGATGGCTAAATTTAGAAAGCCCAAAGGGAGAATAACACACAACTGCCAATTGTGTAAGACCACTACAGTTGTGAAACTGGAAATTTAGGGATACAGAGGACTGTGGTTTTTTTGTCACAGATCAAATGAAAGGAGGTGCTACAATGAAGCAAAAGCAAGATGGGCAATGGAAGCTTGAGGGATTTGTAGTCAGAAGAGGGAGATTTAGGGGAAACAACATAGACATGGGTTTTTTTAAATAAGAAATAAATTTATTGAATTAATAAACTTGGATCAGAAATGCATTTTTTCAACTTCATCATCTGTTTCCTGTACCTAATATCACAAAACTCAGCCTCAACATAAATCCTCAACATTTTATTGAAAAACAAAGATTTTTTATTATTGAAAAACAAATATGGTTTTGTGTGCTATACTATACATAACAGCCTGATGAAGGAAGGGATGAGGAACTTCTGGTCTTTCAGATGTTACTGCAACACCATCATCCTTATTGGCTGGAGAGTGTTGGAATCTAATAATGTCTGGAGGGCCACGGCTTCCTCCCCCAAGCAATGAAGAATAGTGGGAGACAGAGGGGCAGCAGCAATCTAAGCCAGGAGGTGAGCTGGTTTTGCCAGGAGAAGGAAAACAACTTCTGGATGACTGGAAGCTGTCTCTTGCATCTCTGGTTTCTGTGGCGCAAACTGAAGGTTTGCTTTAAAAATGGATCAAGTCTGCCATCAAGATTCAGAAACATGGAAAAGCCATACAGGCCTTTCCTTGTAGGCAATCTATACATGTCTTCTCTCTACCTTCTAGTCTCCTTACTTGCTGGTAGGCCCTATGACATTTATCTACCTACCTGGAACATTAACTAAACTAGTTTCTACAGTTGTAATGAAAAGAAAAATAACTTCAGTTAAACACATCCCTTTTGCTTCATTGGCATTTTGTGTGTGTGTTAAACTTCACCATTCCATAGAGCATTTCTAGGTGCACCAAGCAATGGGGATCAACAAATACCAACCCATATGGCAATTTAATCTAGCCAAATTGCTAAGATTTATTCCAGATGTTGCTATTCCCCACCCTCCGAAGAACACTGTTTGAATTTGGGGAGAAGAGATAAATAAGGCAAAATGTATTGGAAAGTCCATTTTTGAACATTAAAGGCAGCCCTGCTAGATATGATGAACAAGTCCATCTAGTCTAGCATTCTGTTGCTTTCTACATGGAACATATCAGATTCATACACTGTCTTTCTCTCACCCCCCCCCCCCCCAAATGTAGTACAGGGCAGTTTACAAAACAGCAAATCAAGTTACAAAGACATAGGGTTACAGTAAACAACACATATTTCAGAGATACAGTAAATACTCTATACACACAAAAAAACCCACATTCCATATATTTTTCTAAAATATATCTAAAAGGAACACCTAGAAAGGAATGTTTTAGAGCAGCAGTAGCTAAACCAAGGACCTGCAGATATTCACTGGATTTCAATTCCCACCACCCCTTTATGCAGTGTTAGGGGAGTGGTAGTACCTCTGATGCTCCTTCCAATATACTTAGTCCTCCTTTGGTCCCTGCCCTGCACTCAGCTCTCACCTGTGGCTCCTAGAAGCTGTCTGCATGCAGCCGTAGCCACACCCTGGGAAACAGCTTTGACTGCCCAGCTAAACCTGCTGAGGGTAGCCTATGGGTCTCCAACCCTGGGTGAGTTACGGACTTCCCCTGCATGTGAAGACAGGCTCTGGCGGATTGAGCGGATGAGACTAAGAGTGGGTCAAACGGTCAAGAAGGCAGTTTCTGCACATGCTGGAGATGGAAGGTAGGGGTCATCAGCCTGGGAAGGGATATCTTCGGGAGAAGAAAAGATCATTTGATCAGCCCAGGACCTCCATACACACTGCCCAGGCTTGCACCCTAGGGAGGATAGCTTAGTGCTGCTAATGCAGCCGTTTTACTTCAACCCTGGAGGCACACTCCATTGTCTTTTGAGACAGATGGATTGCGAGCAACATCCATCACTGTGTACCTTGCTAGCTGGGGCTGATGGGAGCTGGAGCCCAACCACACCTGCAGGGCAACAAGTTAGCCATCCCTGCTGATATCTAAAGCCCACAGGGGAATAGGTTCCCTGGGGGGAAATGTCCTTGAGGCAGGGGGAGATACTGCTATGAAGATCCTCCTAGGTCCTCACAGCTGCATATACTTTTTCCAGTCAAGGGTAAGCTAAGCAAAGCAACTCCTGCAAACTGCAAGAGTATGCAACCCAATTTTCACCTTGATGTTCCAGCAGTAGCAGCTCTGATGCAAAACTATTCCATCCACAATGGGAGTGGGGAGATTGCCCCATTCAGTTAAGTGGAGAGGTAGCTCTGGTGCTTTTCACACACACTGTGAAGAAAAGGGGGGAACTTATTCCACATGTGAATAAACAGGGCCTTAAAAATGGATGCACAAAAATAAAGGGCAAGCATACACATTTTTTGGTTTTGCACTAGATGTGTTTGGTCAAGGGTACTTTTAGCTGGCCAATTCCCATAGGCTAAAATGTTATCTTTGCTTCAAAGATGTAACATTCTGTGACAAAAAGGGGGGAAAGAACAGCTAGGAGTTAGTCTTGCAAAACAGAACATTTGATTCCAACCTTTTATCAGACTGAAGTGATGATCTAGATTAGAAGCTTAGTGTGGTGCACCAGGTTGTTTTCAGTTAAATCCTCCAAGCAAATAATAACAATGCATTTAAAAATATGATTATTATTCATGGTATCTCACATTCCCAAAAAACAACCAACTCAAACAAAGAACAAAAAACCAAACAAACAAACACATCAAGCAAACCACCAAGGCACAATTAAATTACTCCCACCCAGTCTTTTGCTCCCATCTTGAAGCTGTGGCAGTGAGTTTTCCTTTTGCCCTGTCATTTCGTACCATGATTCAGAAAACATACAGAAGAGAAGCTTTCCAGCAGCTGGAAGGGGGGAAGGGACCCAGAAAGGAAGAAAAGAGAAGCCCCAGACTATTATGTCCTTAATCATCTTGCTGTGGTCACCATCAACATTTGAATCCCAACTTGGTTATATATGTTAAAG
The DNA here is from genome assembly GCF_964188305.1 of Podarcis bocagei. Lineage (NCBI taxonomy): Eukaryota > Metazoa > Chordata > Lepidosauria > Squamata > Lacertidae > Podarcis > Podarcis bocagei. The sequence continues at coordinate 5,100,464 of NC_138140.1, read as the reverse complement.
CAAGTGGTTTTTCTGAGGCTTGTTTTTCTAGCAAGGGTGCCTGGCAGCCTTGCTAGGACAACCTGCTTGAAGTAAACTAAGCATTAAGGCCTTGAGAGCAAAGAAAAGGTCAAAAGAATAGGCTCAGTAGGGGGGGAATGGTCTTTATTAGGGGAAGCAGAACGTTCACAAAACCCTTTTCCTGCTGAGGCTGGAGGCTGATGTCTTGTTTTCAGCTGGCTGAACCTAGGGAAGAATGAAACATTTCAAGTTAATGGAAAGTACCACTACAAGGTGATAGTAGCAATTGGCAGTAAATGGCTTTGGGAAACACAATGGCCAACTTCTCAGTGAGATGGAAAACCTGCGTTGGGGAAGCGCCATGGTTTGGTGGTAGAGCATCTGTTTGGCATGCAGAAGGTCCCAGGTTCAAGCCCTGGCATCTCTAGGCAGGGCTGGCAATGTCCCCTGCATGAGCCCCGAGAGCTGCTGCAAGACAATGTAGATAATACTGAGCAAAATGAACCATTTTAAGGCAGCTTCCAACATTCTATCACTGCTTAGCCACTTCTGCCAGAAGCTTTCCCCAGCATATAGAAAATTGGCATGCCAAGGAAAAGAAAGCTGCACCCTTATTGTAAACATATAGGCCTGGTTTACTTATTTATGCACCATTAAAAAACAAAACAAAAACACCTTACCAAAAGTTTACAAGCCAGATGTTAAACATACCAAAAAATACAATTTAAGTTATCACTGAGGTAGGACAGAGAAGTGAGTACTGCCTGAAGGGAAGGCAAAGGAGCTAGCATGGCTCAGGAACAGTTAACTGAAAGAAGTAGTTACTGAGGGGAGAGGCCCCACAGGTTCAATCCCTGGTATCGCCATGAACAGAGGATCAGTAAGTGATGGAAAAGACTGCTGCCCAAGGCCCTGCAAAGCCTCTGCTCATCAAAGGAGACCATACTGAGGTAGACTGATGAAAGGTCTTAATTGCCCTGCCCTAACCTGTCCCTTTAAGGTGCCTAAGCTCTCTAGTCCTCCAGTGTGTCCAAGTGGAGAGATCATGTCTCCCTTCCAATGTGCATGTTGCAAAAACACCTTACAGTCTAACAGGGAAGCTGAACCATTTTAAGAAGCAATTAACCACGTGGCAGCCCCATCTCCCAACTTCCAAGGCAGCATTAATAGCACCCTCCCACCTACTGTGTAGTCACTCCAACTGATTGCTTAGAAACTCCTGTCAATCAGAGGCTACGTGGGTCTAGAGCGCTTAAAAGTGGAATGTTGCCAATACTCCTTTGTCCCTCATCCTGCAACAAACTCCAGTGGCTACCAAAAGAGTATATTTGACCAAGTATAGGATTAAATTGGCCAATGTTCCAGTGTAGTGCTTGGTTTTCCTCTTGGTTGTGCGTGTACTTGCTGAGTACATGCTACTCAAGAGTATTATCTCACACAGGAAACATACTGGATACAAACTCCTTTTGCAGAAACAAGAGTTAATAAATTTGCAACTACGAATGAAACTCAAGAACTCAGTGGCTGATAAATAAAGGATGAAGATCGGAATTGCTGTAAATGGATCAATCAAGATTATGAAAGCAGGAAGGAATAAGAACGTCACAGCCTGAAACCCTGTGCACGGGAAGTCACCTCAAATTGTTTAATTCAATTTTTGAATAATTGGCTCTGTTTTTAATTGGATTGTAATTTGGTATTGTGATAATGCAGCTTTTATTTGATTTGTATTAAAATTAATAAAAATTATTATACCATGCTGCTCAGAGTAGATCCATTGAAATTAAGTTACTTATGTTAGCTTATCCATCAATTTCCATGGGTCTACTCTGTGTAGGACTAACACATGCTCTTTCTTCCCTCTCTTTCTATACTCCACTTAAATAAACTGTTTCATTGGATTTCTGGGCTGTACTGATTTCTGTACACATTCAAGGGCTGGTTGTCCCTCACAACATTGCTTAGACCATTTGGGCTGCTCTACTGGTTTAAAGTTCCGGACAGATCAGAAGGGCTGGTGGGGCTGAAGCTGTCATGCAGGAGACTTTGAATTTACCTGGCAGTCCCCCTACTCTCAAGAAGGCCGCTGTAAGACAGTGAGACTCCTGCACCCTTCCCTTGGGTGACAAATGAACAGGTGATGGCAAGAAGAGGAAGATGTAGAATGTGTTACCTGTTACTAGTGAGCTCCTCTACCAAACTTGCACTACAGCAGGGTATTTCCAACCTTCACATAAGTCACTTTCATATGTTAATAATTTGGAGGAGGGGTAAGCAGCCTGACAGATTGGGGGTAGGGGTTGAGACAACTCACTAACTGATGCCACAATGCCCTCTTCCTCTTTTCTGTTTTAGGCAAGACAATGGCTGGTTTACAACCTCAAATCCACTGTCTACATTTCTGCTGAGTGAGTGGCCAAAGGAAAATGAAAAGAAGTCAGTATGAACCATGGAGGCATACAAAATTATAGAGGCAGAGCTAGTTTGGCCATTGATGTAAAGATTGAATCATAATGTGCAACTTGAACATTAACTATTAAAATAAAAAAATTCCTTCCAGTAGCACCTTAAAGACCAACTAAGTTAGTTCTTGGTATGAGCTTTCGTGTGCAAGCACACTTCTTCAGATACACTGAAACAGAATGCTACCTATCTGTAACATTAACTATTAAGGAATGTTTATTGCATTAAACAGGTAGAAACTGAGCTATCTTCCCCAAACATATGGAATGTGATACCCTCTGCACACACACTCTGAACAAGTAACAGCAGTTTTGCAAAGCAGGTTAACAAGGAAATTTCTGCTGCTCATAAAGATGAACAGGCAGTGGGAGGGAGAAATGGAGAACGTAACAGCAAGGGCTAATTAATTACGGTAGAGAGTTTTTTACTTACTTCAAGGTTTCCTCGTGCCTTCCTTAAGACATCATGAGTTAAAGCCACTGTAAAAGAAGTACAACTATGTGAGTGTGAATGCTAGTTTTGTTTTTCAAAGAGGGGTATATGAAAGCTCTTTTTAAGAAAGAGCCACAGACTACGTATGACGCTTTTAACCAACAGACACGATCATGTTCTTCTCCTATGATGTTCATCCTGCATGTGCTACTTGGAAATTAAGTCCACTGAGTTCAACAGGACTTGCTCCTACAAAAGACTCCAAGACTGCCTGCTTGAGGGATGAGTTTTCCCTCTTTTAGTTCCTATATCATTCATTGGATTTGTTCTGCCCTACACTGCACACCTTGAGAATTCCAGTTTAAATCATAGAATTTCCAAAATTAAATTCTGGCATTGAAGTATGCATAGTCTGCTGCAGCTTTATTTCATTAATGCCTTGCCCCAAAGGGGAGAGGTGTAGCTCAATTGTCCCATAAGGTCCCAGATCTGAATAGCAGTCAATTGGGAACACCAGTGTGAAAGCATTCCTCATGAACATATTGGGACACAACTATGAGAAACCCAAGACCTTGATGCCTGTTAATAAAAGCAAGCCCTGCCATGGGCAGTAGGATGTCACCAGTAGCATTTCCATCAAAGTGATTCATCACTTTGAAAGGAGTCACAGGGGAAGGCAGTATAACCCCTTTGATTCCCTGCCACAGTGAGGTTTGAACTCTAGAGTGAGAGATAGGATGAAGTCAGCAGGCTTAGGTAAGCCTCTTCATGATGAGAGATGGGATGGGGAAAAGAACTGGTGAGTTTGTGTGAGAGCCAGGGAGAGTAGATGGGAGTCCTGTGTGAGAACCAGGAGATAGATAAATGTTGAGTGGGGAGATATGTAAGAAGAAAAAGAATGAATGTGTGGTATCATCAGTACCTGATTACGATGTAGATATCACTTTGTGTGATAGCTTGCACCTTTGTATCATTTGTATCCTCTTCCACTCCATTTTGTGATGTGTTGCATGCATTATCTTTTGGGGTTATGAGTGGGATTGTTTTTACTATTTAAATTTTAATTGTGTTTTTATATGTTGCAACTCTCCCTAGGACAATCTGGTGACGAGTCAGCAATAAATATAACTAACCAACAATTTGGTTCTTGTGAGAGACAGGATGCTGGACTGGATCAGCCTTTGAACCTAAGAAGAGCCCTGGTGAATCAAACAGAAGCAAGTTCTCACCATTTTGGGACTTTGCCACTCTGAACAAGAAGCTACTGGTGATTTATAGGCGCACTTTAAATCAAATTGCTTCCAGGATTTGATGAGATCAGGATCCACATTCCCCAAGTTACTAATTCATTCAAGTTTGATGCACCCACCCTAAGCCCTCAGGAAAGAGCTCTGCAGGGGCCTAAGTAAGAAAACAAAAGTCTTGTGGAGACAATCCTATCAGCACATAGGATTGTTCTGCACATTTGAAATGAATGGAAGGGATCACACAAAGTAGAGTGAAGGTCATCCACTTTGATCTATCTGAGAAAGATACCCCCAAGAAAGAAAGATGCAGTAATAATGCTATGATAGCTGGCTGTCTCAGTAAGTGCTCTTTCTTTCCCTGTGTGCCATCAATTCTCCTGTGGGATTCACACACCCTGAGTCATCAAGAACCCCAGGTGAGCTCCCTAGCCATAAAGACTCTCATCCCTTGTGATGACTATCCTGGAGTGATCCTTGATGCTCATCCTGTCCCGGAGTCTGTGTTGTGCGTCCACCATTGGAAAGCACTGCACAGTTAAGGGAACAAGTAAATGCTTGGAATCAATCTGATCCTGAAATGAATGAAACATTCTCTGAAGATGTCATGTGCTGAGTCAAGGCCAATAAACCAGATCACGACATGGCACTATCACACCTTGGAGCTTTGCCAACTCCATCAGGTCCACTTCCTTCTGTCCCAGGATTTAGTCTCTGAGCAGTGTGAGCTTCGCTCTGTGTTCTTCAGAAAGGCACATCCTGCATGCCTGGGTATCCAGTCACACTCTGAGATGCTGGAAAGGCTCCGGTGTACACTTCTCCCAATTTACAAGTCTGTGTTGCTGATGGAAGTTCAGAGTGATGTTTATGTCCATTATGCACTGTTCTCTGCTTGGAGACAGGACTTGGATGTTGTCTAAGCATGGGAAGACTCTGGGAATAGCTTCCGACCCAAAAGGGAGACCCCTATATTCACAATGGTGGCCTACACAGCAGAAACACACAAAAATTCAGTGGCCCTGGAATGTTCTTGTTTTCATTTTTATTATGTATTTTGTTTTTATTTTGTGATTTTATGTCATGAACTGTCCTGAGACCTGCAACTATACAGTGGCTCATCATCATCATCATAAAAATATGAGTGTCTGCAAGGTTGATTGATGCCATACAATTGCTCTTGTCCAGAGATTGGACAACTGGAACAGAATCCTGAGCACCTCTGGAAGACTGGGACTTGTTCTTTTTCTCTGATGTCAAGTAGATTGTGAATTGGATGCTGATGATCATCAGGGAGTGGGGATCAATTTCTCCCTTGGAAGCTTCGCTCATCCCATGAAGCAACCTGTGTGACCATGTCCAGCACCCATTTGTCTGTCATGGTGCAAACTAGCCTAAACCGAAGGCCCAAAATGCAAAATTTGTGCTCCTTTACACTCCCTCTCTTATGTCCTCTCCCCCTCTCCAAAGGGAGAACCTAATATGAAGGAAAAGTTGTCACTGGTTGATCCATCATTGGAACAAGGAGCTTAGTCATGATGACCTTGGCTGAGAAGGGCCAGTTTGTGCCCCCTTTTTGCCTCTCACTGCACGCCCCACATTTTGGTAAATGAATCAAGGAAGCGAAGGGTGGGTTGTTCAAGGAACCCATCTGGAAATCCCATTCTGGCCCCTTTCAACATGAACCAAGGATTTTCTGTCTCCAGGGGCCTTTCCATGGGAAGTTGGAACCTTGACAAGACTGAAATGTACTCAGTCAGTTGGGTAGGATGCTTGTAAAGAACCTCATATCTCAAGAAGTTCTGCATAAAGGATTATACATTTGTTTTTTATATGGGACCATCTGTTGTACTGATTTAACAACGAAGGAAATAAGCCCCTGCACCAAGGGGCTTACAATTAAAGCTATGATAATTAACACTAACTGCTGGAATCTGGGTGCCAGCATATACTTTTAGATATGTTAATGCAGGATAGAATTATTTGGTACTTTTATAAAATGTAAGCATTGTATCTGCACAAAGAGAAATATTTTACTATATCCACCATCCAACACAGAGGTGGAAACAGAGCTAACAAGCAACATTTGGAGGGGGGTGGATTTCCTAACAGAGAAGCTCTTTTTAAAAATAATCTATAAATCATGTATCGGTGGGAAAGAATGTGTGTTAACCTTTAAAAAATGTATATTTGTGATGGTTTCAAAACTAATAATTGAAATAAAAAGTGGAGGCATGTTTCATTTCAGTGGCATGGTTAACTTTTGACATTTATACAGGTCCATTTCATGCACCTTTCAAGGGGGGGGGGGGAGCTAATATGGCATTTTCAGTGCTAGATTAATTACTCCTTAGCAGGTAATTGCTAGCTGGACCAGTTCACTGAGCCGGTTTGTTCCTTCATCAATATGCTGCAGAAGGTGAATGCATCTTCCTAATAAAGCAGGAAAATATGCATCTATTTTTTAAAAAAGGATGTGAAAATATTCTCTGCTCATGCACAATGCATAGTCTTCCTGAACACACCCACAAAACTATTAATTTCTATGGGTTTCATAGACATGTATTCAGCCCCACAATACCAAGTGAATCAATAACTTTGAGATTGGTAGCTAACTGACAAAGGGTGGATCCAGACCATCTATTAATGATCATGTCTGGGTCTACAATCTCAGCTGGATCAAAGATACTGTTCCTTGACAATGATGCTAAGTGAAACATTAAACCCATCTGGAACTTCCTAGTGTAGCCAATGTGTGTCACTCTGAGCAGGCCCTTTTGAAGTAGTCCCCTGATGTCACAATGTCAGGAGATTGACAGATAGGCAGCCCTGCCCACCTGCTGAAGTTGGGTCACAGGGAGAGGATTCAGCAAGGACCCCTTGGTGGAAGACTGCAGGCTTGGGGTTCACTGAAGGATTTGATGCATAAACTTCCAGCCTGTTTCCACAGGCAGCACCAGATTTATTCCTACATTTAGTTCAATGGCCTAACAATGACTTAGAAGTAGAAAAGGGAACAAAGAGAGGAAGCTCACTCACACTGATCAATGATGACTCTCTCCATGTTTTCTTTCAGCTGGTTGGTAGCATGTAAGCATTTGACTGTGCAGTGCAGCCTCTTTTCCTGCTCAGCCAGTTTCCGATGGAGCTTCTTTATTTCTGCTTTCATGTGTTCATCCTGCAATGTAAGACAAAGAAAACGCTGAAGTGAATAAGCTTTCTGACCCACCACATGGTACATGCACTTATGTGTATATACCCTCTGGGGGTGCCCCATTTCCCTTTACTGTGGTACCTTGGTTGTTGAACGCTTCAGAAGTCGAAAGTTTCAGCTTTCAAACGCCAACAACTCGAAAGTGAATGGTTCCATTTTGGAACATGCCTCAGAAGTCAAATGGCTTCCGAGGCGCATTTCTCCACTTTTTTCAATGGACTTTGCTGACGGGCAATTGTGCCTCGGTTGTTGAACATTTCAGAAGTGGAACTGTCTTCCAGAATGGATTACGTTCGATAACCAAGGTTCTGCTGTAGTACTTTGTGAAAAATGGTCACATGCACGAATATGTATGTGGCAGCCCTACAGAGCTCTGGATAGTGTCGTAGATCCTGCCATTGAGAAAGGTTTGGGTCTGAATAAACTAAGATCAGCAAAACAAATCTAGCCAAACTTTTGCAGCCCAAATGCAATATTGTGCTGGCAAGGCAGAAATGTTACGACACTTTCCAACATCATTAGGTGTTCTCAGCGTTTAGAGGGAACTCAAGAATAGGGCAACTGGCTCTCCAGTGCTTAGAGAAGGGGAGGCTAACCCATGACCATCATGTGGCTGAGCTACAATTTCTTGTCAACATGGCCAATGGCCAGGAATGATGGGAGTTGTAGTCCAGCAATATCTGCAGAGCCAAAGGTTCTCAATCCCTGATCTAACCTCCTGCCATTAGCTCACAGGACAAGAAGGTGCCTGCTGTTACAGAATGGTCATCCTTGCAAAAAAAAACTGAAAAGCCCTTCTCTTCTCTATTCTTCACTCTACTGAACATTCTGCTCTCTATGTAAGAAGAGGTCCGCTGGATCAAACCAATGGTCTGTCTAGACCAGCATCCCATTTGCAATTGGGGTCAGCCAGATGCTTCTGGCAGCCAAAAACAGAGCATGAACAGCCCTCTTCCAAAACTGCTGCAGTGAAACTTGGAGGTGCCATTTTAGTTATCATGCCTAACAACAATGGCAAAAGCAAACCCCAAAACTTAATCCTGTGCTGTATGAAGGACTTGGGCAGAGGAGACAAGCTCTGGGGCTTATTGGAAAATGATGTTCATTGCTGTTACTCTACACATTTCAGAGTTAAAAACTACTCCTTCAGGAGTTGAAATACTCACAAATTTCTTAGGAAAAAACTTATTCTGTGATCCCGTCTCAAGTTCTAGTGTACTGAGAGAGGGCACAAACATTATTTTATCCAAATTCTCCATACTGATGATGAGGAACAAGTAACACTCCAGGCGTTGCTAGGCTCCAACTGCAGCATCCCTCACTATTGACCATGCTGTCTGGGACAGACAGAGGTTGGAGTCCAGCAACCTATGAAGAACCACAGGATATCTATTGCTTGAGCACAGCTTAGGAGCAGTGTCAGAAACAGAGATATGAAAGCTAGGAGCTAAAGGGCACCTTAAACCTAGGTTATGAACACAACAGTGGAATGTCTAGGCGTGTGGTTTTTTATAACAAGAATACAAAGCTGAAAATGAATGAACTGTAGCTACAATAATATGCTCATTTTTCACATGATCTAGTCCTTCTCCTGCCCACCCACCTCCCAATTTTCTTAAGAGGGTCTCTTCTTCAGTGAGTAGCTGGAAGCAGGGAGGCAGAAAAAAGGTCCTCTTTTCCTTCCACTCTGCAGTTTTAATCTGAAATCTTAGGTGCAACACGGTGCCCAGAGCTCAGAAACTGCTTCTGCTAATGAACTGCGCCTAGAACAATGGGAGTTTCGAACACTGCCTATGAGGGGAGAGTCTCCAAGGTTAAACCATCAAAGCTTGACACGGGTGTTGCCAGCAGGTTCCCATTTTTATCCTGCTAAAAGCACCAGAGCAGAATTTTTTTAGCCAGGTGGCAACAGGCTGAGCCAATTTTTATCCCCCCGCCCCACAAAGAAGCTTGTGATGGCACTTGTGGCCTTCTGGACATTGCTGGACTCCTACTCCCAGCATCCCACACCATTGGCTATGCTGTTTGGGGCTGATGTGAGCTGGAGCCCAACAACATCATGAGGGCTACAGGTTACCTACACATTATGCACACTTCTACTCTTTCTCTTGCTTGTATGTGATTTTTCCAAACCATTGTGGCTTTCTTTGCTGGCACTCAGAAACAGCACTTTGGGACTAAAGGTTCTTTGGGAAACTCCCTTCCTGACAGTGGCCAGCAGAAAGCACTCCCATTTGGTGCACTCCCAACTTTTAAGATCGAAACACCAGCACACAGACCTGAAACGCATAACCGACATTGTGGACAACTTTCATTGGGAGGGAGACTCTCCAAAGGAGCTTCAACAAACGAGCAGCTTCTTCTAGGTTATGCTGGATTGCACAAATGGTTGTAGAAAGCCTGCTCAGGAATGCCAGCTGTGGAACCTAAATTTCAGAATTAGAAGAAGAAAGAGCGTTACATTTTATCCTTAAAAGATTATGAAAACGTAAGCTTTAATTAATGGAATAAATCCAATTTACTATGAATTCCAGATTCAGGCTGATGAACAAGTATATTGTGTGCCAGGCAAACTAATTTATTAGGTGAAAAAGGCAGCTGAATTATGTATTCTTCAAAAAAAGAAGGTGAGGATGGAGGGAACGGGGACTTAGCATAATCAATAACAGTCATTAATAACAGGCTACATTTACTACGTTTGCTGTGCCACTTGGAAAATACTTTTTCCTTTCCCTATTTGCATTTCATGGCAAGCTATTTGAAAGTCAAATGACTCCTGACATTAATTTAGGCAATATAGATGTTTCTCCGTTAGCAGACCCTTTAAACTGTTCTACTTAATGGTAAGCTAACTATCAGGGGCCAATGCAGAAATGTTTTTCTTTTGGAAGACTGATGAGGGAACAAAATGAGGGAGCTGCCAAAATGAAGAATGGAAAGGAAGCAAAGGGAGAAAACACTGAGTGGGACCAGTTGAAGGGGCAGGGAACTTGCTCTTAAGAGTAACCAGAAGCCTCCGGTTCCTTGCAAGACCCATATATCGTGAAACTGCAAACATATAACACATCCACACCATACATTAAAAGTACATGGCACCCCCCAAAGAATCCTGGGAACTGTAACTTACCCTCCCCTGCAGAGCTACAACTCCTAACACCCTTAATAAACTACAGTTCCCAGATTCATTGAAGGAAGCAATGCTCTTTACATGTATGGTGTAGATGTGTCCTTAATGATCATGCACCCAGTTCTGACAATCATGCTCTCAGTCATGGTGTTTACCGTCACTCCCAGTTCCTGAAGTCCTGCTTCTTTCAGAGGAAGTTCCAGCTCAGACAACCTTTTTCGCCCTTCCAAGATTTGCTTCTGTAAAGAGTTATAATCTTCGATCAAGCCAAGGATGTGCCGGCCATTTTTGTCTGCCCACACACAATGGCTGGGAACGAGGCAAGGGTCACTGGAATGGTTTGCCGGTGAGTTGCATCGGGAGGAACTGTCTGAATTATCCACAGCCAGCTCTGTATCTGAGGAGCACAGGAGCAGAGCGACCAGATCACACTCAGCATATCTAAGCAACATCTGCACATGGAACTCAGCCCCTTCTTGCACTCTTTATTGACTTTGCTTTCCCTCTTTCTACAAATCACTTTAAATCAGAAGTGGGGAACCTCAGGCCCAGGGGCCAAAAGCAGCCCTCCAGGCCTCTCCATCTGGCTCTCAAAACACTCTCCACACCACACCCCTCACCAGTCCTGCTTGGCATCCTTTTTAACTGGCTGGAGTATGTTGTTGAACTCTCCTGCTTGCCTGAGTGGGGGACAGGGAGGAATAGTTTGAGTGTGTGTAGAAACCAGTGTATTGTACTACGGTAAAATTTACATTAATTGCTCCATCCACTTTTGCCTCTGGCCCTGCCCTTCACTGGCATGTGCACACACACACTCCCAACCTGGAATGTTGCCCAGAAGAGAATTCAGTCCCTGGGCATAGAAATAATACAGTAACAATGCACTGAATGCCATATTATTTAATATTTTCACATCAAAACACTCCAAATTCTATTTGAGTGGGGAGAAGCTATAAAAACATAATTAGACATGTTAAAGGGACAAGGGTGGCACTGTGGGTTAAACCACAGAGCCTAGGGCTTGCCGATCAGAAGGTTGGCGGTTTAAATCCACGCGATGGAGTGAGCTCCCGTTGCTTGGTCCCTGCTCCTGCCAACCTAGCAGTTCGAAAGCATGTCAAAGTACAAGTAGATAAATAGGTACCACTCTGGCAGGAAGGTAAACGGCGTTTGCGTGCGCTGCTCTGGTTCGCCAGAAGTGGCTTAGTCATGCTGACCACATGACCCGGAAGCTGTACGCCGGCTCCCTCAGCCAATAAAGCGAGATGAGCGCCACAACCCCAGTCGGCCACGACTGGACCTAATGGTCAGGGGTCCCTTTACCTTTTTAGACATGTTAATGGAGGTTAAGATTGTTAATAGCTCCTAGTTATGATGACCAACATGGAGCTTTCAGATTTAGCAGAGAGCAACATTGGGAAAGAATGATTTCCTTTATGCCCTAATTATGGGCTTCTTGGAGACAAATGATTGGCTGCTGTGGGAAACAGAATGCTGAACTCTGACCCCACAGGGCTCTTCTTAAGTTCTGTTTGTATTATCATGAAATCCCAGAGAGACACAGTCTTCACTCTGGAAGGTATATTAAAGATACTTTCAGAGTCTAACAGTACCTGCATTCCGTGGCGCTATGCAGGTTCCGTACTTCCGTTGCAATTCAATGACATTGCTGTCCATAGCAGAGAATTTAAGATCTGGGAATCAAGAGGAGCAGAGGGTCATTAAGAGGTTAGGAACCAGAACAGTGTTCATCCTCCACTTCCCTAATAGTGCTGTAAAAAGCAAATAAGTTAATTATCTGACACAGGGTGTTTTTTTTAAATTGTTTAACCACATGGGTTAACAAACATGGATACATATGCTATAATCTTATTGTTTTAGTTAAATAAATTGTTTAAATTGTTATCAAGGAAATTATTATTTTTCTCCTTCCAATAAAGTACAGAAGAAAAGTTGTCCAAATATAAACAGTTAACTCAAACCTCACAATAATTTCATAATTATCTATGTATTTCTAATAGTATAACCAAATCAGTAGTTTTTGATATAACTGTAAAAACTACTCTGAAAATTTATTATTCCAAAGAGAAACCTTCATCTGCTTGTAAATATTAAGATTATACCAGCAAGAATGTCTTTCTGTAAATAAATTATTTAAATCAAGTCTTACTGAAGATTTGATTTAAAGTAAATCCACCCTGATTCTGAGTAGTGCTAACACAGGATACAACCCCTAAGATTCACACAGACACACTAAAAATCAAAGCTGGGCATCTCAAATTTATTTCCTACAAAGGTAACCCAACTTGCACCATAAAATTTAAATTTGCTGTAAACTTGTAACTTCACGCCTCTGAAACACACAAGCCCACTTCTGCATATATCAACACAGTGTGATTTGTCTACATTTGTCTGAGCTCTACTCAGCAAGGTCAAAAGTACAAGACTAAGCCAGTCAATGGAGCTGCAATATTTGTTCTGTAGTGTTCTGAGCTACAGGGCATTCATTATGTTCTATGGCATTACAATGCTCTGGATGTTCCTTTTAATATTCAGATTTCCATGGTGGCTACTTCTGTCTCCCCTTAAGTTTCAAACTGCTAGAGTACTTCACTGAATCTCAATGCAAATAGTGGGAAAATATTCCTCTAGGGCATAAAATTTATTCTGCTGATTTATTCACAGACCATCCAAAGCACATATTGATTGTTCCTGAGTAATGCATGGCCTCCTGAAACAAATGCTTGTGCAAGTAACAAGCCATTCAGGTAAGCAAAACTGTTTGAAAACTGAATTTAACAGTTCTACAGTAACAGTTATAGCTGGCAAACTGGTCCCCCACCTCCAAAGCAAAACATATGGTTACGTAAGAATATAAGTAGAGCATTCCTGGATCAGGCCACAGACCTGGCCACAGAGTTCAGCATCCTGCTCTCACAGTGGTGAACCAGATGCCCATCGGAAGCCCACAGGCACTCTCCCCAGCACTAGTATTCAAAGCAACTGGCGTTCAGAGGCATGCTGCCTCCAACAGCTGGAGGTTCCTGAGGCAAAGAGTTCAAAAAAGGCTGAACTGCCAGGTTTAGACTAGTGATGTCCAACCACACCCCTGCAAAGATTGGTGAGGCCCTTGCAAAATCCCGCACCCCACAAAACCATTTGGGCTCTAGCAGCATTCTTGGCAAGCGCCCCCAGAATCCTGAGCTCTTCAATCATGCTTTTGATAATGCACAAAAATTGGGATGGTGGTGGTAAAAGGCAGAGGAGAGGTGGTTACAGGCAGTGGGGATCTCTCTCTCTCTCTCTCTCTCTCTCTCTCTCTCTCTCTCTCTCTCTCACACACACACACACACACACACACACTGCCCTGGAAGGCCTCTCTTTAGCTGGAACTAACACCAGGACACATTCTTTGGATGGGGTAGGTATTGGCAAAGATTACTGGGTAGCAGCAGGGTACCATCTCCATTTTGGATCAGGTTTAAAAGGGGCAGCTGGTAAAAGGCGAAAGATTTCTACGATAAAGATGAGTGTTTTGCCGAAAATGTTATTTTTATTTCAGACAATTCCGGTAATCAAAAGGGCAATGATATTTAAGGAATGGCAAAAAATAATTTCAAGGTATATATGGCAGGGTAAGAAGACAAGAATACAATTTAAACTGTTAACTGATGCGAAAGAAAGAGGAGGCTTCGCCCTGCCAGACCTGAAATTATATTATAAAGCATCTTGCCTCTGTTGGTTGAAGGAGTGGATGAAATTAGAGAATAAGGAACTGTTGGATTTGGAAGGTTTTGATAATAGATTCGGTTGGCACGCCTATTTATGGTATGATAAGAAAAAAGTACATAAAGGTTTTGAAAACCACATCATTCGAAGATCTCTTGGAAGTTTGGGATAGGTATAAAAACCTATTAGAACCAAAAATACCGCATTCTCCTTTAGAAGTGATGAGTGTGAAGAAAATCAATATGAGAGGGGGGTGGATAACTTATGGGGATATGATTATTAAAGGAGGAGGAAAATGGAAGTTAAAGCCATATGAAGAAGTTAAAGAACATGTAAACGACTGGTTGCATTATTATCAGATTAATGAAATGTTTAAAATGGAGATAAAGGAGAGAGATTTTTCAGAAAAAGAGTCAAAGTTTCAAAGTGAGATACTGAGTAATGAATTCAAAAATTTGTCTAAAATGTATAAACTGCTGCTAGAATGGTATACGAAAGACGAAGAGGTAAAATCGGTTATGATCCATTGGGCCAGAGATTTTGGGTATAATATACAATTAGAGGAGTGGACTAAATTGTGGAACGAAAGGATAAAATTCACAGCCTGTACTGTATTAAAAGAAAATATGATGAAGATGGTCTATAGATGGTATATCACTCCAGTTAAATTAGCAAAAATGTATAAAGTATGTAATAAGTGTTGGAAATGTAAAGAAAAGGAGGAAACATTTTATCATATGTGGTGGGAGTGTAAAAAGGTGAGAGTCTTCTGGGAATTGATATATAATGAATTTTTAAAAATGTTGAAATATACATTTGTTAAAACACCAGAAGCTTTTTTGTTAGGAATGGTTGGAAATGAAATAAATAGAAAGGACCATAAATTATTTTATATGCAGTATCAGCAGCAAGAATACTACTGGCCCAAAAATGGAAGCAGGAAGAATTACCATTGATAGAAGAATGGAGAATGAAATTAATGGACTATGCAGAATTAGATAAATTAACAGGAAGGATCCGAAACCGACGAGATCACAAGTTTACCAAGGACTGGAGTAAATTTGTGGACTATATGAAAAGCATTTGTGATACGCAAATAATGTTTGTGGGTTTACAAGAAGCTTTGTGAAGAAATAATATTAGAAACACTGTAAAAAGGGAATAAGGGAAAAGGTTTATTTAAAATAAAAGGCAATGTTAAATTTAAAATTGCGGATAGAAGATTAGAAAACGGAAGATTCGTGGATGAGCTGAAGGAAGTCAAAATTATGTATCTGTGATAATATTGAATATGTATGTTTAAATCTTGTATTGGAATTTAAATAAAAATATTTTTTTAAAAAGGGGGGGCAGCTGGATCAGACTCAATGGGGACACTCTTGAATTAGGGGAGCTTGTATTTTGACCTCCCTCCATTTGAAATCTCAAGCTGCCTCTAGGTTAGATTTGGTGGGAAGAGGGGATAGAAGCAAACAACACAGCACACAAATGCGTTCAGTTCAGCATATGTTTCCAACAAAATGGATTGGAGGAAAACCCCATCAAACCAACACAAAAAACCTGATTGTGCACCATACACCATACCGTTTATCCCAGTGTAATGCTGCAATTCTTGCTTTAAAAGGCAGCCGATATTTACAGTTGACCCCAAGCTGCCTCCCTCTCTCTTTCCTCTGGAAAGCTGTTCTTCCAATTTTTCATGCAATGTCTTGTTTGCCTTGATGCTCCTTTCAAGCTGCATTCTGAAGTTCTGTATTTCAGTCAATAGTTCATGCAAGTCAAGTGGATGGTTTTGATCTTTCCAGCATTCATCCGATCCGTCACGGCCAAGATCTTAGGAGTTGGGGTTTGTTTTTAATTACCATTGCAAACAATGAAAAGAGTCATTATTAACATGCTGGATGAGTGCATTTGAGCCAGATATTAAGAACTAACTACTACAAACAGTAGATGGTAATAATTTAAAAGGGAAGAGGGTTGCGTACACAAATACACACCCCTCTCCAACCTTAATTACTTCTATCCTCCAAAGATTTAATAAGAGCCAAAAAAATAAATTTAAAAAATCACTTTGTCCGTAAAAGCTAATGTTGCATACCCAAGGTAAAATTATGTATATTAACGGACTGGGGGATATATATCCTGAAGGGCATTTGGAAGCATGGTATGAAAAAGAAAAAAACGGAAAGAAGGAAGAGTAGATACTGAAAATGAAGGCAGCTTCATCAAAAGCCTGGACAACATTTAATCATGGAAACTGAGAATCCCAGGTATTCTTAATCTGCCAAAAAGGCAAAGGTTTGTGGTTTCATAAACAGATGGGCCATATCTGTGGTTGGAATGCTAAGCATTATTTTCCAGGAACACCTTTCTCCCTTGCAGCTAAAATCATAACAGCTCACTTTTTAACCCTCTGCCTCAGCTCTAAGTTCATCAATGGAGGTATGAAAGCAGCCTTGGGCTTAGATGTGGGAAATGCAGGCTCTGTTTCCTGCTCAACTGTGTCCAATCTTGCCTTCTAATACAGTCACACTTACTACTGTAAAAATGAAGAGGAAAGTTTCTCTTAATCATCTGGGCATTTTTGTGAAATACGCCAGGGGCAGAACACAGGCTAAATGGCAGTATTTTAAAACTACCTACGCAGAGACAATTAAAAGCTCATTGCCTTTCCTGTTTGTTGCTAATAATTGGGGCTACTTGAACCCAATTAGCTGTTTTCTGATAGTGAACTTGAAGGATCAACTCTAGGATGAGAAATTCTAGAATTTGTGTTACCCCCCAAATTATCATTCTCTCTCTTTTCCTTCTCTTTCTTCCAGTGACATGCCATGTAATTGCTAAATGATGTTTTACAAGCATTGGGATCACAGCCATGTAAAGAAGTTCACTAATGTAACTAGTCCAAACATTTTACTGACAGATGTTAGGTCTTCTGCAGCCTAAAAGAGGATCCAGCATGCATTTGGCCCAGACAAATGGTGATTTAAAAGCTTCTCTAAGAAAATGATTTTTTTTTAACGGCTTCTCTGATGCAGAGCAGAAACAAATGCCCTTCAGAGAGGTTAAATCTGCATTTGCTGCACCCCTGGATCTGCGGTGCACTTGCATGAGGTTGACATTAACCCCCATACATGGTACCTTCATTTCCCCATTACGGGTGCATGATGGGTAGTACCAGGGAGTAGCAAGTGGTCCATAATGTAAAAATCACCTTGCTTTCTAATGAAACTATGGGTGACAAGTAACTAACCATTGGTTTCCCTGTGCTTACAGGAATTCCCAAACTTGAATATCAACAGAGAATGCTGTAGGAACAGAGGAAGAGGATGCAGCAAACATAAGGATGAGCAAAATGGAACGACTGGTTTCCTTGGCAGAAGCCATTTTCTAGTTAAACTTAGTGATGGGTGAGATCCAGGTGGGTACATCTGGATGAATTAGTGCTTACACATTTCTCTGCAAGCATTTAGTAAAAGTTTGCATCCTGCATCCCAGGGGTCACCAAGCCACAAAACACCAAGCCACAGTTATACTGTGCGTAGGCACAGTATAACACAAAATGTCTGCCACATTTAAAAGCACACAGAAGAGACATGACTACAAAAGGTGTGGGCATGCCTCTCCTGCCTCATCAGCAGCTCTATCAAAGAGGAATAAAGCACCAACATCAGCCACCAAAGCACTTGCTCCAAGAGAGAAGTACCTGGCATCTCTCCTCTGTTCAGAATGGAGAGGATAGGTGTCCAATCTTGGCAGCAATTGAAATGTAGGAACTGAGCAGGAAAAGGAAAAGCCTTGTGTGAATTTCCGAGGGAGCATATAGTCGGACCTACCACCAAGATCATATTGTTTCATACCTTTTTGACTTCTGATTGCTTCATCTAACTTTTCGTATACCTTCAGCTCCAGTTGCAGTGAGTGTAGTAATTTGTCGTTCTCTGACAGCTGATGCTGTTTGGCGTTCAGCTCAATTTGCAGCCTGTGACATTCCAATTGAACTGGTCAGTATGAATTTAAACATTGGCACCATAAATTGTGGCCAGGCTGTGCTAACACAACTTTTGCTATCATGAAAAACCAATGATGCCTCAGGAAAGAAAATTTAGAATTATAGGACTAGAACAGACCAGGTCATTGACAACTCCTACCCTAAGGAGGATTTTTGATGTTATCAGCCTTACACAGACTAACCCCCACCATCCAGATCACAGTTCAGGATGGAGATGATAAACTTGACCACACTCAGGTCGATGCAGAATGGATAGCTGCAGGAACTTGAGCAACCCACCACAAGGAAAGGATAAAACCTTCTAAAGCCACTAATGCATGATTTTGTCCCCAATTGTTTGGGCTGTTGCTGTTGTTATTTCCTGCAATGTTTAGCCTACACATCCTGATGGCCGCACTAGAGGCTATCTGCCAATGTTTTGTTTTTAAAATCCAATGCTCACTGTGTATGGAAAAGCATTTTCAGAAAGGCAGCAATTTAGAATGGAGCACTGGGGGAGGAATTAAAGTCTTTCCCATCTGCTCAAAATCCCCCTCAAAGATGCTAACCCTCCTTCTCTTGCAAGCTTCCAGATGCACTTGCAAGGGTAAACATACATCTGGAAAAGTGGCTGGGGGAGGCATTTTGAAGCACAAAGCAGTACATAAAAACATAGGAAGCTGCCTTCTATTCACACTAGTGGTCCATCTAGCTCAGTTTTGGCTATGCTGAGTAACAGTGGCTCTCCAGGGTTTCAAAAGTGGTTCTCTCTGAACTCAATCTGGAGACACTGGGGAATGAGCCTGGGACCTTTTCTATGAAAAGCAGATGTTCTACAATTGAGCCATAGCCCTTCCCAGGAGGTAGTGAGAAGGTTTTAAACACACACTCTCTTCTCCCATTATCTGCTCCTGAAGCTGATTTTACATAAACAAAGCAAATACGTGACCTGTGCATATCATAGGGGTAGCCAATATGGTGCCCTCCAGATGTTGTTGGACTACAACTCCTATCAGCTCCAGCCAACATGGCCAGTAGTCAGGGAGGACGAGAGCTGCAGTCACATGTCGGGGGGGGGGTCATGTTGGCTACCCGTAGTATACAATCTCAATTCAGCCCTGTCATCAGCCCCCCAGATCAACTCCACAGTGAACCTGTCGGGGCTCCACTCGGTCAGCAGCTCGGATGATATGAAACCCTTCCTGGGCATGAGGGCCATGATGCTCAGGAAGCACCTCTGTGCCATCTGTGATGGCTGGTCGTCAGGTGAGAAGACACACCCCCCCCCCCCGCTGGGTGCAGGGGCTCCAGATTCTTGGGGTGTGTGTGGAGCAGCTTGGGGGAGGGTGGTCACTTCTGGCAGAGATGGGGACGCTTGGGACAGTTGCCAGTCAATGGGGAAGTGTCTAGCCCACTCAGAGGGGGGATAGGTGATGTTTCCATTCCATCAGCGGAGGAAAGGAACAGAAGCACCCCCCAATGACCCTACTAGGCACTCCCAGGGCTATTAAAATGGTAATACAGTCATACCTTGGGTTGAAGTAGCTTCGGGTTGAGCATTTTCGGGTTGCGCTCTGTGGCGACCCAGAAGTAACGGAGCATGTTACTTCCGGGTTTCGCCGCTCGCGCATGCGCAGACGCTCGAAATGATGTCACATGCATGCGCAGAAGCAGCGATTCGCAACCTGCGCACATGCGGGTTGCGTTCGCTTCAGAATGCGAACGGGGGTTCCGGAACGGATTCCGTTCACATCCAGAGGTACGACTGTACTAATACAAAGGGACTCTCTACTGGGTCAGCTGGCTAGGACGGGTGTGTCATGGAGGGAGATGTTTTGCTCCCTCTGGGGTCCTGCCTGAGATGGATTGGTAGAGGGGGGAGGAAGAGGATGGTTGGAGTGGTCCAGCCCTTTTGTACCTGCTCCCTCTCTTGGGATTTTCAGTCTCCAAACTGGGCAAGGCTGGTTTCAGGGGAAAACAGTTGCGCAGTCTTAGATTCATGATGAATTTAAGGAGGGGGAAATGGGTGATCATGGAGCGTGATGTTTTGTGGGAGGGGGGAAGCAAAAGCTGGAAGGCAGGACAGGGGTTGAGGCTAAGGAAATTCCTGCACTTTAGGGGTTAGACTGGATGAGCCTTTGAGTCACTTCCAACACTACAGTTATGTGATTCCTTGACTGCAAAGGCAAAGCCACCCAAAGATACCTGTAATCTTGGCACTGAAGTACATGCCACCCAGCCACATCTTGCCCCAAGTTCTAGTTTCTCAGAAGAAGGAGACTACCTCCTCAATCCTGGGGCAGAGGACTCTGCTTTACCTTCATACAGCCTTACTAGGGGTTTGTTTTGTTTTGTTTTGTTTTGCTCGCCAGCCTCACCTACCTGCCACAGCCTTCCCCTTACCTACCACCTAAGCTTTGTCCAAACCATTCCTCCCCTCAAACCTCGCCAAACCTCTGCTCACAGGTCTGGGTCACTTGCTCACTCCCATCGCTGATTTCTTCCTCCTCGCCCTTCAACACTACTGTGATTGACAGCAGCTCCAAGAGCCCAGTTTGTCACCATCGTGAAGTTCATAGCTTCACCTACTGACTGCTATGCGAACTGCAGTATGACTACATTCTTTGGAAATATGTTTTGGGGGAGAAATAACAGGGTCACTACCTGTTTAGTTCATTTCTAACGCTGTAAATATCATGAGTCAGATGCCCATTTTCTTCCTCTTGCTTCCCAAGCTGCTTCTGCAGTTTCTCCTTCTCCTTCTTGAGGTGCTCATAGTCCTTGTGAAGGCGCTCGGCAGCAAGGTGCTTCTTCGACAGGGATTCTCTCAACTTTTCATTTTCCTTTTGTTTCTCTGGAAGGAAACAAAGCTCAGTTTGTTGGCAATTTAAGCAAAACTGCTAGGGAAAATTAATGATTTATATATTTATTTCAACATTAAAGACGCCCACAACTCAGAGAAGCAATAAATGAAATGAGATACTCATGTGACATTTACAATTCTAGCATCCTAATTTTCTCTCCTGTGGCTCTGGAATAGAAAATGCATTTCAAAGAAATAAAAAAAATAACCCTTACAACACCTGAGTTCTATAAGAGGGATTTTATCATAAGAAGGAAGGTGATGTCCATCAGTTGCTGGAATGAGATCTCCTTGTAGTGGCTAAGCATCCCCCACAATGCTCCACTTACAAGCTGCTACCATTTTGCCTCTCTACAAAAGGTTTCATTTGCAGTTTTATTGATTATTATTTTATTCAGATTGTGAAACACTTTTGTGGGGTACAGGAGTTCTATTGTAGATATAAATGTTGCAATGAATAAATGAGACAATGAGGACTAGCGATCTTCTTTTCAAAGCAACATTTTCAGAAATCTGTTGAGTACAGCAGATATTGTAACAGGCAAACTAGCACCTACAAAACATTCTCTTCTCGGATGTGATGTTGAAAAGGCACAACAATATTGCCCTACCATTTTCAAACAAATAACTCCAAATTGTTGTGCTCTCTCTTTAACACCGAGTTTCTTATCGTACCTTGAGATCCCTTTGCCAGCATCATATTCAAAGCCTGATTTTGCTTCCTCAGGAAATGAATTTCAGACGTCAGGGAATTATGTTGCTCCGAGCCACGAATACAAACGTTTGCAGAACCTATAAATATATACATAAAAACGATTTATGAGTCATCTCTAGGTCAGTAAAGATTAAACTTTCCCAGACAAGAACAATTTAAACAATGCAGGGAGGGGGGCAATACACACACTATGAAAGCTATTTATCCCCTATATATTCTGAAGGTTATCATCAGAGTAAAAGGTAATTCAGGTGGACTCTGATCAAGCCATTCCAACACCACTACTGATGCTGGGCTAATATCAGTAAAATTGCAAATTATCCCTGGCAGATAATGATGTTGGGTGCAGACATTGCCACACTTATCTTGGGCCTCCAGCTAGAGATTGCAAGAAGACGAATTTGCAGTCATTTTCAACACTCTGGTAAATTACTGCATTTACAAAAAGGAAAAAAAGGAAAGAAAGAAGAATAAAAGGAGGATGCTAGTTTTGCGTTTGACAAGTTCCAGTTGATCTATTGGTTGAATTGCAATTTTCATCTGCTGAAATAGCAGTTGCGCAGGTAGACTTTACAAGAGGAGGGGGCCCTCTGCTAGAGGTTAAGAGAACTCCCCCCCCCCCAATTAACAAGGCTGACCTCAACATGCCTGGAGCCACAAAGACTATGTGGCAGTAATACAAGCCTGCATTATTTCACCTTTATTTTAGTTATTCAAGGGCTTGGAAGCAAGGGTGACTCCTCACTGGGGCTCAGAGCCACGGAGTTCTCCCCCATCCCCACCTCACAAAATGAATCCTAGATACCTGAAGGTATACTCCACTGAAATCAAGAAGCATATTAATTACCTTTAAATTATTTTGAACTTTTCTTCTTCTTCTCAATTTTAGAAACTCATATTCATTTGCTCTATACAGACAACAGGTCAAACCAGGGTTTGTGCTAGCCATAGCTTAGAAGCCAGACCATAGCTTTAGATCCCAAATATATAACTGGGAAGCCATGGTTTAGAACCACCTGCCCACTTCCAATTTCTGTCCCACTCAACTTCATGAATTCTCTCTCATTTCTATGAAACACTAGATTCTGATGGTGGAGCACTGACTGTAGCTATGGCTTGTCAAGTAGGATATCACACCACACCATGGTATGTGCAAACAATGACTTCTTACTTTGTTTAGCTGGCTGATAACAAAACACTCCCCCAGTTTAGCTATCACCTCAAGCCATATTTAAATCTCCTTATCTGCCATTTGACATGATTCTTCAGTTGAGTATGGTCAAGTTCAGACACAATAATCTTGCTTAAAATACCACGGTTTATTAAACTGAGAATGTCCTTGTATTGTGTTTTAATATGCCAAGGGTTTTAAGCAGGAAACCATGGTACCTAAGCCTTTTCCATGAAATCTTTTGCCTCAGCCCCCTAGTTCCCATATCCTATTGCAACTAACCCTGAAACCAAGCCTAAGTACAGTGACTGAATCAACCATACTCTTTCCTTGTTCATTCCTGCCTCCACATCCCTCTTCCCTCTCCCCGCTTTATTTCCATGCACTAAATCTGAGATGGAAAGCTCCTTGGGGCAGCAGCCTTCCCTCTTGTAATCTGTATGCTGCGAGTGCTCTATAACAATACCAGTCCCCAGGATCAGATATGAAGCTGAAGCTAGGAACGCAAGCAGTTTATGAAGCTGAGATGGTTACAGTGAGCACAAACACAGGCACATCTGGCCTGAGCTTTCGTCAGTGATGGGTAGCTGCTCGCAGCACCAAAATGCTGAGTTCATTTATAACAAGCAAGCAAGTTTCTAGCTGTCAAGGTTGCAGAGGTGTTTGAAGATATGATGGATAAAAGCAATAATGGATCAGACAAGGAGCCAAGGTAAAGAAGCCCACATTCATTGCTTTCTTTCCCCCACCCCTTCAAATATTGCTGTTTCAAAGGTTAATTCATTTGTCACAGCTATGGAAGCTCTCCCACAAGCCAGTGTTGTGTATAAAATTATATTGTAAGAAAGAGATGTGTGATTTGTAGCTTTAGTGGTAAAAGGGTTGAGCTATGAATCAAGAAACTTCCGTGGCCCAAATCTCCCCTGCACCATAAACTGAGTGGCTGCAGCAAAGCCAGTCTCTCTGAGCCAACTGCATAATGGGGGAAAATATTCACCCACTTTACGGGATTGTTAGGATTACAATGATTTAATCTACGATGGGGTAAACTCCATGAAGCCCCACCACAGACAACAATCACACCAAAGCTTTGCCACTGATCACCAGTTATGTGCAAGGGACAGAGAAAAGAAGAAATTGCCAAGAAAAAGGCCAAGGAAGAGAAGTCTCTCCAGATCGTTGATTAGCCTAACTTATGCTAACCCCGGACAGCATAAGTCTGAAGAGCAGGATGGCCCGGCTCCCTGGCTGTCACCACCAGAGAGAGTTTTAACCTCTGGCAGAAGTATGTCCCCTGTCTGGATCCAGTAAACAGGCAGCACAGGGCAACTTTTCATTGGGTCAGTAGAAACCCCCTTCCCTTCTTGTGTACTGGAATAGCCATAAGCAAGGGAGTAATTCAATAAGCAAGCCCACATTAAACACAATAATACATTTTATGTGCTGTGTAGTTTGAGCCCACAGCCTCAAGGTCAAATGGACAAGATGGCTGAAGATTATTCATCAGATAGCCCACATTTCTTAAGAGGTTAAACAGAAACTGCAGCGATCCTATCTCCTTGCCTAAAAAATAATGAACAGGACCAGGCTGCAATGCAGAGCGTTAGCCCCTTTCCTTCATGTTTTTTGATCCAAATCCACTCTCCCTCAAAGCTGCTTACCCCGCAGATGAAAAGATACAGAAACCAAACCAGGGGAGAGACACACTCCATTCCCTCAGCATTGGTTTTCCAACTCGATTCCCCTCCCCACACTACTTTTCAGCTTAAACATAGCTCTCCTGCTGCCTTGTCTTGATTTGCCATCAAAATACGAAGGAGCTGGGAGGATTCTCTCACTTACAAATACAAAACAGCCCTGCTCCTTTTTCCGCAGTGGTAAGGAATCCATCACACAGTGATAAATTTGATTAACCAAAGTAACAGAAAGATGGATGAAAAGGTGTGAGAGATTGTATGCCTGCTGCATTAACCAGATGTCCTTTCCTCAAATCTTTATGAAGCCATAAAAACAAGAGCTGGAATAGTTTCAGGTGTGGTCATTTCGCAAGTGAACAGCATGGCTTTCCAGCTGCTTGTAAATACTTCATGAACAAACTCAGAGGCATTTATATATATACTTTTCCATTAGTGTAAATTACTCCTGAGAGGAATCACCATTTCCAGATAGCACCATTTAAAAACAACAACAAAAGTGCAACCATAGGATGCTTAAAAATCCAACATTTAATAAGAGTAGGGTTCAAAGCAGAGCCTGAGGAGGAAGTTCAGCGCCTTTCCTGTGTCTTCTGATATGGGGCAGGTACGAATACTCATGAAACCCATATTGTTATATCACTGTTTGCATATAAAGGAGGGCTATTTTCTTTTTGGAGGTCTACACAGCTCTCCTTCCTTCCAACCTTCCTAAGCAGACTTTGACTTCAAATATTCTACCTTGCTCCTGAGCAGAGTCTGACACTTGTTGCTCAAGTTGCTTCCTTAGCCGGTTGTTGGTTCTGATGGATTCCTCAAGCTGGTGCCTCAACATTCGTATTTCTTGGAGATGCTCCATCAACAACTCTAAATAAATGGCAAGAGAGTGGCCATATCAAAGTCTGGAGCAGGGGACTGAAAATATTATGGCTCTTTACTAGTTACTGGAGGGCTTTCACATTTAGGTCTCCAAAAGCCAGCATCAGTCATTTTACCCTGACACACAAAATATAAAATCTGACACAAATTGGATGAAGGGTGGTACAGAAAATTTAATAGTAATACAGTGGTACCTTGGGTTACATACGCTTCAGGTTACATGCGCTTCAGGTTACAGACTCCGCTGACCCAGAATTAGTACCTCAGGTTAAGAACTTTGCTTCAGGATGAGAACAGAAATCGCGAAGCGGCAGCGGGAGGCCCCATTAGCTAAAGTGGTGCTTCAGGTTAAGAAGGGACCTCCGTAACGAATTAAGTACTTAACCCCAGGTACCACTGTAGTAGTAATATAACCTGTGTGGGGCATACACAAGTCAGTAACTCTCAAAGCAAAGTTGGCTACAATCACTGTGCTCCCCCACACCCAATGTCATTGGAGTCCAGGCTCCCGTCATCCCTGACCATTGGCTATGCTGGCTAGGGCTGAAGGGAGCTGGAGCCCAGCAACAACCAGAGGGCCAGAGGTTCCCCTGACCTGATTTATATCAATGCTATTGAAGAAATGTCACCAACTCCTCCCAGATTTCCTATCTTCCTTCAACTCGCAGAGGGCAATGGAAGCTGCTACACTTTCGTGTATATGTGTGTGTATGTACGCATGTTTATATTCCCATCTTTCCCATCAGAATAGCTTTCAAGGCAGCTGACAGACCAATTAAATGCAATACAAAATGCCAACTAAAATGGATTAAAAGACAACAGAAGAATAAGGAAGAAGCAGTAGAGTGCTGTTGAAAGCTCAGAAAGACTTCACCTCACTTCAGTAATTAGGGAGGAGGCATGGAAGACTCTTAATGTAATCTATACCTCCCATTTCATGCTTTGTCAAATTATGTCCCCCACTACCTTCTCAACATAGTAATTTGAGTTCTGCTAGGGAGGAAGTTCAATAGTTGAGGTACCACCACAGGACAGGGACGGCCCTCTCTTTCCTGTGCAACCAGCCTACCTTTTGAATTCAGGGCTACCATATGAAGAATCTCAGGTGGCAATCTCAGGTGACAAGGCAAGCTAATCTAAAAAAAGGGTTTTTTTCAACTCCCCAGCTTCATTCCTGAAAATAAGTCCACTTTACATGTCAATGCATTTGGTCACTCTTTTGAAACTCTTCCTTTCTCCCTTCTTCCTGTGACCCTGTCCTACACTCACTTCTTCCTTCTCTACCTCTGATCTCAAACTACTGTTGACATGTGGTTTGTAAATTCACTGGGGCAGGAACCCCTTAGTTTCACTAATGATACTCTGTAGAGCATCATGAACTCGGACAACACTTTATGAAACTATTTAGTAGATGAGTTTGATTCACATAGCACAGGGGAAAAAATAAGGAAGCATATTACACAGTATTCTGTTTCAATTAAAAAGTACCTTTGATGGTTGACTGCAGGTTCCCTCCACCTGCAGTAACTTCCACATTGGTCAGGAATTCACCTATTCCATTTTATTTGTTAGTTCAGCCGGTTCCAATAAATTCTGTTTTATTTTAAACAGAGCATTTTGCAAACACCACCTGCTTTCAATTGAGTCTCTAGCAGAACAGCCTGGTAAGCATCAGTTGCACTGGGTGTCCAGTTCCAGGTCAAGTCTCACTCCTCCTATTAATTATGCAGCACACTTCAATCCCAATGAAACAGTACCTGGGCTTTTATAGCGGTAGAAACCATGTAACTTAAACATCACCTATCAGTTTGTCTGTATTCTAGCTCCTAATTTGAATTTTAGAGAAAAGTCCATCTATTTTTAAAATACAAACACTAAAAGTCTAAAACAAGGATAGGCAGATTGAATCCACTGGTAGAAGATCTTGAGTGATTTGTGGTAAAATGGATCTACCTACTACCTACAATTTCACAATATTAGCAAAAAAATTAGTGCTCTCACACCTTAAATTGTATTACTGAAATGAAGAAATCTTAGGGTATCCAGAAATAGATTTTCAAGAGAAAGGACTGTGAACTCCATTCAGTTCTGAAATTCAAAACTTATTCCTGTAGAATTATTATGTTTACATCTTTTGCTCCAAGCTGATCTTGGGGTACTCATAAAACAATGAAGCAGATTCTGTCAGCCAATAGGTCTGTGTGCCTCAATTTAAAATAACAATGGCGGAGGATGGAATCCTGGCCAGAAAATCTAGTAGATGTCCTTCTATGCCTAGTAAACCTGTAGTGGGTAAACTAGTTGTTCTTTGTAAGTTTACTGTTCTAGCCAAAGGCCATGACAAACTTGTAGCAATAGTATTTATAATATAATACAGAACAAACATCCATAATATAAGCCAACATCCACGATGCAGAAGATACCAGAGACACCAGTAAGCTTAAATGTAGCTTGATTTCAGATTATACCTCTGAATCACCACAACAACTAATACAGTCATACCTTGGGTTGAAGTAGCTTCAGGTTAAGCATTTTCAGGTTGCACTCCACGGCAACCCGGAAGTAACAGAGCGTGTTACTTCCAGGTTTCGCCGCTCGCGCATGTGCAGATGCTCAAAATGACGTCATGCGCATGCGCGGAAGCGACGAATCACAACCTGTGCACGTGCAGACGCGGGTTACGTTCACTTCAGGATGCGAACAGGGCTTCGGAACGGATCCCGTTCGCAGCCAGAGGTACCACTGTAGTGATTTTATCAAACTCCTTTTCCCTCTTTTTTTTGCAGCCAATGCACAGGGGGCCACTCTCTGAGTTATGAAGCTATTGTTGTCACTCAAATGAAATTAGACCATTTCTGCGAGGCTTTACCTGCTTGTTTATATATGTGATCAAAGATTTCAAAACTGATCTCAGGTCTATATATAAGGGGGCAGGCTAACAGATAATGAGTAATATCTTCCACCTGAGGTTGACCAGAAATACAAAGTCTGTTGATGCACGGGACCTTGTTGCAGTACCCATCCAAGGATGTGGTGGGCATCACTTGGAAACGCAGCGCAATACAGTGGTGCCTCGCAAGACGAAAATAATCCGTTCCGCGAGTCTCTTCGTCTAGCGGTTTTTTCGTCTTGTGAAGCAACCCTATTAGCGGCTTAGCGGATTAGCGCTATTAGCGGTTTAGCGGCTATTAAAGGCTTAGCGGCTAAAAGGCTATTAGCGGCTTAGAAAAGGGGGGGAGTGAAAAAATTGGCAAGACTCGCAAGACTTTTTCGTCTTGCGAAGCAAGCCCATAGGGAAATTCGTCTAGCGAAGCAACACAAAAACGGAAAACCCTTTCGTCTAGCGGGTTTTTCGTCTTGCAAGGCATTCGTCTTGCGGGGCACCACTGTAAAGGCATTTTTAAGGAAGCTGTTAAGAGTTCGGTCAGATAACTAGCTGTAAAATGCTCTGTTCTTGGGAGTGGATACTAAGGATGAAATTTAGTATTTCTAATAAGTTGCAGGTCCCTTCTGGATTCTATCCAGAAGAGCCAATCCCTTAGTTGACATGTATTCAAGGTAAATGCAGAGTTCAGTTCTGGAAAATAATCATAGTCTAAAATATCTTGACAAGCTGCTTTTCAGCACTGGTTCTCACCCAATTCCCTATAGCACAGCACAGGAAAACACTCAATTGGCATAACAGCAATTCTTCTAATATACTTTAATTGAGTGCAGTCAACTCTTGACTTAATTGTCAGCCACTTGGATTTTGTACAAAGAAGAGCTCCTGATATTCCTGATGGTAGAGAGTATTTCTTCCAGGGAAAAATATATATATTCTGCACAGTTTCCAAAACTTTAATGGAGTTAAAATCAGAGCCTCAGATTTCAACACCACAGAGCACTGGATAAGCACTTTGCTACCAAGTATATTTTGGGCAGGTTCAATCAGCTGCCCTACCTTATTGTAATAGAACTTCATCAATGTCCCTATACTTTTCTCTGCTTTGACTTTTACTTCCTCCATACAGCACTTCCAAGAGAGGGTTTCACTAAAGAGAACACCCGGATATGAGTGAGTTTGTTCTACAGCTTGCTGATCTAAATACCATTTATACTTAGGACTGTGTTTGCTAACAAATCATTAAGAGTAATATATAGGCTTTCCTGTCATTAATATAAAAGTTTAAAAGAGTGGGAGCCAGAGTGCAACCTTTTAAACCAGGGGTCGGCAATGTGCAGCCCATGGGCTGGAAACAGCCCACAGAGGCCATTTAACCAAGCCGCCCACTCGGCGAGTCCCAGCGTGCTGTGCTACACCGGCGCAGCACAGCACAGGGACTCGCTTCCACAGTGCTGGAAATTGCATCTGTGCACACGCAGACACCAGAAATCACATCTGCGCGAGTGCAAACAATGAAAATCCTGGAAATCGCAGGTGCATGCACTCATGCGGGGGGGCGTGCGCTCCGACCCCTGTTTTAAACCTCCTCTGACCCTCATTTCAGTACAGCTGTTAGATCAATAACAGATATCTGCAGTCAGTATTGGCAATTTGTAATTTCTCCCAGTCTGTTTCGATTAATAGAGGCAAATGCAGCAGAGATAAAAAGGCTACATAAAGATTATTCTTAATGTTCCTAATCTATTTCCTTATACAATGGTTCAGAATACAACATTGATCAATGGTACTGTGTCCTTCTCTGAACCCCACTTGTTTTCATGAATAATGTTGTTATTTTGCAACCAGTCTGATTATTTTTGAAGGAGATACCATGCATAGCTTTGAGATGTCTAACAAGCTAAGTGGTCAATAGTTTTTGCCCTTGTTTATGGTAGTAAATAAGCCAGTCATGGTAGGCATCCACCATGCTATGCATTCCTTATAGCGCTCAGTTTTGATTTCTACTGGCAATTATAATTATTTTGAATTCCAAAATCTGCTATCCAAACTTCTCCTGCCAAATCAAGTCATATAAAATAAGTCAAGCTCTGACTTCCTCAGCCCCTTTTAAATTTCTTAACAGCTGACTGGCTAGAAGAGTTACAATCCTGTAAGTTGAGGGCAGGAGCAGCTTAGGTTAATAAGACCAAGTCTCCTGCAAACATATTTTATCAAATTGCTAGAGCATACAAATAAAATCCTTATCCATCTTATTATCCCAACCTGCCAGGTTCTAGGAAAAACTATTAAGACCTTTTTGGATGTTTTCTAGTCAGTTATGGTATCTTAAAGGAGAGCTGAAGGTATCATAATTTGATTTTCTATAATTACCCCTAGGCCTGGTCTTATCTTGAGCATTTGTTAATGTATAATTCTTTTGATTTCTGAAAAATAAATTGCTAGCAGGGTTGAAGTTTTGAACCTCTAACTTGGGTATATTTCTTCCAATACCTGCATTTGGGCCAATATAATGAATCTTCCCTTCTTGACTATTGGAGCGTATCTGGATATTATTAGTAAAAGTAGCAAAGGCCTTATGGCTTGAGAATGTCCTGTTCTTTCCTCTCAAGTTGCCTTTTCCCAGATTGCAGTTTCCTTTTTCTGCTATGCACAGGAGAGGGATATTTAACTTGCTATTGGTTGTGCAGCCTTTTAATTCTAACTAACAGCTCTCTGTCAGCAAACATATAATGCAGCAAAAACAACGCAGGAGGCAGCAGTTACGAGTTATCAATGTCTGCAGCCACAGAGGTGCACTCTACTCTCTCAAGACAGAAAGATTCCAACAACAAAATTGTTCAGTTACTGATATGGACTTAGCAATCTCAGACCTATCTAAATCTTGATGTATCTTCAAACCATCACTAACTTCAGTTTCTTTGCTGGTAGGTCCTGTCTGCAGTGCTGCAATCAGAATTCCTGTATCCACTAACCCGACCAGTGTACCAATTATGGCATTCAAACCAGAAACTTCCTTTTCCAATGATGCCTCAAGGCTGCTAAAGATTCCCTCTGCTAGAGTAAACTAGTTTACCTGGGGGGAATTTGACTGGCATGATTGCCAGGTTTTCCCTCTCGCCCTCCATTTCTGCTTTTTCAGGCTGGGGGGATTCCAAAGAGGATGGCTTTTGTGGCATCTCCAAGTCAGATAAACTATAGAAGAAAAAGAAGAGGGGATGTCTTAACATGAATTCTGCCTAATGTCTGGAGAGCTTATTTATGGTAAGTTACATAGCCAAGTTCATGACCACTATGAATCACAGAAGTAGCAGACGGCAAGGAACTACCACTTCCACTTGCTGCTGCTCTCATCAGATGGACTGGGCCTCTTCCCACACTTCCCAAGGCCATCAGTTGCACCTGCCCTGTGAGGAAGATGAACAGGATTAGCTGCTCTGGGAGTGGTGGCATCAACAGGGCCCCCATGAGCCAATCTGGGAGTGACAAGAAGCTGAGGATTATTTCCAACTACATTCTACTCAGAGTAGACCCACTGAATAGAGCTAGGCTAGTCATGTTCATTAATTTAAAAGGGTATACTCAGAATATGACTAGCCATAGATTCCTGCTATGATCCACTGCTTACAACATCTTGTAATGTTAAGAATTTGGTGTCAGAATTTGCTTCTTTTCCTCTCCCCCCCCCCATTCTTTTTCCCCTGTCTTTTTAAAGGGCAAGAGTCTGATGACAGGGACTTCTATTTTAAAAATATGATTTGCAAGCCACTGAATGAAATGTTTAATGGGAGAGCTTCCTAAGCAGCCTGGAAAGAGTGGCAATTCTGGTAACCCTTCTCATATGGAATAGCAAAACAAATAAGTTTCCCCCCCCCCAAAAAAAATGCTAATATAGCAATGATCAATTGATGTTTCAATGGATTCCTTGATGTGGAATAAGCTTTTCCCTTATTTGCCCTAGAGTTCATCAAGGGATATGTTCACTGTCTCACCTGAATCCCACAAAATATGCAGGGGAGCAGGAGAACACCAGACTCTCAACCTTCAGCCTAATGTAATTCTTAAAAACGTTATGCCCCAATTGTAACTGCTAAGTGTACTGAACTAATAAAGAAAGGTTAGCAAAAGGAAATGATGCACTTACCTTCGTGCAAGGCCACATAGTTGTGTCATCTCATCATCTATTGACTCTCCTGCAATAGGGGAAAAGAAGCCTTTCAAAATTATGCTGAAATGATAAAGTGCTCTCTCCACCTCGCCAGCTACTGGTATTCAGAGGCATGTGGCCACTAAAAGAAACCAGATTTTTCCTGGTTCTGCATTCTGCAAACCTGGCATGCTTAGTCCCCACCCTCCCCAAGTCAAATGCTGAGGCCTTGGAGAAAAGGGTGTGGTGTTGGAGAGGCAAAGAAATCGTGCAAGTCCCTCTTAATAGTTTTTCCCTGCAAGAAACTCAAGCCATTGCAA
The DNA here is from genome assembly GCF_964188305.1 of Podarcis bocagei. Taxonomy (NCBI): domain Eukaryota; kingdom Metazoa; phylum Chordata; class Lepidosauria; order Squamata; family Lacertidae; genus Podarcis; species Podarcis bocagei. Next base: position 5,067,594 of record NC_138140.1, on the reverse strand, counting down.
TCTGTCCCCCAAGCTTGCTACAGAAAGGACTTATATTTACCATGAAAAGTATTTCTAGATCCTGTAAAAGCTGCCACCAGATTTTAGGTTTGGCACTGCCTGGCGGTCAATAGGCAACATTGCAAGCTTAAAAAAAAAAAAAATTCAAGCAGGAAGCTGCAGTCTTAGCTCCTCCCTGCTTCAGTTTTTAGATAACTAGCCAGAAAATTGGGAGATTTGGTATTAGTATAGTGTGGGAGGCAGCTTTCAACAGGAAAAGGTTGCCTAAAGGATTCACTGAGACTTCTCAGTAAGAAAGGTAGAAAAGTATGATGGAGGAACTATCAGACAAAGCATATAAGAGTAAAGGTATCACAGAATAATCACAGAATAGATTTGCACCAGGGAGTAAAGAAATCAGAGTGCCGGTAACTCTGCAAGAATCAGACTCCTCATTCACCACCCCATCATCACCTTCATCCTGTGGCTGATGGTCGGAGTCAAGGTCTTCAAGGGAAACAGTGCCTGGGTTGAGACTAAGAACTCCTGCGTGAAGGTCACACTTTAGACTGCCTCCTGGAGGTGGAGGGAGTAATAGTAGATACAGATTGTTGATGTAGAACATTTGGAAACTGATATGGGGCTGAAGGTAAAAGTACTTACTTAGCTAGGCCTCCTTGGGGCAGTGAAGTAGATTGGAAATTAAGGAATAAACAATGCAGAAAACTTCATCAGTTGAGACCGATTCTGGACAGTTGTGTATTGAGTATTGAATATTGAGGCTGGTTCATGCCGGGGTGAGCTGCATATCAGACCTTGGCTCTGATAGGAGTTTCCATAGGAAGGGGAAGCCCAGCCAGATGGGCAGGGTATTAATTATTATTATTATTATTATTATTATTATTATTATTATTATTATTATTATTATTAGAAATTCTTCTAAGTCCAGCTGAGGGAGAGCTTCCTTGTGATTGAACTGCTTGCTCTCCTTGTCCTCCACAGAAATACAGCCATACCTCGGGTTACAGCCACTTCAGATTGCGTTTTTTCGGGATGCGGACCACTAAATCCTGGAAGTACTGGAACGGGTTACTTTTGGGTTTCTGCGGTCACGCATGCGCAGAAGTGCTAAATCGCGCTTTGCACATGTGCAGAAGCGCTAAATCGCAACCCGCGCATGCGGAGACGCAGGTTGCAAACGCTGCAGGTTGTGAACGTGCAGCCCACACGGATCACGTTCGCAACCCAAGGGTCCACTGTATTCTGTTGCCATCCTCTCTCTGTGCAGTGAGCATTCTTCAGCCAAAGCAGGGACAGAGCCTCCTGCTGTGCTTTCTATTGCACACCTCTCCCCCAGTTAGAATAATGCCATATAAAGGGGAATTTATGGGCACACCTGATCTGGCTCTGAGATGTTCTTGTATAGAAATCCCCTAGAGAGCGGGAAGGAGAGGCTGGTAAACTGGGAAGATCTGTCATAACTGTTGAAAGTAGCAGTAGCTGCTGCTTACATGGGAGGAGGGCTGGAGCTAAAGTCTGAGTAGAGGCAGATCTAGCTGAATCATGTCTATTGCCTTTACAGACTGTAGTTTGCTGCTGCAATTCTCTCCTGGCAGGAGAGTGTGGATTTCATCTGTGCCTTTACCATTTAAATGCAGGCAAAGAAGCAGAACTGAACAATAGCAAGTCGTTTGCAGATTGTTAGCAAAGCGGCAGAAAACTGGCTAAACCCCCACGGAGAACTAACAGTTTCCATTTCCAAAGCCTTAACTGCACTCAGGATTAGGGTTCGAGAGAGAGAGAGAGAGAGAGAGAGAGAGAGAGAGAGAGAGAGAGAGAGAGAAATACAGAAGCTACTGATACTTATAAGTAGTGAAAATAAGCAGAAGGTAAAGGAACTAGAACCACAGAGAAATTCAACAAGAGGTAGAATAAACAAGGAATTAACCAGCCTGAAAAAAGGTGTGCACCAGAAGTCTCAGGAAGAAACAACCACTTCCCACAAGGCAAAATTAAAAACTGAGGGAGGGAGGAGCGGGGGGAGCCAAGATGGCAGCTTCCTTTTTTAATTAATTAATTAATTTTTCAAGCTTGCATTATTGCCTATTGACCGCCAGGCAGCGCCACACCTAAACCCAATCTGTCCAGTTTTTTACAGGGTCTCCAGAAAGACAGGGATGTGTCAACTCAATTCCTGAGTCCCCTCCATATACCAGAAGACTTGGGAGAAAACAGGCTGGGGAGGAGGCTGCTCTCATTTTGTGCTAAACATCTGAAGAAGCAGCACAAGTTTCTCCTATGGCCCTGCCTCTGCAAAAGCCCAGAGGAAAGAAATAACCCTTCCTTCCCCCAAGTCCTCTACACATGCCAAAGGACCAAGGAGGCAGTGAGGGAATGATGACTGCAAAAGCAGCTGGCCACTGACGCCAAAACATATGGATGCATTGGGCTGAGGGAACCTATCCACCCCTTGTTTAGGAAGGCAAATTTTGTTTAAAGGTTATTATTATGACAGGCTGATGCATAGACATCATAAGGAGAGGCACGTCTTTTTATATTCTATAAAGTTTGAGGGCAGGGACCTTCTTACTGCTGATTTTTAAGTCTTTCTGGGAGCCTTTTTGGCTACAGGGCTAAGTATAAATGCCTTTACTAAACAGAATTTTTAAAAATCAAATCTGCACCCCCAAACCACAGCCCTTCCACAAAACAGTGGACTATCACTGCCACTCTAACTTTCAGCCTGCTTGAATATTCTGCTCCAGCCCTCGTCTTTACTTGTGATTCAGTGCAACCCTATTGTGCAAAGATATATTGAATTGTCTCAGTTGTCAGCAATTTCATTAGTATATATGATACCATCTGCTGATTTGAACAGAAAGGCATTTTAATGTTTATTCGCTGGAGAAACTTATTTCCAATGTGCAGAATTTGATATATGATAATTGAATACACTCAAGTCTTTTGAGAATACAGCTAGGACATGTAAACTACAATATTGTTTCTCAAATTAAAGTCTCTTGGTATCGGAAAACAAAGGAACAGCAAACCCAGAAATATTTGCAACCCCATGCTGTGCCCATAAAGTTACACTTCTGCCCACCTAATGGGGCATGCACTTGGTAGCACACTTGGTTGGTACTGCTACCCAATGGGATTGCAGTTTGTGGGATTGCCTGGAATTTCTGTCCAGAGTTTAAAATATACCTTTTAAAAACTGAACAGCAGCACTCAACTCTGCAACATTTGTTGAAGATCCTATAGTATATCTATATTCCTATCTTAAATGATAAATGAGGGGCCCAATCTTCGACAATCACCATGCAATAAGGAGAAGGGGAAAGAAAAAACATTGGCACACAGATAGGAGCCCAGAAAACAGATAGGAATGTGTGTCTGAGATCTATAACTGAAGATAAGCAACAAACACAGCCACGCACCATACAGACACTGCTGTTCCAGCCTCTCAAACAGCTGGGCACTTTGATTCAGCTGTTCGCGAAAGCCCTCTGCAACACAATAATCCACTTCGCTGGCCTGCAAGAGCTCCTCAAAAGCTCTGATCAAATTGGACAGGTGCTGGCGGTAAGTTGCACAGATGCTGTGGATCTCTTGAATTTTCTGACGCTGGTAAGACTGTACTGGAGCGTGGATTGGGGAATCGTGCCTTTAAAAAGGGGGGGGGGCAGAAGCCGACTTTAGAAAGAAGATGCATCCAACTTTTCAAAGTTGACTCAAAACACAATTTCTAGACTAGAATTTTGCACAAGGCATGATATTTGTGAGGGACCACATATGAGAGTATCTATTTCACCTCCCTTCTGCAGTCCCCCCTGGAAGAAAGCTCCTCTGCAGAATCACCTGGTGCCCTCTGGACCCACGTTTCAGAGAGCGGAATTGATCAAAGCGTGAAGTTTTCCTCTAACTATAAAACTTACCAAAATATTTGTGATTTTTTAATAAGCAGTTTAAATCAACAAAATATTATATGAGCAGTGAGATATTTGCAGTTCATGGTGAACACAGAGGATGCTATTCAACTATGTCATACTCACAAGCAGATCCGCGGAAATCAATGAAAAATGCAAGTTCATGGTTTTCAATGTGTTTACACTGGATAGGACTTAGTTGGATATCATCCAGTATTTCCAGTTTCTTTTAAATAGAGTACAATCAACAACTGATAATGATAGTGACCATTTGAAACATTTTTCTTACTACCTAGATAGTTCAGAAATGCAGAAATTCAGGAGCAAAGCAACTGTTATTGAAATGATATAGTGGGATTTAGAAGCAATTTAATTCTCCAGAGCAAATACCCTGAAGTGAACCCAATCAAGTCTGTTTGTACTCTTCTTTCTTGTTCTAACAGAGAAATAAATAGCACAAGGTTTTGCATTGTGTTTTGTGAAATAATTTTTCACTGCTTTACCTTTTTGTACATTTCTTTTGTCATTTATGGAAAGGTGGCTGCAGTTGTTGTTTCCCCCTCATCTTATGTATTGTGAACCTGGCATGTACTAATAAAAATCTAATTTCCCCAACCCCAGATGTGACATATAAAGCACCACTGAAGAACAAAGTGAATACATAGAGAAGTAGATGTTTGGTAGATAAAGATAAACAAAATGAAACACCCCACCACAATCATCCTAGAAGCTCTAGCTGAGTTTTCCTGTTGACACACAAGAAAAGTCTGAAGGCACATCCAGTGAAGCATCTTAGTTTCACAGTGGCCAAACAGATACCTCTGAGAAGCCCATAAGCAGTACCTGAATGCAGCAGCACCCTCCCCACCTGCAGACTCCAGCAACTAGTATTCAGAGGCATGCTGTCTCCAGCTGTGGAGGCATAATATAGCCATCATGGCAGGTAACCACCAATAGCCTTATCCTCCATGAAAACTGTCTAATCCTCTTTTAAAGTTATCCAATTTCTGGCTTCCATTTCATAAGCCCTCATCATACTGCCTCCGATACTGGAGGTAGTACCCAGTCTTTTAATAATTTACCTCAACATAAGAGAAGCCTTGCTGGATCACAACAAAAACCCATATAGTCCAGCATTCTGCTTCCCCAGTTAGCCAACCAGATGCTGCAACAGAAAGCCTACAGGCAGGACATGAAGAAAAGAGCCCTGTCCCATTGTTGATCCCAGAAATTGTTCCTCAAAATGGTGCCTTTCATAGATTCTATGATAGGAAACCATTGCTAAATGTATGCTCCATGAATTGCTTTAACCCTCTATTAAATCCACCCAAGCCAGTGGCCATCACTACATCTATTGACAACAAGCTCCATAAACAAATGATGCTCTATGGGGTGGGGGACCACCTTTATACAGCAGACTAATTTCTCTGTTCTCCATCCAAACAAGCATGAGGACACTTCAGGCCAGGCAAAATCACTCAAGGGAGTTATGAAGCAGGGATAGTGAGTATTGTGTGGTCTGAGAAGAGAATGTGGCCATGGGATAGTTCCGAGGGCCAGATAGGGAGATCTGGAGGGTCACATTTGGTCTGAGGTTCCCCATCCTTGCTCTAAGCTGCCTTCTGATGTTTCCCTAAGCCCAGCAAAACACTTTGGGTACTAAGCAAGGCAGTGAGGAATGTGTTCTTGGGTGAGTTATGAGGGCCAGATTGAGAGGCCTGGAGGGCTACATATCTGGCCTCCAAGCCTGAGCTTCCCCATCCCTGCCCTAACATAATCTGTCTCATGATGACATGCATGAGGAGATGACTCAGTACGGCCTCCAAGGCTGCTCAGAGTCCTATGGAGTATTACATTCAAGAACCATTCATGTATTTACTTAACCATCCTGCCCACTCCAAACTTCCTCCCCAAAGCTGCTTTATCGTAAGCTCACCTAGCCAGTGAAACTCCTTTAAGTTTATTTTGCAGACGGCACACCTCATCCAGAAGATGTATGTTTGCAATCTGCTCTTTTTCCAACTCCATCTCATTCTCTGACAGCAGCTCCTTCAGCTTTTGAATTTTTTTTTCATTTTGTTGCTCCAAGTCATGAGATGTGAGATCCTTGATGCGGATTTGAGGCTCCTCTTGCAGATGCTCATCAGAAAAAGTCTGCAACTCTGGTCTACTGGCATCTATTATAGGAAGAAAATGATGGTGCGTGGGCAGCTCCCCATCATTCTGAGTTGTACTTAAAATATCACCAGAAGGGAGTTGCTTGGCAGGTTCAAAGTGTATCATCAGCATCCTGTACTTTGCCAGTTCAGACTTCAGAATCTTAATTATTTGTCTCAATTCTTCAATGTCATCAGTAGCTTCATAGTCAAATGCATCTATGCTTGTAATTCTTAAGCTGAGTGAAAGCAGGCTCCTAGAGTCTGAGTATGTGGTAGTTGCATCAACATCTTCCTTCTCTGAGAAAGCAAACTCTTGATTTAGCTCTTTCATAGCAAGCTTTGACTCAGGTGTGGTAGTTTCTGTTTCTGGAAATAAAATAATGTGTTTTCCTTAAAGGTTAGAGGTTATGATTCGGTCTAGGACATTCCCTTATTTCTGCAACCAATGAGGCTTCTGGGTCTGCCACTGCTCAGCATTATCTGCATGAATGGGAAATTTATGGCGCTCCAAATGTTGTGGGACTCAGTTCCCATCAGCCCCAGCCAGCATGGCCATTTGTTAGGGATCATAGGAATTGCAGTCCAGAAGGCCACAGGTTCCCCATTCCTACTATTATGAAAAGCTTATAGGAGGAGTGGAGAACTGGTGGTCCTTCAGTTGTTGTTGGAGTCCAACTCTCATAGCCATCTGCATCTAATACTCTAATACTGGCAGCTCCATTTACACAAGTGGCCTCTGCTTTGTCCAGTCACTTGACTATTCCAAAACTCAACTCATAAACTCTATGTCAACTATAAACAATTTGACTGAAAAGGTCTGAGTGCACAATCTATTATGAACAACCTGATTGCTGACAGTCCAAAAACCTGCTCTAAGTCATCCCTTTGAAGTACTACCTTGGTGGATACAGTCCAACAGTGTTTCCAAGAGTAGCTATGGCAGGAATGTGATAGCCAACTCCATTTGCATGGCACCAGCACAAAGTACTCAGAAATATTTTTCCTTTGCTTATAGAGGTTCCATTTAAATATCCCAATGAATACCAGATTAGACCGAACCATCAATCATTTATCTAATCTAAGTGACACTGGAAAGCAATTCAGTTAGGTTAAAATGCCCAAGCTATCTGAATCCTACTCCTCAAGCAAACAACCCCAGACCAATTCTGTTGTGGTTTGCTAGTAACCAAGCAACATTCTTCATGTCCCATAACTGTTCTTCCAATTTCCATTCATTATCATTTAACGATGGGGAAAATTCCTGGTGGAACATGAACTTTGGAGGACTTTCTAGTGTTGACAAAAGAATATATTGGTACTCCCACAGCAGTCACATGACTGATAAACTATATATAATCTGCACTAATTCCTTTATATTTTGAGGGAATCAAAGGGAGAGGGTAAGCTGGTGTTTAGAAACCTCAAGAATGCAAAAATAAAAAATCAGAATCCATTAATAATTTTTTTAATCACAAGCCAAGATCAGACCAATTCTGTGGCACTGAGTACATAGAGAGTTGTGCACACATTTCATTCATTTTATTAAAACCCATACTCATAAATCCCGGGGACTCTTCCACACTTAAAAGACTGTGGCTGCTATTCCCAGGGGCTGCTATTGTGGGATAATTAAGCAAACAATATTTTAAAGTTACAGACTGTGGTAAAAAGAGCAATTAACTTTAGCAAACAAGCTGTTAGCTGGAATTTATTTGGACAATTAACAAAAATGACCAGCTTGTTTTGCAAGAAAGGTTTGTTCTCCCAATCCCGGCAAAATCACTTGTGTATCCATCTCATACCTTGGCTGCTGCTCAGATCCTTGGCTGTTTCGCCTTTGCTATCACCACTGACCAAGGTGACATCCACTTCAGAGCCATTTACTCTGATCAATGACTCAGCTGGAGAAAACATGGAAATTAAGAGAAAAGTGGTAAGAGAAGAGGGACACATTTAAAGAATGAAACATCTCAGCAATTTAGAAGTTCAAACTGATCTTCACAGGCACGGGAGAGAAATGTGACCTTCCAAAGCCTGCCTGGCACTCAGAAATCTCCCCACACAGACCCCTCACTGGTCCAGCTTTGCATCATGACTGTTTTTGCCTGGCCTTCGACTGTGAGGGTGCCTTTTGCTTGCAGGGATAGGAGTATGGAGAGTGGTGTGTGAATGTGTGTTAAACTAGTCTACTGTGCAAAGGTAAAACTTGCATTTGTTTCTCCTCCCACTTGTGCCCCTGCTGTGCCCACCACTGGAAGGGTGGTTCTTGTATGCTATGGAAACAGTGGTCACAGTCATTCAGAGCAAGCAAGGGAATGCAGCCCTTGGGATGAAAAAGAATCCCTACCTCTGATCTAAAGTACACATTCGCAGTGTTTCATCCTATCTGAAGGCATACCTCCTGCATGTCATGTTCCCATTCCTTAAGATCAGCTGCTGGGGTGCTCCTAGGTTAGGTGGGTGATGAACAGGAATTTTCTGATGCTGGCATTTCACCTATAAAACAGTCTCTCTGAAAATACTTCTTCGGTAAGGATTCTTATTTTTATGGACACCAAGTTTAAAGGGGTTTTATTTTCCCAAGGATTTAATGACTTATTGTTTTTGTAGCAGCTGTTATCTTATTGTCCAGATCTCTTTTTGCATGTTTGATGGTTCAAGAGTTCTTTTGGATGTTATTACCAATCATTTTCATTGTCTGTAAGCCGCCTTGCAGGCTTGGAAGCTGAAAAGAATGTAAGCCTTTTGAGTAAGTAAATAAAGCCACATGGTGTTGGTTCCTAGCTTTTGCTGATCTTCTACCCTACTGGTACTACGGACGCAGGAAGAGAGGCAAAACAGTCTGAGAGCAGACAATTGCCCCATGTTCTTCATCTTATTTTTCTTCATCATCATCTCCTCACATTTTATGTTGAGTGTTGGCATGCCCTATCAGTAGAAGCCCAATCAATATATTATCAAGCATCTAGTGCCTAAAAAGCACCAAGAAAAAAAGTGAGAAATTATCCTCACAAGCATTCTCATCAGCCAAATTAACTTGGCTGTGGGCCCTAGTTTCCCCCGTCATGTTTCTGTGTGATCTAAATTGACATTGCAAGTCTGGTCAATCCTCAACTCCCCTCCTATATGCCACCATTATGTTTCATGGAAGAAAGGCAAGATCAGGAGTAACCTAGTGGGGGTAAGTAGTCTAAAGAAAGAGGTGAGGCAATTCACAGCCTGATGAGGATGACAAAAGGCAAGTGCCATATGAACCAAAACCAATCTGTAACTGGCTGCTGGTGAGCTCAGCAAGCTGCAGATTCATTATTGCAGAAGAGAATGTCAAACATAAGTGGCTAGGTCCCAGTAGAGTTGAGGAACCTGTGGCCCTTCGCCCATTGTTGGACTCCAGCTGATGAAGGGAACTGGAATCAAACAATATATGGAGTGTGCAATGTTGGCTACCCCAGGGTGAAATGTAAATAACTACAACAATCCAAGTATTTCTGCAGAATCCTCCTGGCTCTCCTCTACCACTTTTAACCTTCAGCTCCTACTACCACTCCTTGCTTCAAAGTTAAGGAGAGGGCATTCTAATCAAATTTGGCAGCATTACACCTGTTTTAACCCTTTAGCTGCATGTTGAGCTGCTCACTGATTGAAGTTCTTAGATCCATCTGTGCAATTTAACCTTCAGTATCACAAGGAGATGGTAGGTGCAAGGCAGAAATGGGTTTGGGGGCAGATAAACTACTGCCTATTGTTGGCCTGGTAGCAAAAATCCTTATTGGGATTGAACTATAAATGGAATTAAAGGGACGACAAAGTGGTGGTGGTAGTGGATGGGAGGGAGGGAAAATGATCCTTCAGTGGCATGAGGGATCCCTGCAGTAAACCACTGGCATGGGGAGAGGGAACAGCAACTGTCTTGCATGAGGGATCCCTGCAGTAAACCACTGGCATGGGGAGAGGGAACAGCAACTGTCTTGCATGAGGGATCCCTGCAGTAAACCACTGGCATGGGGAGAGGGAACAGCAACTGTCTTCCAATGTAATCCAGAGTACATCTTTGCAAGGCACAGCTCCATTTCTTCTAGCCGAGTGAGACATTAAATTCTATTCCTCATCCACAATGTTAAAATGATCTACTTTATCTGTCTCCAAGTGAACAAGTGTCTTCATAAAAAAAAAATTACTGTTCTGCAACCATCTTATTTATTATACTTATTCTCTTATGTACCACTTGATCCACAAGGAAAGCACATTCGGGAACCTAGGGTAATGTGCATAATAAATAAGATGTGGGCATTAACATTTTCTCTTCAATGAAACAGACACACACACACACACACACACACACACACACACACACACACACCACACATTCATGAAATAGTAAGGGAAGTAAGAGAGAACGGAGAATGGGTGTTTCATTCTTACCCCTATGTCATTCTCCCCAATCTAAATGCTCCCAAACCTGCTATCTGACCCACAGAAAAACAGACAGGGAAGCATGGACATCCATGGAAAGGGTCTGTAGCCTCATGGTACAGTATCCTCATGTTCAATCCCAGGCATAACCAGTAGCAGCTGATGGAAAATACCCTTCTATGCCCAAGGGCCTGGAAAGGCAGAGTAGACCAGTATTTCTAAAGCAGGGGCCATATGGGCCCCTGGAGCCCCGCCAGGAAATTCCAAGGAGGGCCCAGGTTACAAAATGTGAAAATAGAGGCCACACTACGAGGCTGGGGGGCCACAGAGGGAAGTGAGAAGTGATGGGGGGATCATTATTATTTTTTTAATGGTTGGCTGATTGGTTGGCTATCTGCTTGGCTAATTCCAAGTGGGTAAGGGGTGACCCACCAGGGCCTAGAATTCCTTTTTGCCATGTGTGTTTTCTTGGAGCGGTCCTGGTTTGTTTCTGGTGGGAGAAGGCAATCGCTGAGGTTCCCATTTTTACCAGTAGAGCCCGTGATCCAGAACCCCCAGGTCAAGTAAGTGCTGCAGTGGGGTGGCAATGGCCAGAGCTGCTTGTTGCTGCCGCCAGTGCTGGGCCTGGTGGCAGCCTGGGCCTGACTCTGTAAGGCGCAGAGTGCAATCCACCCCAGCACATAGTGGATCAGGGCCTTTGGATGTTGCTGAGGGGCGCATGGCTCATCAGCATCGTCGGCCCAGCTCTGCAAGGCACAGGGAGAAATCCACCCCAGTGCCTAGCTGCCTAGCGGGTCATCTAGTGCTGCTGACTTGCATCTAGTAAATAACTGTCTACTCAGAAGAAAGCCACACTGAGTTCAGTGGGCCTTATTGTGACAGAAAATTTTGTTTTCTGAGCAGGATGAGTCATCAAGTGTTTTTCCCCCTGCCAGCAAACAATTAACTAACTAACTAACTAACTAACTAACTAACTAACTAACTACACTGCCTGTGGCCAGAGTTCCAGGGGAGGCAGTTGGAGTGGAGGCAGGAGTGTGTGAGGGGATTCTGTCAGGAGGCTGAGGAGAGCAGAGTACTCCCAGGAGATGCTCTCAGGTTCTCAATCGCAGAAAAGACACAGTCCCACACATGCCTACAGGAAAAAGGGTCCCCAGAGGGGATACTCTGACAGGAAAGGGCAGTAGTGATTCCGAGGCCAGGGAGGATTTGGGAGTCTGTAAGGGAAACAGTCCAGTTAAAATCCTAAGTTGCTGAAGTGTGTGTGGAGAAGTCTTATCAATGGAAGATATGTAAAAGAAGGTAACCTTAAGCCTGAACAGCATACAGCAGGGGTAGGCAACCTAAGGCCCATGGGCCACAAGTGGCCCACGGGGGTCACGAGCTGCCCCCGAACCAAGCTGCCTGCTCAGCGAGTCCCCGCAGACTGCGCTAAACTGGAGCAGTGTGGCGCAGGGGACTCACTTCTGCGGCGCCAGAAATTGCATCTGCGGAAATCGGGGGGGGGGGGCGCTCACATGCAAATCAACCCATCTCCACTGGAGTGAACCGACCCAGGTGAAGTAAACCTTGTTGACCCCTGGCATACAGCCTATAACTTGAAACAGTATACGTTTCAGTATACGTAAAGCAACAGCACTACGCTGTGAATAACCTCACTGTTCGTTACATTTCTGCAGAAGAAGAAGAACAAAAACTCCTTGTTTACATCTGTTATAATAAAGTTTGTTTGCAACCTGTTTTCCCAAAAGAAAAACCCACTGTCGCTTGTGATTCATTCTCCATTGGGGGAAATCTCCTGAGGGAAAGGGAAACTGAGGGCTGGTGCAGCGGTGCCAGGCAGAGAGAGGGCTGTTGTGTTGTCACATCTTACTCCCAGATAAGGGTGTGGGGGGCTATAGTGTTTTATCTAGGAAGCTAGGGCTCCTCTGGATAACAAGCTTTTTGCACCAGGTTAATGAGGAACACTTGCTTTTTAGAATTCTCCCACATATACAGAACTCCTTTAGGATTGTATCTGTAGTATCAAATAACTGGGGTCAAATAAGTGTTGTTTACTATTTGTAATACACGGAAGATGGATCTTCCTTGGGAGGTTGTCCTTCCTTGGAGGTTTCTAAGTAGAGGTTGGATGGTCATCTGTCATGGATGCTTTAGCTGAATTTCTTACATTGTAGGGGATTGCACTAGAAAGATGACCCTTGGGGTCCATTCCAGCTCCATGATTCTATGTTTTTCTGCTACAACAATATTTCATTATCTTGCTATCATTTTATGTAACTATATTTTGCATGAATTATAACAATTATAAATAAAACATGTTCTATTTAAGCAGAAATTTTTTTGGGGGGCAGCCTTTTGATAGGGGAGTCAGAACCTCAGATTTCTATTGATTTCTATTGATTTTTATTTATGGGGGGGCTATAATACCCAGCAACTGGCATTCAGAGGCATGCTACCTCCAACAGTGGAGGGAGAGCATAGCCATTGTGACTAGTGGCCCTTGATAATCTTGTTCTCCATGGCTAGTGCTACAAAATGTGTCCTGCACCACACAGGCTAGGGACAGCCATCCTCTCCCCCCGCCCCCCTTTCTTCCCGACAAAATAGAAGAAAGCCGAGCTGACCAGTCCCAGGGGTGCCAACTTGTAACATGTAAAATATACAATTTTGATGAGTTGAGGAAGGTGGGTAAAACTGAATGGTGTACACAGCATTTAAACTTGCAGCTTATTGATTGCTGAAGCAATGCTAACCCTGGATATTGCTGTGGAATTCAAATTGGACACAACCACAAAAGGAACAAAATGCCATTGCATGCTTTCTGTATTATTTTCAACTGTACTTGCTTGCTTACCTCCTAGTAATATCCCTTCCTGAGCAGATCTCTCACTCACAACTTCATTTGGCTGCAATTCATCATTACGTGGCTGCATAATTCTTCCCTTCAGATCTTCATCCAAGGCAAAGATGCGATGCTGAAGTTGCATGTCTGGCTTCCAGATGGGGTCCTTTAAGGAGATGCTTTCTAATGACTTGGATAATTTCAGTAAAACAGGCAAACAGGATTTCTTGAATGGCTGGCACGGATCACTCTAAATGACACATAGAAAAATGTGAGTAAGTTGAGAAGGGAAGATAAGTACAAGAAAACAATAGTCACTAAAATCCAGCCTTGAATATTTTGCAAACAAACCTTAACTGAAAGGGGGTAACATTTTACTGAGGGAGGGGTGCAACACACACACTCCTAAGAAACACCCTACTCCTAGTTACAATGTGCAATTCAAGAGTAGGTGACCTGTGAACCAGGACACACACACACACAATTCAGATTTATGTTGTGAACCACCCTAAGATTACCAATATTAAATAATAATATTAGATATTATTGTTTAATAAATAATAATAATTAATAATAAAGATAAGAAGCACTGCCTTCCCTCTGACTTAGTCTTCTGCTCCACTGGAGCAGAAGACTACCACCAGAGCAGGCTGGCCCCTTTTAACTGAAGAGGCATCTCCCAGTGGGGGCAGAGCTAACAATTGGGACACAGCTGCTGCTGCTGCTGCTGCTGTTACTACATAGAGCTCAGTCTTGTTGCTCCTGAAACAACATCACAGCTTTGCCACCTGGTTCTATTAAGCCTAAATCCTGCCCAAAGCCCTCACCTCAAATCATGCAGCTCTACTAGGTTTGTGCTTGCTGTGACTGACTGTGACCAACATTTCAGTGACATGGAAGACCAAACCTAGCAATGTCAACCTGTTTCCTAGCAATGCCTAGCCCCCCTCCCCCTCCTGTACACATTTAAGACAGCTCTTAGAAACCTTTCTATGCCAACAGGTCTATGTAACAGTTTAAAACTTTCTTGAGTAGTCAGTCTTTTTAACAATGATTTTGTACTGTTTGTTTTATGTCTTCCTCCATACATATTGCTGTACACCACACCCAAAATTCTGAGATGGCAGAATTTTATAAATACTTTTAATAATTTTAAAAAAGTAACTAAGGTGCACCACAAGGTGTTTAATGCAAAAGCCTTTAAGAGAACTCAGATGCAGATGCTGCAGCTTGAGAAAAAGGAGCTCAGCAGCAAACATGCAAACCGTGAGTTCAGGTGCCAGATGTAACACTGCTTTTAAAAACTGGCTGATGTATACAATATGAATAAGCATCTTAAGTATCTTTTGACATCCTAGTCCAGGGGTCAGTAACCTGCGGCCCATGGGCCACAAGCAGCCCACGGGGGTCGTTTAAATGGCCCACGAGCCGCCCCCGAACCGAGCCGCCCGCTCGGCGAGTCCCTGCACGCTGTGCTAAACCGGCACAATGTGGAGAAGGGACTCGCTTCCACAGTCCCAGAAATCGCATCTGCACAGACGCGATCTGGCCCACAGAGTGATCTCCGTGGGAGTGAACCGGCTCAGGCGAGGTAAACCTTGCCGACCCCTGCCCCAGTCTTTAGATAATTCCGCCTCCCAAAACAACAAAACCCTATTGGTTGTGGAGAGAACTCTTTCACACTCTAAAAAGGAGCTTTAGCACCTTAAAACAAACTCACTTTGTTCATTTTCCTTGTATGCCGAAGGATCTCTTGCTGTTCACTCTTCACAGAGGCTCTCTCCCGCCAAGGTTCTTCATTTAATCTTGAAGATGCTGCTTTGTATTCAGAGCTTGCTATTTGGCCTTCATCTTTCAGTCCCACGATGTTACCTTCAACAGTCCCTGTTTGAGTAGCTACAGTTTTCACTTTAGCTTTTGATGATCCAATATCCACATTAATCTGTAGCATTGTTTTGGGATCAAGCCCTTCTTCCTCTGTCAAAGTAGATTTGGATTCAACTTGCAGCTTCAGGAATTTATTTGCTTGCCTTTGCTGCTCAAGTTCAGTTCTTAGCTGAATAATCAGTTGCTTAAGATCTTTCTCATCTTTATTCTCTAGATGGCCACTTGAACTGTCTTGCTCGCTTGTGTTCAGATGATCTAACAGGTTATTTGCAATTTGTATTTGTTCTTCTCTAGTTTTACCCGGGGGGGGGGGGGGAGAGAATAGTAACGATAAGAAAACAATATTTTCTGTGATTTACATTATAAAATCATTAAAAAGAATTCACACATATTTCATAATCTCATTTTGTGTCAGATATATACCACCTGCAGACTATTGTAATTAAGTTGTATATAAATTGATGAAATAAGTAAAATAAATTGTTGAAAGAAAGAAATCTCAGATACGTGACTTGGAGAAATGCAGGATGAGTTACAAAGAAATACCTTCTCAAAACACTACTGCTACTCAGAAGTTGAGCAGGACTGAGAAAGAGGGTTTGGCAGTAGAAGTCTCAGGTATAAAATAATCCTAAAGTTACAGTTCTAGCGGCCAAATCAGACACGGCATTAATTGCATTAATGTGATTAATGATCACTTTTGGTTACGTAACTAGTAATAGGAAAGCCTATACAACCTCCCTTGAGATCATGGATGGTGGAGAGGTGGAATTTAGCTCTCTCTGACTCTGACATGGTTTCAACTTCTCAGAAGCTACTATTTCGGTTTCAAGGAAAGTGCCCAATCGCACCAAAGGAGGGTTCCCTTATAATGCACACACCTACTTTTAATAGATTTTTTATTTATTTCCAGGACAATGATGGGGGAGAAAGGGTTGAACTCCCTGCTTCCTCTTCCCAGTCCCAAGACTGTAGAGTCTGAAAGTTTAAGCCAGGGACTGCCAAACTTTTGGGGCCCATAGCCATATTCACTGTAAACCAGAGGAATAAACTACACCAAGTACATGCCACAACCTATTCCATAGGCTACAGTAGAATGCTTGTTTAAAGACTAGTGTAAATTATGGGGTAGGATCAGGGAGGGGACCCTGCAAGCACGAGGGAAGAAATCTGTAAGCGCTGCCTGTGGGTGCCATACTGGCAACCCCTGGAATCCCCACACAGTTAAGCTGTCTTCTATTTTAATACCACAAATCAGTCTGAAAACATGTTGGAAGCATACTCCATCAGAAGCAATA
Source organism: Podarcis bocagei (assembly GCF_964188305.1). Taxonomy (NCBI): domain Eukaryota; kingdom Metazoa; phylum Chordata; class Lepidosauria; order Squamata; family Lacertidae; genus Podarcis; species Podarcis bocagei. The sequence goes on along the minus strand of NC_138140.1, from coordinate 5,051,084 downwards.
GCCAACTTAGTAAATTTCCAGGCATAGCTCTGTATACTGCTAAAGGCTTATGGATGTCAGCTTAGAAAGCAATTTCACAATCCAATGGGAACTAAATAGAAGGACATTACACTCCAAAATAAATCCTGTCGTTAATTTCAAGCATGTCAATAAAGAGTTGTTTTGTGCCATTTGAAATACAAGCCAGGACTGAAAACAAGAGGCATTTAGAAGGCTGGCAGTTGAAAGAAAGAATGCTGAGTGTGTTTTTAATGCCATTCGTGAGAAGTAAGTTACCCAGCACTATTGCCTTGGCACCAATCAGGCTGAGAGAATTTACAGGAAAACATTAGGATGAATGGTGTATCAGAGTTCTAAAAATGCTGGAAGGGAAATGCTCCATAGCAAATTTTTATGTAAGGTTGAGAAAGGTGGCAATGTTCTAGATTCGTATCTGAAGATCTCTCATCTGCCATTCTACATTGCTTTGGTGACTAATATTAACTTATGCTCTTCAGCTGATGAAGGATGAACAGCAATTAGTATCATTCATTTCAGAAGGAATCTGGCTGCTGAGCATTAGTGACCCCTGGCTTCAAACGAAGTAGCAGCTCTCTCTGAATTTCCCTAATCACATTCATATAATGCAGCAATCACTGCCATAAATGCAGTGTGGATCAATGAGGGTCCTATCTAGGGCTAAACCAGTACCATTTATTTGTTGTAACTATTTGTACTCTGTCTTTCAGAATATAAATAAGGCAGCTTATAAATCAAAATACATTAATGAAATCACTTTCAGCAATATTCAAACATAAATCATAAAGATTGTTTTCACCAGACAGGTGGTCACGGGAAGCAAGTTTTTAGGTCTTCTTTGCCTAGACCCCTCTTTCCTGGAATCCTTCCTATTATTTGCAGGCAGCAAGAATGGGAGTGGGCATTTTGTAACTTTGGGGCAGGAGCATGATTTAACTACTCCCAGCTCTCAATTTTCAAAGCTTTGCAACTCCCAACCATTTGGACAATCTTCTTCTATTTGCCTGGAAGGAACTGTGAGGTCTTTGCTCTGTCATTTTGTATCGTTTATCTGATTCCCTGTATGTTGCCATCTTGCCATGAAGGAAAATGCATCTTGTAACTGATGTCTCTGACTGTGCTTTACATCTCCTAATTACTTAATTGCATGATGGACTAAAACGACTCTGAAGGAGGCTTGCCAATCTCCCAGGTAAATTAGAGAGCTCCGTTATCTAAATTCACTTTTAACACAATTGCTTTCCTCTCTTTTGCAATAGAACAACTGTTAAAAGTGTCGTGTCTAAGCCACCCGCTTACCTAGATCCAAGCAGTGCCACTCCATTTTCATTTAAAAGAGACATGAGCAAACCACTCTCTCGAGCTTCGCCTTTTTCCCCTGTTGTGCTTCTGCCAAAGCATTTGCCATCAGCCAGCTCATGTTCAAACTCAGGCTTATATAGATTCAGACACTGTATATCCGAATAATCCGAAGGAGTTGCCTGCTAAAAAGAAAAATGCACTTACTTCTTTTCTTAAAAATAATAACTAGAGACAGGTATGTCAATGTTCTATTACTTTGGGGGCTGTGATCTTTACATAATAAGACTTTATCTTCTTGGAGGGGATTAATCTACATTAGAAAAGACAGTCTCAGTAAAATTATTCCACATACCACTCATTAGTATCAACACTAATGAACACCAATTTGATACTGGTTTCTTCAGGGTGGAAGAAAAAGAAATAAAGAGCTGTCATAGGGGAACTAACAAGGTTTCCTTGAAAGTATCTCTCATGAGAAAGTGAAGGCTCCAATACTTTTTAGAAAAGCTATCCCTCCATTAAAGTAATCTTAGGTTGATTAATGCTCCATGTTTTAGTCAATGAATGAACTAATTCTGCATAAATTTGAATATGACCAAATAATAATCGATCTAGCATTTTAAAAAATACTTTGTTTTCCTATGTAATATGCAGGTCGCATCTTAGAAGAGGCATCTCCCAATTTTCCCACATAGGATGGAATACTTCATTTAATTTTATATGTGACTGTAATTAAAATAGTTGTTTATTACAGTTGCTACTGATGTTGCTATGACTACCATTACCACTGCTATTATTAAATCTGTTGCGCAATTAATCCAGGAGGGGCACCTTTTAAAGTCAATCAGTACATTTTTAAAAAATCAAATAAATGAGAGGATTAATTCACTAAAGGAACATAGCCTTACTTTTTAGTCATTTTTCCTGGGTGGTTCTGGGAGCTTGCTCATTTCAAGTGCAATTTGTTTAGGGTATTTTTACCCTACAAATGGTGAAGGTTTTACTATCCAGCCCCTTAGATGCAGCCACGTGCATTAAGATAATTCTTAAGGCCAAATTACAATTAGCCCTCATTAAAAATAAAGCCTACATTTTATTTTCTTGTTTGTTTGTTTGTTTGTTTGTTACAGAAGTAGTTACTAAAAGCCAACTGATATTTTTTAAAAAAAATCATGGTAGTGTACAATAAAATTATTAAAACATAAGATTATAAAACCGTAAAACACATAGCAAAAGTGAATCTAATTCTCTAAATTCTCTAAAAACACCTGGCACCTTATTCTCTAAAAACACCTGGCAAAACATTTTTTCAGCAGATGACAAAATAAGAAAATTATAGGTGCCTATCTGATTTCAATAGGAAAAGTGTTCCAAAGTACTGCTGTCACTATGCTAAAAGGCTTAGTTCATGTGTGAACTTCACTAACAAGACAGTAGGAGGGGCTCTTCAGAAGACTGCAGTGATATGGCCTGGGCAGAAGGGACAATGCCACCAGGTCCTAGGCTATTTATGGCTTTATACACTAACAGTGTAACCCTTGAACTTGGCTTGGGAACATGCTGACATCCAGTGCAGAGCTTTCAGTACCAGTGCAACATGCTGATTCAGAGCTGCTCTTGCCAAACCCAGATGAGGGAAAGTTATTAGGCTATATACAATGCAAGCCCTACTCAGAGTATACCCACTTAAATTCATGGATATTACTAGCTCAGGTCCATTGATTCTACTGGGTCTATCCTGAATAAAATGTAGTTGGATAAAAAGGTAAAGGTACCCCTGCCCATACAGGCCAGTCGTGGGTTGCACGCTCTAGGGTTGCACGCTCATCTTGCTCAAGAGGCCGGGGGCCAGCGCTGTCCAGAGACACTTCCGGGTCACGTGCCCAGCGTGACGAAGCTGCTCTGGTGAGCCAGCACCAGCGCCGCACACGGAAACGCCGTTTACCTTCCCGCTATAAAGCGGTACCTATTTATCTACTTGCACTTAGGAGTGCTTTCGAACTGCTAGGTGGGCAGGAGCTGGGACTGAACGATGGGAGCTCACCCCGCCACGGGGATTCGAACTGCTGACCTTGCGATCAGCAAGTCCTAGGTTTTACCCACAGCGCCACCCGCTGTGTGTAAAATAGTAAAATGGATAGTAAAATGGATACAACCCATTATTTATTAACAGCACTGCATGTGCTAGGCCACTTACAATAGTAAACCATTAAAATGCAATTATGAAACCATAAAAATAAGAACATATAGTGCCCTATTAAAAAAAATTCCAAGAGCTGAGAAGAACAATTCCAGACTCTTGAGTAATAGCAACAATATTTTAACCCAATTTTAAATATTTATTTTAAATTTTTTTTAAAAATGTCCAAAATATCTTCACCACTACAAAGTCACTTTTCTGCACTCCACAGCTGGGCTGCTATCACCAAAAGGTGGTGAGCCACCAGTCATACCTCACTAGGCAGGGGCTCCGAGAGGGTCCAATTAATTATGCAAGACAATAAGTATTTGTTCCTCCAGGTAACCTGGCACACTGCCTGCTTCACCACACTTGTTGATATGATTGTTGGAGGCTGTGCTGCTCATAACTCTGGCACCTCTTCCATTTAGTAAGAAAGCCTGCAGCAGAAGATCTAAGGTTCAGCCCTCAGCATCTCCAAATACGGCTAGAAATGACTTGTGTCCGTGGACAGCTGAGCAGCTGTCAGTCGACCAGATATGCCAGTGTTCTAATTTGGTACAAGGCAACTTCTTACAGTCCTATGACTTAAGCCCTGTGAACCATTTTGACATTTGGGCATAGCTGCCCACTTGTCAGTCACCTGATTTAACCATGATGCCATGTGATGTGTTTTCTGTTAACTGCACTCTTTGAAATCAATCAGCTGACCATTTGCACTTGCAGCGCCCTGTTCCTTTGCCTGTACAGCTTCAAACCACACTGGTAAAGGAGGTGTTGCACATGCCATTGGATCAGCTGATCAGGAGTGTCTGAAAAGGCTGCTTTCAGCAGGGAGGCCTGTCTTTACTTTCCCCAAACCTGATGTCATACATTACGTTGGGTGTAGAGCAGGTGAGTGTGGCTTCGGAGGAAATTGTATCATGGATCAAATTCTAATTAGGTCCATGGTGCAGGGGTTCCCCAACAATGACTTAAGCAAAGATGGCCAGGACTAAAGTAATGCAGTGTTACCAACTTATGGACACTGTGAGCAGGAGGGCAGTGGGGAGGATAAGCACTAAAGTATTTCACTGCATACTGGTCACCGCTGTGTAATAATCACACACCCCTTTATCAGACCCTGAAATTGGTCCCAGAGCATAATAGCTGAAGGGGTAATTCTCAGCATGTGCATTATCGGTACCAGTATATTTCTGTACATGGTCAGGGGGCAGAGGTGACGGCTCTGAGGAGGGATTATGGCAGTGCTGGAAAGGAGGTCAAGTGAAAAACATGAAAATTGCAGCCTGTGATCACCAAGGCTCCTCTACTCTCCCTCTCCCTGTGGACAACTCTGGTGCCTTGGCCAAATTTTGGGGTGCTGCCTGCATGCCTCTCTTGCACAGTCCCAGACCCAGCATGAGGAAGAGAAAGAGGGATGGGCTTGAGTTTGAGGAGAAGCAGCTGGGTGGCAAGGAGTTGAATGTGGGTGAACGAGCATACGAGGATTTTTCCTTCTGAGGCAGGTTGGATGAGGGCAGTGCGAGTGGGCGGGGGTATGTGGGGGGGGGATAGGTTTGTGAGGGACCCGCACTCTGGTACACACTAGCTTCCAGCCACCTCACCAGCTTCCAACCACCTTACCATAATTCACCTCATAGTGGTCGTACCCTTTTTGGAAATGAAAAATCGGCACACAAAAATGTGACCGTTATGTGGTGAAATAGTAATAGGAGGGAAAACAATGGAACAAAGTAACCGACTGAAGGTCTCTATTGCCAGAAGAGATCTCAGTGTAGTGCAGCTGGTATTAGAAACCTTAGACTGCCTGCAGAGCAAATAGCTTCGGGCAGCTGAAGTGAGCCAAAGTACAAACTAAGTCAACCAAATTTCTACAAGGGTAAACTTACTGAGTCACTTGAAGCTCAGACCTGTATATTCCAAAAGGAAAGGGCTATTAAAACTATTTAAATACACTAGACAAAAATCCCACCTCGTTGGGTGTCTCAGCAGATTGGCCACTCTGGCTGTTTGTCTGGTCATTGAAAGCTTCTGTCAGAGTCCGACTTTCTTCTGTTCTTTCAAGGAACTACACAAATGAATGGAATGATATGAAAAATGCAGCGCTCGCAAAACAAAATCTGGTGATATGAAACATGTACAAATAAGTCATGTCTTTTTTTGTTTTTAAAAAAATGAAATTGAAAAAAATATATGCCTGGAATAGAGTAACAAACATTAGATTAGAGGGCATCAAAAGGATCCAAAAAGATACCAATTTTAAAAAGCAATCAATTCAAATTCATGAATATTGACCATGGATGTCAGCAATGCAGGACTCGGATACTTCAAGCAAGGGATGAATTCTCCCAAATTTGAATTGGATAAGATCAGGCTAAGCTGAACTACACCACTCAAGAGGAGACAGTAAATTGCTCGGCATGATCTGAGTCAATTCAAAAATCAATTCAAACCCTGTTCTGATCCTAGTCAATGATGTAACACAGTCAGATCCCAGTTCATCCTTTCCCCAATTTCTCTCTTCTTTCCCTCTTATTCACTTATGAAGTTGTTTCACTGGCAGAAAGTGAGAGGGGCATCTCTCCCTGCTCCAGCATCTAGTATACTGCTGCAAAGTGTGTCAGATGCAAATAAATCTGGGAAATTGAGTTTTCTCCAAAGGTGGTGGCCGTAGCCCTAGGGGAAATTGATTTCCCATGTCTACTTGCATCTGGAATGCTGCATAGCAGCATGTCAGACCCTGGGAGGAGGAAGGAGGCCTTCATTTCACTTACCACCCCGTTCAGAGAACAAGCCAAGCTGTGGTAGGAGAGGAGAGGAACTGGAAAATCATGGGCGGATGGGATGGGTGGCATGTAAACTGTTGAATAATTCAAGCAACACAATCATCACCCAAAAATACAAGGCTGGACATAAGGCTAAGACCGAATGTACACCACACAACAGCTAAAGCTTCAATCTGGGGACTACCTTCCAAGCAAGCATGTGTTAGATTGGGTTGTTAGCATGCATGACATTCAAGTGCCAAGATTGGGCACATGCCAGGTCTGTAGGTTGCCTAGTGTTTCCTGCTAGTTTTATGGCAGGCAATGGGGGAGCAGTTTCATTACTTGTCTAACAAGGCTATGAATCTATTCTCCACCAATATCTCAGAACCAGAAAGACTGGATTTATTATGGCATAAGCTTTCAAGGACTAGGGCCCATTTTGTCTAATGCATCTGATGGCTACAATAAATCAGTTGGTCTTTAAGGTGCCTGTTGACTCTTTTTTGTGCTTGCTCCAACAAACTAGCTTGGCTGCCTTTCTGTGTCTTAGTTTATGAATTAAGGCAATAGTCACAAAGCACTGCTTAAACCTAACTGAGGTTCTCTACTCATTTTCTTAATGAGGTTGAAAATTCATTTTTAAAACTTCTGCTGCAGTTATAAATAAAAAAGACATGTTCCACTGTAACTTTTTAAGCTTGACCAAATTTATGTAGCCAAAAGAGATATTGGGTTCAAATATTTATGGGATTATTGATCGTTCAGCCTTCTATGGTATGGGTAGGATGGATGGGGAGCATACAAGTATCAGAACATGCTCCCATGCTCTGATCCAGCACTACATGCACAGGAAGAAATTCCCAAATGTGTGGGATTTGCATGGGGCACCACATCATCAAATTGAGTTGACATGCGTATTCCTCTCTCTGGACCCAATAGTTTGGGTTGCACAGAGAGTCATTTCATATATGCGAATGCTCTGATCATCTGTACAAGGGAAAGAAAACTGGATGCAGTCTGGCAACCTGCCCCTGCCTTCACTGTCCAAAGGCCAATAGGCTGGTTTTCATCTGTTTAAAAAGGGGGTCCCCACCACCCCATGCTCCTTTGCAGCACAAGACCAAATCTACCTTTGGGCAAAATACCACCTGAGCAGAGTGCAAGGAATTTGGCTGGGAAAAGGTTCTCAGTAGATCATGGCCTTCTAAATGTCAGCTTTTCAGAACACCCTCAAGCATTCAAGTTTTCATGTTCTAAAGAAGGGGGCTTAGGAACTTTAGGCCCAGGAGCAACCTTCAAGGCTCCGCACCCAGCACTCAGGACTCTCCTTTGGCCACATCTCCTTACCCACCCTGCTTCAGTGCATTTGCCCTGCTGGAATGTTTCATTGAACTATGAGCATGCTATGTGCTTGTGTGAATGGAGGGGTGTGTGTGTGGTAGTATTATCATATTTTGAAGAGCAAAAAAGAGGACACATTTGCCAACTTCTACTTTTAACTATGGATCACTATGATGTCTCTCATTTTAAATACCCCTACTATATGTAGGCTATAGAAGCTGTGATATATTGCTAGTGGCAATGTTCTTAACTTTCATATATAGAAATAAACCAGAACTACCAAGCAAGGTTTTGCTACAGCTCCTAAAGAAATTTTCTGTTGTGTTAGTTGAATTTAAAAATCCTGCTGATTTACCACTGCCCTCCCAATACTCCCAGTTGTGCAATCCCACTGGGTTTTAAGGCATGTGGTGCCATAAGGCATGTGTGGTGGAAATGGAAAAGTCCCGAATGTGGCAAGTTGGCTGTCTATTATTCTGTTTTAATTACAACAGCCACATAGATAGCACATTAACCAGAAGCCAGCTCTCAAAAGTTAAATGTTAAATGTTTTGGAAGTTCGCATTTTCTTCAATTAGTTTTTTGGTCAGATTTCCAATTTGTGCAGATTCTGGTCCTTGTTTACCCCCACCCCTCCAAAGCAACCCAAGCTACCATGCTGCTTGCCTATAATTTGGATTCCCATTCTTTCCCTAAATAAATAAATAGCCATCATAATAATACTTAATGACGAGGATACAAAATTAAAACTTGGAGATGGTTATTCCTCCTAGACTGACTAGCACCTGACAAGAAAAGCATCACAATAGTTCTCGTTAGAATCAGGAGCCAAAGTTACCCAAGCACTGACTGTCCCTCACTTTCAGCTCTGAGTGGGCTGGTCTTGTCGTATTCTTCCCACCTTTGCAATCTCACCCCTGCTCCCCACTTCTGGCATCAACAATAGAAAACAGGGGTTGGAGGTTATTACTGCTCTCACTGTTGTTGTTGTTTTAAACTCACTTACCTTTGGAGGCGTGAAAGTAGTGAGGTGCCTGTGTGTTTCTCGCAAAGAGTGGAATAAGGGAGAGAGGGAGGAAATAAGGGAGAGAGGGTGGGGTGGGGGAATCAAAATTTAAAAATCCTCTCCCAATCGTGAAATGTGCTGCCGAAACAGAGTCCACTCAGTTAGTGTGCCTTTGCCATACTTGCAATGCTGGCGAGGGAGGCGGGTTGAGGTTGGGAGGGGGAAGTGGTGAAAGGAGCAGAGTCTGCAAATGCCCTAAGTGCCTGGAGCACACCGGATGGAAAGCTTCTTCCCAAACTGGGCCAATTCATCTCTCTCTCCCTGCCACATCCTCCCCTCCACACATACCTGATACCTTCCAGATTAGCAGAGTAAAGCAGGGCTGGTTGGTAGGGCGAGAGGAAGACAGCGAGAGCTAGTGAACGTGCATCTCATGTCAGCATGTGGCTGCTGCTGGCTGCATTGTGCTGGGAGCTGGAGGGATGGAGAGGGCAGGAAAGAGAGCAAGGGCCACAAGAATAATATTTGAGCTGTTCCAGTTCCAAGAGGAGCTTGTATATTTCACAGGGAAACTGACATGCTGGGGGGGAGAGAAAGAAAGAGGTTTGGATTCCTGGTGCCTGTGTGTGGCTGGGATGGAGTGTGGCAAGAGTATTTATTTTTATGAATGGTCAGAACTTTCATTGGCTGGCAGGGGTGGCTGGCAGGCTCTTGACTGGCAGGAAGTGGCTGTGTAAACCCTGGCAGCCCTTTTTTCTTGGGAGATTCCTGGAAATATGAAGTGGAACTGTTGATAAGGAAGAGGGGAAAGTGAGCTGGTCCCTGTCTATCCCTGCAGCAGAAGAGGGAAGAGAGGTTGGGTAAGGTGATCCAGGGGGGCTTGGAGGGAGATCCCACAGGCAGAAAAGCAAAACAAAAAACAACCACAGAAGACCTGTAAAAAACCTGGACATTCTGCCAAATTTTAAAAATCCACCCAGACAGACATTTTAAACCTGAAAAAGAGGACATTTCTGGGGGGAAACAGACGTATGGCAACCCTAGTATGCAAATATAAACCTCTGACTTTTGTGAGGCTTAAATACAGCCGACTATTCAAAGTAAGAGCCATATCCATTGCTCCACCCACTTTGTCTCTGACATGCATTCCCCAGAAGGTTCCCAACACAAGAATGTAGTCCTTGGGTTGAAAAGGTTTCTCCATCCCTGTTCTAAAGGAAGCACCATGGGAACAGGACACAGCTCTTTTCAGCTGCATTCTCTTCTTCTGACAAACGATTTTGAACTCAAAGAATCAGGAAGCTGCTTTAATGGGCTTAAAGCCAGCAGAAGAATTCATTATCCTGCACAGGTGTTATCTGGGATTAAAAGAACCTGCTTTTAGGGTGGAAACATTGTCAAGGATGGCCTAAAGTCAATCAAGTGGGAGCAGCCAGGAGAGAAACCAAGAGCAAGGAGTTGGATCCCTGAGCAGATCATGGATGAAAAATAGATCAGGCCACCCACACCCCATGCAAGCCCACATTTGACCGGGGGGCGGGCGGGGGGTGATAAATTTTGAAGCCATGGGAGAAATAGGTTTCCCCCCCCCCCAGCTCAAAACACAAATTTGGGGAAAACTGAAAAATCTTCAATACATTATTTAGCACCCTTTACAGATCAAATATCACTTTGTTATTTTAGAAACATAAAAATGTATTGTGTCTAACTTGGTATGTCATAAAATTACCATGTTTTGTATATTCAAAGTACAGTTTAGACACACAATAATTACAAAATAAATTTAGAGGGTGTTTTTTTTAAAAAAAAAGTTACAAAAGCTGCCAAACTGTAAGAAACCTAAGCATCTCTTTGGTTTTGTCAATTTATGAAGAGCTAGCAAAAAGTAAAAAACAGAAGAAACCATCAACATTATAGTAAAAACAAAGAAAGTTATTGTGCATTCTGAAAATCATTACATCTCCTCCAGGCCTTCACAGTGTGAAGCAGACATAAAGCACTCATTTCCATAAAAAGAGCTGAGAAAAAGAGGGGGGGGGGAGAAGAAGACTCAATGTATACTACATAAAATTTAATCAGTGTCATTTTCTGAGTTATCATTACCAATTTCTGCTTCTTTTTATTATTTTTATTTGCCAGCACATTTATCAAGAATTTCTAAAAACCAATGGCTTGACTGGAGATGCGAAGCCTGGGGGTCATTTTGGATTCACAGATGTCCATGGAGGCGCAGGTTAATTCTGTGTCCAGGATGGCTGTCTAACAGCGATGGCTAAGACCCTACCTGCCCACACACTGTCTTGCTGGAGTGGTACATGCTCTGTTTATCTCCTGCTTGGACTACTGCAATGCACTCTACATGAGGCTACCTTTGAAGGTGACTCAGATACTGCAATTAATCCAGAACACGGCAGCTAGACTGGTGACTGGGAGTGGCTGCCAGGACCATATAACACCAGTCCTAAAGGAACTACATTGGCTCCCAGTACAATTTCCAAGTGCAATTCAAAGTGTTGGTGCTGACCTTTAAAGCCCTAAATGGTCTTGGCCCTGTATACTCCCCTGTATATGCCCCACAGAGGACCTTAAGGTCCATAAATAGCAACACTGTAGAGGTCCCGGGCCCTAAGGAAGTCAGATTAGCCTCAGCCAGAGCCAGGGCCTTTTCAACACTGGCTCCGGCCTGGTGGAACGCTCTGCCTCATGAGACCAGGGCCCTGCGGGATCTGATTTCTTTCCGCAGGGCCTGTAAGACAGAGTTGTTCCACCTGGCCTTTGGCTTAGAATCAATTTGATTCCCTCCCCCACTTTCTTTTTTCCTCTCTCCTCCTGTGATAAGGCTGCATTTAATGTTTTAATTGTTTTAATGTTGTATTTTAATCTTGTTTTTAAGTTGTATTTCAATCAACTTTTTTTTAAATTGCTTGTTAGCCGCCCTGAGCCTGGTATTTGCTGGGGAGGGCAGGGTATGAATAAAATTTTTTATTATTATTATTATTATTATTATTATTATTATTATACCTGAAGGTGCATCTCTGCCCCCATTGTCCAGCCATGACACTGAGGTCCAGCTCGGAGGGCCTTCTGGCAGTTCCCCCAATGCAGAGGGCCTTCTCAGTAGTTGCACCCACCATGTGGAACGCCCTCCTGTCAGATGTCAAGGAAATAAACAACTATATGAATTTCAGAAGACATCTGAAGGCAGCTTTTAATGTTTGATGTTTAGTTGTGTTCTTTTATATTCTGTTGGAAGCAGCCCAGAGTGATTGGGGTAGCCCAATCAGATGGGCAGGGTACTACTACTACTACTACTACTACTACTACTACTACTTCTATTAATTTTGAAAAAGCATCTCTTCCCTTTCACATGTTGGTACATTTCTTGATTTGGTGTATTTTCAGACACAGAAAAGTTTCTTTCACAAGCTGCAGAAGATTGAGGTATATGAAGTAAGCAAGAAGAAGGCTCGGAAGTTGCCTTGCCACCATGTTGCAGGAGGGATGTATTTGGCAGAATCCCAGACTGCATTACTCAACCAAAATACCTGAAGCTGTTCTGTTTTGTGCAGCTTTTGAAAGTATTGCATGCATTTTTATCTGAAAGTATTGCATACACTTTCTGTTCTTTTGTGTTGCTCTGTACTTTCACCCCCTCCTGGTCTTTGGAGGCCCAGTCAAGAGGACCGAAGCAGATCCACCAAATATCCAAGAGGAAGCCCACAAGCAAAGAAGGTACTGAATCCTTCTTCCTTCTCTTGCAACAAAGGCCATGCCCCCTATCTTGCATTTGGCAACTGTAGTCTCAGTGTACAACTCAGGGTCCTCTGGGTACAGAAACTGTAATAATCCAATTTTGTACATAGTCTTACATAAAAGTCTTCCTATTACATAGCTTTTAGTCCTCACTTTGGAGGTGTAAAAATATGAATGTATTATCTTAAACATTTTATTCATCATTCATTCCAAAAGAAAATACTTCATAGTCCAACATTTTTCAGTTGGATGGGGCAAAAAGGGGTTGGAGGGAAATGAGGGGTTAGTTTTCTTCCATTTTCCCATCTTTCCCCTCAGGACTTCACATTTCTAGTGGCAATGGGGAGCACTCACTTGTCAATCACCTGACATAATAATGATTGCGCATGAACTGCTTTTGCCCAAATGGACAAACAGCTGATTAGCAGTGCTTGCAAGCAACAGCTGTGTTTTTACCTGCCTCACAGGTAAAATCATATATAGGCATGGCTGCACCAAAACAGCCTGAAAGGACAAATGAGAAGGCCTGGCTGCCAGGACCTTGGTGCCCCACTATTAAGAGCCAATGGGAGATTTGGGTCATGTGATAAACAGTTTACTGAAAAGAAAAATATTTTATTAAGACCTCAGATTGCTCTTTCTTAAGGCTAGCTTCATACATTACCTAAGAGAGTAAAAAAGCATCAAGGATTATATCCAACTAAGTTTTATTCAGAGTAGACCTTCTGGAATTAGTGGACCTGATAGTCATGTCCATTGATTCCAATGGGTCTTCCTGGAGTAGAACTAACACTGGATAAAACTCCAAGTGTATAAACAGTGGCCTGACAGTTGGCTTAATCCAGCAGGGCTCTTATGCACTTAAGGACATGAAGGCAAGAGACCTCCAACCACCATTGTTCCCCAGCAAATGGTCTTCTGAAGCGTACTGCCTCTGAAACTTGATACAAGAAAGCATACAGTCACCAAGAGCTCCTTCCCGACCAGCACCAAGTTACTAAAATTGTGTTGATCTACTTTAAAAGGCCACCAAAGAAGCAAGCAAGCATAGAGCTGCATTCAAGACTTCAAGTGTTAGCTTCTGAGTGATGGAGAAATTGCTGTACCCCAAGGAAGAGACTTTTAATGCTTGACCAATTTTTTTAATAAATGTAAAATATGTGGCTCAAGGCCAGGAGAAGGTCTATGAAGGATAAAGCTTCCTCTTTCAAATCATCCCATGGCAATGAAAAACCTTGAGAATGTGTTTTTTCCTAAATGAATAGTTGATATGCTTGGTTTGCAAAGATCCCATGAGTCCCAGAGGCAGGACTCAGCACATCTGAAAGCAGATGTTCAGAGGACAGCAGAAAAACAACCTTTTTTATCTCTCTTTTGGAGCCCGAAGGCACCCCATACAGCTCAGCGCTGTGGCAACCCAAGGGAGACATGACTTAGGAAGACTCTACAGCGGGGCTTAGCAGGATTGTGTTTCTGCTGTCTTCACAGAAAGAAAAAATGATACATTTTTTAAAACAGCCAAGAGAAAGTCCCGGGCTCAGAGAGTTTTATCTTGATGGGCATCATGTGCTGGTTGAGAGGAATGAACAAATCCCATGGCAGCACCAAATGAAGCAGATTCCAATATGTCAAAATAAGCCCCACTACCAAGAATTTGACCAATTCAGTATTCTAATATTTATTCAATGTGGGTGGCACACTCAATGCTGTACAAAGCTGAGGGCCAAATTAGATGTGATGATGGAGACCCCCAAATACATTCCCCTGCTGTTTTTAAAGGTGTTCATAGCACCTTGAGGAAGCAAGGGTAGAGATCTGGATCCGCACTGTTGTGCTGCAGAACAGGGGAAGGGCATTAAGCCTTCCTCCCCTATGAAAATACCCCCCAAAACTCCTACAAAAAACTGCCTACAGGATATGTAGGTATAACCCAGGAATGTGTATGTTTTCAGTTCTGGGCACTGCATTTCAAGGATTTAGACAAATGACTTCAGAAAAAGTCAATGAAGAGGGTCAAAAGTGCAGTCCTGTGGAGAAACGTTGATGGAACTGGGATGCTTAGCTTGGAGAAAGCCGTGTAAGCACCTGAAGGGCTGTCAGTTTTCTCTTTTTCCAGTTTCTCTTATTTTGCTAAAAGATATAGGGCTATCAAATGTCCAGGACAGACATTAAATATAAAAATACATACATATATCTGTGTGTGTGTGCTACTCTTCAAGAAGAAATAGGAATGTTTTGCACACTAGTGCCAGAAGAACTGTGATACCACTGTGTAACATTGGGGGGGGTGGAGGGGGAGAGGAAAGCAAGTTTTCAGCCAATATTCCCCCCAAACAACAATTTAACATGCAGATTCTGGGATTAAGGCCATATTAGATATCAGAATAGGGACGCGAGTGGCGCTGTGGGTTAAACCACAGAGCCTAGGGCTTGCCGATCAGAAGGTCGGCAGTTCAAATCCCTGCGACGGGGTGAGCTCCCGTTGCTCGGTCCCTGCTCCTGCCAACCTAGCAGTTCAAAAGCACGTCAAAATGCAAGTAGATAAATAGGTACCACTCTGGAGGGAAGGTACACAGCGTTTCCATGCGCTGCTCTGGTTCGCCAGAAGCGGCTTAGTCATGCTGGCCACATGACCCGGAAGCTGTACGCCGGCTCCCTCAGCCAATAAAGCGAGATGAGCGATGCAACTCCAGAGTCGGTCACGACTGGACCTAACGGTCAGGGGTCCCTTTACCTTTACCTTTAGATATCAGATTAGAACAGACTGAAATGAGTGGTGGAGAACACTTGGCCAACATCATTTTTTCAAGAGCAACCAGTCAGATGCCTCTACAGTCCTCCATCAGGGCATGAAGGCTACTATCATCCGCTGCTGCCTCCCCCCAGCCCATAATTGGTATTCATAGACAAACTGCTTGTGAATTTGAAGGTTGCATTTAGCTACCAAGAACTAATAGCTGTTGATAAATTTATCCAATAATCTGTCTAACCCCATTTGAAAACCATTTATTCTGTCTACCTTAAGATCTGTCTTTCCCCTATCTCTACTCTTTTGCAAGCTCCATGCAACTTCTGAGGCCTTGCTCCATGGTCCCCTACTGAATTGTAGACTCACAGACCTGGAAGCAATCTTGGTGACCATCTGCATCAACAATGCCAGATCTGCATTGCAACGACAGCATCCCTGACAGATTGCTGAAGGCATTTAAGCAGAGGCTAGATGGCAAAGGAGAGTCCACAATCTCCTGAGACAGGCGCTACAGGCACTATTGAATAGTGTGTATATATATCCCACCTTTCCTCCAATGACCTCAAGGTGGTGTACATGTTTCTCTTCTTCCCCATTTTATATTTGTTACAACCCTGTGAGGTAGGTTAGGCTGAGGGATTGTGATTAACCCAAGATCACCTAGTGAGTTTCATGGCTGGGCAGTGTTTTAAACCCTGGTCTCTCAGGTCCTAGTCAAACACTCTAACCACTACATCATGCTCTTACCATTGCATAGTTTTATCCTAATGGGAACCTCAGGCTCAGGGACCAAATGCAGCCTACCAGGACTCTCTGGCTGGTCTTTAGGACTCTCCCCAGGCCACACTGACCCTTCCTTGCACCCTCCTTGAATATTTGTTTCTGGCTCAAATGTGGCCATTTGCTCTGAGAATGCCTCTACCTTGCCTGCAAGCCACTGGCATTCTCAGAGCTCAATGACACTCAGGGTTCAAAGCTGTGCCTGCAGGAGTGTGACATATGGAAAGGCCTTGGGGAAATTCCAAGGGCAGAGAAGCCTGAAGGGTCACAATGGGTCCCCGGTCCTGAGATTTTATCATCCCTGGTGTAGCAGAAGTACTTGTGTATTCAGGGGAGGGCCACAACTCAGAGGTAAAAGTATCTGCTTTGCATGCAGAAGGCCCCAGATTCAACCCCCAGCATATCCAAAAAGGTTCCCTGCCCCAATTCTATTGTATTTATACTGCTGTTAGTCGCCCTGAGATTATTTATGATTTATGATGAGGGGTGGGGTAGAAAGCTGAGAAATAAAACTAAAAAAAATTAAAATATTTTTCTCAGTTAAGTTTACTAGGTATCCAGTAGTATTGGAGCTTTTTCAGTTGCCATGCCAGTTCCACAGAATGGCCTCCTCAGGGAGGCCCATCAAGTCCAACCACACAGGGTTAAGACCTGGCTCTTTCCTTTCATGAAAGCTGGTTTTTGTTCCTCCCACTCCATCTGCTTGGATTTTTGACTGAGGTGTGGTTGCTGAAATTTGTATAGTCTTTATTTATCTTTATTATTAATTAATAACTTGGGGCATTACTTAATCCCTTTGTGTTCTTATTACTTGGTTTTTCTTGGCTGCAAGCTTCATTGTTTTTGAGAAAAACTGGATTAAAAAATGTGTTTAAAAAAAACCCATACACACAAAATCCTGGCCAGACTTACAGGATTCTTTTTAAGGAGTAGAATTAGATACTATATGTGAACCACTTTGAAAAAACTCAAAAGTGTTATATAAATGCCACTGTTGTGGTTTTCTGTTGACAGTTGCAGGGAAACAGCACCCCCTTGAGGAGAGCAGCGCAAATTGCAGCAAACATCTCCCCCAAAGCAACGCCTCTACTTTAAGAAACAGCTACCTTGTAAAAACCCAGATCCAGTATTGGGGGTCTCAGTTCAAGACAAAAATGCAGGGAGACACTCAGAAACCTCCAGTATGCTTATAACCAGAAGTTAACAGAGTCCCTTTTAAACACACACACAGTATCGGGCTATGCGGGGTCCAGTGCTACGCCAATAATGCATTAAGAATGTTGCAGCCTCACCTTCCAGCAGGACCCTGGACACAGATACCAAGAATGAGGCGACTATGGAGGCACTCAATCTGAACCCAGTAACAAAGGGCTCTCAAGCTTAAGAACTGAGAACCCAAGACTGCAGCCCTCAACCTCAGCTCTATCAAGCGATTGGACTCCTCAATGCCCAAATACCTTCCACTCCACCAAGCCATTTGAGCCTCTGTATCATCTCAACTGTCTTACATGAGATGAACCAGAATTTTGGGTCATTGAATTAGTGCTAACACCACACTCTAAATCCCAAGTTGACCTCACTTAATGGTTTCATGTAGATGCTGAACAGTAAGAGATGGGGTGGAAACCAAGCTCTATGGAAGTTCTTAACCCGAGGTACTACTGTATCTAGAAATCATGTTTAAAAATAAAGCTGCACTTCCACCAGCTTTAGCAGCACCAGGAAACTAAGTCTCACCTCACTCTGGTCTAGAGTATCCTGACTTTCCTTTGCCACAATGTTCAATGTGGAGATTTCAAGTTGATTTTTTTTAAGGTTTTGATTTGCCAAATGCAGCTCCTTCACGACTGAGAGGAGTTCAGCAACCTGAAAAAGCAAAAGGAAGCCTTTAGAGACTTTGGAAGCTCTTAACATTCTTCAGACTGCTTCATACATCATGATTTCAACAACCAATTTCTTAAAAGATACACTGTAGGTGTGCATTGCCTGCCAGTTGAAATTGTTCATGTTTGAAGTGTGTATGCATCCTCCCCCCCCCCCACTGAGTGTATACCCCAAGAAACCCATGACAGGGAGTTAAGAATCTGAGTACATGAGAAGAGCCTATTGGATCGGACCATTGGCCCATCTAGTTAAACATCTATTTCTCACTGCAGCCAACCAGCTGATGATGGGGATGGTGGCTGGCTGTTGTTCCCACATTTTCTACAAAATTCTACTCAAAGCAGTTAACAACAGAATAGCCCAAAGACAAATATACAATAACCATAATTAAAATAATACAATATACAACATACAATATTAAATTAACAATTAAATAATAATTATTTTAAATCAGTAATTTTGGATGCATTTAAAATGAATTGTTTAACAAGCATAAGACATACCACCAAACCAATAAATATTCCAAAATAGCTAACGACAGTAATAACTACAGAAGATGCCCATGGCAGGTTTGCAATAAGGACCTGAGGGCAATGGCACTTCTGAAGAAAAAATACATTACAGTTGTAATAGGTAAACTCATTACAGTTCTTAATAGGTACACAATGTGGTTCTGATCTGTAATCATAACAACCACAGGGTGTGAGCAATGGTCCTTGGTATGCAGAGAAAGAACAATTCTTATTTCAATAACTCCCATGGATCTTGCAGCATTCTAAAGAAAAACAGACGTATTGTGCACTGTAAGCTCTCATATGGATTACTGGAATGTGCTCTGTGTTGGGATACCTTTGAAAAGTATTCGGAAACTGCATTTAGTGGCACAGCATGTTTGTGGCTTGGCAGGGCACAGTGCATATTACTTACAGTAGCCTTTCCCACCCTGGTGTTCCCCAGATGTTTTGGACTACAACTCCCATCAGCTCCAGTCAGGAATTATGGACAGATTAGTCTGTCCTGATGCCTGGAATCTGCAACTGCCTCTTGTACATTTATAGATCATGCAGGTCCTCCCTGGACCCAATCCTCCAAAAATCACCCACATCAGAGTTCCAAACAAAGAAGCAGGCTGGCATGCCCAAGAAATACTGGACGACTGTAAAGGAACAGGAAAACAATACCTTTCTCTTAAGCTCATCATGAGACAGCTGGTCCAACTGCAACTCCAAACCACCCTGGTCTCTTAAACAAATGCTCATGTAAGACGTCTGTTCTCCCCAAGAAGATATGGTTTCCTCTATTTTTTAAAAAAAGAAGAAGAAGATAGCTTAATCTATATAATTGCATTGGAATTTCCTGGCCTCGAAAAACCACCAATATATTTTGTAACTGAAGTACCCATTCAATGGAATGAGTGTACCATTATTTGCAGATCTCTACTCCCTTCTTACTACTGTCACATCTACATACTCTGTGATTTTCTGCATGTGCTAAAAGTGCATATAATATGAAACCAGGTGCGGGATTTAGCAGTTTCTTACAAAATCAAGTTGTTAGTCCTTATGACTAAAACAGAAGGCTGAATGTTGTAAGGGCATTACTTCAGGAAATCTCAGAAATCAGCAGTGGGAATGAGTGTTCTGCAGGGATTTCTAATATCCTGAGGATAGCTCAGTTGGTTAGCGCATTGTGCTGATAATGCCGAAGTTGCAGGTTCGATCCCCATATGGGACGGCTGCATATTCCTGCATTGAAGGGGGTTGGACTAGATGATCCTCAGTATCCTTTCCAACTCTACAATTCTATGATTCTATGAACAGTTCAAAGGGACAGAATTATGGGGGAACGATGCAAACATATTTTGTTCAGGGCTCAGAATTCAGCCATGCTTGCTGCAGATTCTGAGATGCCTTAGTGGGTAGATATTTTTTGACGTACATAATATACATGACTGTTTCTGTCTACCATGATGCAGCAAAGTAGTCAACTGACTGACAGACTTTGATGTTTTCGGAGGGGTCCAATACCAACATCAATATCAATACCAAATCAATATGAATTCATTTTCCTGCTGACAAACCCTCCTCCTCAGCCTCTAGGTTCTCATGCAGGGTCCTGCTCACCTATAAAAGTCTCACAATGAAAAGACTTCCTGGAAACAGCGGACATCACGCCAGTCTCTCACTCTAGACTTGCTTTTTATGGGCCAGTCCAAGGTGGATGTTACATCCTCAGGCTCCCTACTAGAGCTGGGCAATATCTGGTTTTCAACAATATGATATATCACCAGCTAAGCAATGTAATATACCAATATATCACAATGTCTGAAATAAGGATGGAACTATGTATAGGTGAACGAGGTAATGTCCTGGCAACTGATACTACCTAGGGGTCTAAAACTGACAATTTTTTAAACATATTGTTACAACTGTTATTTTACAGAACAGATAATTTTTTAATTAGCACATTTTAATTAGCATATTTTCTCTTAAATTAAAGTTGCAGAAGTATAGCTAGAACTACAAACTAGAAAGAATGGATAAAATTTTACAGAACAAAAATGTATTTTAAAAAATTTGCCAGGAAAAAATGCATTTCTTTTATAAACCAGGCCAAACTAGAAAGAATAGATAAAATTTTACAGAACAAAAATTTATTAAACAACTTAATCTATTTTCAACTAATCGAAGAATAATTTAAGTAATTTACAAGTGTCAAGTTGCATCTGCTTCTCCACTCAGAGGGCCAAATGCATGAGTAAGCCCCAATGAGTTCAACTAAATGAATTTCTACCTCCCTGGGCATAAGCCGCATTGAATTCAGTAGAGTGCACTGCTTACTAACAAACACCCCATCATTCTCACCTCACAACTATCCAACCTCCTATTTCAGCATAAGGTGGCCAGTTAAATCTCCCCCTTCCATTTCCCCCTATTGTGATGCAGAAGCCTCACCCACCCCCCAAGCCCTCAGCCCACCAATCTCTCACTTTTTATCAAAGGGAGGCAGCGAGGGCAAGCAAGCAAAGAGGTAAGTTCTTTAAAAAAGAAAAACCCTTCCTTTGTAATATGGAGGGAAGCTAATTTAGGGGGAAACAACAATGTAAGCACCAGAAAATGAAAATAAAAACACTTCCCCCCGTTTTTCTGCCAGTGGGACTTGGTGGACAGCAGAGAAGAAAAAGAAAGAAGCAGCACATAAGGAAGTATAGGGCTGGGGAAACAAATGTGTGAGAAAGCAAAGGGGAGAGGAAATAATTGGGGAGATTTCAAGGGTAAGGAGAAGATGGGGAACATAATGAGGGGGGGGACACAGGCAAACACACAAATATGCAGAAGATGAGAAACAAAGAGCATTGACAAGAGAGAAACAGGTGGGAGACAGAGAGGGGGGGTAGGGAGGGAGGGAAGAGGCTTAAACAACAGGGCAGGCTCAGACCTGCATCTCCCTCAACCATTTACCAGCCTGGCACCTTAAAGCAAGAAGCTCATGGCGTCACCATCTATATTACTAAGGAAAGTTCCCAGTGGGCTGCTTTTGTCTGAAACTGCTCTGAGGATTGTTGCCCACTGCAGGAAGCAGAGAGCTCAGACAAACTGCAGGAATCACGAGAAAAGCACTGGCTTCATGGTTTTTCTAACAACATAATACGTGATATATTCCCAGGTCAAATATTTTGAAACGGTTATCATGATGTGGATTTCAAGCCAGTTTTGGATGATAGATCAATAAATTCCTCAGCCCAACTGCCCACAGCTGTGTCCCACACCCAGTTCCAGGTGAAGCAGGTTTATTGTATCCAGCCTCTAATCCTCATTCCACAAGGAGCTGGCCAGGGTCCTGAAACTAGTTTGCCCTCTTGCAAAGTCTTACTTGTAACCCTGTGGTGTCCTAGCCTAGAATATTGGGTAGACTGTAGCTCAATGGCAGCACACACACTTTGTATGCTGAAGATCTGTTTCAGTCCCTGGCATCTCTCGGTAGGGCTGGGAAGAGACCGCTTCCTGAAGCCTTGTAGAACCACTGCCAGTCAGTGTAAACAATACTGAATTAGATGGATACTGAATGATCTGGCTCAGTGTAAGACAACCTATGTCCCTACATAAGAATAAATGGAGTGTGTACACCATGGGTAGGTAAGCTAAGGGCCGGGGGCCAGATCCAGCCCAAACGCCTTCTAAATTTGGCCTGCAGACAGTCCGGGAATCAGCGTCTTTTTACATGAGTAGAATGTGTCCTTTTATTTAAAATGCATCTCTGGGTTATTTGTGGGGCATAGGAATTCGTTCATTTTTATTTTTTTCAAAATACAGTCTGGCCCCCCATAAGGTCTGAGGGACGGTGGACCAGCCCCCTGCTGAAAAAGTTTGCTGACTCCTGGTGTACACTCACTACGTAAGTGGTAACTGGGCTGCCATTTCAAAGCCTTTAGGCATGTATGCATGTAGCAGAATGAACTGGCTACCCTGAAGTGGAAGAATGGACTGAAGCGCTCAACTGTGGAAACCCCAATACTGATTGGTCGCCCTACAGAACAAGATCCTTTTAGGTAGGAAAGAAGCACAACAAAGAAAAAACTATGCTAGAACCTGAGCTAGCTTTTCACTTGAAGCAAACTGGTTGGTGTATGTGTTTTTAAATGCAAGGAAGCATTTATATTCAGCCAGAAGTCTACCACCTCGCTCTGCATCATGCAAAGATCAGGTCTGAATCCATTACTTTACACTGTCTGATAAGGTGACAACACTGTATTACAAGCCTTACACTTCTTAAATTTTAGATTATAAACCCTACTAGGCATGAAGTTGTTTGCGAATGATTAAAAACTAAGTGCTTAGTACATGTTTAGGTGGTACATAACAACAGTAATGAAAAATGGTAGTGTAACAGCCTGCTAAAACGGGAGGAAATTGTTGCTACTTACTTCTGTCCCAAAGCATTCCCTTTAATTGAAATAATTTTTACCCTCACATTCCTTTGTAACTTTTTGACATTTTAGACGTATTAGATTTTTTACTAGCGATCAGTATGCATTGTGAATCTAATGCAGAATCATAATTTGCATATTTAATAATTTGGAGCAAGTGCAAAGTAAAGGTGGGACAGGAAGGCTAGAGGGAGAGGGAGAGAGAGAAAGAAAGAGAGAAACCAGAGGTCCTGGGGGGAAACGCCAGGTTAATAGTGCAGAATATATATTTTTTGGTTTTGGTGCAACAGACTGCGGGAACTGAATAGAAAGAATGGTTTGTGCTATTTAACTGAACAATTTGTAGAAAAAGACCTGTTGTAATCAACTTATTTCAAATCCAAATCAGCTGGGAAGGAGGTATAGTGACTTAGCAGATCTCCCGCATTTTATACCAGGGACAGATAAACCTAGTCCAGGGCAAAATGTGGCTTTCATGGTCTACCTGACCCTCAAAACTTTCCCCACCTGCCATACCCCTCACTGGCCCTACTGCACACCTGAGTGTTTTTGGCTGGTTGGAATGCGTCTGTGAACTCTGATAGTGTCCCTTGCTTGTCTGGTGGATTATAGAAAAGGGTGTGTGAGTGTGTGTATGCAGAAACTAGCCTAGTGTACAAAACGTACAATTTATATTCATTACTCTGTCCACTTTTGCATCTGGACCCACCCACCACTGACGTATGGAGTCAAGAAGGTTGCTTGGAATGTGGCCCTTGCTCTGAAAATGTTCCCCATCCCTGCTGTGATTCATAATTAGCTGCTTCGAATGAGCCATCTGTCATGGATGCTGTAGCTGAGATTCCAGCATTGCAGGGGGTTTAACTAGATGACCCTTGTGGTCCCTTCCAACTCTACCAATTCTATGATGCTATGAAAGATGCTTTGCCACATATTCTTCCTTACCTTCTCTTCTGTTAGCTTTGATTTGACTTTCCAGCCCTCTCCGCAAATTCCAGTTAGCTAAGATGTCATCTTCTAGTTGCTTACGCAACAAAGAAATGTTGTGCAACTCTTCTTGAAGGTTATTTATGCTAAAATAAAATTCAAAAGTAAAAAAAATCAGTATGCTGAAGTTGTAAGGAGGCATCACTCAAGGTTCATCAAACAGTTGGGGTCATTTTCTTGTGAACCTCTGGCATCTTTTATACATCAAGGTTCCGATAAAAGAATTCACTCCAAAGCAGAAAAGAACTAAACTCTCTTGAAAGCATGCAATCCTCTCATCTCGACGCACAGCATTAAAAAAAAAAAAATCTTTACATAAGACGAAAGGAATAGAAACCCTTGCACATCTACATTCTGACATCTTTCAGAACCTTCAAGGCACACTTAATGGGCCAACCTCAAGCTCATTTCTCCCTCCCGCAGAAAAAATCAGACTGAAGTACATTTGGCACAACACACCCTGTTGTTCTGCGTCTATGAGCAACTCCTCTGTCACAGATATTAGATTTATTTTATCTCAAACATCTTCCACTGAACTCATGACTTCCACACTCAAGGGTGTCTGTATGTGTGGAAAATCTCCACATATTAATATAAATGTAGCTTATTTTAATATCAATTGTGACACAGGCAAAGCATCCAAGGATGGAGCTGGTTCTCAAAAGTAAAGGTTGTTGGGGATGATGACATGGCAAGCAAATTGGATCACATTTGCATGGTTAAAATAAGAAGGGGAACATGCCTTCTCTAGGTAGAGTGAAAAGTAAGCATCTGTGAATGCCAATGCTAAGGTTGCTTTTTAAGTCAGTCTAAGAAATAGGGAATGAGAAAGAGAAATCTTCAAAGGAGAAAGGATTCATTTAACACTAATAAATGCTCAGCTCTCCCAACCAAAAAATAAAGATAATAAAAACACATTAAAAAAACTATGTAAACCACAATAGGTGCTCCTTAAAACTCCAACTGCACCTGCCCTACCTCATACGGAATACTTTTAATAGGACAGGGGTAGAGAACTAATTACCCTCCTGAAGTTATTGGTCTTACAACTCCCATCATCCCCAGTCATTGACTATGCTGGCTGGGGCTGATGGGAGCTTGTGTCCAACTTCTTCAGGGCTACCGGTTCTCCACCCTGGTCCAGGCCTGCTCAGCATTGTCTATACCACAGGAACCTATGGCTCTCTGGATGCTGCCGGCTTATAGTTCCCATCATTCTTGACCACTGGCCATTCTGGCTGGGGCTGATGACAGCTGAGAATCCAGCAACTTCTGCAGGGCTACAATTTCTCCATTTCAGCATTAGAAAGAGGCTCAGCTCTTCTGCTGTTTAGAGGCAATCAGTGCCTGGTTTCTGGCATCCAAGCGGAAGAAGCTGGCAAAAGTAGGAGCAAAATTAATAATAATAAAAAACCCAAGAATTAAGTATTGTTGGATTTTTTTAAAAAAAGAAAAAAGGTCACTGGCTTTGCCTAAAACGCTTAACTGTAATGAAGGTCATTCCTTCTGGGACCTAGCTGACAGCAAAAGTTAGTGCTGTCGCTGCGGCAGGGTCATTTCTCCTCAGGTGGAGTGTGACCTTCTCCTCAGGTGGGGGGATCACCTTCCCTCAAGTGGGGGGTCACTTTCCCCTCAGGTAGGCGGGTCAATTGCTATCAGGTGGGGGGTCAAGATTCCCTCGGGGGGGGGGTCACTTCTCCACAGGTGGCCCTTCCTCTCCACCTGGTGGGCCAGGGAACAAGGAGGAAGTTGAGGCTGCAGTGGACATACAGTGGTACCTTGGGTTACATACGCTTCAGGTTACACACGCTTCAGGTTATAGACTCTGCTAACCCAGAAATAGTGCTTCAGGTTAAGAACTTTGCTTCAGGATAAGAACAAAAATCGGGCTCTGGCGGTGCGGCGGCAGCAGGAGGCCTCATTAGCTAAAGTGGTGCTTCAGGTTAAGAACAGTTTCAGATTAAGAACGGACCTCCGGAACGAATTAAGTACTTAACCCGAGGTACCACTGTACAGGTACCATGAAAACACCAATTTTCTGCATTTTCATATTTCACTGCATAGGATGAGTTACATATGGAGTTACAGTAAGCCTCAGGATCAGACACCTCCTCTCCATTGTGACCATGAGATGATTGGAAACATCTGTTTTCATTTTAGATTTACATGGTTTAGCAATATATCCCAAACCCTAAAACTGTGGTTAATCTTAACCATAATTTATTAAAACAAGCCAGATTATTAAACTATGGCTTGGAGCTAGCATGTTTCAATAAACCACAGTTTAGACAGAGCACAGTTGATCAGGTTCAGACAACATGGGAAGCTGTAGTTAATCTAAAACGGAAGTAAAAACTTCCATTTTTTTTGCAGCCATGCTGGAGGTGGAAGAGAACAAAGAAAACAAAATATAATGAAAAGAAGGAACCTAATTGTGCCTCTAGTTCAGCTCATCTTAAGTTTCAGTGGGTACAGAATACCACTGGAGCTACTTGGTCTCAAAGTACTTTAATATAAGGGTGTAAGATTCCTCCTTATTACCAGAACTCTGGGCTGTTGCAAATGGATGACATCCCACTGATCTGATGAGTGACCAGACATCATTGTTTGTATTCAAAGGCAAAATCTGACACTCACCTATTGGTATCTTGCAGGGACTTTATTAGAGCTGAAAAAATGTCACGCTCTTTCTGTAGACCTTCCATTATTCCTGCAAATTCAGATTCCTTTGTTTTCTAATTTAAAAAACAGAAATACATACAAATTATTCTTAAGTAAAAATACCCTGGAAAAGTGCTTGCCAGCAAATTAAGAACCAGTCATAGAATGAATAGCAGAGGCAGAAACATTTTTTTCAAAACAAGAAGTACCCAAGAACAGTTTCCTCAGCTTAAAGTGGCTAATGTTCCCAATGTCTGATGAGTCAGACATCTGACATGTAGTGAGTGGTGAAATGAGACAAGACTTCCTTGGTTGTGGTGCTTATCTTGTGGAACTTTCTTATCGGGGAGACTTACCTGACTCCTTCCTTAATGGGGTTTAGACAGCAGGTTAAGATCTTGCCCTTTCAGAGGGCTTTTGAGATAAATGACCATTAGCTGCCCCCGCAACCCACCTCCTGATGCCCTACTTTAGCTTTGTTGAAATTCCTGAATAACTGCAGTTTCTAGGGCACTGCTATCTACTTGATTTTATGTTGTTGTTTTCTGTTGTTGGAGATCCTAAAGGACAGAAACGGGGCGGGTAGGTTCTCAATAATTTAAATAAGTAAGTAAGTAAGTAAAAGAAATGCATCCACCTGAGTGTTTAAAGAATCCATTTTCCTACTAAGACACTAGAAGATACATTCCCTTTTCTCTCTCTCTTCTCTCTCCCCCCCCCATGTCACTCAGCTGACACCACCGGCAAAGCATGTGTCAGATGTCTTCATTAAGTTAGCAAGTGCCAGAGACTAATCACAAGGTTTGTATGATGCATGTTTGGAATTATTAAAGAGCATATCCCAGATACAGTGGTGCCTCGCAAGATGAAAATAATTCGTTCCACGAGTCTTTTCACCTTGCAATGTTTTTCATCTTGCGAAGCACAGTCCGTCGAAACTGCGCCTCTTCAAGCGGCTTTAATAAAAAAGCGCAAGACGTTTTCATCTTGCGAAGCAAGCCCATAGAGAAATTCGTCTAGCGAAGCAATGCAAAACCAAAAAACCCTTTCGTCTAGCGAGTTTTTCGTCTTGCGAGGCATTCATCTTACGGGGCACCACTGTATGTTAAAACAAACTCCACAGTGGGAATTATTTCAACTGCCATACATGCAAAGTGTTCCATTTGCCAAAGGGCACTGAACAGGGAACTGGATATGTTATCATTCTGTGTGCCACGTCATCATTACAGGTGGCCTGCTTAATTCTTCATCTACTTAAGTTTCCAAAGCTTCAGGTTGTGCACACTTTTGCAGGGGTTTCATGCTGTGACCTTCTCTCATCTAGACCAGGGGTCTGCAACCCGCGGCTCCGGAGCCGCATGTGGCTCTTTTACACCTTTGCTGCGGCTCCGGGGCGGATACTAGCGAGGGGAGGAGGCGCATTGTGTGCCCCGACACTCCCCACTGTGGCGGGCGCTGTACTGGCTGTGACGTCGCATGGGGGCGGTGCATGCGTTAGTCACGCACCGTCCCAACGTCACCTTCCCACCCGCTGTCAGATCGCGGCTCCGGAGATATATTTGTTTTAAATGTCGCAGTGGTTTTGCAGCTCCCAGTTTTTTCCCCCTTCGGAAACGGGTCCAAGTGGCTCTTTTTGTCTTAAAGGTTGCAGACCCCTGATCTAGACGATAATTAACCTTGACTTAGCTTGCTTGCCTTCCTTCCTACTGTGTTATCCAGAAAGCCTCTCAGAACCTCCTCTTGCTAGATCTCATTGTCTTATCAACTACATAGTCTCCTGCATAATTTCCATGCTTGGTTCAAAGTACTGCTTCTGACCTTTAACAGCACTCTGTGACATGTAGTCACAGGAAGGACCACCTGCCTCCAGATATGTCTGCCCATAGGTTAAGATTTTTATCAGGCTCATTCCTCCCAGCAAGTCTGTCATACCAGATGCAACAGATGTTTCTTCTCAGAAGTGAACCTTCACAGTGGTGGCACTCCTAATTCTATGACAGGGATGGGGAACCTGTGGTTCTCTTAGGTGTTGCTGGACCACAACTCCCATTATATCTGACCCTTTATCATGCTGTCTGTGACTAATGGGAGTTGGAGTCCAACACCAGCACAAGTTCCTCACCCAGTTCTAAGAGTCTGGAAAGGGTAGAGGGGAAATTGGATGGTAGCTAGATAGACAGGATGGATCAACGGTGCAGTATCTTTGTTTAGTTAAGAATATGGTAGTGGGGGGGGTGAAGAAGATGAATATTCTGACACTATAACTGTTTGAATGCTTAAGACACATCACAGAAAACGAGCACTAGCGCCAATCACCCGTGACAACAGACAGACATGCTAAATTCACTTGTGGTGGCTTTGCTGTTTTACTGTCAGCACTTATATTTCAGCCATTTGTCTGAATCCACTGATTACACATAGAAAGCATTAAACAGGTGGCTTCTGGCTCCTTTCTTATTCATCACTGCATTTACACAACCACATCTTTATATTTGAAAAGCTTCTGACAAATCAACAGCGATGAGTCCATTAGGAGCAATATTGTATTCTTCTCTGCATATGATTACAATCTCTTCTATGGAAGGCATGAGTTATTCCAATGAGTTCCCCAATGAATTACAAAGAATAAGGCAGATACAGTGGTGCCCCGCAAGACGAAATTAATTCGTTCCGCAAGTTTTGTCGTCTAGCGAATTTTTCATCTTGCGAATCACGAAATCCCATAGGAATGCATTGAAAATCAATTAATGCGTTCCTATGGTCAAAAAAAGTCCAAACAAAGCCAAATTTGGTACAACAACAGTTTATTAACTGCTCTTTAAAGTCACACATACTGTAAAGAGCAGTTCAAAAATTGAAGGGAAAATAAATTAACTTTATAAACATGACAGAAAAACATTTAAAAATCAACAAAGTGTACAGTACATTTTCTAAGACTCTGGGGGACCACTCGAAGAAGGCTCCTCTTCCACTCTTTGCTTCTTGCTCAAGAACCTGTCCATAGTCTGCTGCTTCATCCGCCTTTTCAGCACCTCCCTGAAAGGCGACATGACCCTCGTATCAAAAATGTTCCCAACGTCATGTGCCACGTGCTTCTCAGGGTGGTGCTGCTCTGCAAAAGTCTGCACCTCCTTCCACTTCAGGCAAATGTCCCTCAGTTTTTCGGAGGACAGCCGTTCCTCAGTTGCTTCCTCCTCTTCCAGTGAGGCCTGCTCCTGCGCAGCCTCTGCCTGCAGTTCGACCAGCTCCACGGTGGTCAGCTCGTCGTCGTGCTCCTCCACCAGCTCGCAGACGTCCTCCTCCGTGACCTCCAGGCCCATGGTCCTCCCCAAGGCAACAATGTCCTGCACCACTGTTGACTCTGGTGCATCAGAGTCACTTGGTGCCACACAGTCCGGCCACAGGCTGCGCCAAGCGCAATTCAAATTTCTCTGGCTGATCCCGTTCCAGGCCGTGGTGATCATCTTCAAGCAGGTGACGATGTCGAAGTGGTCCTTCCAGAATTCCCGCAGGGTGATGGTGGTGCAGTCAGTCACCTCGAAGCATCGCCTGAAAAGCTCCTTGGTGTAGAGTTTTTTGAAATTGGCAATGACCTGCTGATCCATCGGCTGGAGCAGTGGCGTGGTGTTAGGCGGCAGGAACATGATGTTGATGAAGCTGAACTCCTCCAACAAGTCCACCTCAAGGCCTTTAGGATGGGCAGGAGCATTGTCCATCAGAAGCAAAGCCTTCAGCGGCAGGTCGTTGTCCAGCAGGTACTGCTTGACAGCAGGGCCAAAAGCAAGATTGACCCAGTCCACAAGCCTTGCTGTTGGATCGCCACATGACACTCAGCCGCTCCTTGTCGATCTTGTGTCTCTTGAAGGCCCGTGGGTTCTCCGAGTGGTACACCAGCAAGGGCTTGATCTTCAGGTCGCCGCTTGCGTTGGCACAGAAGAGCAGGGTCAGACGGTCCTTCATGGGCTTGTGGCCAGGCAACTTGGCCTCCTCCTGTGTGATGAAAGTCCTTTTGGGCATCCTCTTCCAAAACAGCCCGGTCTCGTCGCAGTTGAAGACCTGCTGTGGAACGTAGCCCTCCGTCTTCACAACCTCCAGGAACTCCGCTGCAAAGTCTTCAGCCGCAGAAACATCAGAACTGGCAGCCTCTCCATGCCAGAAAAAAACACACAAGCTTCCAGATTCTTGCAAACCCCTCTCCAACTGTTTCCCCAGCCACCCAGCACACAGAAATTCAAATCCAGAATTTTTTTAAAAAAACAGCAGAGTGGCCCAATGGTCACAGAAAATCATAAAAATGCGGGGGGGAAACACACAAGCTTCCAGATTCTTGCAAACCCCTCCCCAACTGTTCCCCCAGCCACCCAGCACACAGAAATTCAAATCCAGAATTTTTTTAAAAAAAGAGCAGAGTGGCCCAATGGTCACAGAAAATCATAAAAATGCAGAAAAAAACACACAAGCTTCCAGATTCTTGCAAACCCCTCCCCAACTGTTCCCCCAGCCACCCAGCACAAAGAAATTCAAATCCAGAATTTTTTTTGAAAAAACAGCAGAGTGCCCCAATGGTCACAAAAAATCATAAAAATGCAGAAAAAAACACACAAGCTTCCAGATTCTTGCAAACCCCTCCCCAACTGTTCCCCCAGCCACCCAGCACACAGAAATTCAAATCCAGATTTTTTTAAAAAAAAGAGCAGAGTGGCCCAATGGTCACAGAAAATCATAAAAATGCAGAAAAAAACACACAAGCTTCCAGATTCTTGCAAACCCCTCCCCAACTGTTCCCCCAGCCACCCAGCACACAGAAATTCAAATCCAGAATTTTTTTTGAAAAAACAGCAGAGTGCCCCAATGGTCACAAAAAATCATAAAAATGCAGGAAAAAAACACACAAGCTTCCAGATTCTTGCAAACCCCTCCCCAACACCAAGTCCTTGAATTCCAAACACCCCAACCCAAAATCCAAAACCCCCCAAAAAAGTTTTAAAAACTTAACTTACCAATGGCTGCAAAAGAAGTTCTGGAAAAGCTTCAAAAATCACCAAAGTCTTTAAAAACCTCAAAAAAGGCTACTATGTACACTGCGTTCTATGAGTTGCTCCTCGAAGTCAAGTCGCAACTGTATTAACAGTGTTAAGAAAAAGGAAACAAACTTGCAAGACGTTTTGTCTTGCGAAGCAAGCCCATAGGGAAATTTGTCTTGCGAGGCAACTCGAAAACGGAAAAACTTTTCGTCTAGCGAGTTTTTTGTCTTGCGAGGTACCACTGTACATAGCCAACACAGGTTATACTACAGAAACAATTAATGAAGCATTCGACACCCTGACATACAAAACAAGTAGAGAAGTAAAGACTTGCTATCTGGAGATTCCTTACAAGACTCCTAACAGGAACAGCAGCTCGGACCTGAAAGCAATCTAGACAGGAGAAAAGCATGCTCCATGGGTTGACTGCTTGTCAGTTTGTTCGACCACCAGGTATCCTTGGTTATCAGAGCAGTTCAACAATGTAAACTGTTGCCTAGAACAGAGGTGCCTTCCAGGCACCTCTCAGCATCTCTGATTAATGGTCAGCCTGGTATGTGCCAAAGCAATGATTCTTCAGAATCAACTTCATTGGACTGGTCACGTTGTTTGGATGCCTGGTTCCTGTCTTCCAAAGCAACTACTTTATTCCCAACTTAAGAATGGAAAGTGCAACCCCAGTGAACAACACAAGAGGTTTAAAGACGCTCTCAAGGAAAATCTTTAAAAATGTAGTATAAACACCAACAACTAGGAAGCACTGGCCTGCGAGAACTCCAATTGAAGAACAGTCTCTACCAAAGGTGTCATGGACTTTGAAGAAGCATGAACTCAGGACGAAAGGGAGAAAGGAGCTAAGAGGAAGGCACATTTGGCAAATCCTCACTGTCATCAACTCCCACCTAGAAATCTATGTCACCACTGTGGAAGGATGTGCAGATCCAGAAGTGGCCTTCACAGTCACCATGGACACAGTTTCCATTTTCATGGAAGATAATCTTACTCGCTACAAGTGATCGCCAAAGATGGGAGCTGGATCAGTTTAAGAGGCCTGTGGTGAATGTAGAGCACTGCTCAAAGAATTAATCCTGCTAACTGCTTTAAAAGGCTGAGGCTGCAATTCTAAATACATGTCTCTGGGAGTCAATTCCATTGAACTCAATGTACCTTACTTTTGGGATTTCACTGCTAACTACACTTTTAAGTCTCACACGGTATAACCCCTTAGTTGATCCAAAACAAACCTGATAAAGGATAAGCCCCATTGAGCTCACTATAACTTTCTTCTGAGTAAACATGAGTAGTACAAGAGTACTATCTCCTGTCAAATGCTTAAGGCCACCCCATGGTTTGACTGGTCCCTTAGAGTTTGATTGATGATATCACATGACATCCAGCCTCTGAGGGCTGCCATGATCTGCCAGGAGGGCATGTAACCCCTCTACAATCACAGCAGGCCACCATGGACCAATAGGATGAGGTTTTGAACCCCTAGCCAAGTTGGTTTGGCTTCATGACTTTATCCAGTATACTAAAACGATAAACATACCATGTTTATTCACAACTACTTGTGTTTCCCCAACTTCTGACAAACACATACTGTCACAGTGATCAATTTCTTCTAGATTAGGGGGTGTCTGGGAAGGAAAAGAAGAAATATGTCTATGTCAAAAAGTAGATTTCATTTAAGAAACCCTCTGTTGTTTACATGCCATTCTGGGGAGAGATGTAGCACCAATAGTTTTACATAGTTTCCTGAGATCCCATTTAACATTCAGCCTTTTAGAAAGGAGATAAAATAGTGTTATGTCGAATTTTCATAATCTTGAAATTCTTGTTAGTATCAAACCATCCTCCATGCCCCCACCCTGGCCCAGAACATATTCTTAAGCAAAAATGCAGATTTCAAATCATGAATACAGTTGGGTGATGCCTTATATCTTAAGAGATCCTGAGCATGTACTCTGGCTTTTTAACATTGTTGGCTGGGAATGTTAGCGCCCCCAGCCTTTTTCTGATGCACCTGGAAAAGAGCAGTCATATGGAGGAGCTAGAAGGTTGGCTAGCTAGGTCCACCCATGAAGAACAACTCTGCCTTAACTGCATCTGGTTTCCAGAAGAGAAGCTTACTTATATAGAGGTTGCCATTGACAGTGGATTTCTGCCCTGATGGAGTCATCCTGAAATACGTGGCACTAAACGAGGATCACCCCACTGGGTCATTTCTTTGTAGTAAAATCAGGACACTCTACCCCTGGGATTGATTGCAGATGGCCTTGCTCCTAAGTGACAAGTGGAATGCTGAGAAGCAGCTGTCGTAGCGATAGTACAAATACAACACAGAAACACATATGCATTTTAAATGTTTAATTGGTTTTTAACATTTGATCTTGTTGGTGTTATTTCACAATTCAAAATAATTTGAAGTGGGAGAAGGAACTACATCACAAGGAGCTGCAACATGCCCTTCCAATCATTTGAAAGTCCATGCCCCACACTGTTTACCACAGGGAGGGCTATAACCTCAGATGGGAGAGGAAGGATCTCCCATAAAAATAGTAGTGTGTTGATGAAAGGTGCACATCACTATATGTGTTCACAGGAGCAGGCCACCATGCACCCCCCAATTCCACTGGGAAATCTCCACTTCTTCTTTAAGCTATGGTATGAAGAATTGGACAGTGGAATCCTTCCCTTTTCACCCCTGCCTCCATTTCCCTCCCCTGTGATGAGTGAGAGATTGTATGTCCCACAGGGCAGAGGCCTGAATGCTACTACTTCATGAAGCACTGTGCTCATAAATCAGTCCATGTGTTGCTGAACTACAACTCCCATCAGCCCAAGCTAGCATGATGAATGTGAAGACAGATGGGAGTTGGAGCTGAGCACTTGGAGGGCCAAAGTTCCCCATCCCTGATGTAGGTGGTGCTCTATAAAACTAACAATAAGATATATTCTTAGCCAGTGTACACAAAGAAAAATTTGGAAATGTTTCAAGTGTGTAGATAGGGGGAAGGGACCAATCTCATTTACAGAAACAGACCTGCCTTGCCTAAGGAAGTCAACCCTGACAAGAACTTTCCCAACATCAATCACTTCTGAGAGGCTGAGTGCAATGTATTCATGGCAATTTTGAAAGACAGGGCATGCTCAGAAGGGGAGAAAAAATCGCCCACATAAGTTTGAACAGTTGAGATGACTCAGCAACAACTGGCAGGCTGCATCAATTTCAATCACTCCAGCACATCTGCATCACTGCAATGACAACAAAGAACATCAACTTCCAACCTAGGAAAACATCAGGTGCAAAGCTCTGGCCACATGAATAAACTTTGGTGCATTGCCTATAATTCTAGAGCTACAGCAATTTAAGTACTCCAGCTCTATGCATGGGACTTATCCCTGCCCCGAATGCACACAATGTCTCTAAGACATTAATGTCTCTAAACATTAAAAAGGTCACAAGCACAGTGCAAATTATAATGGAGCAGCAAAATATTTTTGTGCTTGTTATGTGTCATAGAATCTACCATGTGGCTTGTATTTGTGCTAAACAGCTTGTTTGCATGGCCTGTGTCCTTGTGTTGCAAGTACACGCAACTCCCCATTTACGCACGTTGTATTTATGTGCTACCACACACACGTGTGGTGCTGGGTACCCAGAAAGGGGGGGGGGAGAGAAGAACCCCATGAAGGATCTCTTCTTTGACCAGCTATAAGGCCAATAACAGGGTTGTTCTGAATGGAGAATCATGATTTAAGATTGTGAGGAAAGGACAGCAGGCAGGACCTTCAGTTAATGTCAGAATGCATGCACACATCACACAAACAACTGGGGAAGAGAACAGTGACAGAAACCCTATCCTTCCAACAAGATATAGATATCTTCCTTCACCTCTTTCTCCTTGTCGCCACCCCTTCCCATTCCCGAGCAGTGGAAGCTCAGTCTGAAAACACTCTGGGTTCCCATACCCTTCAGTTGTTTGTTGCCTCCATTCTACAAATCTGGTGAGGGGAGCACACCAGTGAAGCAAGTACACCTGACTTCTACCCCCAAATTAAAGGACAAGGGTGCGATTGCTGCTTGCTCCTGAATCCTACAACAACCCTTGCCCAGATCCACGCCACACCACTTCACAGACAATGATAAATCCCTTACCAGCTAGTTTGTAAGCAATGCTATCCATGGGGTCTTTGATTCAGGGAAGGGCTGACAATCAAGATGTCCAGGTCAAAGGACTCCATAGAAACACACACATAGAAACACACACACACACACACACACACACACACACACTTTTTCAAGTAAGAGTAAGTCATCCTACCCAGTAAACAGGACACAAAAGTTGTGTATTTGCAGAACCCTTGAGTGAAACATGACTTTTATGAGCTTTGGTTAAGTGAGCCTCATTTAAGTTCAAAGAACACACCAGGAAGAGAGGAGCAGGAGAGAGCAGAAGGACCCCAATCACACAGTGGTTGACGGTAGCGGCAGGTGTGGTGTGGGGACACCAGGTAAGGAGCACACAGCACAAGCAGTTGGTGACTGTGCCGTGTGCCAGTCCTTCTTCCATCCTGGAGAATTGTGTTTGTCTAACTTGAAAAATTAGAAAATTATTGTGGAAAAGTTCATTTATTTCAGTAATTCAACTTAAAAGGTGAAACTAATATATGAGATAGACTCACGACATGCAAAGCAAGATATGTCAAGCCTTTATATAATTGTGAATATCATGGCATACAGCTGATGAAAACCCCAAATTAACAATCTCAGAAAATTAGAATATTAAATGAAATCAGCAAA
Organism: Podarcis bocagei; assembly: GCF_964188305.1. Classification (NCBI taxonomy): domain Eukaryota; kingdom Metazoa; phylum Chordata; class Lepidosauria; order Squamata; family Lacertidae; genus Podarcis; species Podarcis bocagei. The sequence goes on along the minus strand of NC_138140.1, from coordinate 5,014,898 downwards.
ACAAGGATTGCAAATAGAACAATATTGGACCTCTGAGAAGTAGAAGCATGCATATGTACTCAGGATTTGGTTTGGGCCCCTTTTGCTTGACATATCTCGCTTTGCATGTCATGAGTCTACCTCATATATTAGTTTCACCTTTTAAGTTGAATTACTGTAATAAAGGAACTTTTCCATGATATTCTAATTTTTCGAGTTTCACCTGTAGATGGTTGTTTTCAAAGTGTGGTGCTTGGGGAGCGCTCTTCAGCCCTGTGGAACCTTCAATGTAGGGTTCCTCAGGGTTCAATTTTATCTGCTATGCTGTTTAACATCTACATGAACCAGCTGAGTGGGGTCATCTGGAGTTTTAGAGTATGTTGTCAGCAATATGCTGATGACAGACAGCTCTACTCCTTTACATCTGCAGTTATGGCAGTGGATGTGCTGGACCAGTGTCTTGCCTCAGAAATGAACTGTATGAGAGCCAACAAACTGAAGCTCAATCCAGATAAGACCGAGGCACTAGTAGTGGGTGGCTCCCGAGACAAGATAGAAGGGTGGTTGCCTGTTCTTGATGGAGTTACAAGTACTTGGCTTAGGGTTACTTCTACCTGTAGATCCTTTACTGTTGCTTGAGGCTCGGGCGGCCTCAGCAGTGCCAAGTGTCTTCCATTAGCTTCAGCTAATTAATTAATTAATCCCTTCTTCTGCAGAATCACTCCTCCGCACCTCCTCCTTAGTAGCCCATTTAAGGCTGTCACTCTAGTCTCAGCTTCAACAGCATCCCATTGATCCTAATGCCTCCTTTGCAACATACCGCTGATCTTTTTTTCTTTGCCATTTCCACCAGTTACACAACTAGACATGTTTTCTGTAATTCCACCCATCTCTTGCACACTCTTCTATGAGGAATCTGCAACCAGACCTTTGACAGCATTCTCCAAGTACAAGCAAATTTATTGCCCTTGGTGTTGTGGCGAGATGTTCAAATGTAATCTGAACTATCAGAAAGCCAAATAGATGCCTTCTGCAGTGCTTTATACCACTAGACAGAAATTGCAGGAAGTGGGCCTGGAAGAGGCAATGCCATTTCCTCAGTGTAAAGCCAGCTGCATGGTCCCACTACAGGTCTCATATTCATCTGAATCAATGATGTAGACAGCTGCACAAACCAACATAAAGGTACATCCACACTGTACCAAGGAATCAGCACATGCCTTAAGGACATGTATACTCCACTCCCCCCACCAAAGGGGCAGATGGAGCTCATCAGCCTGGGAAGACAGCCCATCTAGGATAATGATGGGCTAAAGAATTGGTCCTAAACCTCCCCTGCCTTGTGCATATACTCATTTGTGAGAAAGGCTTTGGGAATAAACCCCAAGAAAAAATCAGTACTCATTGGCTTGTGGGACATCTTTGGGAGAAGTGGGGGGGGGGGGACAGTAAAAACAATGCAGGAGGCAGCAGTTCTGAGCTGTAAGCTCAACTTGATTGGCATATGGTACAAGTGCTACATGTTGCTTTGGCCAATTGAACACATAATCATGTTTCACTGGTCAGTTACTGCCTGCCTTGAGCTGGGAAATCCCTGGTGAATAAAATGCTGACCCACCACGGACCACCTGCTTCAGTGGGTGCTTGGCACTCAGAGTGTCACTCAGCAAGAGGACTGAGCTTCTGCACCTGGCAAAAAGAAAAGAAACAAACCCTCTTGCACCTATCAAACTGGAATATCAGGGCCATGTGTCCTGGCTTGTCCACCAACCTGTTGTTGGTCAATGACTCATGGAAGATGGCCATCAATGACCATGAGCTGAAAATGAGCTCAACATTGATGTTTCTGCTTTATGGAAGGAGACCAGACTCGTTTCAAATGGCTGTCTCGAAGAAAAGAACTACACCTTTTGGGAGCAAGGAGACGAGCCACATACTCACAGTGTAGGCTTCACAGTGAGGAACTCCATCTGTCTGCAACAGAACCGCCAAACAAGGACTCAGAACACTTGCTTTCCCTCCACCTCTCAACTACCTCTGGTCAAATTAACATCTTGAGTGTCTACTCTCCCCATTACATGCTCTGACATACAGACCAAGGACCTAGGAATTAGACCAGCCTATCAGAAGGGCCCTAGACTGCAAAGACCTATTCTTGCTAGGAGATTTCAATGCCAGAGTTGGGGATGATCATCACACATGGGGTGATGCCCAGCAGATTCCCAGACAATGTGCCAGTGATTAATGGCTAAAGCTGCATCAGAGCATTCAACTCGCTGCTGACTTTGGCAACATTCATAAAATGTACAAAGGCATGAAGAAAGCCTTTAGACAAACAGTCTGGAAAGCTGCGTCACTGAAAACCTTGTTGGGAAGATCAGCACAGACTGCAGCAAACAGGTAAAGCATTGGGCAGAGTGCTATCAAGAACTATACTTGCAGGAAAACATGGTCTCTGACCCAGCAATCAACAGTATCCAGACTCTGCCTGTCTTGGAAGAGCTGGATGTCCCTCCCTCCCTTGATGAGCTGAAGATTGCCACCAACTCTCAGGCATGTGGTATAGCCTCAGGACAAGTTGGAATCCCAACAGAAGTGATAAAAGCTGGTTTCAATTCCTCCTTCCTGACACACTGCCACAGCCTGCTATTGTGGAGTTGGGAACGAGGATCTGTGCCACAAGAAATGTGCAACTCCAGCATTGTGACCCTCTAAAAGCACAAAGGTGGCTGTCATGACTGCAAGAACTACCATGAAATCTCCCTGCTAAGTACTGTGGGGAATGCCTTCACCCATGTAGTTCTCAACAGATTAGTCACTCACTGACAGGGTCTATCCTGAGTCATAATGCAGCTTTAGAACTGAGAGGTCAACAGTCAACATGATTTTCTCACTGAGCCAGCTGCAGGAGAAATGCAGAGAGCAGAGTTGCCCCTTGTACATCTCCAAAGAAATGACGATGGCCTTTGACCTCATCAGCTGAAAAGGACTCTTCACACAGTTCAGTAAGATAGGATGCCATCAAAGCTTCATAGAATCATAGAATCATAGAATCATAGAGTTGGAAGAGACCACAAGGGCCATCGAGTCCAACCCCCTGCCAAGCAGGAAACACCATCAGAGCACTCCTGACATATGGTTGTCAAGCCTCTGCTTAAAGACCTCCAAAGTAGGAGACTCCACCACACTCCTTGGCAGCAAATTCCACTGTCAAACAGCTCTTACTGTCAGGAAGTTCTTCCTAATGTTTAGGTGGAATCTTCTTTCTTGTAGTTTGGATCCATTGCTCCGTGTCCGCTTCTCTGGAGCAGCAGAAAACAACCTTTCTCCCTCCTCTATGTGACATCCTTTTATATATTTGAACATGGCTATCATATCACCCCTTAACCTCCTCTTCTCCAGGCTAAACATGCCCAGCTCCCTTAGCCGTTCCTCATAAGGCATCGTTTCCAGGCCTTTGACCATTTTGGTTGCCCTCCTCTGGACACGTTCCAGTTTGTCAGTGTCCTTCTTGAATTGTGGTGCCCAGAACTGGACACAGTACTCCAGGTGTGGTCTGACCAGAGCAGAATACAGTGGCACTATTACTTCCCTTGATCTAGATGCTATACTCCTATTGATGCAGCCCAGAATTGCATTGGCTTTTTTAGCTGCCGCGTCACACTGTTGGCTCATGTCAAGTTTGTGGTCAACCAAGACTCCTAGATCCTTTTCACATGTACTGCTCTCAAGCCAGGTGTCCCCCATCTTGTATTTGTGCCTCTCATTTTTTTTGCCCAAGTGCAATACTTTACATTTCTCCCTGTTAAAATTCATTTTGTTTGTTTTTGCCCAGTTCTCTAATCTGTCAAGGTCGTTTTGAAGTGTGATCCTGTCCTCTGGGGTGTTAGCCACCCCTCCCAGTTTGGTGTCATCTGCAAATTTGATCAGGATGCCCTTGAGTCCATCATCCAAGTCGTTGATAAAGATGTTAAATAAGACCGGGCCCAAGACAGAACCCTGTGGCACCCCACTAGTCACTCTTCTCCAGGATGAAGAGGAACCATTGATGAGCACCCTTTGGGTTCGGTCAGTCAGCCAGTTACAAATCCACTGAGTGGTAGCAGAGTCAAGACCGCATTTTACCAGCTTCTTTACAAGAATATCATGGGGCACCTTGTCAAATGCCTTACTGAAATCAAGGTAGGCTATATCCACTGAGTTCCCTTCATCTACCAGGCTTGTAATTCTGTCAAAAAATGAGATCAGGTTAGTCTGACATGACTTATTTTTCAGAAATCCATGCTGACTATTGGTGATCACAGCATTCCTTTCTAGGTGCTCACAGACTGTTTGCTTAATGATCTGCTCCAGAATCTTCCCTGCTATTGATGTCAGACTGACTGGGCGGTAATTATTTGGGTCCTCTCTTTTCCCCTTTTTGAAAATAGGGACAACATTTGCCCTCCTCCAGTCTGCCGGGACTTCGCCTGTTCTCCAGGATTTCTCGAAGATGACTGCCAGTGGTTCTGAGATCACATCTGCCAGTTCTTTTAATACTCTTGGATGCAGTTCATCTGGCCCTGGAGACTTGAATACATCTAAACTAGCCAAATATTCTTGTACTGTCTCCTTAGTTATTCTGGGCTGTGTTTCCTTTGCTGAATCATTTGCTCCAAATTCTTCAGGTCGGGCATTGTTTTCTTTATCGGAGAAGACTGAGGCAAAGAAGGCATTGAGGAGTTCAGCCCTTTCTGTGTCCCCTGTTTGCATTTCACCATCTTCTCCTCTGAGTGACCCCACTGTTTCTTTGTTCTTCCTTTTGCTACGAACATACCCATAAAAGCCTTTTTTGTTGCTTTTAACCTCTCTAGCAAGCCTGAGTTCATTCTGTGCTTTAGCTTTTCTGACTTTGTGTCTACACGTGCTGGCTATTTGTTTGAATTCCTCTTTGGTGGTTTCCCCCCTTTTCCATTTTTTGTACACATCCTTTTTTAATCTTAATTCAGTTAAAAGTTATTTAGATAGCCACCCTGGCTTCTTTAGGCACCTTCCATGTTTCCGTCTCATTGGTATTGCCTGACGTTGTGCTTTTACTATCTCCCTCTTAACAAACTCCCAGCCATCATGAACTCCCTTTCCTTTTAGTATTGCTGTCCATGGGATCTCACCCAGCACTTCCCTAAGTTTTATGAAGTCGGCTTTCTTAAAGTCAAGAAATTGAGTCCTAGTATGCTTGGCTGCTCCTTTCCGCTGTATAGTAAACTTCAGAAGAGCATGATCACTCGCGCCTAATGATCCTTCCACTTCTACCCCACTAACCAGGTCATCAACATTGGTTAGGACCAGATCTAAAATGGCTGTTCCTCTTGTTGCTTCTCCCACTTTCTGGACAATGAAGTTGTCTGCAAGGCCAGTGAGGAATCTGTTTGACCTTATGCTCTTGGCTGAGTTTGACGTCCAACAAATATCCGGGTAATTGAAGTCCCCCATTACTACTATCTCCCTTCCTTTTGCATGCTTGGCCATCTGTTCCAGGAAGGCATCATCTATGTCCTCCGTTTGGCTTGGGGATCTATAGTAAACTCCCACAATGAGGTCTCTGTTATTCTTCTCTCCCTTAATTTTGACCCAAATGCTCTCACATTGGCTTTGAGGTTCTAAATCTTGGATCTCTTCACAGGTATACACATCCCTGACATATAACGCCACTCCTCCTCCTTTCTTGTCTGGTCTGTTTCTCTGAAATAGATTGTATCCCCCCATTATTACATTCCAATCGTGGGACTTATCCCACCAGGTTTCAGTGATGCCTATTATGTCATATTTAGTTTGCTGTACCAAGAGCTCAAGCTCATCTTGTTTATTTCCCATGCTTTGTGCATTAGTGTACAGACATTGAAGTCCATTAATCATTCCCCCGTGTCTCTTATTTAAGGATTTTTTCCTCCCACCACTAGGTCCGCGTGCTGTTTGCTCCATTTGGTCTATGACATTTGGATGATCATCTTCATTAATTGATAGACTCCTACCTTCAGGAGCACTGTCTCCCTCCCCCACATTAGTCAGTTTAAAGCCCTCCTGATGAGGTTTCTGAGATTTTTGGCAAAAACATTCCTCCCAACCGTTGTGAGGTGCAGCCCATCACTTGCCAGAAGTCCATCTTCAAGAAACTGCAGTCCGTGATCTAAGAATCCAAACCGTTCCTGTTTACACCATTTGCGAAGCCAGCTGTTCACTTCCACTATTTTCCCCTCTCTCCCTGGGCCACGTCGTTCAACTGGGAGGACAGACGAGATGACAATTTGTGCATTTAGTTGCTTCAATTTCCTGCCGAGAGCCTCGTAGTCTCTTTTGATCTTCTGGAGGCTATTGCTTGCAGTGTCATTGGTTCCCACATGAACCAAGAGGAAGGGGTATTTGTCAGTGGGTTTTATGATTCCTTGCAGTCGTTCAGTTACATCTTGGATCTTAGCCCCGGGGAGACAGCACACTTCCCGAGACATCTTGTCAGGCCCACAGATCACTGCTTCTGTTCCCCTCAGTAGGGAATCCCCTATCACCACTACACGCCTCCTCTTGGGTTTGGTCGGGGTTCTTCCGTGAGTTGTCCGTTCCAAGGTCGCCTGCACATTCCCTGAGGACTGACTTTGCTGCTCGTCTTCATATACCTGATCGACTGTAATGAGGGAGAGATCCTCAAATGGAGTCTGCTCTTCGTCTTCCATGCTAGGGGAGAGGACCTCAAAGCGATTGTGTATTTCTAAACAATCAGAGTGAACCCTGGGCCTCCTACTTCTTTGAGTCACGTTTCTCCATATATCTGGCTCCTGTGTTGATGAACTAGCCTCCTTCTCAGGGGAGTCCCCTGTCTCCTCCTTGGTGGGGACGGTGTGCTCTGTTGCTTCCAAGAAGAGCTCCAGCTCTCTAATTCTTTGGAGCGTAGCTACACGTTCCTCCAGTTGCTGGACTTTGTCTTTTAAAAGGGCAATCAACATGCAATTGATGCAGGTGAAGCTGCCTGCAACCTTTGGCAAGATGGCAAACATTGCGCAGGAATCGCAGGAGACTGCAGCTGTTCCCTCCCCTTCCATCTTGAGATCGTGTTGATGGGGGTGGCTACAGAGGTCCTCCATCATAAAAAGCTTGAAGACAGGACAAATAACTTCGCCCACACACAAAAAAAACCCTAGGTCTCCCCCAACAAACGTTTGAGACTAGCTCCCCTAAATCTAAAAGATGGATCAAACTGCCCTGCTAGGTCTGATAAGCTCCTCCCACAGCTAATCCCCTGCCTCAACAGAAACCCTGCCCCCTCTGACCTTTACACAGGGAAAAGAGCTAATCAGCCACAAGAAACACACACACACAAGAAAACCCTTTTTGCTCCTTCTTCAACTGCTGCCCTACAAACTCTGATAAGCTCCTCCCACAGCTAATCCCCTGCCTCAACAGAAACCCTGCCCCCTCTGACCTTTACACAGGGAAAACAGCTAATCAGCCACAAGAAACACACACACACAAGAAAAACCCTTTTTGCTCCTTCTTCAACTGCTGCCCTACAAACGAGATGATCATGTCCTTCCACAAGAACATGTGTAGCACTGTCCAATATGACTGCTCATCTTCAGACGCCTTCCCTACAAACAGTGGTGCTGACCACATGCTTGAGGTGGCAGACAATTCTGTCTACCAGGGTTCCACCATAACCAACAGCCTCCTCACTGACAGTGAGCTAGAGTATTGACATGGCAGCTACAGCAATGGCTCATCCCTCCAAAATGGTATGGGAGAATGTGATGCTAATGACCAAGGTGAAGATCTACCAGGCTTGCATGTTGAGCACACTGCTTTGTGGGCAAATTGCAACTGCTAGAAGTGATGCCTCAGTGCCTTCCAGATGTGCTGCATCAGGAAGACATGACAGAGTCTCAAACAAAGATGTGCTCTCCCAAGCCCACATTCAGAGCATGTTCACACTCCTGTCTCAGCAGCTTAGATATGTCCATAGAATGGAAGATGGCAGGATCCCAAAGGATGTGTTCTATAAGGAGCTGGTTTCAGTCAGGGTCTCTCTGTGAATTTGGGCATCAGGCCCGTTACAAAAATGTCTGCAAACGAGACATGAAAATTGGCAACATCAACCCTGCCATGTGGAAATTCCTTACAGGCAACTGCAGTGACTAGACAGAAGTCAGGTCATGCATCCATAGCAGTGACCAGATGAAGAATGACCATTGGGAGGATCACAAAGAGAAAAAATGCCATGGTGCAACTTCAGTAGCACAACAATACTCCTTCATTTGTCCCAGCTGCAACAAAACAAGTCTCTCCCATATCAGTCTCTGCAGCCACAGCAGATGCTGTAACCTTCCAACACTTTGACTTCACAATAGAAAAATACAAGATTAAAATCAGTTAAAACCATTTACAACCCCAACCAGTAATCTCCAGTAGCCTTTTCTTTTTTTTAAATATTTTTTTTTAAGTGTCAAACCTACCTCTAAATCTGGGATCATCTGGATCATTGGCTGCTGTGACTGGGCAGCACACTTCTCCTTTTCTAAATCTTCGTTCTGCTTCTGAAGATCCTCTTTATCTTTTAAAAGAGTCTGAAACTCCATGGCCTTTTCTTTAATCACTCCATCAAGTTTCTAAGGAAAACAAGATAGATACATGTCACAACGATGATGATGAAGAAGAAGAATTCCATCCAGCCCCTCAAGCAAGGTCTCAGGGTGGCTTACAAAGAATTAAATACAACAACGTAAGAACAACATGATAAAAGCAGCAAATCCAAAACAGCGAAAACTATCAGCATAGATAAAATGGACTAAACATTTCTAAAGCCTGGAAAACAAAACAAAAAAAAAATCTGTCTGATGCCAAAACGGCCATCAAAGTAGGTACCAGGTAGGCATCTTTGGAAGATGGTAACATTCCAAATCTGGAGCACCACCACTTTGAAAGTGCTTTTTCAGAAGCCATCTGCCACACTTCAGATGGTGGGAGTTCCCAAACCAGGGTTTTCTCAAACCAGTGCCCACCAAATGCTATTTGACACTAACTCTCACTAGCCCCAGCCTACAATCGTCTACAATGACTGGCAGCATCTCTCCAGGTTTTCAGACATGAGACTCTCAACCCTCTCTAGAGATTTTGGAGCTGGAACTTAGGGCCTTCTGCTTGCAATGTCTGTGCTTTACCCACTAAATTAAGACTAGCAGGTTTTTGGCCAAAACGCACCAGAGCAATTTTGCCACCTCTCAGCTATTCCACCCATTGCGGGCCACACACTCCTCACCCACTTCTTGTTTTTACATACTTCTAAGAAGCCCAAACTTGCCGATCAGAAGGTCAGCGGTTCGAATCCCTGTGACGGGGTGAGCTCCCGTTGCTCGGTCCCTGCTCCTGCCAACCTAGCAGGTCAAAAGCACATCAAAGTGCAAGTATATAAATAGGTACCGCTCCGGCGGGAAGGTAAATGGCGTTTCTGTGTGCTGCTCTGGTTCACCAGAAGCGGCTTAGTCATGCTGGCCACATGACCCGGAAGCTGTACGCCGGCTCCCTCGGCCAATAAAGCGAGATGAGCGCCGCAACCCCAGAGTCGGCCACGACTGGACCTAATGGCCAGGGGTCCCTTTACCTTTACGAAGCCCAAAACAAACATTTCATGTCAAATCAGAAACTGGCCAGTATGCGCGAGTCTATACTTTTTTTTTTAGATCTGACTCCACCTAGTTCCTAGCCATTCCTAGATATAGAGCAGGGCCAATTTATATTTCCTTTTCTTCAAACTGTCTCCCATGTAGCAGCGGTGGACTGTGAACCTTCCAGTCAGGCCTCTAACACTGCACACATGCACAAACGTTTGTGTGAGGGCTCTTCCAAGCTGCCCTAGTCATCCGCCTGAATCAAAGAGAATGAAGGAGGTGGTGGTGCATTTATATTTGACCTTCAACAGAACCAGGGGCGACACCCCAACTAGCTAGGCCAGTGGTTTTCAACCAGTGTGCCATGGCACCCTTGGGTGCTTTTCATGATGGTTGGGGTGCCATGGGCAACACTGTCCTCTGTACCTCTTTCCTTCCCTCCCTTCTCTGATGCCCTCTCATGTCTCTGCCTCCCAAAGGCTGGACGGCTGTTTATTGTAGCAGCCCTGGCTACAAGCTCTGGAGGCAAATGGTACCTCTGGGGCTGGTCAGGGGATGCTGGTTGCCAGGAGCTGAGGTGACCTCGGAGTAAGCAAGCAAGTGGGTGAGGGACGCCAGCCAGCCAGTCCACCAGCCCTTGCTGTTGGGAATGGACAGACAAGTGGGAGGCCAGGCAGGCAGGCAGGCAGGCACTGTACTGGCCTTTTTCCCTGCCTGGGAGCTGAGTGGCTGGCACCGAAGGGGAGCCTTTCCACCATGTGGGCCCAGCAGCATCTGCTGCTGCTACTGCTGCCTCCAAAGTAAGATGGTGGTCTCATATTAACCTTCGGCCGGTCTCCATCAGGCTGTTAAGGTTGGGGACATCATGTTCCCAGATCCATGTGGAGCTGTGTGAGGAGGTGCCTCTCTTTGGGGTGAAGAGTATCTCAGAGGCCAGGGTTGGGTACAGTGGCTGCCCAGAGAACTCCCAAGGAGAGTGGAGAGGAGAGGAGGCTGAGGGAACACTCCACAAGGGAGGGTGTTCAAAAAGGGTTCAGGGGCTGCCAACTCTGCAGGCAAGGGATAACATAACTGGGCTCCTGAGCCCCACAAGGGTGCTGCAGAAAGAATGTAGTTGGTCAAGGGAGCCATAGACTCAAAAAGGTTGAAAACCCCTGAGCCTGGCAAACAGCTTGCCATAGTTTTTAGCACCTCTGCAGGCGATGAATGCAGCTATTGTCAAACCGGCATCTTTCAAAGCTGCCCAGAGTCACCTGGCAACTTACTATAACAACTTCATAGCAAGCTCACGCACCTACTTTGCTTGGGAAAAAGTACTGACTATGACCCTTCCTTTCCAACACATTTTAAGCACCTTTAATGCAATTACACAAATATAGTTTGCGTAGTGGTTGGAAGGACCAGACAATTGCAGTACTCCACCCAACTGTGAAAACAGAAGTACAGAAGTTTAGCAGAGAAGATAGCAGATTTATGGGAATTTTCTTAAGCCACCTCAGAGCACATGAAAATGTGAATGTGAGCACCAGCACCTCTCCTGTATTTTGTCCCCATCCGAAAGAAACCCATTGTGACTCTCCAGATGCTGCTTGACTACAACTCCCATCATCTCTTGACAACTGGCCGTACTGGCTGGGGCTGATAGGAGCTGAGGTCTAACAGCATCTAGAGAGCAACACATTCTCCACTATTGCAACATGAGACTTTGTGAACCATGCCACAACTCTCATCAAAAGTAGTGAACTAAAACAGCATATATGGTAAAAAGAACAGGAAGCAAATGTAAACATTTTAAACACCCTTGTATAAAATCCTGCACTTCAGTTTTGCTCCAATATTCCTACCTGGAGTAACTCATCCTTCTGAGCAATGCTGGCTGTGAGGTGTGTGATGACTAATTCCTGGCTCTGCAATTTCTGATTGCCTTCACTCAAAAGAACACTGTAATGAAGCTCAAGGGCCTTTTCTTTGTCAGCCATTTCATCGTGAAATTTCTCTAGCTGGTTTCTAAGGTCCTAACCAAGAAAGAGAACATGGGGGAGAGAAGACATAAGTGAATCAAGTAAAGAAAAGGAAAGGGGGAAAAAACCTGTGAGCTGAAACAAAGATGAAATAAATCCTTTTAAGTAACAGCTCAAGTTAGGGTTAACTTTTTACTGTTTTACATTCCTAGACATTCTAAAGATTTTTTTTCATTCATTTATCCCATTTATACTCTACTTTTGCTCCAAGCTCAAGGTGTGGTGTGCATGGTTCTCCCCCTCGCATATTATCTTCACAAAAATGCTGTAAGGTACGCTTGGCTTCCAGAGACTGACTAGCCCAGGGTCACCCAGTGAGCTTCAAGAGTAAGTGGAGATTTGAACCCTGGTCTACCAGATCCTAGTCTGATATTGTAACCAATACACCACACTTACTCTGAAGCTTTTAAACAATGTTAGTTCTACTCACAGTAGACCCACTGAAATTAATGCTCGTTACTAACCTAGGTCCATTTATTTTATTGGGTCTACTCTGAGTAGAAATAAGTTTGATGCAGCAGCCCCTTGTATTTTAGAAGACATCAAAACAAGAAGCATTAAACATAATTTATAATTTTTAAAAATAAACTATTTCCCCAATTTGAATTCACACCTATTATTTTCCATTGCAGAAAACATAAGAATCAGAACCAAACACCTGTATGCTCCAGAACTGTTCTCAGTAAGCAACCAAATAGCAGGACATGAATGCAAGAGCAGCACAAATGCAGACTGATGTTCATTGGGACTAATAGGGCAAAAGGCAGGGAGGTCAACAGTAGATGAAGATGGATCAACTGACTTGTGAAGTTAAAGCTAATAATAAATGCAGTTAATTAATTCTGGGTTTGTTCCCACCCCCAACTGATATTTACAAAGGGCAACACTGAAAAGCAGGAAGCTGACAGTCACTGCAGTTCCTGGACCAGCTGTAATAAGGAGGAATGGCTGAAGGCAGAGGGTGATTGGTTGGGCAGTGCATCATTCAGTCCTAATTGACAAACCTTCAATGAGCATCATTCCACTGCTTGTGATCCACAGCAACTGACATGAGATCATATTTAGCCTTGACAATTAGTAGCCATTACACTGTTCACGTACAAACCTTATCTATCAAGAAGATCGCCCAGGCGCTTGGCTTCATGCCATTGGAGGCATTCACCACGGCAGGCATTTTGAATGAATTCTGGTGTTATAGTTTTATCTGAACAAAAGACCACACATGAACACGAATATGCCTCAAGATCTTTCATAGAAGAAAAAGTGGGATATACACGGAACAAAGGGAAAGTGCTGATAGTTCAGTGATAGACAATCTGCTTTGCAAGCAGAACGCACCAGGTTCAGTACCCAGCATCTCCAGGAACAGTGGGAGAGACTTCCTGCCTGAAATCCTGGAGATCAGTTGACAGTGAGTGTAGAGAATTCTGAACTAGTTGGACCAACAATCTGACTTGGCATAATGCAGCTTCCTAATTAAAGAAAATTAACTGATCCCAATTATACAGCCTGGGTTTTTTGGTTAAACAAGTTGAGTGATTTTGGAGTCCCTTCTACTAATGAAACACTATGTTATCTTAATGAAATGTATTTTCTTTTCAGGGACCAGGTTCCAATGGAACAACCCAAAGAAAGTCACTGGTCTCTATGTCTCAACAAACAGAATGAGCCAATTCTCCATGAGAGATGCTTTCTGCCAAATACCTCCTGACCACCACAACTCATTTTTCCAGGGAGTGCTCTGTGATGAATAATGACTGAATTTAGAAAATGAATGGGAAAGCCATTCTTAAAAGAATTCAGACTGAAGGTCAGAGAAGTGTCCTCCCCCTTGGTCAAATAGAAAAAAGGTGGAAAAGAATGAATGATTAAAATATTAAGCTCCCAACCCTTTCAGTTTAAGATTGAGGACAGGGGTGGTGGGACAACCATCACATAATAGATCCAACACAATGACTTATTGTCTATTCCCAACCATTTGATCAAAGATGACGGACAGTTACTGGTAGATGCACCTTATTAAACCAGCTGTTATTTGGTAGATGCACATTATTAATCAGCTGCTGGCAAATGTGTTGCAGACTCAATGGCTTGGAAGAATTCCTGAATTTGAGGATTTGCTTAAAGAAAGACTAAAGCTCTGCTGCGTGTACCCCAAAGGTCCACTTGTGTTTCCTGCTAAATTCTTTTAATACTTTGTCAGAGAAGCTTTGTGTCATCTGCAAGGCTCCATTTTCTTCCATCGTCTCTGGCGATTTCCTAACATCTGTGAAATCCACCCAAAGCCCCAAAATGTTAACTGCTTCAGAGTAAAACAAAAAGCAAAAAGCACACTAAAATCTGCAATCCACTCCACAGATACAGCATAGTAGAGTCTCAGCACTGAGTCAAGTACACAGAATACAACTGGGTAGAGCTAATTAACTGGCCTTAATACTGAAAATATTTTTGTACTTTACTGTATGCCAGAAACAAGTTCTTAGGTGCATAAGTAGCCATATGCTCAGGATCATTCTAGTCCCTACAGATAAGATTAATCCGCCTTCAAACCCGGCCCAAGGAGAGAAAATGGAAATTACTGTGACATAGCAATTATATATTGTTGGGTTTGGAAAGGAAAAAATCAGGTTAAAACCCACCACGAAGCTCACTGTGTAGCCTATTAGTGTCATGACTCCAAAATCCAGCCACTGTCAAGACTCTGAATCAGAGTCAAGCACAAGACTTCCCCCAAAGAACACACACACTCACACAGCATAAATTTAAAAGCTCTAAAATCGTAACAGATTAGGCTCATAACTAACACATTTCAGCTTCATTCCCCTTGGCTTTATCCTTTGCTTCTTTGGCCTGTGGTCTTCCATGGACTGCTGCAGCCTCCATTTTTAGTTCCTGAGACTTGCTACAGGCTGCTTTGCTTCCCTTACACCATGGGCTGATAAGCATATTTTAGCTCAAGGGCCAAAGTTTTTTTCGGGCTACCTTCCAGGGATCACATGGCAGAGGTAGGTGGGGCCAGAGGCAAATGTGGGTGGAACAAAAAAAAATGTACATTTTGTGCTTTTATACACCATTTTCAATCCATACACCCCTGTCTATCCCCCATCTAGACAAGCAAAAGGCACTATCAGTGTTCAAGGGCCTGGAGGGCCATATTTGACCCTGGTTCCTGAGGTCCCTCACTCCTGCCTTGTATCAAAGCTTCAGGAGTCACCACCGGTCAAGGTCCATACCTCAACAGAGCGCCCACTGTCAACCCCTGGCAGTGGCAGGCTTTGGGCTCTCAAATTTCAGTGGTGCCCTGTGCAAGCTAAAATTTGGCACAGTCCCCACCTCTCATGCTCTGCTCTATAACATTGTTTTGGCACCTCCTACAGCATGGTTCCCAGTGCAACCACACTAGTTGCACTACCCTAAAACTGCCTCTGCCCTGGAGCCCTCCCCCCTCCCCCTCACTATCACTCCTTGCTCACCTGCCCCCTTGAAGTGAGTGTGGCACAAGGAGGAGGAGAAGCAGCAGCTGGCTTGGGCCTCTAAGAAGGGTGGGAGCAGGCAATTGCACAGCCAGCTCCCCACTGATTCCCCATGGATATGCAACAGTGTGGCTTTTCTACCCAACTATGTGTAAGGACCACTGATTCTACAATGATTCTATTTTAGAGATCATTTAATTTCCCAGCCAGCAGCTCAGATTTTCCTTCTATATTCAGAATTTGATGTAAAGGAGCAAAAAAAAAAAAAAAAAAAAAAAAAAAACTGGCACGGTTCATTTTGTTAAAGTTTTATGGGCTGGCAACACAGCACAGCAACCATTTTGCCTAACGTTAATAGAACAGGGGCGGATGAGCTCGTTCACAGAGATTTTGCATCACAGCCCTCAAATGGGTTCCAAATTGTCAAATAAGGAAAATATTGCCGTGTGCTCTTTACTCCTGCCTGCCTGTTCAATGGGCAAACATTTTCACATCCAGGCTTCCGGTGAAATGCATTCAACTCACAGCAGTGGCTCTGGTGTTTGATACAGCAGGCCGCATTAAAAGATGATCAGGCTTCAATTTTTGAGGATGCTGCAGATCATTTAGCAAGGACTTTGGTCCTCTGAGCAAACATCTGTGGGAAGAGCTAAGAGGTCATAAAGTGGCACAATGATGAATTCAGTCTTGTGGAAATCCTGAGAGATAACTCCTTAATCCTCTCATTCCAGGCTTTTTGACATCCTTGGGAAAAGCAGAAGGGACAGTCACATGAAATTGCTTTATATAGACCGGACCATAGGTAGGGAAACTAAGGCCTGGGGGCTGGATCTGGCGCAATCGCCTTCTAAATTTGGCCTGCAGACGGTCCAAGAATCAGCATGTTTTTACACGAGCAGAATGTGTCCTTTTATTTAAAATGCATCTCTGGCTTATTTGTGGGGCATAGGAATTCGTTCAATCCCCCCCCCAAATATAGTCCAGCCCAGCCCCCCACAAGGTCTGAGGGACAGTGGACTGGCCCCCTGCTGAAAAAGTCTGCTGACCCCTGGATCACACCATTGCTCCATCTAGTCCTGTATAGTCTACTCTGACAGGCAGCAGTTCTATAAGATCTCAGGTGTAAGCCCTCCTCAAGCGCTTTTGCCTGGCCAAAATATGTCCTTGAAATGTGACAACGCACCTTGCTTACTTGGATGGATAGAGATGTAGGTGGATAGATCGAGGTGTGTATAAATCTCTGGCTTGTACATGCCTGGAATGTAACCTCCCGTACAAAGGTAAAGAGTCACATCTGTTGATCTGCCCACTTTTGCATCTAGCCATGCCTAGCACTGGAATGCACCCTGCCAAAGGATGCCTTTGAGAGAATGTGGCCCTTGAGCTGAAGGTCACCCACCCCTGTACTAAACCATGGTCTACTGTGACATGCAAATACAGCCAGCATGTCCACACTACAAATGTACATCAGTTGAATACAAGTTTTGAAAAATCCTAGGAGCTTTAGCTCAAGCCAAGGTAGGTACAAATAATTCTGCTGGGCAAATCTGCACCCCTTACACACAATAACAAATCCAGCCTAAAATCCTGAACAGCAGCTGCCAGTCAGTGCATACAGTACTGAGTTAGATGGGCCAGTGGTATGATTCAGTGCAAGGCAACTACCTGTGCTCCTAAGGCAGCAGTGAACATGCCAGCACTGGTGAGGAACTGAAGCAAAAATTAGCACACTAACTAGATGTCATGTCAGTACACAGGCCAATACCAGCAGCAATAGTCTATTCCTCCCCCCCCCCCAAAAAAAGGCAGAGTTGGAAGCCCTATGTTCATATTCTTACTATCTTTTTTCCACACACCAAAACCATAATGATTTTCAAAGGGTAGCTCAAAGTTTTTTCACATTTAAGAGAACCATTTTTTGAATAAAGAATAACACATTCAAACCACTATAGTTTGGTGCCTGCTATGATGGCAAAACAGATATGCAGACTATGGTAAATGCAGACACTGAAAATTATCTTCAGACTATTATAAACGTTCCATCGTTGCCAACTCCTGTCTTAATGATAGAGGCTGTCTCGATGGTGTCTCAGAGGTTCACCCCATAGTGGAGTGGAGAATCAGAGAACCAGCAGACAAGAGACTGCATCTGTAATTCAGTTATCATATATAAGTGGATTACGGCAGAGAGAGTGAGATGCCTTGGATCTGTGGACAGAGAGACCCCTCTGCTGGCTTTAAGTAATATTACAAGTGGCCTTGAGGGGAATGAGGGGCTAAACCAGATCTGACACAACATAAATTAGCCACTTTTGGACCAGGTCACATATACGGTGTGTTCATTTTAACAAGAAAACAAGTGAGAGTACTTGAATCCCCTCGCACATCACCTCTTAAGGCTCAGTTACTCAAACTTTTCTCCTCTAGACCAACTCTGATTCAGGAAGGAAACAGGGCTGGATGAAAAATAACTGAGGAGGTAAGGAAAGTTCACTTCCACTCACATTAGAGTAATTGTTAGACCCATGTGTAGGGGGCAGGGAGTGGAATGGATTGAAGCAGCCAGAACAGAAGCAGCACAAACTTCAACCTTTTGTAACAGGTTCTATTTGTGTGGGTACAATGAGTAAGCAGAAGTCTGGGAGGGGTTGCAAGAGGACTACCTTTTATCTCCAAAGTAGAGGTGGCAGTAGCCTTTTCCTAGAAAAAGAGGTGCCGGAACACACCATGAATACCTCCCTTGTTCTCTTAGAATGGCAATGGCGCCTACCTGAGAGGTGCCGGAACTGAGTTCCAGTGAGTTTTCCCTGCTCTCAACTCATATTCATGTTTAGGAAGTTACAAATTATGCAAACTATTTTTAACTGCATTTCTTAAACACAGGGAAAATTGAATACTAACATTAATGGCTTTGTCACTTCTACTTTTCTGTAGCTGAGCCTCTTCTAGTTCCTTTACCAATGTCTCTTTCTCAAGATTCAAATCATGCAACTCTTGTTCGGTCTTCTTAACTTTCCTTTGAAGATTATGGTTCTCTAGATCTTTGGTCAGGTTTTCAGAACGCAAATCCGCCAGGAGACTTTCTTTTTCCATCAAGAGAGTCTGAGGATCTTCAACACCCTAGAAAAAAAAGCAGTGACTTCAGTTAGCACAAGTCATCTAACACAGAATACAACTTTCTCTTTTATTTTCATGCCTTTCACAGCTCTACATCAACATAGTTTTCATATCACAAATGCAAGACAAGCCCAGTTGCCCAAACTGTTTTGCGAAAGAGCCTAGCTACAAATAATCTCCAAATGAAGCTTGTAGAACAGACATTCAGGAACATATTAAGACTTCTAAAGGCAGGTTTATTATTAGCTGCTTGCCTAGGGCAAGTAATTTTAGCATCAGGCAAGTTTCTACTATACAACAAAAACTTGCAGATGGGCTTTCTGTTTATGTCTAGCATCACAACTGTGAGCTATTAGGCTAAGGAAAAGGAGAAGATGATCTATTTAGAATTAACAAAACCTACTCTCTTCCAGCTTCTTTAGTTCTATGGAGAAAACTGTGGATGGCACACTCTTAAGCCACTCAACAGTCACACCAAACTGGTTGACATGTTGAGGCTGTACTACTTCAGACAGGGTTCACATAGCTGAACACTGCTCCATAAATAAAAAAATGCTGCACATAGAAAACTGAGTGGTATTCAATGCTACTTGTACTCAGAGTAGACCAACTGAATAACATCACTAACAATAGGTTCACTAATTTAAATGGACATACTTTGAGTATAACTGAGTTGCATACAGCCCTATATATGTCAAGGGCAGAGAATTCCAGGGCTGCCTTTCCTCAAATGTGATAGCGTTCTGCATGCAGGGAATATTTTTATGGGGAGGCATTCTATCATATGAGCCCACCACCCCTCATCTGCATTCTGAAGTGGTATACCCCACACAGAGATTGGCTACCACAGAGTAATATGCAAGCCATGGATTCTTCCTAAAAACATTATTCTTACAGTTCACAAAAGCACAGTTAGACGTCTACCTAGGGAGGTTACCAAGACCCACTGCCAAGGGAGCCAACTGGGCCCCTGCTGGGGTAATCCAGGAAATGATTCTGCCCTGGTCTGTCAAAAGAAAGCACATTAGCCAGCAGTGAGGGATAGGCAAAAAACCAGTCAGAGCTTCTAGCAACAGTGACTTAACAGATTAACTAATCTTACCAATTCCAAAGGCCCATCAGCAATAAATAGCCCATCGGCAAAAAATAAAAGCTCATCAGCAATAAATAGATTTCATGGGGGACTTCAACCTCCCCGATATCTGTTGGACTCAAACTCTGCCAAGTCTGTAAGGTCTGACAAATGCCTCCATGGCCTCGCTAGCCATTTCATTTCCCAGAAAGTGGAAGAACTAACAAGGGGATCATCTATCTTGGACCTGGTCCTCACCAACAGGGAGGAGCTGATTGATGAAGTGGAAGTGCTCGGAAACTTGGGAGGAAGTGATCATGTTCTCCTGGGTTTCAGGATACATAGGCAAGGGAAAACTGAGCGTAGCCAGATACACACTCTGGACTTTAAGGAGGCCAGTTTCAAAAAGCTGAAGGAGCTACTGAGTGTGATCCCATGGTTAGAAATACTCAAAGAGAAGGGAGTCCAAGAAGGATGGGAGTTTCTTAAAGGAGAAATATTGAAGGCCCAAATGCAAGAAAGAAAAGTGGGAGGCATCTAAGGAAACCAGTGTGACTGCATAAGGGGATTACAGATGAGCTGAGAGTTAAGAAGGGGGTGTATAAGAAATAGAAGAAAGGGTAAATCACAAAGAAGGAGTATACAGGAGTAGCCAACAGTTGCAGGGGGAACTCAGGCTGGCTACAGCTCAAAATGAGCTCAGGGTTGCAAGAGAGGTTAGAAATAATAAAAAAGGTTTCTTTGGCTATGTCCGAAGTAAGAGGAAGAACAAGCAAGTGATAGGTCCTCTGCATAGGGAAGATGGAGAAATGCTATTGAGTGAAAGAGAGAAGGCAGAACTATTCAACACCTACTATTCAACACCTGCTTTAACTGAGATTTCTACATTGCAGGGGGTTGGACCAGATGACTCTTGGGTCCCATCTCTGATTCTATTCTCTGATTCTGTCTGGAAATACAGGGTGGATGACCAGAAGTATCCATAATAATCCTCACTCAAAAGGAAAGTGATGCCCAACCTGGTGATAACAGAATAGATGATGAAAGGAGGGAACACAAAATAGGAAAAGAGGCAGTAAGGGAACACCTAGCTACTTTAAATGAATTCAAATCTCCAGGGCCTGATGAGCTGCATCCAAGGGAACTAAAGGAGCTTGCAGGTGTAATTTCATATCCTTTGCCTATTATCTCTGAGAATTCTTGCAGAATAGGTCAGGTCCCTAAAGACTGGATGTGGGCAAATATTGTCCCCATCTTCAAAAAGAGGGGAAAGGAAACACAAGTTATGGCTGACCAGTGAGCTTGACATCGATACCAGGGAAGGTCCTAGAACAGATAATTCAACAGTTGGTCTGTGAACATTTAGAAAGGATGCTGTGATTGCAAGGGTTTCTCAGAAATAAGTTATTATTTTGATAGAATTACAAACTTAGTGGATCAGGGAAATGCTGTGGACACAGTGCATCTTGATTTCAGTAAGGCTTTTGACAAAGTCCCCCATCGTTTTCTCACAAGGAAGCTGGTAAAATGTGGGTTGGACGAGGTAACTGTTAGGTGTATTTGTAGCTGGTTGACTGAACCCAGAGTACTCATTAATGGTTCATCATCCTGGAAAAGAGTGACAGAAGAGGTTCTGCAGGGTTCTGTCCTGGGTCCATTGTTGTTTAACATCTTTATAAATGAGCTGGATGAAGGAATTGAGGGGATGCTCATCAAATTTGCAGATGACACCAAACTGGAAGGGGTAGTTAATGCCACAGAAAACAGAATCAGAATTCAGAATGACTGTAACAGATTGGAGAACTGGGTACAAGCTAGAAAAATGAATCTCAATAAAGACAAATGTAAGTTTCTGCACTTAGGCAGGAAGAACCAGATGCACCAATATAGGATGTGTGACACCTGGCTTACCAGCAGTACATGTGAAAAGGATCTGGGAGTGTTGGTGGACCACAAGCTTAACATGAGTCAACAGTGTGATGCAGCAGGGGAGAAAAGTTAACACTATTCTAGGCTGAACAACAGAGGTCTAGTGTCCAGATCAAGGGAAGTAATAATACCACTCTATTCTGCCTCGGTCAGACCACACCTGGAACACTGTGTCCTATTCTGTACACCACAATTTAAGAAGCATGTTGACAAGTTGGAATGTGTGCAGAGGAGGGCAATCAAGATGATCAAAGGTATGGAAACTAAGTCTTCTAAGGAGCTCTTGAAAGAGCTGGGTATGTTTAGCCTGGAAAAGAGGAGACTAGGAGATATGATTTTTGTTGTTGTTCAGTCATTTAGTCGTGTCTGACTCTTCATGACCCCCTGGACCAGAGATACGATAGCCATCTTCAAATATCTTAAGGGCTGTCACATGGAAGAGGGAGCAAGGTTGTTTTTTCCTGCTCTGCAGGGTAGGACTGAAGGCACTGGCTTCAAGTTACAAGAAAGGAGATTCTGATTAAACATTCAAAAAAACTTTCTGACAGTAAGAACTGTTTGGCAGTGGAACAGACTCCCACAAGAGGTGGTGGACTCCCCTTCCTTGGAAGTTTTTTTAACAGAGGTTGGATAGCCATATGTAATGGGTGCTTTAACTGAGATTTCTACATTGCAGGGGGTTGGACCAGATGACTCTTGGGTCCCTTCTCTGATTCTATTCTCTGATTCTGCCTGAAAATACAGGGTGGAGGAACAGAAGTATCCATAATAATCCTTATTGTCTCACCTTGAATTTCTGCATCTGAATTTTCTGGGTGGCTTCAGCCAATGATGTGTTTAAATCTTCAATTTCAGAGCAAAGTTTTTCATTCTGAACGAAAGAACACAGAAAAGGGTGAAATCTCATGGATGTGAAAGACACATAAGAGCCAAGAGAGGGCAAGAACAAAAACACCACCACAACCATATGAAAAAAGAATGCCAGCATTTCCCAGGAATGTTCTTTTTTCTGCAGAGAGAGAGAACCACTTCCAGAGGTTGGGCTGGTACCAATCTTTGCTCTGCCCTCCCCATACACACTTGCACACCCCTCTCTGTTATCCATCCATGCAAGCAAAAGGCATGATCAGAGCTTAAGGACACATTCCAGCTCAGCAAATACACTCAAGAAGGTGCAAAGCAGAGATAGTAAGGGGCCATGTCTGGGAGATTCCTGAGGGTCAGAATGATAGGCTTGGAGGGCCTCATTTAACCTCCAGGCCAAGGTTTCCCATCCCTGGCCTATAACCAACAAATTGGGGAGTCAAAGCCTTTGCCTAAGAAAGAAGAAACACTCTGGAAAGAAAAAGGTCAACCCTGCGTTCAAACTAACACTGGGGAACCCAACCATCATTTGACTACTGTAGGAGATTGTGGGAGCACAGTGCAGGGTTCTTGGCTCAGGATTTCGCACCCAAGACACAGACAGATGAGAGTAGGATATTTCCAAGAAGAGCCAAATTGTCTTCTCCATCCCACTTTGCTTCCAGGCACTCAGATGAACTGCTTCAAGTTCTTAAATGACACTTCCCCACTCATAGCCGCTTTCCAGTTTCACCCCAGAAACCTCAAGACTGCCATTTCTCATGAGATCTGGGAACATGCTTCTGTTGCCTGGAAGTGAGACTGGCACACCTTGGATTTCATAATTTGTGCCAGGTGGGGCAGAGCCTCCACTGTCACAGGGGTGGGGAAACCTGATCCTGTCCCATTACCATGCCTCTTTTTGATGCTTTCCCCCTGCTTGGCTCTGCAGTTGTGCCCACAGAAGAACAACTCAAAACACACGACACCCTGAATGGTTGAGGATGCACTCAATCTACAGCAGGGGTCGGCAACCTAAAACCAATGGGCCACAAGCAGCCCACAGGGGTCGTTTAACTGGGCCACGAGTCCCTGCGCGCTGCACTAAACCGGCGCAGCACGGCACGGGGACTAGCTTCCACGGCTCCGGAAATAGCGTCTGCACAGACGCAGATGCCAGAAATCATGCCTGCGCAAATGCAGACGCCAGAAATCATGGGCGCTCGCACTCACAATCCGGCCCACGGAGGGATATCCACTGGAGTGAACCAGCCCAGGCGAGGTAATAATAATAATAATAAATTTTATTTATATCCCGCCCTCCCCAGCCAAGCCGGGCTCAGGGCGGCTAACAACAATCAGATAAACAATCAAATAATAACACATTCTAAAAATATTTCATTATAAAAATTAGTTAAAATCAAATTGATGGCAACCGATTAAACAAAATTCTGTGCGGGTTGCCAGAGGAGGGAGTCAGGCTGCGCCCTGACCAAAGGCCTGGCGGAACAACTCTGTCTTGCAGGCCCTGCGGAAAGATGTCAGGTCCCGCAGGGCCCTGGTCTCTTGTGACAGAGCGTTCCACCAGGTTGGAGCCGCAGCCGAGAAGGCCCTGGCTCTAGTTGAGGCCAGCCTAACCTCTCTGAGGCCTGGGACCTTGAGGGTGTTATTATTTGCAGACCGTAGGTTTCTCTGTGGGGCATACCAGGAGAGGCGGTCCCGTAGGTACGAGGGTCCTAGGCCGTATAGGGCTTTAAAGGTTAAAACCAGCACCTTAAACCTGATCCTGTACTCCACCGGGAGCCAGTGCAGCTGGTATAGTACCGGATGAATGTGATCTCGCAGCGAAGACCCCATAAGGAGTCTCGCCGCGGCATTCTGCACCTGCTGGAGTTTCTGGGTCAGTCTCAAGGGCAGCCCCACGTAGAGCGAGTTACAATAATCCAGTCTGGAGGTGACCGTCGCATGGATCACAGTGGCTAGGTGAGGGCGAGAGAGATAAGGGGCCAACTGCTTAGCTTGGCGGAGATGGAAAAATGCCGCCTTTGTTATAGCTGTAATCTGCGCCTCCATAGAGAGGGAGGTATCGAAGATTACACCCAAACTCTTAACGGACGGTGCTGGCACTAATTGCACCCTCGCAAGAGATGGGAGTTGCCCCCTCGATCCCATATCGTCCCGCCCCAGCCAGAGGACCTCTGTCTTCGAAGGATTTAACTTCAACCGGCTCCCACGTAACCATCCAGCCACAGCTTCCAGACATCTGGTCAGTGTGTCTGGGGCCGAGTTAGGATGGCCATCCATCAACAGATAGAGTTGGGTGTCATCAGCATACTGATGGCAACCCAGCCCAAAACTCCGGACATGCTGGGCGAGGGGGCGCATAAAGATGTTAAAAAGCATCGGGGAGAGAATCGCACCCTGAGGCACTCCACACACCAAGGAGTGACGCGATGACAATTCCCCCCCAAGCGCCACCCTCTGTCCCCGATCAGAGAGAAACGAGCGCAGCCATTGAAGGACTGTGCCCTGGATCCCCACGTCGGCAAGGCGGTGGTCCAGGAGTTCGTGATCGACCATGTCAAAGGCTGCTGACAGATCTAGAAGAATCAGCAGCCCCGACCCGCCTCGATCCAGCTGTCTGCGGAGATCATCTGTTAGGGCGACCAGAGCCGTCTCGGTCCCATGGCCAGCACGGAAGCCGGACTGGAATGGATCCAAAGCAGATGTTTCATCCAGGAACCTACCAAGCTGTTCAGCAACCGCTCTCTCAATCACCTTACCCAGGAATGGAAGATTCGAGACCGGGCGGTAATTGGATAGATCTAAGGGATCTAATGATGTTTTCTTTAAGAGCGGACGCACCACCGCCTCCTTCAGTTCCCCTGGGAATATCCCGGTGCCAAGGGACAGATTGATGATATCCCCCAGGGGGGCCCGCACCTCGTCTGGACACGCTCTAATCAGCCATGACGGGCACGGGTCAAGAGGTAAACCTTGCAGACCCCTGATGTACAGGAATGAGTGGAGTGTTCCCAGTATTTGCCAATATTACTCTCTCATTCAGGGATGAAAGACCAAAATCCGACAGCTGTAAGAATACAACTTCCCCATGAATATCCTATTCCCTTAAAGATACAGAACACTATATTAGCTTCCACCTTAAACCCAACCATATATTAGCAATGATGGCTAAGTAGAACCTCCATCTTCAGAAGCAGCAAACAACTAAATACCAGCAACTAGAGTACAACCATGGTAATGGGCTATTCCTTTTGCATCTTACTTTTGGACTTCTTGGAGGCATCTGTGAGATACTACACTAGAAAATCTGATCCAGCAGGGTTTCTCTATCTCTAGATCATGGGTGGGGGCCAACCATGGGCTCCAGACCTCTCTATCTGGCCCTCAAAACTCTCACTGGGTCACACTTCACAACCCCTGCTTTGCACACAAAGTATTTTTACCTGGACTAAATGTGTTTTTGACCTCCAATTAGGGCTGGCTGATTATCAGCTTTTCAGCATTGTAATGTATCACCAGCCAAACATTGTGATATACAGTGGGGCCTGGCAAGACGAAAAGAATCCGTTCCGCGAGTCTCTTCGTCTTGCGGTTTTTTCGTCTTGCGAAGCAAGCCCATTAGCGCCTTAGCGGATTAGCGCTATTAGCAGCTTAGCGGATCAGCTGATAAGCAGCTTAGCGGATCAGCTGTTAAGCGGCTTAGCAGCTTAGGATCAGCTGATAAGCGGCTTAGCGGCTTGGGGAAAAGGGGGAGAAAGGGGGGGAACCG
Organism: Podarcis bocagei; assembly: GCF_964188305.1. Taxonomy (NCBI): domain Eukaryota; kingdom Metazoa; phylum Chordata; class Lepidosauria; order Squamata; family Lacertidae; genus Podarcis; species Podarcis bocagei. The sequence continues at coordinate 4,989,039 of NC_138140.1, read as the reverse complement.
CAGGAACTCGGAAGACATTTTCGTCTTGTGAAGCAAGCCCATAGGAAATTCGTTTTGCGAAGCACCTCCAAAACGGAAAACCCTTTCGTCTAGCGGGTTTTCCGTCTTGCGAGGCATTCGTCTTGCGGGGCACCACTGTACATAGCGATACATTGGAATGTTGAAAAGCAGAGGGAGGAGACTTCCGGGTTAGCGCGATCGGCTAATGGCGGATTCCCTCTGAGCTCCGGAGGGAATCAGCTCCACAGGATCGGGTCTTGCTGCTGCGGCGATGCGGGGACCCAGCCTGTGAACCTGGTGACTCGGCGGGCACCATTTGCGCCCCCCCGACCCGTGAAGGAGCCTTTTTAAAGGCTTCGGAACGGGGGACGGGGTGAGCGGCGCGGTGCTGTGAGTCAACTGCTTCTCCTACGGAGTGAAGCCGCATGCCATGGTCGGAGAGTGCTGACTTCTTCTTGTGAACAATTGGACTTTAAAGTAGCAACCCGTGAGTAGTACGGAAATTGGATTTCTAAAGGAAAAAAAAATTTTTTTTGAATTAGGCACGATCGGGGAAGGTGTAAACAGGGAGTCCGTCTCCCCGTCCTATAAATAATCTAAAGCAAGGACTAACTAACTAAGGTCGAGAGGATTTTTTTCTTCTTATTGGGTAAAAGATATTAATTTCACGATTTGGCAGCTTAAGTAATTTTTACTGGAGGATAAGAGTTAATTTTTGGAGTTGAAGTGTCCCCCCCCCCGGACCTGGGAGTGATCCACGAGAAAGCCTGCTGGAGAGATATTGAAGAGCTTGACAGCTGTCAAACTAGCTGTCAAGATGGAAAAAGTGAACTTTGTTTTCTGTCTCTGCTGGTTATATTTGTTACAATTTGGTTATACTTTTTTGAAAATAAGGAAGAACTGATACAAACTAACTTGATTTTTGGATTTGAACTGGAAGGAACACTAAGTAACCAAAATCCCTCTAGAGGGGGTTTTGGGACATTACAAGAATGGCTGAAGGAGGGAAAACACAAGCTAAACTGAACAGAATTTTCTTTCTCTTGGGAAAGTTACAAGGCCAAATTGATGTTTTGGCTACTAACGTTGCAACCCTGGACTTAACAGTAAATAAGTGCATTGAATTTGATAAGGATATGATCCGGGAAGTGCATGCAGCTGGACAAGAGGAGAAAGTTGAGAACTTTGAGAGTGTGGAGAAAGAGACACATGTTGTTTTTGAGGAAAGGGAAGGAGGAGATGTGGTGTTGCAGATGACAAAGGAGAGCCAGAGTCCTGACATGATGGCTACAAAGGAAAACAAGGATTGGATGATGAAAATCGGGTCTAAATTGGAGACTGAAGAATGGAGAAATCTCTATATGTGGAGATCTGAAGATCTAAGGATTACAAATTTGATCAAGGTGAAAGTTGGAGCTGTGGGAGCATTTGGACCTGAAAGGTGCAAGAAACAAGATTTGGGCTCCACTTTTAAGTATGGTGGTCTGGCTGGAGGGAGCATTGTCCCCATCGGATTAGAGCATCTCCGAGATCTGGTGTTTAATTTTAAGGACTATCAAAAAAACCGGCAGAGAGGAACTGAGAGACAATTAAGGGCCTCAGATGTTAGCTCTCCAGGCTGATAGTAGATTAAGACTGATGGACATTTGTTGGGGATTGAAACCGGGAAAGGGGATGGGATGGGGTTTGGGGATCCAAAGGGTGTATAACTAAAATTTGTCTTTTTATTTTTATTTTGTTTTGTTATCAGTATGAAAAGTGGGGAATTCGTGGAAGGGAATTTGGGTCGACTTTAGAAAAAAGGATTTAAGAATGAGTATTGAGGTATAAATTTCGAGGTTTATAAGGTAAAATTGGTTTTTTTAAAAAAATGAATTAAGTATAAAAAGGTTAAAAACTGGGGATAAGAACTTGTTGAATTTACAATTTGAATTGGAATATAAGAAGGGGAGGTGTGGGGAAGTCAGGAAAATATGTTATAGAAAACAAGGATTGTAAACTGTATATGTTTTTAATTTTTCTTTATGTTATTTCTTTTTAAAATGGAAATTTTTAATAAATATTTATTTAAAAAAGAAAGAAAAGTGGAGGGAGGAACAAGTTGCATCAGGCCTGGGCCTTGGCGGGAGCAACGAGTTTTGCACTGGTGCCTTGCGAGGCCGGGGCCAGTGCAGCTCGTTCCTCTGTGCACATGGGCACCTGGTGCTCCGAGGGCGAAAACGAGCTGCATCAGCTCTGGCACCTCGCAGCTTGTTCCTCCCTCAGTTTGAGGGCCCGAGCGTGATGGAGCCTTCACCCAGCAGTATATTGCAGGTGAAGGCACCACCATTCCTGAGTCAGGAGCAGCCGCAGTTTCACCCATGATATACCGCTGGGTGAAGGCAACATCACACTCTGGCCCTGAAACTGGTCCTGGGCGATGTATTGATACATTGATATTGTCACTTGTTTTCCTGGATGGGGGAATAGAGGGGGGTGGGGTGGAAAATAGCCTAATTGTTAAAGGGAAAATATACATCCATTGTTTCATCCGCTTTTGCCCCTGGCCTGGTCAGCAGTGGCATGTTGCTCTCAGAAAGTTGCCCAGAAGGTAATGTGGCTCTCGGACTGAAAAATGTTCTCCTCTCTTGCTCTAAGTAGGTATTCTTAACCCTCAAGACTTCCTAGAATGTCCACCCTTCCCTTCCCTCAATCTGTTACTATCAAGCATGGCTTGAATACATTTTTATCAGAATAACATAATCCATGTACCTCCTTTTCTTTCACTTTTACAGCAAGGACTAATCCCTGGATAGTTTTGTCTCGTTTCAAAGCATTTATCTTTTCGACAGAAAGCTCCATCTCTCGTTCATGAAGTTCCTTCTGGAGTGACTGAGGATTAAAAGTAAATGCATACAGTTATCCTTTTTCAAGAAACACATTTTGTATATTAAGAATACTTTCACAGGCATCAAGCAAGAGCCCAGCTCCTCACTCAGGGCAACTGCAATCTGGACCACATAAGCTTTGCCACAAGCCTTTCACTGTTGAGATAGGAAATCTCTACCTGGGCTGGGACACTTCACACTATGGCGGGTGGGGTAGGGGGGTTCTGTAGCTGAATGTTCCTCCACTCAGAAATCTCTGTAAACAGAAAACTAATGTGTAAGGGAGATGGCAAGGTTAGAACCCTCCCTGAGAAGCTTGTTTTCTAAGTGCATAGAATTTTGGTTACACAGCAGCATTCTCTCATGTGAGTTCCCACCTCCTGCCTGAAGTGGCACAATGTAGATGCAGGTTGGCCACCATAAGAACTAGGCCTGAAGCTTTCCTGGCAAAGGTGCCCTATCCTGCATATATGCTGCTTACCCAATATTTTGTCACGCACAAAAGGAGCAATCCTTAACATTTATAATGTGGTTAAAGCAACTCTTGCCTATTCTCCTACCTTTTAAGGCTGAAATACAACACAGCCAAAGTGGGATTTCACAGAACTGTCCAGGGCAGAAGGTGCGGGGGGGGGGGGCAGTAGGATTCCTGTGCCATCCTGGAGCTGACACTGCAACTGGGTCCAGTGCAACTGCATGACAACAGTGGGACTGGCTTGGGATCCAACAGATTCTGAATCAGCTCAGTCCCACAACGCCTCCAGAACGCTCCACTGCATTCCACAATGTTGTGGCATGTTTGCTGGAGGGAAGATAAGCATCTCACTGATAGAGTGATGAGAGGCGAGATTAGCTGTGAGAACTGAACAGACGGATAGTGGTGCAAGAGAGATAAAAGGTGGAGGCTTTTTCCATGTGCTTCTCCACTGTGGAGATGGCTTGGGTGGCTTTAGAAAGGTGAGTGAGAGGTCTATCAATGTCTACTAGCCAAAAAAGCTAAACAGAAGCTCTGTTTTCAAAGGCAGTACACCAGGCAACCACCCTGCTTATGGGCTTCCCAGCCACTGTGGGAGACAGGATGCTGAACTAAACAGACTCTTCATCCAAGCTCTTTTCACACAGCACATTAAGTGTGAAATATGCTGCCACAGGATGTGGCACCGGCCAACAATTCAGATGGCTTGAAAAGAGAATAAGAAACTGATAGAGGGACGATAAAGCTATTGGGCTACTAGTCATGGTGGTTGCATGATAGCTCCAGGATCAGAGGCAATGTGCATCTGTATACCAGCTGCTGGAGAACCACAGTAGAGGAGGGGGAGGGCCAGGGTGTCCCCAAAGGTATCTGGTTACCCACTGTGTTTATGATGAATATTAAGCAGGCACCTTCACTGCAGAGTTTTTGGCACCTCCTAAAAACTTGCTTCTTTAAGCAAGCCTACTCAGATGTGCATGTCTGACATGAATGTAACTTGACTTTACAATGTATGCTGTAAAAGGAACGCGGGTGGCGCTGTGGTCTAAACCAGAGCCTAGGGCTTGCCGATCACAAGGTCAGCAGTTCGAATCCCCGTGACAGGGTGAGCTCCCGTTGCTCGGTCCCTGCTCCTGCCAACCTAGCAGTTCGAAAGAACATTAAAGTGCAAGTAGATAAATAGGTACCGCTCCAGCGGGAAGGTAAATGGCGTTTCCATGTGCTGCTCTGGTTCGCCAGAAGCGGCTTAGTCATGCTGGCCACATGACCCGGAAAGCTGTCTGTGGACAAACTCCGGCTCCTTCGGCCTATAGAGCAAGATGAGCATGCAACGCCAAAGTCATCCGCGACTGGACCTAACGGTCAGGGGTACCTTTGCCTTTACCTTTAAAAACTTGCTTCTTTAAGCAAGCCTACTCAGACATGCATGTCTGACATGTAACTTGACTTTACAATGTATGCTGTTAAAACTGATTATTTTATTTTGAAGACTATCACATTGAAAGCAGGTGTTTAAAAAAGGTTACTGGTAGCTTTTAATTTATATTAAACAACTTAAGAGGTTTTGATGATTAAGTGCTATATAATAAGTCCTGACATAAAAATTAAAATAAATAAATAAAACAATACTTATTTCTACTATTTATGTTCTGTTGTTCTGCAAGCCTCCAAGGTGGCTGGTGGTTAAGTGAAAACCAGTGTGTAACAGACATAAGATTAAAAGGCAGAAGGCATGTGGAAAGGACATCAATGGAAAATATCCACTCCTCAGGCCTTCGATGCCACGGGTGCAATAGGTTATTCCAAATGGTGCTCTGCAGATGTGTGCTACCTAGCATCTAGGGTCCTGAGGCATGTTTTCATCTCCTAGAGGGTGGTATGTCTCCTCATCTGGACAATTTATTCTTTCTGGCTCTTCCAGGTGATGGGAGCAGAGGATTGATGAAGTCTCTGCAGGCAGCAGGGGGACAGTGGGACAGGACGAGATGAGACAGGGGACACTGACAGAAAATGTCTGCTCTCCATGCTGGCTGGGGTTATTGTAAGTCCAATAAGCATCTGAAGGACTGAAAGTTCTCCATCCTGACCAATGCCTGACAAAGCTTAACAACATACACTGCACTCCTTGCAAAACCTTTTAATATTGGAAGCTCTCTCCTTGGCTAAAAACTTTCTGGAAACAACATGAGCGTCAGCTCCTACTCATGGTAGAATAAAAGGACACTTGCAAAGGTTGTACCTGCCAATACACAACAACTAGAAAGGAAAGGGAAAATTCAAGACGTACCGCGATCTTTTTTTCCAAGTCATGTTTTGCATTGTAGAATTCTGTTCTGAGAGCCTAAAGGAATAAAATAATCCAGTTTTCACTCCAGTGTCAATTATTAGCTAGGTAGACAGCTATCAGGTTCTTTTATTTCCAATAAGAAAAAGCATTATATGTGTAAAATATACATCCCAGGAGACCATAAGGATTAATATTTGAAAAATCTGGCGTTTGTGCACAAGCATAGCTATGCTTCCCCTTTTAACTCCCTATATTTGTTAGACAGGATGTCCACATGCATACACCCAAGTGTGAGAAGGAGAGGAGGGTAAGCTGAGCAGGTGTTATAGCTACAATATACAGTGGTGCCCCGCAAGACGAATGCCTCGCAAGACGGAAAACCCGCTAGACGAAAGAGTTTTCCGTTTTGGAGGTGCTTCACGAAACGAATTTCCTATGGGCTTGCTTCACAAGACGACAATGTCTTGCGAGTTCCTGCTGATTTTTTTTCCTTCCCCCCCCTTTTTCTAAGCCACTTATCAGCTGATCTGATCAGCAGATAAGCCGCTAAAAGCGCTAATCCATCAATGGGCTTGCTTCGAAAGACGAAAAAACCGCTAGATGAAGAGAATCACAGAACGGATTCTTTTCGTCTTGCGAGGCACCACTGTACACCCCACCTTTGCAGAAAAATCAAGGGAGGTTGGAAATCACACTTTTTATGATGAGAGTGTTTTAATCATCTTACTGTTTTTAATCATGTAAGAGGCTGTAAGATCCTGGACAGAAAAGCAGGATAAGAGTAATTAAATCAAGTCAGAAGCGCCCCCTATGCATCCATAAACCCAAACAAGGACTGAGCATGCACACTTTCCTCATGCAACTAGGGAATTATTATGACATATTTACACAACTATTCCTCTAATGACCTAATGTGATTGTTCACACACACACACACACACACACACACACACACACACCTATTTTTTCCTTACAACTCAGGAAAGGAAGTTAGGCTGATAGGATAGTGACTGATCCAAGGTCACTTAGTGAATTTCAGGGCTGAGTGGGGATTTGAATCCAATGCTCCCAGGTCCTGTTCTAACATTCAAACCAATATACCACCTGGTTCTGTGGCAGCAGAATGAATTATGAACAAAATAGCCCTTTTCAATAAAATAAAAACTATCATCAATATTTATAAACCTCTTTTCACCATAGAAGCCAAGACGTAGTTTATAGATCAACCAAAACAATATGGTACTTAAAATAAAAAGGGCAGGTGGAAATGTCAGTTCCATAAATAGGCATAAGTACAGCTTACTTAAGACACCTGCTGAAATAGGAAAGCCATTGTCAAGCACCTGAAGTTCAACAGTCAGGAGGCCTGTCTGATCTCAGCTGGGAGGGAGTGTCACAGAACTTGGCACACAATATTGAATGCATGGCTCCTGGTGGATACAAACCATATATCCAAGGACCACTAACAGAGCATCCCTCAAAGATCTAAGGAATCAGAATGTCTGTGGGCCTTGGAGGCGGTGGATTTGTGTCAGCAACAAGTTTGCCTCTTGCTCAGCCAATACAAAGTGCCACCTTGCTCTGCCCAATCCCCTCTCCTGCCACCCACATCGAGTTTAGAGGCAAAAGAAAACTGAGCTCCTCATTTGCATCAGAAGGGTCTATGTATGGGTTGGTTCAAGGATGACTCCTTTTGGACCCAATCTGACCCTCCAAATTAACCAGCTTTTCAGCAACATATGACTTTCAAAAACTACTAGCATTGCAATAGAGATGACCATAGAAGCAACAGGTACACCAGTGTGGTATAGTATTTAGAGCATTTGACTAGGACCTGGAAGACCAGGGTTGAAATCCATACCTGGTCATTAAGCTCACTTAAGTGACCTTGGGCTAGTCACTGCCTCACAGTGTAACCCACCTCACAGCTTTGTTGTGGGGATAAAATGGGGAGGGAGAAGACTATTTCACAATATTGAGCACCTTGGAGGAAAGGTGGGATATAAATGCAATAATAATAATAATTAATTATCTACATTTCTGAAACTTGATGACAGTGTGACCCATGCCTTTGAGAAAGAATTCATTAATTGTTTTACATTGCTAGAAGCCTGGATCAATAGGAACCAAATGAGAAGCAATTGAGAAAGTGAGCGAAGTGGCTCATAGCCTGGCGTCTATCCCCTGTATGGTGTCCTGTTAAAGCATCTGACTAGGTCCTTGGAGCTCGGGGTTCAAATACCCACTCAGCCATGAAGCTCACAGGGTTATCTTGGGCCAATTGCCTTCTCTCAGCCCTGACTCATATGGTTGTTGTGAGAACAAAATGGGGAGGGGGAGATGCATGTATAACACCTTGAGGCCTTGGAAAGAAGGTGGAACTGAAAAGTAAAGATAAAAACAAAATAAGGGGGGAAAGCAAAGCGTATCTGCAGAAAAAATTGCAAAAGTACAGCTCTGTATCAACTCAGCGTACAGACTGCTCCTGTGCTCAGTGGAAAAGCCATGCCTTAGATAACTGGGAAAACAAGGGTGACAAACAGGATCTTCTAAAGGGATGGCATTCCACCTTTCTACCCTATTGATAGTCCTCACCTCCAGCTCCTTCTCTTTCTCAAGCACTAAAGCACCAGGGTGATCTTGGATTTTTTCTTCTGACAAACTCTCCTCCAAAGATCTATTTCTGGACTCTGATGCTTCCAAGCACTGGATTAAAGCTTCTTTATTTTTCAGAGACAGACTCAGTTGCTCAATACATCTAAAATTACAGAAACAGAACCATGATGATGATGACATAGGCAGAGCAGAAGAGAAAGACATAAGATCCGATTGATACATCTAGTCATTGAATGGACTTACCACAACTTGTCCCCACAACAAGCCCAATGAAAATGAAACAAAAGCAAGAGGCATTAACAGAGTTCACGGACATTCCAGTCTGGCAAAATCACATGGAATGTGAAGGAAGGTCAGTAAGGGGTGTAGTCAAGGGAGATCGGACCAATTTGACAAAATGAGTACTCATCCATAATAACAGCCTAACCTGTCCTTTTCTTCAAGCACTGTCATCACATCCAGATCCTTTGACTGCCTATTTGTAATCAAAGAAAGTTGCTGTTCGGCTGCAAATCTTAGTACTCTCTCCTGCTCCGTCATTGCAAACGCTTTCTCTACTTCTTCCTTCGCCACCTTAAGATCCTGTGCTCAGAAAATAAGAGATGCATGATGAACCAACCATTCACAGCCAGTGAACTTTTGCAATACTTTCTCAAGCAGTATTGCCCCTCCTGGGCTCATTTGCCCAGCAAGGATCACCACTTGTGGTGGAATTTAATATGACGTGCACTTGTGGTGGAATTTAATATGACGTTCTGGACCACAATAGACTTAATCACAAACAAGAGGTAATGCCCTGAGTAAGTTACAGCTACATACTTGCATGGGAAAGAGGAGAACTATTCATAGGAGCTCAGAAGAAAATGAAATGCAGGAAAGTACAGAGGGTGATAATTACTTTGCAGCCATTCACCAAAAACAGTATTAGATAATATAGACATCCTGGTACAGGTCAGCCAATTAAGACATTTGTTGTGAGAAAATTCTCTTGATGTATTCCAATTCAACTGCTTAACATTGCAATCCACCTTTGATGTTCTTTTGTTCAAGGAGGACCACTTTAAAGACAGTTACTGACAGTCTTCAGAGACTAAACTATTCCTCCACCAGCTTTTCTATATTACCAGTCTGCGGGCAAATGGGGTCTCAGCCAGCATACCAGATGGAGCTGGTAGACAGCTGCCCCGGACACAGAATTGGCCTGCACCTCCATGGACAGCTGTGAGTCCAAAATGACTCCCAGGCTGCGCACCTGGTCCTTCAGGGGCACAGTTACTCCATTCATGACCAGGGAATCCCCGACACCTGCTCACCCCATCTCCCCAAAACAGTACTTCTGTCTTATCCTGGGATTCAATCTCATCCATTAGCTGCCATCCAACCTCCAGATACTCACACAGGACATTCAACGCATTCACTGGTTCCAATTTAAAGGAAGTAGTGCTAGGTATCATCCACATACTGGTGAACACCCAGCCCAAACCCCCTGATGATCTCTCCCTGCCGCTTCATATAGATGCTAAAAAAACAAGGGGGAGAGGACGGAGCCCTGAGATACCCCACAAATGAGCACCCAGGGGTCTGAACACTCACCTCCCAACACCACTTTCTGGACTCGAACACAGAGGAAGGAGGGGAACCACTACATAACAATAACCCTCAGCTCCTAACCCCCCTAAGATGGTCCAGAAGGGCCCTAGATCTGGGCAATATCTGGCTTTCAATAGTGTGATATATCAGCACCTAACCATCATGATATATTGATATATCTCAATATCTGAAATAAGGCAGGAACTACACAGAGGCGAACAGGACAATGTCTTGGCAACTGCTACTACTTAAGGGTCTAAAACTGTTAAATGATATTATCAATCACCTCAATATGTGTGAGGCCTAGCCCTAAAACATATTGTGATTTGCAATATATTGCCAGGTCAAATATTAGGAAACAGTTATCACGATGTGAAATTCAAACTAGTTTTGCCCTAAAGGACACCATGGTCAATAGTATCAAAAGCCACTGAGAGATCCAGCAGAACCAGGAAACAGCTTTCACCTCTGTCCTAGCCCACCCAAAATCATCAACAAGCACGACTAAGGTGGTTTCAGTCCCATGATGGGGGCTGAATCCCAACTGGAAGGTCTGCATCTTCATGTGCCTGGAGTTGCCACTCAATTATGCCACCCACTCAATTATCTTTCCCAAGAATGGAAGAGTTGAGACTGGGCAATAATTGGCCATAATGGCCAGGTCCAAAGATGTTTTTTTAAGAGGTGGCTTAAAACCACTTCTTTAATGGGGTCCGGAAAGACTCCCTCAGGGAAAAGCATTCAGCACCGCACAAAGCCGATTTCCCAGCCCTGCAAGGTTCATAGCGTCCAAAAAACCCAATCCCTCCCCTCCAACCTTTTCAACATTACTGTAAAGTGCAACGTGTGTGTGACTCAAATCAGGCATTCAGTAGCCTTGCCACCACTGGTGCTCTGCTTCCCCTGCATACCTGGCTGACTAATCATTGCAGTCAACAAGGGTGTCACCTCAGCTGCAGTAATTGCCAGCTGACCCTATATGCATATCCCAGTTCACCTTGGTCCATGAAGCCCTGGCCTCAGGGTTGGACCATAAGTCAGTCTGAGCAACCTGTCACCACAAGCAGCAGCAGCAGTCTTAGTGCCTTGTTCCACTTGCCTTCTTTGAAACGCACACCTGTACCCCTGACCTGCCTCTGGCACCTAAGAATGTTACTATGGCCTTGACTCAGCCTCTTTAGACTTCAACCCAACCCCAACCCGTCCCAAGGGAGGGAAGAGACAGTTACATGTCCATTGTTCATCCTACCTCAGAGAGAGACTGAATTACCTGAGTTTTTTCTTAGGAAAGTGAGGGCTTATTCTCAGATTATTACTGAAAGATAACAAGTGCTCTCCTACAAGATCCAGCAAAGTATAATAGCAGAAATCATAAAAACACCTGCACGTGCACTATGAAAACATATTGCCTTGCCTCCTCTAAGTGGCTTATCTTGCACTTCAAGCTTTCTTCCACTTGCTGGACTTCCCTATGAGCCTCTTCCTTCAGACGCTTGATTTCAGCATCACCTTGAGCCAAGCTTTCCACTGCTTTACTGCAAACACAAAGCACAGATCCTTTTAGAAATTTATGAGAAGATTGTCACCAGACTTCGCCCACTACCTAATAAATCAGAATCAGCATTACTATAATGTTATTACCAATATCTCAGCCTAACCTACATTGCAACATTTTGGTGAGGATGAAATAGGAAGGGAATTATGTACATGATCCTGGGCTTCTTGGAGGAAGTTTACTTAGTTATTTTAAAGCATTTTTAAACAGCTTATTTTTTAAAATCTCTAAGTCGTGTAAAATATTAAAACAAAACAATATTTAAAACAAAACAACAACATAAAACTGATAAAATAGCAATATAAAAACAAGCAAAGCAGGTATTATTCAGGGGATTCAAAAGCTGAAATAAAGATCTGTCCCTCCACCAGATGGTTTATTTCTTATATGTCTATCTGGATTCCTGGTCACCAATAGTGATTTGTTCAGGAAAAGACTGGCTCAAGGACAGAGATGACAAGATCCTATTGGCGAGAGAGGAAGATTTTTTGAATGTGGCACACAAGTTACTTACATGCAAAGGGATATACCAGCATATCAATATTTCAAGAAACTTGATTCAACTGTTTGAACTGGCATTGCATAAAGAGAAAAAGTGTACCTCTTTAATAAGAGTGACTTTCCCAGTACAAAAACCAAAAATACTAGCCCTAATCTAGTGCTGCCATATTTTAAAGAGCAAAAAAAAGAGGACGCATTTGCAGACTTTTAACTACAGATCGCTTTGATGACTCTCATTGTAAATACCCCTACCATATGTAGGCTATAGAAGCTGTGATATATTGCTGGCAGCATTGTTCTTAACTTTCAACAAAATAATAATAATAATAATAATAATAATAATAATAATAATAATAATAAATATTGCTCCATCACTTGTCACATGAAAGTATTTGGGCTCATGTTCACATCTTTGTGAACATAAGCATGCACAGAACAATTTATTAAACTGTTTATTTATTAAAATGTTTAACATGTACATATGGACTCTTCTTAAGGGCAGGCAGATGTTAACTCTTGCCCTTCCAGACTCCTTCTCCATGATCTTCTAGCTGACCTTTTAGTTCAGCCACAAGAGAAGGGATTTATACAATATGTAGCTGGTTTAAGATGCTGTTCTGTTGTGATACTGTGCTGCAGACCAGCTTAGCCAGGTGTCTTAGATCTCAGTCTAATGCATTAGGAAAATTTCCTTGGGTTACTGTAAACAAAAAAAATAAATGGACATTTTGCCAAATTTTAAAAATCCAACCAGACAGAAATTTTAATCCTGAAAAAGAGAACATGTCTGGGAAAAAGAGAACATATGACAACCAGACCTGAAAAAGATGGCGTGTCTTGGAAAAAAGGGCATATGGCAACCCTGCAGGCTAATCAAAGACTCCATCTGGAATGCAGACTGCACAGGCTAATCTCTGAATAGAAACCTGGGAGAAAGCAACAACTGCTAAAAGAGTCAAAGAACAAAGAAACAGTGGGGTCACTCAGAGGAGAAGATGGTGAAATGCAAACAGGGGACACAGAAAGGGCTGAACTCCTCAATGCCTTCTTTGCCTCAGTCTTCCCTGATAAAGAAAACAATGCCCGACCTGAAGAATTTGGAGCAAATGATTCAGCAGAGGAAACACAGCCCAGAATAACTAAGGAGATAGTACAAGAATACTTGGCTAGTTTAGATGTATTCAAGTCTCCAGGGCCAGATGAACTGCATCCAAGAGTATTAAAAGAACTGGCAGATGTGATCTCAGAATCACTGGCAGTCATCTTTGAGAATTCCTGGAGAACAGGCGAAGTCCCGGCAGACTGGAGGAGGGCAAATGTTGTCCCTATTTTCAAAAAGGGGGAAAGAGAGGACCCAAATAATTATCACCCAGTTAGTCTGACATCAATACCAGGGAAGATTCTGGAGCAGATCATTAAGCCAACAGTCTGTGAGCACCTAGAAAGGAATGCTGTGATCACCAATAGTCAGCATGGATTTCTGAAAAATAAGTCATGTCAGACTAACCTGATCTCGTTTTTTGACAGAATTACAAGCCTGGTAGATGAAGGGAACGCAGTGGATGTAGCCTACCTTGATTTCAGCAAGGCATTCAACAAGGTGCCCCGTGATATTCTTGTAAAGAAGCTGGTAAAATGCGGTCTTGACTATGCTACCACTCAGTGGATTTGTAACTGGTTGACTGACCGAACCCAAAGGGTGCTCATCAATGGTTCCTTTTCATCCTGGAGAAGAGTGACTAGTGGGGTGCCACAGGGTTCTGTCTTGGGCCCGGTCTTATTCAACATCTTTATCAACGACCTGGATGATGGACTCAAGGGCATCCTGATCAAATTTGCAGATGACACCAAACTGGGAGGGGTGGCTAACACCCCAGAGGACAGGATCACACTTCAAAACGACCTTGACAGATTAGAGAACTGGGCCAAAACAAACAAGATGAACTTTAACAGGGAGAAATGTAAAGTATTGCACTTCGGCAAAAAAAATGAGAGGCACAAATACAAGATGGGTGACACCTGGCTTAAGAGCAGTACATGTGAAAAGGATCTAGGAGTCTTGGTTGACCACAAACTTGACATGAGCCAACAGTGTGACAAGGCAGCTAAAAAAGCCAATGCAATTCTGAGCTGCATCAACAGGAGTATAGCATCTAGATCAAGGGAAGTAAGAGTGCCACTGTATTCTGCTCTGGTCAGACCTCACCTGGAGTACTGTGTCCAGTTCTGGGCACCACAGTTCAAGAAGGACACTGACAAACTGGAACGTGTCCAGAGGAGGGCAACCAAAATGGTCAAAGGCCTGGAAACAATGCCTTATGAGGAATGGCTGAGGGAGCTGGGCATGTTTAGCCTGGAGAAGCGGAGGTTAAGGGGTGATATGATAGCCATGTTCAAATATATAAAAGGATGTCACATAGAGGAGGGAGAAAGGTTGTTTTCTGCTGCTCCAGAGAAGCGGACACGGAGCAATGGAGCCAAACTACAAGAAAGAAGATTCCACCTAAACATTAGGAAGAACTTCCTGACAGTAAGAGCTGTTCGACAGTGGAATTTGCTGCCAAGGAGTGTGGTGGAGTCTCCTCCTTTGGAGGTCTTTAAGCAGAGGCTTGACAACCATATGTCAGGAGTGCTCTGATGGTGTTTCCTGCTTGGCAGGGGGGTTGGACTCGATGGCCCTTGTGGTCTATTCCAACTCTATGATTCTATGATGACACCTTCAAAGGAGGGCTACTAGCAAAGGATGAAAAATGAAGATGACACTTACGAAGCCTTGATGAGCAATTGCTCTCGCTCCTGCAGTTCTCGTTTCAAGCTTTCCAATTCAACTTTGAGTTCAATGTTCTAGTAGAACAAGAGAAGAAAAATAGTAGCCACCTCAGCTCAGGAAAACTTAAGAGTCCTACCTTCCCAGCATCTCACCCACCCAATATCCAATTTACATTAAGCGACTGGGGAATGAAACATTTACATGACTTTATACCTCAAAACAGTCAAACAAAAACAAAAACAGTGGATCCTTGAGATACAAATTCAATTCGTTCCGGGGGTCCGGGTGCACCCCGAAAATTTTGTAAGAAGAGGCGCTGCTTCTGCGCACACGCACGGCGTGACAGAGCGCTTCTGTGCATGTGCACACGATGAAACCCCGAAGTGTACAGTTCCAGGTTTGCCGCATTCACAACCCGAAAGTTACATTACCCAAAGGTAACGTAACCCGAGGGTCCATTGTACTCATCTGTTTAAAACAAGGGCAGGGAAACCTTTCTCAGCCCAAGGGCCACATTCTAGACAATGTTCCAGGGGACAGATGCCAGTGTTTCATGGAGCCAGAGACAAAATCAGATAGAGCAGAAAATGCATATTTAACCTTTATACAGTGGTACCTCGGGTTACATACTCTTCAGGTTACATACGCTTCAGGTTACAGACTCCGCTAACCCAGAAATAGTACCTCAGGTTAAGAACTTTGCTTCAGGGTGAGAACAGAAATCGTGCTCCGGCGGCGCGGCAACAGCGGGAGGCCCCATTAGCTAATGTGGTGCTTCAGCTTAAGAGCAGTTTCAGGTTAAGAACGGACCTCCAGAACGAATTAAGTACTTAACCCGAGGTACCACTGTACAGTAAACTAGTTTTTACACATTTTTACCAGGCAAAAACACTCATGGGGAGCATGGAACAGAGTTGGTGAGTGGCATGGCCTGGGAAGAATAGATAGTCTGGAGTGTTTCAAAGGTCAGATAAAGAGGTCTAGAGGGCCACATTCAGTCTCCGGGTCTGAGATTCTCCATCCCTGGTTTAGGAGAGATGACTAAGTGCAAATTTAACACAATTACATCTAATTCTTCTAGAGTTACTGTAAATGTACTGATGCTGGAAATTTGGCTACAACCTGTGAAGAGCTACCAGGACACAAGGCAGCAACCCAGAGATGCCCCAGATTTGATCATCTTCGTAGGCAGAAAAAGGTTCTCATGTACTAGAGGGACTCTGTCTATGCAGGCTGTCCTCAGCAGGCAGGGTATTAATAGTAATAGTAATGACTTGCTGTTCAGGCTAGGACTTTGTCTTGGCAATAACTATCTTTAATGGCACTGGGTTTGTTCTGCGTGCACAGTCCGGCACCAGTGGTCTCAAACTAGGTAACAGATATACAAATGCAAATATACAAATATCAACTGTGGGGAATAACTCTTGTGTTCATGCCTTCTTGCAGACTTCCTGATAGCGTCCAGTTGGCCCTGTGGGAAACAGGATCCAGAACTAGAAAGACCTTTGGCTTGGTCAAGGAGTGGTCTTCTTAAGATGGCAATTTCAACAATAAATTGCACAGAATAAGGTTCTCATAGATCTGTATACATCAAGAGTCATATAATAATGCAATTCATAAATTCCAAGGGGATACTAAAATACTCCCATAAAGAAAAGTCAGGGGAGAGCCAAGGACATATACAAATGTAAGAAGAGCCCTGCTGGATCAGATCAAAGGTCCACCTGGTCCAGCACCCTAGTCATTGTGGGGATGACTGTGGGGAGCCTATATGAAACACAAAAAAGCAACAGCCCTTCCCTTGCATACATACAGAGAAGTCTCAGACTGAAGATTTGAATTGATAAGTTCATTTAATTATACTTTACATTCAAACACTGTTCAAATATGTTCCAACATTGCAAAGAATTGTAATTTAAAACCATCTTGCTCCCCTGAGCCTCAGCAGTTGTGAGAGCTTAACCACAGTGAGAGCAATCCAAATCCATTCAAACCAATCTTCAGTATTTAGCTAAACTATCACCTCTGGTTGCTTAAGAATCCCACTAAGTAAATTAGGTTCAGAGGCAGCCAATATCAACAGCTGTTGCCTTACAAGCATTCATCCATTTATTCACAGACATTGCTGCCTTATCTGCAGGTCTTCAACATTACTACTATTACATCTCCAGAATATATCTATCCCCTTGAACCTTATTTTCTAATACAAGGGTCACTCATTAAAGATTTCCCCTGACCCACTTCCAGTTATCGTAGAAGGATGACATGGCACATGTATAATGATACATCTCTCCATAGGCAACGTGGTAATTTGTAGCCCTGAACTCCAGTTTCTCTGCTACAGGTACTAACATGGAGTAATGTCTGATAATGCAGAGTGGTCATCAGGTTCCTTGTACTTGAAAGGGCACACACCACGGGAGACATTAGATGAGATGAAAGGGGACTTATGGGGAGGATGCCCCATTGTATGACGTAGTCAAGAACTGGAATCATCAGTTCAAGTGTGGTCAGACTTTGGGGAAAACGGTTCCCATTCCTGGGCAACCAAAGTCTGCCATTGATTAAGACCATCCGGCAAGTGGAGGCTGCCATTTTGGAGGATCGCCACATAACCATCTGGCAACTAGCTGAAGATGTCAAGATCAGTGTGGGCTCTGTAAAAAAATCATCCATGACCATTTGCACATGGGAAAGGCGTCCGCACAGTGGATTCACTGGCTGGTGATGCCTTCCCAGAAGCAGGAACGAGTCACATGCCCACGGGCCCTTTTGGCCATGTGTCACGAAAACCATGATGACTTCTTTGCCACACTAATTACTCAGGATGAAACATGGGTCCATCATTATGACCCAGAGACTAAATCCCAGTCCAAACAATGGAAGCACTCTGCCTCACCACCTCCAAAGAAAGCATGTATCCAACCGTCAACCGGCAAGGTCATGCTCATGGTCTTTTGGGACCAGCACGGAGTAGTGATGATGGATTTCCTGACAAAGGGTATCATTACCGGGACATACTAATGCTGCAGAAATTGCTGAAGCCCATCAAAATCAAGAGGTGTAGTATGCTGACCAAGGGCGTCTGCCTCCTGCAGGATTAACGCCCCGATTCATAACTCGCATGTTGCTCAGACAGAAGCACGGTCCTGTGGCTATGAAATCCTTCCTCACCCCTGTTATTCTCCCAACCTTGCACTATCTGACTTCCACCTCTTTCCAACCATGAAGTTATTTTTGAAGGACAAGCTTTTTCCAGATGATGAAATGCTGATTTCTGAGGTCAAGTCATGGTTTCTGATGTAACCTGCCAACTTATATAGATGAGGTCTCCACAGCTGCATAAAGCGATGGGAGAAGTGTGTGACTCTTGCTGGTAGCTATGCAGAGAAGGACTAATAACTGTGCCCAGTTTCGTTTGTCTCAGTCCACAGGACGTACGTCAGGGGAAATATTTAATGAGTGCCCCTCATATTTCCCTGGCATAAGATACCATTTAAAAGCAGGGGTCAGCAAACTTTTTCAACAGGGGGCCGGTCCACTGTCCCCCAGACCTTGGGGGCGGCGGACTATATTTTGAAAAATATAAATACCCTGCATGCCGGTCCCACAACTGCTTCCAGACCTGGAGGAGGAATGCACTCTGCATGTGCTCAGGAGCGCGTCTCAGCACTCATCGTTGTTGACAAGCAGCAGCTGCTACATCGGCCCATCCCCGCTGAGCTCCCAGATGGCATGCACCATGCGCTGTGGCCCATTGTCTGAGGCCAGGTCGGTGGGCAGGCCGCACATGCAGAACGCTAGGCAGGCAGCACACAGCTCACACTCCGCTGAGCGCGCCAGAAGCAGAACCAAGCCAGGCGCCAGGCGCAGGGCCAACAAGCATGCCAAGCTCCGGCTGAAGCCCCCCAATGGGCCCATGGACAGAGAAGCCAGTGGGCAGCAGGCAGGTCTGGTCCTACCCTTGCCCTAGAGTACACATACCAACAGTCTGAGCCTTCCCCACTCGCCATCTGGCCCAGCATCCACACCCACAGCCACTTGTATCTAAAGGGCTTTCTGCTCCAGAAGGAAACGAGCAGAGGCTAGAGAAAGCAAAGGCTCTCCCAAGGTGCCTGAGAGCAGAAGAGGCCACCCCCAAAGGAGCTGAAAAATTGTACCTCCCACTCAGATGGTGGGAGCTGTGTGGGACTAAAAAACTGTGTGTGTGTGTGTGTGTGTGTGTGTGTGTGTGTATCTGATAAATTATATTTTGATTAATCATAGGTAGAAATAGGGGAAAATCACAGGGACACAACATCATATGGACACAAAATCATAGGACTAACACAGAAATCATAGCTAAGAACAGTTAAAAATGCTAAACCTAAGCAGAAGTGAAGCCTAGCATGTAGAGCAGGGTCAGCAAACTACAGTCTATGGGCCGGATCAAGCCTGCGAGGGTCATTAACCCGGCCTGGCCACTGTCTGAGCTCCCTGGAAAAAAAGACAAAAAAGAGGGAAGCCGCCACACGTTCTCGCACAAAGTCCTCCTTCAGGAGGTGCAGGAGGAGGAAAGGGAGGAGGCAGAGGTGCCGCTGGCAGGAAAAGAGGCACCATCCAGGGCGGGGGAGGGGGCAAGAGATTTACAGGGGGAGGAAAAAGAGAGAGGGTGGGGTGAGCAGGCAGGAGCTCTCCCCGCTGACTGTGCGGCAGCGATCTGGCCTCTGCTGCCGGCAGGAGGGCCCCCCATCCCACCCCCGAAGCGTGGAGGAGGTGCTGGCTGCAGGAGGCCCAGCAGGCCACAACGCAGCACCAAACCCAGGAGAGGACCCCCTACCCAAACAATGACTATCATCAGTGCAGGTAAGAAAAAATAATAATTTTAAATTTTATCATCTACAATACTGTCTGGCCTACCTGGTGCTCTTGCATGGAATGTGTCCTTTTAAAATGCATCTGTGGGTTATTTGTTGGGCCTGTCTGGTGTGCATAGGAATTTGTTCATTCCCCCCCCCCCAAAAAAAAATATAGTCCAGTGCCCCACAAGGTCTGAGGGACAGTGGACCGGCCCCCTGCTGAAAAGGTTTGCCGACCCCTGATGCAGAGAATGCTTGACCAGATTTTTAAACATAGAACTGATAACTCATGTATTCTGAAGCAAATATGCTTAGGAACCTCGTTGGAGAGTATGCCTTGCCTTCTCATGTGTTCTCTGTTCTCATTTTAGTAAAGAGTTAGAAACACAGGAAGCTGCCTTATACCAAGTCAGACCAATGGTCCACACTCACTGGCAGCAGCTCTCCAGGGTTTCAGGCAGGAGACATTCCCAGCTGAGGAATGTTGGTGATTGGACCTGGGACCTTCTGCATGCAAAGTGAGTCCTTGATCACTGAGCTATGGTGATACAGGTTTCAACATTAATATGCTTAGTTGGTTACAAACCACCATTTATTACTTATTTGTTGTAAGCCACCAAGACAACTATGCTATGGGGTGGCATGCAAAGGCCACAAATAAATCAATTTTAAAACTGAAGCTTCTTCTTGCATGCTGCCTGCCCATAGTGATGAAGAAATGTTTCCAGTTCGCCAGCAAACCAGAATCAGAACCATGGCTTGAGATGCATTCTGAAAAACATGACTTGTACTCCATTGTTACAAGTAATGCTCCACCTACATAGGCTGCTGCATTAGGACATTTAGTTTTGGGTGCTGGGGCTGAGAGGATGGAAGATAAAAGCAGACAAGCAGCTCAAAATTATGTATTGGCCATTCCTTGTCTGGAAGCTCAAACCATGATTTGGGTTCTGATCTATGGTTAGCACAAACCAAGGTTTGATATGATATCTGAATTATGCCAGGCAAAACATCCACAAAATGAACAGTAGTTTTAAACGAGGCATTAGCAGCTGCAAAAATGGCACTCACTACAGGGAATCAGCAGCTGGATTTTTTGTTAAATAGGATATTATCTCTAGCTTTCATTTGATCATTTCTCTGTATGGCCTTACAGAACAAAGAAGCAAAAGAAAATGCAAGCAAGAGAAGTAGAGAGTTTATATTAACATGGATCATCTTTCTGCTGCGGTTTGATGTGCAAGGATTATAATGTAATTTCTGAAAGCCTTTGTTTTACTGATAAAAGTGTCAGACCGAACAAGCAATTTAAATTAAGTAGGAAGGAAGCTCTTTGATTAGAACTCCTAGTAATGAAATTGTTTTATTTTAGTACTGAAACAGCATCGTTTAAGAAGTAATCCTACACATCATACAAAGGTCATTCAAAACCCCTTATTACTGTACATCTCATAGCTGAAATATAACAAAGGCATACTAACACCCGGGAAATTATGTTTAAGCAAATCCAGAACTAGAATGAGAATAACTGGCTTGCAAAAATAAAAGAACACACAGAGTGCAGTCCTGCACCTCTTTACTCAGAAATCCTGCTGTATCCAGAGGGGACTTATCCCCAAGTAAATGTATCAAGAATTGCAGCCACGCTGTACAGGGGCTGAAGTAACCCAGCCACAACATGCGTGGCCATGGAGAATGGCTTTATTGAATCTGGCCATCAAAGAGTAGAAGTGGGACTGTGTTCCACCAAGACCCCTAGATCCTTTCCACATGTACAGTGGTACCTTGATTTTGGAACAGCTTAGTTCCCAAACAACTTGAAACTCGAATGCTGCAAACCCAGAAGTCAGTGTTCCAGTTTGCAAACTTTGCTTCGAAAGCTGAACGTGCTCTGATTTGAGTCCTGAGCTTCCGTTTTTACTGTTGCGCTGCTAATTTGCGTCCGCCCATTGCAATTGAAATCTTCTGTTTCCATTTTTACTGTTGTGCTGTTAATTTGTGTCCCCCCCATTGCAATTCAATTCTTCCATTTCCGATTGCAGTGTTCTGAGGTGATATTTGGAGCTTATATTTGGTGCTTTTGTTTTTGCTATTTATTTTGCGTTGGGTTTTTTTAGGCTTTTTCGGTTAATTTGTTTTTGTGACTGTGTGGAACCCAGTTCAGCTACTGACTGATTGATTGTGTGACTGAGGAAATGGATAAAAGCCTCCCATCCAAACAATGACTATCATCAGTGCAGATAAGAAAAGAATTTATTTTTTTTATCATCTATGGTACTGTTTTATTTTAGAGTACAGTACATTGATTATTGCTTTCATTTTATGGCTCAATGGTCTCGTTAGATCAGGGGTCGGCAAGGCTTACTGGCCATGGGCCAGATAACTCCCATGGAGATTGTCCGTGGGCCGGACCAGCACAGCATGATGCCGGAAATCACGTCTGCGCATGTCCGCACGGCCAGAAATCGCTTGTGCGCATGCCCAGATGCCGAAAATTGCACCTGCGCAGAAACGATTTCCGGTATCTGGGCATCCGCAGAAGTGATTTCCAGTATCTGCACGTGCACAGAGGCAATTTCCAGCGCCACTTAGTGAGTCCCCGCGTTGCACCGGTTTAGCGCCGCACACAGAGGACTCACCTAGCGGGCAGCTTGGTTTGGGGGCAGCTCGGGGGCTGGTAAAACAGTCTTTGTGGGCCGCATCCAGCCCATGGGCCACATGTTGCCGACCCCTGTGTTAGACAGTAAAATTCATTTTAAATTGCTGTTTTAGGGCTTGTTCTTAAAAGTCTGGAACGGATTAATCCATTTGCATTACTTTCTATGGAAAGCGCACCTTGGTTTTGGAACGCTTTGGTTTTGGAACAGACTTCCAGAACTGATTAAGTTTGAGAACAAAGACTGGCAATTACAGTAAGGTTTCCTTCCCTTCCAGATGGTCAGCATCACCCAGCCACCCAGAGTGCTGGGGTAACCCAGTCAGATTGGCTGCATATAAATAATAAAGTGTTGTTGTTCTTGTTCTTGTTGTTGTTAGTCAATCAGTGCTGACTCTTCCTCCAGGAGGACTTAAGCCTTTCCTGTATGCTCTACTCCTCTGCTGACCAAGAACCATGATTGAGGGGAACAAGACACTGAGGGCCTTATCAGTGGCTGCACCCAAATTATGGAACACCTGGGTAGTGCTTTTGCACTAGAAGGGTAGGATACAAATGTTTTGATATAAGTTTACTGCTCCAGTGAAAGGCTATGACAAACCTACAGCAACAGTATCAGTAAAACAATACCGATCCATATTATGAGCCAACATCCATGAGGTAAGAAAGAGGCTACCAGACACACCAACAAAGCAAACCCAACTTGATTTCAAATTAAACTTTTGAATCACCACAACTATTTAGTTATTTTATCACTCCTTTTTCCTGATTTCTTTTTGCAGATCTTTTTTAACAGCTAAGCCAACTGAGTTTAAAACTATTCAAAATAAAAAAAAGTTAAAATAGACTGCAGGGTTCAAGGACAGTCTTACTCATCACCATCTTCAACCAGAAAGCCAACAACTGCTTTAATGAATGAATAAATAAATTATATCTCATTTGCAGAAGCAAGTTATAAGAGATTTAAAAATACCTACAATTCGGTAGATGTCTTCATCGGGACCATCAAATTTCTGCTGCATGCGCTCTTCCAGGTAATATATGCGCAGTTTCAGGTTGAAATTCTCTTTTCGCAGCTCAATTATTTGCTATAACAAAAGAGAAATACCATGTGACATACATACTGTACCAATCCAGCAATATCATGTGAACAGGATGGAAACAAATGCTCTCATCAAGTTTATCCTGGAATATATAACAGTGCTAGGGAAAAATTTAAAAATGTTGAGAAAGTTCTGTGTTTTCCAAGACTACCTGTATAGCAGAAGTGAAAAAGACAGTCAGCCTACAGGCTACATTGCCTCCTAGGCAGCCTCCTGAGGGAAACATGCTAGTGGTGGGCAGAGCAACTAATATTAATTTTACCTTTGTTCTGCGGGCAAATTTCTATAGTTACTCATACAATTCTCTGTCTTGCATTCAGGCAAGTAACAGGCAGCACCAGTGATGAGTGTTGCCTGGGGAGAGGGAGCATGCTGAGATGGGGGTATGGCCTGGGAAGAGTCCCAAGGGCCTCAGAGAGAGAGACCTAGAGGGCCTCATTTGGCCCCTGAGCTTGAGGTCCCCACACCTGCTAAAGAGGGTGGACCAGAAACAATGTCACACAACCGTACTAAAAACAGTGTAACTGAAAAGATTTGGGGATCTCACCAATTCAGCTGCTACACAAAAATAACTTTGAGAGGTTTCATTGGAGATTCATCAATGAATTCTGTGTCATTATGAGCACACAAAAACTTAATTCATCATTAGCTCATGCACACACACACACACACACACACACACACACACTGTAACATGCGCCTCTCAAACAAGCAACTTCCTGCAACCAACACTGTGCTCCTACAGACATTTATTTGCCCCAAACAGAAACACCTACAATTAGTGCTATTTTTCTAGAAAAAGAGGTGCTGGAACTTACCATAAACACCTCCCTCGTTCTCTTATAATGGCAATGGTCCCATCTGAGAGGTGCTGGAACTAAGTTCCTGTGAGTTCCCCCTGAAAAAGCCCTGCCTACAATGCAAACTCTTACACAAATATGTGTGAGAGAACTAAAAAGTTGAGAATTTTTGGGCACATTGCCCAAGCAGTCTCACATATGAAAGAGAAGCTGATACTGCTTCCTGTGTGTTGAATTTGAGAGCAAGAGGTGTTTTTCAAAGGTTCCCATTGGAGTAGAATGCCCACAAGCTTCTGGACATCTGCCATCACATAGATCCCCGTGCTGTAGGTCTCATTTTCAATGCTTTGTTTAAACCAACAGCAAGAGTCCCATCCAAACAGCAGGAGAAACTCCTGCTGTTTCTTACCTTTCACCCTGCACAAATGGGAGAGCGCTCTGATTCTTCTCCTCAAAGTCCCCTGTTCATGCCAATTGGATGTGGGAGAGGGGATTGGTGATACTCATAAATAATGGTTAGCTACTAAGTCGACTGATCTTATATTCCTTAAAAAACGTTGTTGAGAAAGAACAAATTGGACTTGTGACTAAACACTGCAGTGTGGACTGTTCCTTTTCCGGATTCCAGCCAGCATGCCTTCTTACAGCATGCACCATTTCATTTCCCCTCCCCTTCTGGTTTTCTACCTGCTCTCCCCAAGAGGTAGTCAGCATTCTGTGGCAACCACAAAGCATGCTTGCAGGGTTCCTTGAGTTTTCTTTTTCTACCTATGCAAATTTCAGCGTTCCCAAAAGCCTACTTATGTGCATGGATGACACTGCTTTGACTGCATTAATGGATCCATACTTGGAAAGTGGCACACAGAACAGTGTTTGTGGTAGGAAACTGACAGAACCATTTTAGCCCAGAACAGACCATTCTCAGTGGGACGGGAGAGACAGGGGACAAGTAAATATATCTTCCTCTGAAGATTTTAAACATCAACTGCTTGCAGAAAAAAGGCAAACACAGTACCCTTAAGACTGTCTGCTGTCCCAGTGTCCTTCGTTGCTTGAGACTTAACCTTAACCCCCAGTGAAGGAGGGTAAAATGTCAGAAAATTGCATTAGACGGAAAAGAAAAACCTTTAATTTTTTCAAAAGAACAAGTTTCAAACATACATCCAAATAAAGCAATTGCCCCGTATCCCTGCTGTCTGCCAGATGCTTTCCAAATGGAGAAATCTAATGTTACTAATAAAATATTGATGTCCATGCTTCTGTATAATGAAAGGCTTAGAGCAGGTATAGAAGCTACAAGCAATCTTGCTTAAGACACACACAGACACACACACCAAATTCAAATGGGGCTTGGTGTGCAAACCAAACCCCAGGAGCTGCTCAGTGCAGCTTAACAAAGTAAAAGAGCTTCCACCACATTTGCAGGCCTCCTGCACAGGGCAGAAGGGCAAACAAATCACCACACAAACCTGAATGCTGCCACAGCAACAAAGGATCCTGGGCTTGGTCAGAAGGTCCCGTATTGGGGCTCTCCGCTGGTGGTACATATGCCTCTGGTTGCACTTCCTCAGTGGAGGACAAGCAGATCTGGGCTTAGACAAATCCAACCACCACCACTCAACCAAGCAAGGGGTAACTTCCGTATAAGATTGACAGGAAAGTGATAGTAATCCTTGTAAGACCTTGCTTATACGCTGAACTCAATGCAATCCTGAAGTAAACTCAGTTGTAAATTTTCAAAACCAGTAGATACTCTTAATTACCCAGAAACAATTCTGCCCATAGAAATATGCACCTAAAACTTTCCATACTTATTTATTTGTGAAATATCTACAAATACAAGCTGTATTTTCCCAGTACTGAAACTACTTTTGTAGATCAACTTAATATGTATGCAAGAGCACAGCAGAAGCTGTATGTGCAATATAGGGGAAGAATGGAGGACGTTAGGTTATTGTTTAGTCCCTTAACAGCACATTTGTAAATCCCCTTTTCCTCAGTATATTCTGAACAAGAAATGGTCTGCTTCAACCTACACACTTCACTGGGTGGCCAAAAGTCATTCACTCACATTTTCAAAGTCCTTCATGGTCCGTGCTCTAGTTGGTGACACTGTGTCTTCTGCCACATCTGGTAATGCTACAAGTTTCAAAAGACAAAGTTTATTCAGATTCCAGTAAATTTAACTTTTCAGCACTGTGCATACATCACCTTCAGTTAAGAAAGAAGAGAAACTAAAAAAGAAGTAGGTAGTCAGAGAGAGGATGGCAGCAACTTCAAATTCCAGTATTTGTAAGGGTTTTATTCTTTTAACAAGCCAACCAAGATCTGAAAAGCTACTTCAGGTGCTTAGGCATACACAGAAAGCTTTAGTGACTATTTTTCTTTACTTTGTAACATCACAAAACTATTTCTGAAACACCTTCATGGCCCAAATTGAAAAGGCAGTTTGCTATGCAGGATGGAGACAGGGTGATATTTGAGAAACAAAACACAAATTTCCCTTGGGCTGACAGAAATACTTGTGTGGTTTCTCAATTCCCTTGCCAGAATTATTCACCTGGGTTATGCAGCAAGCTACAAAGTGAATAAACTATAAATCCTGCAGCTGACAACAGTAATACAGAAGTTGCACTCATCTCTCAACAGCTCCTACATGGTTACCTGAGATTAGCCTTAACAAGATATTACACAGAACAGGGGTTGGGAGTGTATTATGACCATATTCTCTCATGTACAACATTACCAATGGTGTGGGTCTCATGTGTCAGTGGTGGGCGCAGCCAGAAGCAAAAGTAGACAAAACAAGTGTGACTCTAATTTTTCTTTAAGAAGACACATTCTAGCAACACAAAAGCCAGAGGTTCCTATAGCAAACACACTGCTACCCCACACCCCATCTCCCTCTATCCAGTAAAGCAAGAAGCATTACCACCACTGAAGAACATGTTCCATCCTAGCAAAAACACTAAAAGAGTGCAGAACAGGGCTGTTGAGGGTCACAAAAGTCAGACAGGGAGGCCTGGAGGGCTATATTTGGCATGGAGTGAAGTACTAGACCAGTGTTCCCCAAAGTGGGCAATACCTCCCCCTGAGAGGTGCTGGAACAATCCAGGGGACAGTAGTGGTCTTGGGTGCAATTGGGGGCATTGAATAAGGGGGCGGTGGAAGCAGAAAGAGAGGGGAGGAAATTGAAAACTGTACATGCTTCATCTGTTTTCTAATAGTGCTTACCGCCAGGTCAGGTGCCGTTGCGAGATGGTGACAACACCTCCCCTGGCAGTCATGTTGGAGGCAAGAGGTTTGCCAGGTTCGGGTGAACCCTTTTTGGCTTCACCCAGGCCTGAGAAGGTAGATCACAGCTGGCATGCCTATTTGCCTGCATCTTCCTGTTTGTTCAGCTAAAGAAGGTAGATTTCCGGGGGGGGGGGGGGGGGTTGCTGAGTAATTTTTTTTCTGAAATTTTTTTCCCCTGAAAAGGGGTAAAAGGTAAATGTAAAAGGGACCCCTGACCGTTAGGTCCAGTCGTGGCCGACTCTGGGGTTGCGCCGCTCATCTCGCTTTATTGGCTGAGGGAGCCGGCGTACAGCTTCCGGGTCATGTGGCCAGCATGACTAAGCCGCTTCTGGTGAACCAGAACAGTGCACGGAAACGCCGTCTACCTTCCCGCCGGAGTGGTACCTATTTATCTACTTGCACTTTGACATACTTTTGAACTGCTAGGTTGGCAGGAGCAGGGACCGAGAAATGGATACTCGCCCTGTCACGGGGATTCGAACCGCTGACCTTCTGATCAGCAAGTCCTAGGCTCTGTGGTTTAACCCACAGTGCCACCCGCATCCCCTAAAAAGGGGACAGTAGGCCAAAAATGTCTGGGAACCTCAGCAATTGCATAGAAGGAACTGAAATGCACCAAAGTCTACATTTGAAATTTCTTTCCCATCCCAAGTTTTGCTTTCTGTACACACAGACCTAACCAATGAATTAAAAAAGGAGAAGGTAAGTGGCATTCCTATAGCTTTACCTCCATCACCTCCCAGACGAATTCGGACTTCATCTCCCGATACATCAAGAAGTTTGGCCATATTCACACTAGGAAGAAGCAGGAGAATTCACTTGTGGAAAGCTTTTAGAAGTCAGATTCATCAATGCAGTATCTCTCACATGTACATTTCCCAAATTTAGTTGGGATCACTCAAAATCATACATAAAACAGGAAATGTGGGGAAGAATATTTCCCCAGTGTTTTATTTTTTCACAGAAAATTTTGTTCTCAAAGTTCACTTGTAATAGTGGGACATACCAAATGCAAATATAATATTTGGGAAGCTTGGCAGTTTGAAAATTTTCATCTTTCTTTACTTAAATACAAGCAAAATAAGCATGCTAAATTAGAACACTCTCTAGGGCACCAGAAATTTCCCCAGTGCAAATACAAAGTTTTCTTTGTCTAATGTGCATAGGAAAAAAATTCAGAAAACTCACACCACTGCTTCTGCAAAGCAAGACTTGAGACAGGAAATCTCAACTTGATTGCAAGAAGGTGCTTTTGAGTCACAAAAAAAGCAGCTGGCACCCAGTTAGTTTGAACACTGTTCACAACTTATTTTGGAGTACAGCACCAAGTTTTTGTGAGAGTACCTTTCCAGTTCCAAATGATATTATTGGCAACCTGCTTAAGAATACTGTGCACCAAAGGAAGCAACAGTCATGGCACATCATAGAGTGCAAAGTGCTTCAAGAAGCATGTGAGTTGGAGAGGTCCAATGTGCCCAGTCAGTTCCTTTTGTCTAGATATGTTTCCAATGTGAAGTATCTGGACCACATGGCTATTGCATCACATGGGACACAGAGCTCCTCTTATGTTCTTAGTGCACTACAGTAATTGCTTGAGAAACAATGGACAAGGACTCCCCTACCTCTGGCCTTTCTGGAGGCATCTACTATAACCAAGGTTGGAAACTTGACGCTGGGTAGGCCTTTGGTCCAATTGGATACGGCTCTCTTTACATTCATAAGATTAAACCCAAAGTAGCTAGAGTTGCCATCTCTCATCTCTCTCTCTCAATAAAAACAAATAAATTTTTGGATCTTAAGCTTTTTCAAGCCTGGAGAGAAGCATTAGTCACTTATTAAATGTTTCAAAATCAAGCTCCCTTCAGACCCAGTTTCCCCTTTCTGCAGACTGGCATCAACAGCAGAGAAAATAGGTAACCTGTGGGAAAATCCTTGGAGAACCACACACACACAGAGAGAGAGAGAGAGAGAGAGAGAGAGAGAGAGAGCGCTTTTACTTGTTTTAAAAAACTGTTTAGGACGAAGCCTTGGAGTAGGTGCAAAGAGGTGAAAGAATTAGTAATTTGACCATGTTGTTGCGTGCTGGACCCAGGCTGCAATGCTCATCATGCTTGCTTGTTAGCAATCTATTTCTACACCTGAGTCAGGAGGTGGCTGACAGCCTTAATGGCAATTTGCCTCTGAGGCTGGAGGCTCCACTGAACTCTTCTGGACAATACCAACATTGTGGGTGCAAAAATTTGCCTAGTCTCCTTCAAAAGCCATACAAAGAGTCACACCCCCACAGACCTGCTCCCACTAGTGGAAAAGAGGGTTACATATCCCCCTCCACCCACCAAACCATCTTTGGTAGCACACACCCGCTTTTCCAGTAGCAAAAATACAATAGTGGAGATAATGGATTCAGCAACAAACCACTGGTGTGTGGGTATGTGATTTTTAAAAAAACACAGTGGAAGAAAAAGATATTTTTCCAAGAGGGGTCTTAACAAAAGGCATTAAGGGTCGCCAGCCACAGGTAACACCGATGAGTGGGGGACAGGGGCAGTGGCCCTTAATGCCCTCTGTCAAGCTCCCTCCCCACTTGGAAAACAATCATTTTCATCTCACTAAAGTGGGGGGGGGGTCATTAAAACCAGGGCGGATTTGATTTAAATCAATTCGATTTAAAACACGATTTAAAACACTAGTCAAGAAGACTTGATTTAAATCATTTTTTTACAGAAAGACTCATTCTTGCTGGTATAATCTTAATATTTACAACCAGATGAAGGTTTCTTTTCTGAAATAATAAATTTTCAGAGTAGTTTTTACAGTTATATCAAAAATTACTGATTTGGTTATGCTATTAGAAATACATGAGACAGATAATTATGGAATTATTGTGAGGTTTACTAAGTTAACTGTTTATATTTGGACAACTTTTCTGCTGTACTATATTGGAAGAAGAAAAACAAACATTTCCTTAATAACAATTTAAACAATTTAACTAAAACAATAACATTATAGCATATGTATCCATGTTTGTTAACTCATGTGGTTAAACATTTCTTTAAAAAATACCTTAGACTGAGTTTTAGCACACATGAAAAACTTAAATCCTTATTTCCTGATGAACAGCCTTTGGACTATAACGTAACTTAAACAGAAAACTATCTTTAGAAAGATTTTTCCTCCAAAAGCATTTTATTTTAAAAATCCGATTTTAATTTTTAAAAATCCGATTTTAATTTTTAAAAATCCGATTTCAATTTTTAAAAATCCGATTTTAATTTTAAAAAATCCTTTTCATCCACCCTGATTAAAACACATACACATTCCTTGCCAACACACACCTCTCCCACTGCCTTCCCCTGCAGCAATAGCCAATCATTTGATGCCCTTTCAGATGCCCTCCCCCAAGGCGATGCGCAGATACACTGCCTCTGAGGATGGAGGCTCCACTGTACTGTAACAAGGAACAACAGTGTGGGAGAGGAAGGGACGGAGAGGGGAAGAGAGTGGTACTGGCCTTGAATGCCTTCTCTTCGGTCATGCCCCCACCTCTAAGGAATATTTTTTTTCCTCCCACACCGGGGGGGGGGGTATTAAATCTCTCTCTCTCTCACACACACACACACACCTCTTTTCACGCCCGTGCAAACACGCCACGGGTAGTAAAGGGTCAGAATTAAACTCCAACTCGCCCTCGTCCTCCTCCTCCACCCCCCTCCCTCCATCTAACGGTTCTAACTGTCTCCGCCTCCCTCGCGAAGGTACCTGCCGCTGAACTCCAAGGGCAAGGTGGGGTCTTCCCCCGGCAGCGAGTCCATAGCTGGAAACACGGGAGAGAGAGGTGAGGAGGGGCGAGCAGGCGAGCGGCTGCTGCGACTTCCCCGGCGGCGACCCGGGCTGTTATTGTCCGAGTTTGGCGGCTGGCTCGGAATTCAAACGGCCTCAGCGGCGCCCCCCGCCATCTTGATGAAGCCGCGAGAGACGCCCTGGCAAAAGCTGCGCAGTTAACCCTATGGCCTGCCGCCATCTTTCCCTGCCTACTTCCATTGAGAGAGGGCGTTTTGAGCGCCATCTTTGTTAAGGGAATTATGTGGCACGTCGCAGCCGATAGGCGGGTGAATGCAAAAGCGGGATTTTTTTCGGTGGGGCGGAAGCTGAGCCGTCATATTTGTTCCGGGTACGCGGCGCATGCCGGCAGGAAGCGACGACACGATACGGGCATTTTTTTTCTCCAGGAAGAGGCGTGGCATGTGGGGGGAGGGGTGATTGAGGCAATCTGGTCCTGAGAAGCAGCAGGAGAGGAAATAAAAGCGGGAAATATTATTTTCTCTCCTGCCGAAGCAATACATTCAAAATACATTTAATTAGAGTTGGGAGGGATTCCGATGGTCATCTAGTCCAACCCCCTGCAAGGCAGGAATCTTATCTAAAGCATCCATGCATAACTGTCAACTTTCCCCTTTTCTTGCGAGGAATCCTATTCGGAATAAGGGAATTTCCCCGAAGAAAAGGGAAACGTTGACAGCTATGCATCCATGACAGTTGGCCTTCAAGGAAGGAGAGCCCACCACCTCTTGTGGGAGTCCGTTCCACTTTCGAACAGCTCTTAACCTCAGAAAGCTCTTCCTGTGGTCCAACATCCTGACCACTACACAATACTACCAGTTCTTTGTTTCTTAATAATAAAAAACACTGATCACAATGCTCAAGTCTCCAAGTAACCTTTCTCTATTATTATTATTATTATTATTATTATTATTATTATTATTATTATTTTATTATTTATACCCCACCAATCTTAAAACAAGATGTCACCATACAAACCATTAACTCGGTTATGTAGTTCTCTTTTACTATGCAAAGGCAGAAGTGTTATTTCCTAACTTGCTAATATGTTGTAATTAATATTATTAAAGATTTTTGGGGTTACAAAAGTACATGCATTGTCTCTATTTTCAGGTCGTAGAGGCTTTTCTACAAATAAGTTACATGAGACATTATACAGTATAAGGTTGGGGGAGAAGGGGGGAGGGTGTTAATAATAATAATAAAAATAAATAAATAAATAAATAAATAAATAAATAAATAAATAAATAAATATTTATATCCCACCCTCCCCAGCCAAAGCCGGGCTCAGAGCTGCTAACAACAATAAATGTACATTCTTTTACTTAATCCAAGCATCGCTTGGATAGGTTCCCTTTCTATTGGTTTTTATTTTCTCTTGGCAGTGGGAGGGGACAGGGCATTGCTGATTAGCTACAGTGAGATTTGTCTGCGTGGGGGGGGGATGGATTGTTGGGTCAAGTTATCCTTACAGATTTGTAAGCAGTTGATGGGTTCTTGTTATCTTGTTGGGCATGTAATAAAGGGGAGCCATACCAGGGTGAAGGTGTCCTTGTCTTTTTGTCCCCATGTCGGTTTCAGTCTGCTGGTTAGCTTTTCTAGTAAGGTTGTTTCCCATACGATTTGGTACCAGTGGTCCGTGTTCACTCCTGACAGGTCTTGTTTCACTATTTAATGATTTCCAACATTTCATGCAAAGCAGCAGTGTTTTACATATACATGTAAAGGTAAAGGTAAAGGTACCCCTGCCGGTACGGGCCAGTCGTGTCCGACTCTAGGGTTGTGCGTCCATCTCACTTAAGAGGCCGGGGGCCAGCAGCGTCCGGAGACACTTCCAGGTCATGTGGCCAGCATGACGAAGCTGCTCTGGCGAGCCAGCACCAGCGCAGCACACGGAAACACCGTTTACCTTCCCGCTATAAAGCGGTACCTATTTATCTACTTGCACTTAAGAGTGCTTTCGAACTGCTAGGTGGGCAGGAGCTGGGACCGAATGACAGGAGCTCACCCCGCCGCGGGGATTCGAAGCACCGACCATGTGATAGGCATGTCCTAGGCACTGAGGTTTTACCCACAGCGCCACCCGCGTCCCTACTGTACATGTACATGCACTGACATTCAATTTCACGAGTTTCTTCAAACATCTCTAGTTTTGTTTAGCATTAAGAAGTCTCTCTTCTACACCTCCAGCTGCTACTTTCAATGGGTTATAAGAATTCCAAGGTCTCAAATATAGATAAATGTTCATAAATGCAGAAGATAAACACACATACATAAACCACATGTCTGAAATAGTACAGGAGAGCAATCCTGAAGCCCTCTTGATTCTTTAAACTTCTTTTGTTGACCACCATTTTTAAGTTCAGAATAGAGTAGTTGCTTCGAAAGATGATAATCAGGCATCTGAACAACATGACCAGTCCAATGAAGTTGATGTTGAAGAGTCATTGCTTCGACACTGGTGATCTTTGCTTCTCCAGTACACAAGGGGCATTATCACAATTAAGGACCAAATGGAGAGGCTTGGAGGACCACATCCCCCCAACACATACACACACATCTAACACCTGAGGCTTGCCCTCACCCCCACTTTAGCAGAAATCTGGACCCCTCCAACTGTGATTCTATATATTTTACCACAGCATCACAGGGCTATGATAGAGGTGGTGAAACAGTATCGTTTTGAAGCAGTTAAATACTTCCCTGCCACTAATAAGATCAGCATTGTTTCAGCCTTATTTCAATTAGCCGCACATTTCAGGAGATTAAACCATTCTTAAACCATTTGACCAGCAAATTGTTATTGGCAAGGTTCCAGTACTACAAAGAATCAGTATCAATGTTGTGAGTTTTTGCAGTTTAAATAATAATAATAAAGTTGTCTGGTCATTAAACCAGCATCTGTTGAAGGGATAAAATGTGAACTCTGAAGATGTTAAAGTTTGAGCTACAGAGGCCTGCTTCTAGGATTAGGATTAGTTCTAGTCTCTCATGCTTTGGATGGGACTCTGACTAAATAAGCATATGGTGTCTGGAAGCTAGCTAACAGAGGGAAGACAATCCTGAATTATCCAGGCACCATTATTTTTGTGGAGTGGGATTGAAGTAGAAGGCAGGAGCAGAGTGGGCCACTTTTTCTACTGTTCTGCACTCCTCAGTTTGGAGTGGAGAGCCAATGCACGGGCAGGACAAATAGGGTTTAAATACCTTTGGATGGGGAACACAGTGGCTTTGTACATAAGAGCATAAGCAGTGCTCTGCTAGGTCAGGTCAACGACATCTAGCCAGCATCCTGTTCTCACAACAGCCAACCAGATGTCTCCAGGGAGCACATAAGCAGGACCTGAATGCAGTAGCACTCTCCCAATTTGTGATTCCCAGGAACTGGGATTCAAAGAGATACTACCTCTGACAGTGGAGGGGCAGCATATTCATCATGGCTAGTAGTAGTAATTTGCTTTATTCACAAATGTACAGAACACAGTGGGGGCAAAAGGGTAGCTTTTCGGCGGCAGCAGCAGATCCAAGAAGAACTTGTGAAGACATTCTGTAGCTCTGCCTCCATCCCACAAAAAAATGTTTCAGCTAACAGCAGCTAGAAAGACTTGGCATCTCTGCTTTTCTGTATGTTCACACTAGTGTTTCTCTCTTGCATGTGCATATATAAACACATCTTCCATCAGCTTCAGGGGCGTCACTTCCTCCCATCCCTCTAGAGCAGGGATGTGAGTACCAGGGCCGTCTTTAGCAGATGCAGCGCTGGGGTGCAAATATCTGCTCAGCACCCCCAAATAGTGGGGGGGGGGTGAATCTGTGCACTGCCAGCCATGGGGGGGGGGTTTACAACTCTCCCCCATGCCACTGCAGGAGAGCAATCCTTGCAGAGGCTTGGGAAGGAAGCTGCAAGCCTGCCAGCCATCTAGTTGGCGGGGCACAGCTTCCATCCTAAGCCTCTGTGGAGATCGCTCTCTTCCCACGGAGGCTTGGGAGGCAAGCTCCACGCCCGCCAGCCTTATGGTTGGTGGGGCACAGCTGGCAGGCATGCAGGGAAAGGGGAGGCTGCCGGCAAAGCTGCACAGCTCCCCCACTCGCTGGGGCACCCCTGAGAGGCCAGCACCCTGGCACAATGCACCACTAAGCCCTATGGGAAAGACGGCTCTGGTGAGTACCCTTTCCAGTTCCAGGGTAGCAATCCCTTCTGGGCAACCTTCTGGGAGCCACATGTCAGCAGTGGGCATGGACAGAGACAAAGTGGACAGAGCAATGAGTTTAAGTTTTACGTGGCCAGTTTCTACACACACTCACACACCCTTCTCTCTCCACCAAGGCAAGCAAGAGGCATCATCAGAGATTAAGGATACAATCCAACCAGGCAAAAATTCTCAAGGAGGGTCTGAAGCAGGGCTGGTGAAAGGTGTGGCCGGGGAGGAATTGTAGTCTAGGGAGAGCCCCAATGGTCAGCTAGAGGTCTGGAGGGACACATTATCCCCCTGAACCTGAGATTCACCACCCCGATTTAAAATGTCTGCAGAAGCTGTATATGACCCATTCACAGGTTTTATTTAAAAAAACAAAACAAAGGCAAAAGCCAAACTGGAATAGATACAAATTATATACATTTTATTTTAATTCATTTTAAATAACACTTTTCAGTATAAATTCCAACATATATTCTGATCATACATTTGATCCCTCCCATCGCGCGCACACCCCCCCCCCCCAGCCATTTATCAAATAAAGCTCAACATATGCTCAGAAATCAGGGGCATAAATTATGGCTGGTGGATTGTCCTTGGGGACAGTGAGTTCAACTTATATTCAATTCAGTAGCCCAAACCTTGCTATATGATTTGGAGATATAAGCAGTTGAGTTTTCAGATGTTTTGAATGCTTTTGAAGTTTAGGTTGCTGCAGTACAGAAATTTTATTTCAGGATATTTTTGTCTTAGGTTCTCTGTGTTAAATTATTGCTGTGGCTTATTATATCTCTTTTGTTTGGCGTACATTTAAAGCATATGGCTTCCCAAAAAGAATCTTGGGAACCAAGAACTTCACTAAGCTACAATTCCCAGCACCCTCAACAAACTACAGTTCCCATGATTCTTTGGGGGGAAGCCATATGCTCTGAATGCACTTTAAATGTATGGTATGGATGTGACCAATGAGTTGGAATAAAATTTCAGGGCAAAAAGGTCTTGGCCAACCATGCTTCTGAGATCATCATACCTGTTTCATAAATTTAGCATATTTTTTGGCCTGATCTAATGCAGTGCCTATTTCACTACACAATTCATGCTGCCTCTCTACAGTTAAATTTCATGCAGTTATTTCTAGCTATGGTAGTTCATTAGATTCTATTTTTTAAAAAAGAACAAACACTGGCCTGCTGTTTCTGTTTGGACACGAAGTGCATCCAAGTGTGGTTATGGAGCAGCATATGCAGAAGAGGCAAAACTTGTCACTGGGTAGATCATTGAGATTACATTTGCCTTCACCCAAACCAGCTATGGCATAGATTGACATGGCTCAAAGTCATTAGTTTAAGATCATAACCAGAGCAAGATGAAAGGACCGTAAGCCTTTGGCCACCATGGGTAACTTACAGTTCCTTCAGTCTTCTCCATTCACACCAGGCAACAGTATCACTTCCTTGAATCTGAGTAGCATCACATAGGGGTACATACATACTATACTACAATACCCCCACAAAAAATGGTTTAACTTCTAATGGATTCTCCTAAGGAACTCTGGAAGCCTGGGCAGAGTGCACTGAATTCTCCTTTAGAAATGCCAAAACGTATCCAGAGTACAGCAATAGGCCTTCTATGGATGGGGAACCTCCCAGAAGTAGTTTACTCCCGCACTCATGAGCCCCAGCCAACATGGCAAATAGTGTAGGACAATGGGAGCTGTAATCCAACTGCATCTGGAGGGCCACAGGTTCCCCATCCCTGATATATACTCTCAAACTGTTGCTTCTAAAATTTTCACAATGCTGAAACACCACCCACTGTTCGGTGGTTCCATTATTACACGTCACAGGTTTGATAGGTTGGCATACTCTCGCCATGGTAGACATTTGTGCGTGGAACTCACTTAAGATGAGCTGGGTTTCACATCCATGAAATGCGCCCAAATGCTCAAAACATGCACTCATCTGTCATATGTTTTAAGAGCTGAAACCAGGGATTCTTTGGAAGATTCCTCCCTAATGCTGGTCCGTTAAGACAGGGATGTGGAAACCTGTGGCCCTCTGGATGTGGTTGGACTCCAACTCCCACCAGCCCTAGCCAGTATCACCAATGGACAGGTATGATGGGAGCTGTAGTCCAGCAACCACTGGAGGGCACCAGGTTCCATGTCCCTAGTTTCCAGCAATTGGCAACTGGTGTTCAGATTCTTGGACCGAAGTCCTTCCTAGCGCTACCCAACAATGCCAAAGATTGAATCTGGGACCTTTGGTCTCCTTATATGTAGGCTGCAGTAGAAGATATTTGACCTTCTGGACTTTCAAAGGTTTTTTTCTATGCAAGAAATGGGGGGAGCCTGAGATTCTCCAGATGTTACTGGATTCCAACTCCCACCTGCCCCAGCCAGTATGACCAAAGTTAGGGCTGTGAGTTCATAAAATTGTAGAGCAGGAAGGGGCAAGGGTATAGTCCAGCCCCCTGCAGTACAGGAATCTTTTGCCCAACATAGGGCTCAAACCCATGACCCTGAGATGATGAGTCTCATGGTCTAATGACTGAGCTATCAATCATGAATTGTAATTCAGCAGCAGCATCTGGAGTGCCACAGGTTCTACATCCCTGCCTAAAGAGGTCAGAATCCATAGTAGCACCATATCCTTGTTAGGACTAGCTAAGAAACAAGAACACCCCCCTTATGATGCAGGCCAGCTTTCCTCAACTTAGAGCCTTCTAGATGTCTTTGAACTCCAGTTCCCACTGACTGTGAGCATTGGCCATGCTGGCTGGGACTAATGGGAGTTGTACTATGAAACACCTGGAAGCACCAGGTTGGGGGAGGCTAATGAGAGTTTACAGTGCATATGAAGTGAAGTTTCCCACAGACATATGCAGAAAATAATTTTTTATTACACTATTTAATGTAAGAGTGCAAATTGGAAGGGTGGTACCTTATTATTTTCCCTCCAGAATCCTTTGCAGTGAAACCAGGACAGCTAAACCCATTTACACGCAATATGGTCAGTTCCTTGTTGGGATCCACGCTAGCTCTGGGAGACTGGGAAGGGTTGAAAGGAGCAGATAAGACTTTGCAAAGCCATCAAGGAAAGGAAAGGAAAGGAAAGGGAAAGGGAAAGGGAAAGGGAAAGGAAAGGAAAGGAAAGGAAAGGAAAGGAAAGGAAAGGAAAGGAAAGGAAAGGAAAGGAAAGGAAAGGAAAGGAGGAAAGGAAAGGCAGCTTTAAAAACAAATCAAATATGGAAGGTTGATATAGGGTGGAACATTTGAGAGATAACAGTTGGTTTCAAGTAGAGAAGGTGATAAAAATTGACACACACTTTTTCCAGTGGAACACTTAAATACATAGTGTTCTCTCCTGCAAACTCCCACACTTGTTCTTTTGAGGACTGATTCAGCTTCCTGCATGCGCCCACCCACCAACCCCACTCGCAGGAAGCAAGCATGCACATTCAATGGCCGCCTCAATATTGTTATTGCAGGAAGGATTGAAGTGCCTGCTGGAAAATTTAGATTTGTGGAATTAAAGTGGATTCAAGCACTCTGTCCTCAACTGCACAGGCTGCCTTAGGAGGGACTGTCCACGTGGCGCATACAATTCTCCCCAGTCCTCAGTATCCGCCACCTGACAGGGGCACACTTTGGTAATCTTTTGTAATATGGCACCGTGTGACACCAAAATTTGGCACCCCAACTGGATCTTCTTAATCATAGATCTTCTCAATTTTACACCCTCTCGGCTTGGCACCCTGGGCAGGGGAACTGCCCGCACCACCTTAAATCCAGCACTGTACCTGAGGTGGCTGGCTCCCTCCGCCTAATAGCAGAGCTGACCCAGCTGACCCAAGACATTGTGCTGCCTGAGGCAAATGGTAAGAAAGCACCTCCCTCCCTGTTCCACCTAGAGAAGCCAACTGTACTGGAGCTGAATCTGATTTTATATTTATTTATTATTATTATGAATTAAATTTGTATATCGCCCTATACCCACAGGTCTCAAGACTGATTTCAACACCAATGACAGGGCAGTATCTGCCATTGCACCTGAGAGGAGAAGCCTGGCTTCTGCCCTTTAGCACTTCACTGCTGCTTCCCACCTTGCACGTGCTGCCTCACTGTGCCTACTAGAACAGCCAGCCTTGATCATCCATGTTCCCACTTGGTGCTAAGAATTTCAATGTGGCAAAAAGTTGACATCAATTTAGAAGGATCATTGGATAGAGGAGAGAGCTATATGTCATGTTATGTACTGAGTTGAATAGGATCCAAAAGGCAGCAGTCTGATTGGTCCTAGAACAATAGGATTCAGAATGCTGCAGTCTGAGGTGGCGGTGTTGTGGAGCTGTGTGTGGCAGTCAGCTCAGCGGGATCCCATCCCATCCACATTGCCAGTGAAATATACTCAGAGTCGAGAGTGGATTTTATGCTCTTTATTCAGCTCATAGTGGTGAGGAGAAAAATGGAAGTTCCCCCAGAATGTCTGCTTTATATACATTATTTACACAGTGGGTCCCACAGGATTAGCTAATTCTGGGAATCACCTGTAGGCCAATCAGGTTGCGGATTCACTTCCACCTGGAGCTGGATTGGGTGGCTCCTGTGGACCAATCAGACTGCTGCATTCTGAACCCTATTGTTCTAGGACCAATCAGACTGCTGCCTTTTGGATCCTATTCAACTCAGTACATAACATGTCATTTCCCCACCACTGGAGAAGAGCCTGATCCTGCTCTTGTACAAAACCAGGAGCCCCAGACAGGTTGTCATTGACAGCCCAATGAGATTCCAGAGAGTGTCTGCAATGCAGAATCTGTAAAGCCCACACAGAACCGAAACTGACTTTCCACACTTCAACAGATGCAACCCATTTTTGAATGTATGTCCCGCTATCCTCCATCAACACAAGTGGGTGTGTCACAGTTGTGTGGGCAAAAGAAGGACAAAATACCTTAGCGTGCCTTTTGGGGAACCTATTTCAAAAGTTCAATCCTTCCCCCACGCACACACATTTGCACTAAAACAGTTTTTGGTAATGTCAGCAAAAAGATGAACAATATAAACATACTTGTAAAAATGGTGCTGACTGGAAAGCTATACCAAAGCAAAGAGGTGTAATTTTAAACAGTTTGATTGGTTCTTGTGCTGTGGATGAAGAGGTAGAGAACTCTGAATGAAAGAGGGTTCCAGGGACTGGCAGAAGACTGAGGAGTGGGGAGATGAGATATGCGGGCAGAAGAGACAGAGAGGGAGCATGATCAAAGGGGGGGGGCATTAATGGGGGGGTTCTGTGCCACCTGTGAGCAGTGGCGTAGCGTGGGGAGTGCAGGGGGGGCCGGCCGCACCGGGCGCAACATCTGGGGGTTAGGGTTAGGGGGCGCAAATCCACGGGTTAGGGGGCGCAAATCCACGGGTTAGGGGGCGCAAATTACTTGCCTTGCCCCGGGTGCTGACAACCCACGCTACGCCACTGCCTGTGAGACAACAGCTAGCAAAGGAGGAAGAAGAGGGTTGGGAACAGGAGACCAGGCAAACCAGAGCAAGCGGGGAAGTAACAGGAGGACCTGGGGCCTGGTGAGCCTTCAGATTTTCTGGAGTGGGTCCTTTCGCATCAGCCAAGGGAGTGGATGGGGAAACAAATACTATTTCCCCCTTTTGTACGCTGGGCTGCTCTCTACACATACCTATTCCTCTTTGTCCAGACAAGCCAAAAGGCTTTATCATTCTTCAAAATACACATTCCAGCCAACCAAAAACACTCAAGCAGGGTATGAGGTAAGGCCATGGCCTGGGGACAGAGGCAGCCTGTTCTGTTATACTGCCTGAGACAAAATGGGAAGGAACGGGCCCCTTCCCCCACCAAAGCCTTGCTTACTGGGGTTGTGCACCTGCCCCACAGGATTCTACCACCCAAGGCAGCTGCCTCAGTCTGACTCATGGGCAGGGCGGCCCTGCCTGAGGAGAGCCTTGAAGGTCAGACAAAGAGGCCTGGAGGGTCACATTTGGTGCCCAGGCCAGAGGTTCCTCCTCACCCCTGCTGTAGACGTTCAAACAAAAAAAACAAAAAAAAAGAGGGAGGAACGATCAATTTAAGATCAGAAAGTTAGTCATATTATCAGAAGAGGAAAAAGTTAGCAACAAACCTTTGCCGGAGGCCCAGCTCCAACAATATTGCCATTGAAATTTACAGCACTTTAATACAATACTTGCTTATTTGTTGTTGCTTTGAGTTCTGTGTTTGTTTGTTTTTGTTTTTACAATGCTGTGAGGGGCTGTACAGATAAAATCTAAGTGATAAAATATGTCATTTTTGTACAAATAGTTTACAAATACATTGCAGAGGAAGCTTTGTTACATTCTGTATACAGGCTGTTTCCACACCAGATTGGAGACTTGGGGAACAATGCTTGTGCAACGTCCTCACTAGCATCCCTTGGGAGAATCAGAGTTCAACAAAGCTAAGAAAATAAACAGATTCTTGCATTTTAAATAGCATCATCATCACATTTGAAGGAAGGTTGCAGAAAAAGTACAACACCCTCACTCATTTCTTTTTCGTACTTCTAAGGTCAAAGCATAAATGCCAACTTTCAGAGTTCTTGGTTTCTATCAGCGCATCTTTTCACCAGTGACTTTTCTTTTTTTAAAAGAAGAAGAAGAAAAAGCATAACTCTTTTAAGAGCACAAAAAAAGGTCTGGGAATCCACCCCCAGCCCCCCGGCTCTCCAAACCATAAAAGCCATTTGCCATAATTTATATGACAATGGCTACATTTCAAAACAAGAGTTTTAAAATCAGGCGTCCAGTGTTTCAACATAGCTTTTGATTGGCAATGAGATGACGTCTTGGTATATGCCTTCATCATTTCATACAAAAATATATTTCAAAGCAACTCCATTTTTTAAAATACAAGTTTATATCCATAGTGGCAAAGATGGATTTTGATGGGAAACAATGAATTGAATACAATCTGTAAATTTACCTGAAACTCCTTTATTATCTCCAGTGTCCAACACTGTGTGTGTGTGTGTGTGTGTGTGTGTGTGTGTGTGTGTGTGTGTGTGGACCCCAAAGCCTGGACATGGCCAACGCTGGGAAAGTTATTTAGTCCTCTTGCCCGGAACGCTGGTGTCATTGACTGGTGTCCTTCCCAACGGGCACTGCACTGGTTTGCTCCACTTACAAGATTTCGAAGTAAACTCTCAACCCTGGTTTCATTAAGCCTTGTAGTTATGCATGGGAGTAGCCAACGCCAGCTGGCCATTGGGTGCCACCTCGTTACCATCGTCCTCCAACAGGCCTGAGACATCAGCATTGGGGATGCTATCATGGTAGCTGCTGAAACTGATGTTGTCCTCCTTGAGCTCAATGGTCCAAAAGGGGGCATTCAGCTTCCTGTTCTGATATTCGCGGTATGTGTAGACAGCACCCACAAATCCCATCAGCAGAACCACAAGGATAATAATGACAGTAAGGATGATGATATTGAACTGGGTCCATGATACATCAGCTAAAGTAGAAGTACTATTGTCAGAGGAACTGATGGGGGAAACTGTCTGTACCATCGGAGGCTGGGGTAACGTGCTGTTGGTGGCTGAGTATGATGTTGATACACTGATGTTTATAGTTGGAGGAGTCAACCCTCTGCCTTCGGGACCAGGAACATATTCTAGAGAATTTTTTAAAAAGGCAAATATGGCAAAGTGAGTGTATTCTTATTATTAAGCATCAAACACATCCATTAACCCACATCACAGCAGGTCAACAGCATTTCCCGGCCCATTTTCTAGTAATTAATAAATACTTACCAATTCAGAAAGGACAAAACAAATAAAGGATGGTTTCCCATCTTTTAATTTAATAAAACTTATCAAACCTTATTTCACTATCACAAATTCTAGTAAAATATCTCCCTCCCACACCTGCCACCCAATTTATAACCTTTCAATT
The DNA here is from genome assembly GCF_964188305.1 of Podarcis bocagei. NCBI lineage: Eukaryota > Metazoa > Chordata > Lepidosauria > Squamata > Lacertidae > Podarcis > Podarcis bocagei. The sequence goes on along the minus strand of NC_138140.1, from coordinate 4,945,694 downwards.
TAGAGCTACTTTGGGAAGAATATTGGTTTTGAAAAGCAGCATACAAGTTGACATTTAATAATAACTCTTTTTAAAAGTGTGTGTTCTCAAGTTTCTGGGATTTGTCATAATTTTTTGGTACATCACTTTCATGTTTTGCTAATGAAATAGATTCTGAAATGAAATAAACCTCAAGAGATCAAGTGACAACGGAAACCTACAAACTTCAAAATAGCATTCTAATCTACATAAGGCATGAATTTCCAAGGGCACCCACACCAGTTTAAATTTTAGCTCTTAAATTCAGTTCACATTTCTGATGTGTTTGATTGTTTGTTTGTAAGAATATCATCACTGTATTTTTTCTGAGGGAAAGGTAGGTGAACTCACCACAAAGTTAGTTAGTTAGTTTATTGTGGGCCCAGTCACAGTGCTGCCACCCTACGCCCCAACTCGGGCAGTGGCTAAATGTAAGAACATAGAATCATAGAGTTGAAAGGTACCCCAAAGGTCATCTAGTCCAACCCCCTGCAAAGCAGGAACCTCAGCGAAAGCATCCATGACAGATGGCCATCCAACCTCTGCTTAGAAACCTCCAAGGAAGGAGAGTCCACCACTTTCTGAAGGAAACCATTCCACTGTTGAACTGCTCCTCCCATCAAAAAGTTCTTCCTGGTGTTTAGTCTCCTTTCTTGAAAGTTGAAACAATTGGTTTCAGACCTGCTATTCTGAGCAGGAGAAAACAAGCTTGCTCTATCTACCATGTGATAGGCCTTCAAGTATTTAAAGATGGTATCATATCTTCTCTTTAGCAGGCTAAACATACCCATTTCCATAACTGTTCCTCATAAGGCTTGGTTTCCAGACCCTTGATCATCTTGGTTGCCCTCCTCTGCACACGTTCCAGTTTGTCAGTATCTTTCTTAAATTGTGGCGCCCAGAACGGGACACAGTATTCAAGGTGTGGTCTGACCAAGGCAGAATAGAGTGGGACTATTACTTCCCTTGATCTAGACACTAGACTTCTGTTGATGCAGCCTAGAATATCATTAGCTCTTTTTTGCTGGGGCATCACACTGTTGACTTACGTTAAGCTTGTGTTCCACAAAGACCCCTAGATCCTTTCACATGTACTGCTAGTAAGCCAGGTGCCCCACATCCTATATTGGTGCATCTGGTTCTTCCTGCCTAAGTGCAGACCTTACATTTGTCCCTACTGAAATTAATATTGTTAGCTTGCACCCAGTTCTCCAATCTGTTACGGTGATTTTGAATTCTGATTCTGTCTTCTGTGGCATTAGCTACGCCTCCCAGTTTGGTGTCATCTGCAAATTTGATGAGCATTCCCTCAATTCCTTCATCCAAGTCATTTATAAAGATGTTGAACAACAATGGGCCCAGGACAGAACCCTGCGGAATCTCTTCTGTTACTTTTTCCCAGGATGACGAGGAACCATTAATGAGTGGGTTCAGTCAACCAGCTACAAATACACTTAACAGTTACCTCGTCCAACCCACATTTTACCAGCTTCCTCATGAGAATATCATGGGGGACTTTGTCAAAAGCCTTACTGAAATCAAGATACACTGTGTCCACAGCATTCCTCTGATCCATCAAGTTTGTAATTCCAGCAGAAAAAGAGAAAAAGATGGGAGGTTTGTCTGGCATGACTTATTTTTGTGAAACCCATGATGGGTCTTCATAATCACAGCATCCTTTTCTAAGTGCTCACAGACCGACTGTTGAATTATCTGTTCCAGCACCTTCCCTGGTATTGAAGTCAAGCTCACTGGTTGGTAGTTACCTGAGTCTTCCTTTCCCCCCTTTCTGAAGATGGGGACATTTGCCTGCCTCCAGTCTGTAGGGACCTCACCTGTTCTCCAAGTTTCCTCAAAGATCATAGACCAGGCATAGGCAAACTCAGCACTCCAGATGTTTTGGGCCTACAACTCCCATCATCCCTGACCACTTGTTAGCTAGGAATGGTGGGAGTTGTATTGGGTATATATCCATTCCAGCACTCCCGGGCTATCTGTCTATCTATCTATCTATCTATCTATCTATCTATCTATCTATCTAATATTTTTTAAAGGTAAGGGAACTCAGTTCTCCTGAGTTCCTGCTCAACCCCCCCCCAAAAAAAACCATCGTGAATATTTGTCAGCATTTTAATGTGAATCTCTCCTAAGAAATTCATATTTTATATATTTTTGAATGCTACACACATTTTTTTCAAGCCATCTTCCCTAACATAATGCATTTCTGTATATTAATTTCACTCCTACATACGTATTTTAGGTGCATTTCTCCCTAAAATGTGCATCTTTACACATACTGTTTGGAGAACTGCAATACAACATTCAGATAAGTGCGAATTTTGAAAGTTAGTTGCTTTGGTTCATGTATTGGTTCAAGAAGTGCAAATTAAGGAGTTTCTAATTGCTGCACACACAAAACTGACTTCTTCCTCCACCGCTAGTTGCAGCCTAAAGCTCTGAGAATAGGAGAGGGTCTTTAAGCTAACGTCAAGTGAAAAAAACAAGTTTTACCTTTCCTGGTGCAATTCGCGCCTTCCGAACGTTTGGCGTAACCTTCCTGGCACTTTTCACAGTGAAATCCTGCCGTGTGGTAAAGGCAGCCAAGGCATTCCCCTGTGTCCAGCCTGCAGACTCTGGGTGACCGCGCTGGGTCGACATTCCCATTGCACTGGCATTTGATACAGAGGCTGTCAGAGCTGTAGTAGCCAATGTCACACTGGTTGCAATGAGCACCGCTGTAGCCAGGGCGGCATTGGTCACAGGTTGGCATGCGGTGACCGGGCTCTACAAGGGAAAGAACACTAGTTACTTCCACTAATGGAACTTGCCACATGGCCACCCTAAGAACACAATCCTAGTCCTGTTTTGTCTTCTTATGCATTCAACCCACCAATTCAGTTTTTGTTGTTGTGGTGGTGGTGGTGGTTGAGGATTATTTTTACCTTCGTTTTGAGGAGGGGTCCACTTTTATTTCAGTGGGCCTCCTAACATAACCGTATCTGCAAGAACTCGGCCATTTAGTGTGGCAATGTCAACACTTTGGAACTAATCCAATATCCTGTTTTCAGTGACCAAACATACACGGGAAGCCAACAACCAGAACTTGAGTGCAGCTCTTGTGATTCCCAGCAACTGGTAGTGTGAAAGCTTTGGAACTTGGGGACTCTGAAGCTTGGCTCCAGATCTTTACTCCCTGAGCAGCTGAGCCAGCTACTGTACTCAGAGGAGGAAGCCACAGGTACCCGTCGAGGCAGCTGTTCAGGAAACAGTGCAACCAAAAGTGGAACTGCAGACATAGTAAGCCATCCTCAGCCTTTCTTACTTAGATGTCTGCCACAGCAGCTCATCATACAAACCTCCAAAGCTTGCTTCTCTTCTTCAGCATGAGGAATTGATCTCTTTGGTAAGCACCAAGTTGCAGCCACACTGTAGCTGTCACCTGCTTCCATTTCCTGTTTTCTCACCCTGCTCTTGATGGATTGTTTAAGCCAGCTTTCAATCCACAGCTGATCTTCTTCGCATTATGCAGAAGTTAGAAGAAGTCAAATGGCCAGGGACTGGACTAGGACCAGGGACTTCAAATCCCTACTTGGCCCTGTGTGCTCACCTTGGACCAGTTACTGTCCCTCAGCCTAACATACCTTACAGGGCTGTTGTGAAGACAAAATGGGAGCAGGATGGAAAGAGATGCATGCATGTCACCTTGAGATCCTTGGTGGAAAGGTGTTTGTAAATGTAGGAATGATACGTCTACCTCTAGCATGCCCCATGTGACCATTGCAGCTCTGCAATCCCATAACTGTTTTAACTGCACAGGTCACATCTACGCCTAGCAAGGTGAGATGCGTTCACCTACAGCCTAGCTTGCTATGGCATGTTAGTGAACCCTAGCAGAATTCTCCTGGGTATCACCATTGCCTCTGAACAACAGATAGTTCTGAAGGGGGCTGGAAGAACTGGCTTTCGAAAGTGCCTTGACAAAATGCATGCAGGGCTGACACTTTCTCCCTGGGTAGTTCCACAGAGCCTCCAGTCTCAAGAGCACTCCACCTGTGAATTAACAGTTCCATGCTGCCAATGGCTATTAGCCACAATGGCTATGTTCTGCCTCCACTGCTGACACTAGAATGCAGTGGCATAGCAGGGGGGCACAAGGGCAGTTTCCCCGGGTGCAAAGTTGTTATGGAGTGCAAAATTTCAACACCTGATGCTGCCTCAAAAGAACTGTGCGCTTCCCCATGCAAACCAGGAAGTGACCTTTCCAGAAAACGGAATGGCTCTTCCTTTCTTACCTCTGCAGCTGCAATCTCCTAGGTGTGTCAGGAGCTGCTAGGCAGTTGAATGTGTATGTGTATGCCATCTGTTTCCTTCCCTCCCAGCCCCCTTCTGTGTGGCCCCAGGCGCTTGCCACCCACGCTACACACTGGTAGCATGTATCTGAATACCTGTTGCTGGGAAACACAAGCTGCCATACTTTCAAGGTTCAGACATCTGGTTCACCACTGTGGAGACAGGATTTTGGACTAGTTGGTTCACTGGCCTGATCCAGCAGGGCTCATCTGGTGTTTTTATGTTGATGTACCATAGTGAAATCCCACAATTTTAGAAAACCATCTTACTTATATGACAGCTGCCAGAGGACACTACAGGGGAGCAAGGACAAAGAAGACACTCATGGTGTCGTGAACCACTTCGGTAGTACTGCCCCTTGCATTTCTCGCATGAAGCACCTTCTGTGTTCCCTTGACAGTCCAAGCAAGTGCCTAGAAAACAAGATAAATGCAGAAATAAAGACAAAGACAACAGCTGTCCGAAGCAGTGGGCGGGAACTCAAAATGACCACAAAACAAGTAGGACCTGCAACAAAATGTTGCAGCAAGGCACACTCCTGTTCTGGCACACTCCTGTACAAGGCACACTCGTATTCCATTCCACACCCCTGAAAAGACAGAATTCTCAGCTTTCATTGGGCTGGGATTTTGGGGAGGGATGTTCTCCCATGTAGGTTCCCCCCATCCAGGATTTTGTGCAGCTCCAAACCATAGGTTCCCCCTAAACCTACTGCTACTTCCCCCTCTTGTACACAGATGGTGACATTTTGGGTACATAAGAAACAGTGGACCCAACAATGAGGATTTAGCCAGTTGCTCACCAGCACTGTTGCCAAGACCATGTGAGGCTTTTGGTGGAGTTGTGTTGGGGCTTTTAGTGGGGGAAGATTCAAGGTCCAACAGATAGAAGAGTACAAAAGGTATCTTGAAGAAAGGCAGGTAGCCAGTTCTATGGCCCCGCCACCCAGCCCTAGCTTTGGGCTGTGTGGACCACAGAATCTGGATTGCGCCTAGAGCAGGCTTCCTCAACCTCGGCCCTCCAGATGTTTTTGGCCTACAACTCCCATGATCCCTAGCTAGCAGGATCAGTGGTCAGGGATGATGGGAATTGTAGTCTTAAAACATCTGGAGGGCTGAGGAAGCCTGGTCTAGAGCAAGGTGACCAGGATGGCAAGGGGTCTGGAAACGAGGGGTTGTAGCCAATATTAGTCCTACTGAGCATAAATACATTGCAATTCATGGACACCGCTTGTGTAGGTTCATTAATTTCAGTGGCTCTACTTCAAGTAGAACTGGCTTGGATGCAACCCCAAGTTTAATGAGGAACAGTTGAGAGCTGTGTATGCTTAGCCCACTGAAAAGGAAAATAAACAGAGAGACTTGAGAGTGGCCGTCAACTATCTTGACGGCTGAAAGCAATGGAGGCTGGTCCATTAGGACCAATAGGTAACTGTCCCACTAACAGCTCAGGGGGTATCCCTGCCCGGGAGCTTTATCTCCTCCTTAGTCTCAGTGTTGCCTCCTGTAGAACTCACCAGGAAAGAAGACAAATGTAGAGCTGTCTCCATTGGCTCTGGCTCTATTTACTGTTGGCAGTACCCAGAGAATTAAAATCAGTATTGGAGCAGATGCTGGAGATACCTTGTATTGAACCAGAGTCGCAGCTCAATGGTGGAACTCATGGCTTGCAAGCAAAAGGTACCAGGTTCAATCTCCTGCATCTCCAGGTCAGGTAATGAAATGCACATTCCCTTCTGGGCAGCCTTCGGGGTGGAGAGCAGGCCAGTAGTAAGTGGAAAGACGCATGTAAATATTGCCTTTGTACTGTAGGGTAGCTTCCACATGCACACTCACACAGCCCTCTCCACCCTGATAAGCAAGAGGCGTAGTCAGAATTCAAGGTAGAACATCAGAGGCAGACCAGAGCCCTCAAGGAGGCAAAGCAGGGCCAGTGAGCAGTGTGACCTGGTGGGAGGGGTGTGGACTGGGGGAGTCCAGAGAGGCCTGGAAGGCCACATACGGCCCCTGGGCCTGGGGTTCCCCATCCCAGATCGATACTATCTGCACATGGCTCTCCAGGGTCTCAAGACAGTTTTATTTCCTCGCCTTGCTTGGAAATGCCAGGGATTGAACCACAGACCTTCTGCAGGCAAAGCAGATGTTCTGCCACTGAGCTACGGCCGTTCTCCACTGAAAATTGTGCTTTACTATGTCCCATCTACTATTGTATTTCAGACCATAATACCCTTATGGGGTTTCTGTAGTGTAAGGATGTTCCTCCCACTGGCACCCAAGTTCTGCTTTCCTCCCCAAAAATCCTTGTCAACACAGGGAAGCTTTGCATCGGTGTGGGGTTTCAGACTAGCATGCAGGAAGGCAGACATGTCCGCTTTGAGCCTTTGACTGTCACTTATTTCTAATAATGAAAAGGGCCTCCATGGTGTCTCAACAGCTACCACAAGAGGGCAGACAACCCACATCTCTAAAGTTCTTGATTTATATTAGCACTGAGCATACATACAAAAGAAATCAGATGGTGCCATAAGGCAGCATAGCTGTCAACTTTCCCTTTTTCTTGCGAAGAATCCTATTCGGAATAAGGGAATTTCCCTTTAAAAAAGGGAAACGTTGACAGCTATGTAAGGCAGTCTATCCCAAAACATAGTGTTGGGTGAAATTGTTTTGATGTTCAGCCATGAGTGTTGCTGGTTTTAAGATTTTATATTTTTTGAAAAGGCATTTTAAAAAATATATTTCCTTTACCTGTTTGCATTGATATAAGCAGGCTTTAGCTAGAACTCAGGCTCACTTTATTGCAGACTAAGAAAACAGACTGTTTAGTACTCAACTATCCTAGACAGAAACAGAAATGCGTTGAGAGTCTAAGGGTGTAGTCCTGCTCAGGTGCCTAATAAGAGGTTCTTTAATCCCATAATGGTCAGATCACTACATAACGTTTGAGGTTTAGTTTTGCTTTTGAGGGAGAAACAGTCTTTGAAACACCATTATTGGCATGCCTAAACTTTCAAGACGTTTAGCTTATTTACTATCTGTTTCCAATTTATCCTCACAACAACCCTGTGATGCAGGTGAGACTGAGAGATGGTGTCTGGCCCAAGTTCACCACCCGGTGAGTTTCATGGCTTAATGTGAAATTGAACCATGGCATCCCAGGTCATCACTCCAACACTCTAACCACAACACCACACTGGTTCTCATAGGCTGGGAGAATATCACCAGAGATCCTTGGAGTGAGCGCAAGAACAAAGGAAACTACTTCATATTGACCATTGGTGCATCTAGGTCAAGCTATCTATACCAGGAGTCCATGGGTGGGTTTCAGGGGGTCCATGAACCGGGCGCAAATTGTATGCAGAATTGTGTGCCCATATATTTATGTACATTTTTCTGGGAAGGGGATCCATAACTTTCATCAGATTCTCAAGGGGGTCCGTTACCCCCCCCCAAAAAAAGGTTAAGAACCATAGGTCTAAACTGAGTGGCAGCAGCTCTGCAGGGTTTCAGATGGAGGACATTCCCAGTGCTTTTTTCAAGGAGGTAAAGGTAAAGGGACCCCTGACCATTAGGTCCAGTCGTGGCCGACTCTGGGGTTGCGACGCTCATCTCGCTTTACTGGCCGAGGGAGCCGGCGTACAGCTTCCAGGTCATGTGGCCAGCATGACTAAGCCGCTTCTGGCGAACCAGAGCAGTGCACGGAAACGCCGTTTGCCTTCCCGCCGGAGCGGTACCTATTTATCTACTTGCACTTTGACATGCTTTCGAACTGCTAGGTTGGCAGGAGCAGGGACCAAGCAACGGGAGCTCACCCCATCACAGGGATTCGAACCGCCGACCTTCTGATCGGCAAGCCTAGGCTCCGTGGTTTAACCCACAGCACCACCTGCGTCCCTTTTAAAGGAGGTACACCACCTCTTTTTCCTCTACACCTTCTCACCACCGTCACTTGCCTGCCCACCTGCTTGCTCCCTCACCCCTGCACCATTGCCACTTACTTCCCTGTCACTGCTGCCCGAGGCTGCAGGCACAACCTCCCAGAAGTGCTTTGACACGACCTGGAAGGTGCTTTGCCAATCGTAAAAAGGTCATGCCCAAACACCTCTGAAAGGCCATGCCTGCAGCCTCAGGAAGTGGTGGAGGAAGAGGCAAGGGGTGGGGAGGAAGGGAGTAAGAGGGAGGGCAAGCAGTGATGGGCATGGTGGGGGCATTGGTTTATACTGGCACATATATTTCTGCACCTATAATCTGCAGGGAAAGCAGCTGCTCTACCCCTTAGCTACAGCCCTTCCGTGCTGAAAATGTGGGTATTACAAGTAGACAAGAGTGCTCCTCCCTTCCTCTCTGAAATACTGGAGGATACACAACTGGATTGTGATGCTGTCTTGTTATTCTTGATCAGCCTCAACAAAACCCTACCAACCTTACCCAGGGCCAACAAAAGCCCGAGTCCCCCCCTCCCCTTGCTTTTCACCTGTCAACCGATCGCAACTCGCAGAATGGTTGTTACACCGACAAGGTTCGCAGGTGGTCCCGTTGAACAGGGAGTAGCCTTCCTGGCACTGGGTGCATTTGGGGCCATCTGAACCAGCTTTGCAGCGGCATCTTCCAGAGCTGTTTAAAAACAAACAAGAACAGAGGCGATGTGAGTCAGGGAAGGAGGAATGATGGGAACCTTTTCGGTACAAGGCTATTTCAGTGAATGAAGGTAGCATGGGAGGAGAGCCAATTCAGCATAGAGATAACAAAGGCTTCTAAATAGTGGGATCTACTTGTCCTTTTTTTGCTAGAAACCCTAACTCCAACAACAACAACCAGGTCAAAGAACCATACAGCTGACAGTCTCCTTGGGGTCAGCTAGTCCATGGGCACGGAGCTCTTTTCAGCCCAAGGGCCATAGGAAGAACCGGCACACCCTCCACAGATAATTTTTGACTGTTGGGCAAGTGCTGTTATGACATCAGGTGACAACTTCAGCTGCCAACTGTTCGTTTGCTAGCAGCATCCTCACCTTACCCACACCTGACATCACATAAGATGTCAGGTGTGCGGCAGACGGATGTAGTTTTGGGGAAAGCTAGCCTCATGGGTTAGAGCCCCCCATCCAAGATCTAATCCAGCCCCCTGCATGCTGGAAGAAAGCCAGTGCTAGAGTTCCTCCAACAAGTGGCTGCCTAACTAGCAACAGCTGGGTGAAGTTGGATGCAAAACGGCAGGCCAGTAGGCAGAGCCAGTCAACTACTCCATCCCATGTGCCACTGACTGCAATAACTTGCACATAAAAGCATCTGCACTGCAACAGAGGAGGGGTTTTTACATGAGGTGCAGAACCCGAACTGAGGTCACAGAACCCCAGCCACACACAAGATCTAGCCCTGGATTTCTTTCAAGCTTCAGCAGCCAGATTTAGAACAGAGTGGAGGCAGGCTGTTGTTGTTGCTCTTGTTAAGCAGATCTAAGTTTCCCCCAACAGTGTGTGTTTGTGTGTGTGTGTGTGTGTGTGTGTGTGTGTGTTTGCAAATATTGGCCTGGTTGGCACAAAGCACTAAGCCAAACTATAGCTTAGAATGATTGAATGAATGAGCAGACAAGCTAGTGTACAGTGAGAAAATCACAGCAACTCCCCTGCTTTTTCTCTTGCTAATGCTGTTCTAACAGGAGTTAAGCCATGGTTTGCCTTAGTACTACAGCCAAATGAGGGCTCATTGTTTGTCTCCCTCTCCAAACAAACCATAGGTTGTTTTAATTGTATTATTTTTTCCCCATAATATTTTTAAAACACTTTTCATCAAAGGTCTCTGAGCAGCTCCCAACAATAATCTAGAGAGAGATAGAGAGATTAAAAGCAGACGTGATGTAAAATAAAAACTAAACTATAAACAGAACAGGCTAGGCTAAAAAACTATTCCAAAAGCCTGGGAAAACAAGGGAATTTGTCGGCACTTCTGAAGGGAAAGAGCCTCAAAGTTGGGGTGCAGTCACCCAGAAGGCCCTGTCTTCTGCTATACTGCAACAAAAGCGAGGGGAGGAGGGGAAACCACCCTGGAACATTTGTAGTGTAAAGTTACAGAATTTAAGCAATAATTTAAGCGGCATGTACTTATTGGAAATGAAGTAGTATGTCTACACTGAAACATTTGAAAGTGTAAAAGGTACTGAAAGTGGGATCCCATATAATTACCCTGATATTATAATAAAGGATGCCTGGAGATGCCCTTATGGCTCCCCTTTGCATAAAGTTCAGGTTTTGGGTACAACACTATTTGAGTGTAGTTAAGAAATAAGCTACATAAATGCAGCCCAATATCACTGAAGCTCTTACGCACAACCATTCAGTGACCAGGTTGTTCACCGGGACAATATGGTTTGAGCATATTACATCAATCCTGGACCAACCACATTGGTTGCCAATTAGTTTCTGAGCCCGATTCAAAGTGCTGGTTTGGGCCTATAAAGCCTAGAATGCCTCAGGATTGCAATACCTCAAGGACTGCCTCCCCCCATATGAATCGGCCCAGACCCTGCAAGCATCAGCTGAGGCCCTTCTTATTTTGCCCCCTTTGTGAGGGGACCAGAGGGCAGCAACATGAGAATGGGCCTTTTCTGCAGTGGCTCCCCACTTGTGGAAAGCTCTCCCAGGAAGGTTTCTCAGGTGTCTTCATTATACACCTTTAGCGCCAGGTGAAAATGTTCCCCTTCCATCAGGCCTTTGGCTGATTGAAGAATCTATGGCCTTTAAAATGTGTTTGTGGGAGGGGGGTTATTGGTAGTTGCTGTTGCTATTATTATATGTACAGTGGGACCTTGGGTTACATACACTTCAGGTTACATACGCTTCAGGTTACAGACTCCGCTAACCCAGAAATAGTGCTTCAGGATGAGAACAGAAATTGTGCTCCGGTGGCGTGGCAGCAGCAGGAGGCCCCATTAGCTAAAGTGGTACCTCAGGTTAAGAACGGTTTCAGGTTAAGAATGGACCTCCGGAACGAATTAAGTACTTAACCCGAGGTACCACTGTATTTTACATTTTATATTTTTATGCTGTAAATCGCCCTGTGATCTTTGGAAGAAGGCTGGCATATAAAATTTCTAATAGATAATAATTATACTCAAAAATAAATCTTATTGAGGTCAGTGGGACTGATTTCCAGGTGAGCATAAGATTGCAACTTAAATAGTCATCTATGTATACATTCCCACTGAGTTCCAGAAGTCTGCATATTTAAATCTCTTTTCCCACTCTCAGGCCAGCCCAGGGTCTTTGCACAACCCCCACCCCCCGATTTTATGTCTCTTGGCTGATGCAAGGCAGAAAAGGAAGTTATTAAACTTTTTAAAGGGGGATCGAGTGCTGGATTTAATGCCCCTCTGGCAGGATGTTCAACTCGATACAGATGGGCCGGGTGTGTGCAATAATTAAAGCTTTCAAGCAAGGCAAGAGGTTTTGCCTCTGGTCAGTAAAGCTTCATGAAAACATCCTCTTTCATAGCTCTCATATTGGAAAGGTTCTAGAAGGCTTTTCCAAGAAAAGGTAAACAATTTAAATGTGCCCAAACCACACACACACAGACCCTGCTGTTAAGAAGCTGATTATGGTGTTGGAGAGGAGGAGAAGGAGAAGTCGGGGCATTTCCCCCCCCCCCTTAAGACAACAAACTGAATTCACTTTCCAAGCCAAACTTTTTTCTTATTTGTTTTTAATTCCTTTTCTTTTTCTTCTTGCATTTTCATGAACTCTTGATTTTTTCTTATTGTTTCTTACTGCTTTTTTCTGTACTTTTTCCTGTACTTTTTCTGTATTTTTATGACTGCATATTTTATTGTTGCATTTTTACCCACATATATCTGTCATTTTAATGTGCATCTATTGTTGCATTTTTTACCATTGCCATTTTAATGTCTTTATATTACCTTATACAATATTGTGGTTTTAAAATTGCTCTAAGCTGTGCTGAGTGGTGCAGAGGAGCGAGACTGAAATTTCTTTATCGGTAAAATAAATAAAAATATGGCTATTTTATTTCAGATTGCATGAAGATTCCAATACTACCTACCTACAAAGCACAGTCTCACTGCCTGTGCATGACATCCCTGTGCATAACAAATCACTTGCTAGGAATGCAAGAAGGCAGCTATTTCCCTTCCAGCGTATGACCATCACAATCAGCGCTGTTTCCATTCTGCTGCACTTCAGTTTCCACCAAATACTACATTATTCACCTTGCTCAATCAGTTGATTGATTTTTAAAATTTGAAATCATTTCTAAACCGCACATATTTTTTTTGTAAAGCTCTTACATAACAATTCACACAACTTACATCAGAGCTTTCCAAACTTTTCAAGTTGGTGACACACTTTTTAGACATGCATTATTTCATGACACAGTAATTCCGTTTTAGTAGCAAACCTGAGGTTAAACTAACCCCTTTTAAGGGAGCATTTGCGCAACACACCAACACACTGCAGCTGACACACGAACGTGACGCAACACACAGTTTGGAAAGCTCTGACTTACGTAACTTACATTCATTCCAATTTAAGGGAAACATCAAACCAATGTTTTTCAAAAACATTAATAGTGTATATTTTGTGGACTTAAAAAACCCACAAAGCTGTGAGTCAATCTTATTTATTTGACTGATTTCCCTTTCTGACCGCTGACAAGTGCACGAACTGCAGCAAGTTCTGCTTCCTTTGAAGTTTTTGTCAGAATTCTCCAACATCCCTATCACTGAGAACCTGAAGAGCTATGCCCGGGAAGAGTTGTCAATACAGGGCTGCAAGGACAATTGGTCTATCTGGAATGAGGCAGGTTGAGTGCGTTTCGAGCCTCCATGCAATCCAGATGGGAGAGTGTGTCTCACTCACCCATCACTGTGTCTCCCATGATGATTATGATGATGATAATAATAATAATAATAATAATAATTATAATTTATTATTTATACCCCGCCCATCTGGCTGGGTTTCCCCAGCCACTCTGGGCGGCTTCCAACAGAACACTAAAATACAATAACCTATTAAACGTTAACAGCTTCCCTAAACAGGGCTGCCTTTAGATGTCTTCTAAAAGTTTGGTAGTTATTTTTCTCTTTGACATCTGGTGGGAGGGCGTTCCACAGGGCGGGTGCCACTACCGAGAAGCCCTCTGCCTGGTTCCCTGCAACTTGGCTTCTCACAGGGAGGGAACCGCCAGAAGGCCCTCAGCGCTGGACCTCGGTGTCCGGGCAAAACGATGGAGGTGGAGGTGCTCCTTCAGGTATACTGGAATGCTGAATGTGGCTTTACAGAAGACAAATTTCGCAAAATAGGGGCTGGCCCTAGTAAAGAGAGAGCTGGTGTGTATGCCTGTGAGTAATGACCAAAGGAGGCTTTTCTCAGGTTCAAGGAGCCAGGTGACGGGGGGAAGCCAACTGTTTTCTTTCTGCTTCACAGACACTTCAGTGGCAAGAATAGGGGACATTCAGTAAATCAGTCATGGAACCTGCAAGATGGGGAAACGGACCGGGTGTGATGTTAAGAAATGCACACCTATTGCTTGAGTATACCAAGGGAGGAAGCGAGGGAGGAAGGAAGGATGTCTTTTGCCCCCTCCATCTCTTCTCTTAGAAGGATCTCAAAAAACCCATTCAATGAGATTTAATGACTGAAACGTAATCTGCCTCCCCAGTCTTACAGAACAGTTCAGCAAGTCCACAGAAAGGGGACTGTACAAGAGGGTTCCACAGGGAACCATCTATATTCACCAACCTTTAAACTGAGCTTTAATGGAAACACCACAACCTGTATGTTGTTGATTTTCAGGTCAATTAATCTGGATGTGAGATGGGAAAATCAAGACAGCAGAAATGCCTATTAGCAAGGGAGGGGGGAGGGTTTCAGTTTCCCATTGCTCCTCCCTGGCCCTGTCTTGGCTATTTGAAACCATCTGAATTTAATAACACCTTCTGTGTTCTGAGGAAGTGCTCCCCCTCCCCAAGTCCTTGCTCCTGCCACCCCCAACATTATGCAATCTCAGCAAAGCCCCCTTTGTGGTGTTGGGGGTGGGCCGGGGAGGGGAAGGGCAGGAAAAAGGGCAGCTTTATTCCCAGAAAACACTGGGGCATTGTACACATAACATCCCCCGCTTTATGCCACTGAATGGAATCCGTCTGCCTGAAATCTATCGGAGGAGCCTAAATCCTCAAGAACTCTGAAAAGGCATTTTGTGAAATGTCAAAGCACCAAGCGTGTCTGCTCAAGATTATGATGCCCACACCATCGCGTTCTGCCATTCTGGGCCAGCTCGTTGTCCATGTGAATTCCACCATGCGGATTTTCAGTGGACAGGGAAGAAACAAAGACATTCATATTTTATTTTATTTTGCCATCATCAAGCCAGATCAGAAGAGGAGAAAAGCTTTGCATAGCCTGCACAACAGTAGGCCTTCAGGAAAAGCAGAGTAATTTCAAAATCTGTGGGTTGTATCCAATGCTAGACCTACTCAGAGTAGACTGACTGGAAATAACAGGCACTGCAGACTTAGGTCTTTTAACTTCAGCAGGCCTACTCTGAGTGGACCCTAACTGGAGACAGTCCTACGGGTGAAATTCAATATTGCACTCATTCTATTAGTGCAAGCCTTTCCACTTGCCAGTTGGAAGGATCCCCTCTCTATTCCCCACCCCAGGGCTGTTCTAGAGGTTCTCCTAGGCTCCCCACCCTTAGAGCTGATTTGGAGTGTCTGTAGCGGTGGGGGGAGAGGTGGAAAAAGCCCCATTGTGCTAGCAGGATTTTTTGCCCTAGCTTCTGCTGACACTACTATTTAGTTCATTCTGGCCCTGAGTATTACTAGGTTGATTAATAGAACCATAGAACTGTATGGCCTTCTCAGCAGTGGCACCCACCCTGTGGAACACCCACCCATCAGATGTCAAAGAGATAAACAACTACCTGACATTTAGAAAACATCTGAAGGCAGCCCTGTTCAGGGAAGTTTTTAATGTGTGACATTTTGATGTATTTTTAATCTTTGTTGGAAGCTGCCCAGAGTGGCTGGGGAAACCCAGCCAGATGGGCGGGGTACAAATAATAAATTATTATTATTATTATTATTATTATTATTATTATTATTATTATTATTATTATTATTTAGAGCTGAAGGGATCCCGAGGGTATTCCAATCCAATGAATGATCCCCTGTCCAATTTGAAACTATACTGGACCCTGCTTAGCTTTTGTTGCTGCTGTTCCCCTTGGCTCTGTCAATTAAAGTTGGATAACATTTCTGAATCAAGAAGTATCATTTCGTTCTTCGCAGTCATGCGCTCAGGTGGTGCTTCACTCCTGCTTGTAAGATCTTTCAAGAGGGTGCAATAGTTGTAGTAGTTGTTCATCCCACATCTAACAACTGCACTGCTTCCTTGAGACCCTCATTCTCCCTGACATCAGAGGCTACCCTCATGGAAATGGAACACAGTGACAAATTCCATGCAAGTGGATGGATCTGTTCCATCTGTGCAAGGATCCATGCACGGCAAAGGAGTTTGCGGCTGGCATAGAAGGTGACCTATATGTGCATGTAGAGACATAGGGGTCAGAGAGGGAAATTATTTATTTGGCCAATGGGATAGGGAGGAGGAACCACAACTGCGCATCATTGCTATTCTAAAAAGAAGAATGATAAGCTTTATACACACACAAATTAAAATTTCATTCATTTTTGTTTTTAGTCCAGCCGCACAAACCAATCTCTTTTTTTAAAAAGCAAAAACAACTCAGGGTGCAATCTGTCCCTTCCCATGGAAGAGGCAGGCTGGAGGGTCGATGGAGCTGGACTCTCCCCCACCCCCTTCCTGCCTGGGTCTTGGTCTCAAGGGCACTTGCGCACAAACAGAAGCAAATAGAAAACCATTCATTTTCCACAACTGCCTTTCTTGCAGCTGAGCAAATTTAATTGCGCTGTGCAAAGACGCCATTTACGTACTTGGGGAGTGGGTGAGGCCCTGTTTGCTGAGGAAACCAGAATCCTTGGAGCGAAGTCTCAGGGACTGGCTGGATGAGGAAGAGTGGGAGCAGCCCGTGGTCCAGGGGGCAACTGTGGGGCCTTTGATGGGACAGGGAGGAATCATCAACAGAGAGTGAGGGTGAAGGGGAGAGGCTTAAGGTAGCCACAGAAAGAGCAGGGGCTCTGTCTCCTGCTCTGCAATACAGTGGTACCTTGGGTTAAGAACTTAATTCGTTCCGGAGGTCCGTTCTTAACCTGAAACTGTTCTTAACCTGAAGCACCACTTTAGCTAATGGGGCCTCCTGCTGCCGCCGCGCCGCCGGAGCACGATTTCTGTTCTCATACTGAAGCAAAGTTCTTAACCCGAGGTACTACAGTGGTGCCTCGCAAGACGAAAAGAATCCGTTCCGCGAGTCTCTTCGTCTTGCGGTCTTTTTGTCTTGCGAAGCAAGCCCATTAGCGGATTAGCGGATTAGCGCTATTAGCGGCTTAGCGGATCAGCTGATCAGCGGCTTAGCGGATCAGCTGATAAGCGGCTTAGCGGATCAGCTGTTAAGCGGCTTAGCGGCTTGGGGAAAAGAGGGGGGAGGAAAAAACCCCCGCAGGAACTCGCAAGACATTTTCGTCTTGCAAAGCAAGCCCATAGGAAATTCGTTTTGCGAAGCACCTCCAAAACGGAAAACCCTTTCGTCTAGCGGGTTTTCCGTCTTGCGAGGCATTCGTCTTGTGGGGCACCACTGTGGGTTAGCGGAGTCTGTAACCTGAAGCGTATGTAACCTGAAGCGTATGTAACCCAAGGTACCACTGTACAGTCCTGATTTGGCTCCTTCCCCTCCCTCACTCTCAGCACAGGAACCAAGAGTTGAGAAAAGGCTGGAACAATTAAGGAAAGCGGAGTCACAGCGAGGAGGGAGGTATAAACAAGAGGAAGGAAGGGACAGGAACTTTAGCTTCTGCAACTGACGTGCTTATCTGATGGATGTGCCGTGTGCTGACTCCTTGGTTACTGAGCAATAAAGTTAATTACCGCAAGCACTGTGCCTGGTTCTGCTCACAGCATTGGACAACAGGCGGAGGAACAGCCTGACACGAAGCGGGCAAAGCACTTGAGGCCGGGGGCTGAAGGAAGGTGAGCTTATGAACGCTTCTCCTTACCAGCTTACACCTCTCGTCTTCCTTCCCAACGGAAACCAAGTATCAAGCAGGTATAGAATCACAGAATTGTAGGGTTGGAAGGGACCCCAAGGGTCATCCAGTCCAACCCCCTGCAATGCAGGAATCTCAGCTAAAGCATCCCTGACAGATGGTCCTCCAACCTGTGCTTAAAAACCTCCAAGGAAGGAGAGTCCACAACCCCACAACCCCCGAAGGGAGACTGTTCTACTGTCAAACAGCTCTTACTGCCAGAAGGTTCTTCCTGATGTGTTTGCATATGTCCTCTCCATCAACTGTAATCAAGCTTTAAATCTGGGGGCAGGGTAAATACTTTGGGCCTGAGGGCCAAATCCAGACCCCCTAGGCCCCTTAGTGTGGCCCTTCGAACTCTCCTCAGGATACAACTCTGCAGCATAGTGGAGCCTCTGTTGGGGTGCACTGCAGCTGCGGATGTGATTCCGGGGTGCATCTGCAGCCACAGCAGGCCCCAAAAGAGGCTCTGCGAGGGAGTTGGAGGCCCCTGCCTCGTGGCTGTCACGGCACTGGAGAATGGTGACGGGTGGAGGCTGAGCAGCACGTGCGTGTGCAACATGACATCATGTCACGTCGTGTCGCACATGCCACTGGGCACCCACAGTCTGGGGCCCATGTCGGTGCCTTTGGACTGGAGCGTGTCCTCAATGGGGGCTCTTGCCTCAGTGAGTATCCAGAGTGAGTGTAGAAACTTTCCAACTGCACGAAGAAGAAGAAGAAGAAGAAGAAGAAGAAGAAGAAGAAGAAGAAGAAGAAGAAGAAGAAGAAGAAGAGTAGTTTGGATTTGATATCCCGCCTTTCACTCCCCTTCAGGAGTCTCAAAGTGGCTAACATTCTCCTTTCCCTTCCTCCCCCACAACAAACACTCTGTGAGGTGAGTGGGGCTGGGAGACTTCAGAGAAGTGTGACTAGCCCAAGGTCACCCAGCAGCTGCATGTGGAGGAGCGGGGAAGCGAACCTGGTTCACCATATAATGAGACTACTGCTCTTAACCACTACACCACACTGGCTCTACTACACCAAAGGCAAAATGTGCATGTTCACCTTTGATCACTGGCATGTGGCCCTCAGAAAGTTGCACAGAAAGGATGTGCCCCTCGGGCTGAAAACAGTTCCCCACACTTGATACATGCCCTCATTCTTCCCAACTGTAATACAGTGGTACCTCGGGTTACATACGCTTCAGGTTACGGATGCTTCAGGTTACAGACTCCACTAACCCAGAAATATTACCTCGGGTTAAGAACTTTGCTTCAGGATGAGAACAGAAATCGTGCTTCGGTGGCAGCAGCGGGAGGCCCCATTAGCTAAAGTGGTGCTTCAGGTTAAGAACAGTTTCAGGTTAAGAACGGACTCCGGAACGAATTAAGTACTTAACCCGAGGTACCACTGTAAAGCCTTTCAGAATATGTATAGCTGCAAGGTCAGGAAAGAATCCCACCCACCTTCCCGTCATTGTTTGCTTTCATAGAATCAAAGAATTTATAGAGTTGGAATGGATCCCGAGCGTCATCTAATGCAGGAATCTCAAAACTAAATCCACCATCCAATTCTAAAATCATATCGGACCCTACTTAGCTTTACTAACAGTTTTAATGCTCCACCACCAGGAGGAGTTTTGATTGTTGTTTTAGCACAGCAACACTGTATTTTAATTATTCTAATCTAAGCCACTTTGAGTAGCACATGAGCATTAGGAAGGGCAAGGGTATAAGTCTCTAAAGCGGTGATATAGTGGAGCGAGAACAAAGACAAATGCAGTTCCAGGAGCAATGAATATGATGTGCTGGGGAACCAGGGAACAGCTGGACCCTCCTTGCTCTTGGAAGTGTATAAGGTGATAATGAGGGTTTCAAGTTTCTTTATGACAAATTTGCATAAAGTCAGAGAATTAGAAAAATAATCAAGCAGCATCTAGATCAGTGTTTCCCAACCACTGTTCCGCGGCACACTAGTGTGCCGCGAGATGTTGCCTGGTGTGCCGCGAGATGTTGCCTGGAGGGAGGCGGGCGAGTCGGGCGGCGAGAGGCGGGGCGGCGGCGGCGAGGAGAGGCCGCCCAGCGCGGGGCTCTCGCCGTCTGCCTGCCTGGCTGCCTGCGAGCTCGGCGGGCAGCGCCTCCGTCCGCAGCGCCCGCCTCGCGGCTCTCATTCCCTGCCCCTGCCAAAGCTCACCCAGCCAAGCCGCGCTCTCCTTCCTGCCTCGCTTTGCTGCCTCCTCCCCCCACCCCCAAAGCTTGGAGATTCCCCGGCAAGGGGGAGGGAAAAAATTGAAACTTACACTTTCGTGCGTCCCTCCCGGCGTGACGCTGCGCGCTGACGTCACGGGGCTGTAATGGTGGTGTGCCTCGATATTTTTTTCATCAAACAAGTGTGCCTTTGCCCCAAAAAGGTTGGGAAACACTGATCTAGATACCTCTTTCCTTTGATGGGCTTCCTATTTCATGCCAGCAGAACAAACGACACTTACTGGCAAGATAGTTTGTGCTTCTAATTAAAAGCTGGATATTTCAGGTTTTGTAAAACTCAATGTGCTTTCCAAGATGAGCCTATGCCAGGGGTCAGCAACCTTTTTCAGCCATGAGCCAGTCCACCATCCCTCAGACCATGTGGTAGGCCGGACTATATTTTGGGGAAAAATATGAACAAATTCCTATGCCCCACAAATAACCCAGAGATGCATTTTAGATTAAAGCACACATTCTACTCATGTAAAAACATGCTGATTCCCGGACTGTCCGCGGGCCGGACTGAGAAGGCAATTGGGCCGCATCTGGCCCACGGCCCTTGGGTTGCCTACCCCTGGCCTATGCAGTTGGAGGTGAACCCCACCAGGAAGTTTGGCACACGACTGCAGTTTGCTAATCCTAATAAACTGGATATTATATGACCTCATTCTGCTGCACTTTTGGGGGAAAGATAATAATGGATCAACCACTTCTTCCTGTGGACTCTTCTTGGAAATGTGGTTATAGGGCATGACATTATCTCCTGCACATCAAGATTTACAACTACACTGCAGTTCAAAATAAATGAAAGTCACACAGGCTGCATGATCAACAAATAGATTTCTTACCAGCCTCTCACCATAATGGGTGGGGTGGGGGAATTACAAAAATACCACATAAAAATCCAGTATCAAAATCAGTTGAAACTGCTTACAGTCAGAAGAATGGGGAATAACGATGGAATCTGAAACCTTTCCCCAAACCTTTGCATCATAATAATAACTTAGACTAATGGGATGTAGAATAGAAGACATACATGCATGAATGTATGCATCAGGTGTGAAAAGGCCAGAGTAAAGAAGGGTACCCCCAGCATACAATGAAAGCTATACAATGAAGGTTCCAGACACGCCCTCGAGGGGAGAGAATGCTTATCTAATTATCTTATTCTGAAAGAATTAGTAGAAAATGTGGCTTGTCTAACTCCAAAAAACCCACAAACACACACACACCCCAAAACAAACATCTCCTAACCATAAAAAGAGAATATAGGCAAGAGGTGTCAAAAGATGTTGAAATGAAACCTGGACAGTGTACAATACAAAGGAGATTCCGCTATAAACAGACATGCAGCCTCTCACTCTCCCCATAATTAGTTGGTCCAAGCTGGCGTTTGATTGTAGCAGCAGCAGTGGCCATACATCACAGCAGCTTGTCAGGTCAATGTTCATTTCACGCCTCAACCCAATCCTCGGGGAAAGGATTGAGTTTCCCTCTCACAAACCGCATTCTCTACCACACGGACTCTGTTAATAATTAGCTTATCAGGGCGGTGCGAGTGATAAGACTCTTTTGGTCAAGGATGCATGACCAGGACTAGAGTGGCAATACATGGATCCTGCTGATGCTCAGAGTGCAGCTCCTGTCCCCAGATTTTGATCACAGCGATATCAATGAGAGTTACAACAGGCATAGGCAAACTCGGCCCTCCAGATGTTTTGGGACTACAACTCCCATCATTCCTGACCACTGGTCTTGTTAGCTAGGGATGATGGGAGTTGTAGTCCCAAAAAATCTGGAGGACCGAGTTTGCCTATGCCTGTTTTAGCTCAACAGATTGATCGTAATCCGTATTCAGGCCAATGTGTCTTTTCAAAAGGAGTCCAGAGTGACAATTTATTTGTAAGGTACAAATCACCTTGTATGGTACAAATCCATTTTCTTTGTCACTTTTTATTGGTTCCACCTCAAATCTTTTTTCTCTCCCAACAGTGGCTTTCCTATGCAGGTTAAAAGATATACAGTCGCATCTTGGTTGTCAAATGCCTTGTGACTCAAAAGTTTTGGCTCCTGAATGCTGCAAACCAGGAAGTGAGTGGTCCGGTTTGCAAATGTTATTTGGAACTCGAACGTCTGAAGCTGCTGCAGCCAATTGGAAGCCATGCCTTGGTTTTCAAATGTTTTCAGAAGTCGAACCAACTTCCAGAACAGATTCCGTTCGAGAACCAAGGTACGACTGTATATACTCTACTTATTGTCTACTGAGTTTTGATATTATCATGAGGGCTTTATTGTTGTTTTTGTAAGTCATATGCTTACATTAAAAAAAAAATCAACAGAATACAGTGGTGCCTCGCAAGACGAAAATAATCCGTTCCGCGAGTCTCTTCGTCTAGCGGTTTTTTTGTCTTGCGAAGCAACCCTATTAGCGGCTTAGCGGATTAGCGCTATTAGCGGTTTAGCAGTTTAGCGGCTATTAAAGGCTTAGCGGCTTAGCGGCTAAAAGGCTATTAGTGGCTTAGTGGCTTAGAAAAAGGGGGGGGAGCGAAAAAAATCACAAGACTCGCAAGACGTTTTCGTCTTGCGAAGCAAGCCCATAGGGAAATTCGTCTTGCGAAGCGCATCGAAAAATGGAAAACCCTTTTGTCTAGCGGGTTTTTCGTCTTGCGAGGCATTCGTCTTGTGGGGCACCACTGTACCTACAAATAAATTATTAATAAGTAAGATTTCCCCTCCCTACAAAGGAACTCTTTAGCCGTGGTTCCTGAATTGTAGGGGTTGGACTAGATGACCCCCAGGGATATTTTCCAATGCTGTAATTCTAGGGCGGGGGAATAAGCATAGCAAGGAAGCAAGACCTCTCTTGAACACCAACACACGGTCAAAAGGGAAAGTACAAAGCTGCTGGTGGGTGATGCTCGCGTCACCCCATTCCTTACTTGTCGCAGGACAGGGATTCGGAGCCCTCGGAATAGCAGCCGCACCAAAGGCACTGCCCACTTGTGGGGTCTGGGTAATAGCCTTCCCCACACCCTTCGCAGTGCAGACCCACGTGTCCAGTCCGGCATTCGCACTGCCCTGTCGTGGTGTTGCAGTCGCTCGGGCCAGTGCTCCCAACAGAACTGCAGTTACAGATGATGAAGTCTGCAAAAGGGATTGAGAAAAGGAAAGAAAAAGGAATTAAAATGGAGATCTCGCTCACACCCACACACGGAAACAGGTTCACATTAATCATTTATTGGTTGTGCAGGCCGCCCATAGAGTAAATTAACTATATCTCCTGGGACAGAGTTCAGCAACCTTTTTTTTTTCTTTTTTTCTTTTTGGCCTGCAGGTATTTTTGTTTGTTTGTTTGTTTGTTTTCAAAGGTTTTATTAAACCTGTGTCATATCCTGTAGGCCCGTGAAAAGCACCTTGAGCTGAAATAGGAAGTAGAAAACAGAATCACACTCCTTAAGTTCCTCCTTCCTTATCAGGGGTTCAGGGGTGGGGAGACCATCACCCTCACCACCCACTGATCAATGGGGCAGTGAGCATCAGTGGTAGGAGAGAGGGGCACTCAAAGGCTTTGGTCCATAGGCTTGCTCTGGAAGATTAGCAAAAATATGCATGGTGTGCAGATAGAGGCTTGGATGTCTCCTGCCCCCTCACCTCCACTGTATTATTTAATTTTGCCACTTTGGTTTCAAACTTATTTTTTGATGTTCCAAACCCCTAGCTGTTTTTTTTTTAATTTTTCTTTCCATAACCATGGCAGCTAAATAATTGTGTTTTTTTAAAGGAAAAGTAATACACACATCCAAGACATGCAGAAAATATTGATTTTACAGCTGTTCCTTTGTCATGGGCTTGGTAGAAACCATTAAGTGGCTCATGGGCCTCTCATGATGTATAACTTTAATCATAAAAACTGGAAAAATACTGCCCCCCCCCCGCCCTTTTAAAAAGCCACCATACTTGGAAAACCAGAGATGTAATAGAGGAAACACAACCCCAGGACTATTTTCACTGCAGGAGCAATCAAAGAGCTCCTTTGTAATTGATAAAACCTCGTTGCTCTGACAAATTGGGGTGATAACAAGTATTTCATGTTCTTTTGTGACATAAAGTATAAAGCCAGGGAAGGCTGCCCCACCCCCCACCCAGGTTATCACAGTGTTAAGGAAAATTCTGGGGTGAGTAGTCAACAGTTCAGCTCTTCGGGGTACCAGTCCCCCGCAGGTCCATGCGGTCAGTAAAAGAAGGAAATTCCAGCCAAGAAATTTGGAGCAAAACAGCAGTCAGTAGACTTAGATCCTTTATTGTTGCGCAACAGGTTCAACAGCAGCGAGAGAACCCAGAGCATGGGGCGACATTGACTTTTAAAACTTCCCACCACATCTCAGAATACAGTTCGCATAGCATCATTGATACATCATGTTTACATCACTGACGTGTCACCAAAGGGGAGGGGTAGACAGGGGTTACACTGGTTCAACCTTGGCAAACGTGTCCAGACGAGTCCTTGGTCCAAGATTAGCATAGGCAAAACATGTGGGGGCAAGACTCAGGTATAACATTAGCATAGGCAAACACCTCTGAAATCCCACCACCCAAAATACAATACAGTGGTACCTCAGGTTAAGTACTTAATTCGGTCCGCAGGTCCATTCTTAACCTGAAACTGTTCTTAACCTGAAGCACCACTTTAGCTAATGGGGCCTCCTGCTGCCGCCGCGCCACCAGAGCACGATTTCTGTTCTCATCCTGAAGCAAAGTTCTTAACCCGAGGTACTATTTCTGGGTTAGCGGAGTCTGTAACCTGAAGCGTATGTAATCTGAAGCGTCTGTAACCCGAGGTACCACTGTAGAACTTCCTTTGCATGTCTGGACCCCTAGGCAAGTCTGGTTGGTGATGGGATTAGGCTTTCCTTGGCCAAAAATCAGCTCAGCAGTTGTCACCTCTGGCCACTTCCTGGAGTCCCTTTTCAAGGGCAAAATAGCATCGGAATGGAGGAAACTGGCAAAGGAGTTGATTTTATCTGATTTTTAAAGCTAGGTAACTTCCCTGAGCTGTCAAGTTGAAAGGATACATTCAGGCATTATATTTCTGACATTTAACAACTTTAAAGATGTAACAACAGAAATCACAGAATTGTAGTATTGGAAGGGACCCCAAGGGTCATCCAGTCCAGCCCCCTGCAGTGCAGGACTCTCAGCTAAAGCATCCATGGCAGGTGGCCCTCCAACCTCTGCTCAAAAACCTCCAAGGAAGGAGAGTCTACAGCCTCCCAAGGGAGACCGTTCCACTGTCAAACAGCTCTTACTGTCAGCTGTCCTTCCACTCCCATCAGCCCCAGTGAGCAAGTCCAGTGGTCAGGGACAATGCAAGCTATACTCCAACAACTGTGAATAGCTCAGTCGGTACAGCATGAGACACTTAATCTCAAGACTTTGGGTTTGAGTCCCACATTGAGCAAAGATTCCTGCATTGAATGGGGTTGGGCTAGATGACCTTTGCAGTCCTTTCCAACTCTACAATTCTAACATCTGGAGGGGCACCATGTTGGCTATCCCTGGCACAGAAGCCAGAAAAAGCAAAAAAAAAACCATATTTTTTTGCTCTATAAGACTCACTTTTTCCTTCCTAAAAAGTAAGGGGAAATGTGTGTGCGTCTTATGGAGCGAATGCAGGCTGCGCAGCTATCCCAGAAGCCAGAACAGCAAGAGCGATTGCTGCTTTCACTGTGCAGCGATCCCTCTTGCTGTTCTGGCTTCTGAGATTCAGATATTTTTTTTCTTGTCTTCCTCCTCCAAAAACTAGGTGCGTCTTGTGGTCTGGTGCGTCTTATAGAGCGAAAAATACAGTAATTATGCAGCGACTAGATACTTCTTCCCTTCTCTTTGATGGGGTTCCTGCACTAGCAGTTGAAATGAAAATATTATTTACATTTCTAACTTAAAGTTTAGGGTCTTTCATTGTGGTGCCACCTACTAGCTGCCATTCCAAACCTATTAGACAGGTATCCTTTTTGAACTGCTTTTAATGCCTGCTAAGACTATTTTTGTTTAGGCAAGCCTACCAAGACATATAATTATATCATTATTATTTCCCCAAAAATATCTATTAATTTTACTTGTGTTTTGATCATTTTAATATGTTTAACATATTTAAAGTTTGTTCCTGTTGCTATTTTTAATAGATATTTTATACCATTTTATGTATAATCTCCCTGGGAGATTTTAGATATACGTTTTTGTTTAAAAAAAAAAGGTTGCTATTCAGCTGGCTGAAGATCTTTTGCTAAAGCTCAATGTTTGTTTTGCAGGATTAACCCATAGAAACTGAAGTAAGCACACCTGATTTCAATACAGTAGTTTGCTTATGCTGCAAAAGGCAACAAGGGTTGCCAAGCATTTTAGGCATGTGGACACATTTGGATTTTTAAGCGACTGCCAAGGGCACCATCATTTATGGTCCCTTCTCTTCCTCAACCTCCAGATCACACAAACACACACCCGAAAGCACAACTCGTGGAAACTTTACTTTCCGAAGGATCTGAGTGAAAGTCAGAGCCAGTAGAATTAATTGGAGCCTTGAAAACCCAGAACTGAAAGAGTTTCATTTGTCCAACTTCCTCCTTCAGAAGGCACAGGGGCGGTTGCCCCAGACACAAGATTGTTAGGGGTGAAAAATCCCAACACCCGGTCATAGCCAGGATTTATTTTGGGGGGGCAGGGCAGGCTTTATGTTAGGGGGGCAGAAGTGAGTTATCTGCGATGAAACTGAGTTAGCTGCATGCTTCTATAGCTGGCCTCTGTCGAAAACGGCTTCTCCATGCGAACCAGGAAATGACCTCACCAAACAACAGAACAACTCTTCTTTTCTTATCTCTGTGGCTGCAATCTCCTGGGTGACTGCTGCTAAGCAGCTGAACGTGCATGCGTACTCCACCGGTTTCCCTCCCTCCCACCTCCACACAGCCCTGGGCACTGGCAACCCACGCTATGCCACTGTATTGTTGCTCCTCAGCAGCTAACTTTAAGAGGTATACAGTGGTACGTCAGATTAAGAACTTAATTCGTTCCGGAGGTCCGTTCTTAACCTGAAACTGCTCTTAACCTGAGGTACCACTTTAGCTAATGGGGCCTCCCGCTGCCGCTGTGCCGCCGCCACACAATTTCTGTTCTCATCCTGAAGCAAAGTTCTTAACCCGAGGTACTATTTCTGGGTTAGCGGAGTCTGTAACCTGAAGCATCTGTAATCCGAGGTACCACTATACTACCTCTGAACCTAGAGGTTCTATCTAGTGATTATTATAAGCAGCTATAGATGGATGCCTCCTCCGTGAATTTGTCTAATCCTCTTTCTAAGAATTTACTGTGTTATGAAAGAGGAAATTGGAAGGGACTATGAGGGTCATCTTCTAGTCCAACTCCCTGCAATGCAAGAATTGCAGCAAAAGCATCCATGTCAGATGGCCAACCAAGCTCTGCTGAGAAATCTCAAAGGAAGGAGAGCCCACCACCTACCAAGGGCATAGAATCAGCTGTATGGTTGGAAGGGACTCTGAGGGTCATCTAGTCCAACCTGCCTGCACTGCAGGAATAATCTTATCGTGGGGCCTCTGGCTTTCAGCAACACAGCATCCCATGGGACTGTGTACTGAGCAACTAGAGCAAAGAGAGGTGTGGAATCTGCTGCTGTGATTGGCTGGCTGTTTGAAGCCTCCCGGTTGGCCGGCCCAGGTAGAATCATAGAATGGGAGAATTGGAAGGGGCTCCATCTAGTCTAACCAGCTCAAACACAGGAATCTTAACTCAAGCATCCATGACAGATGCCCATTCAGTCTTTGGTTAATAACTGCTAGTGAGTCACAGAACCATAGAATTGCAGGGTTAGAAGGGACCCCAGGGGTCATCCGTGACAGATAGCTAACCTATCTCTTCTTAAAAACTTCCAAGAAAATGCTATTTTCTTCTTCCTCCTCTCACTTATCTTCCATGATTTTTAAACCCCACCATTCAGAGAGGACGAGTGCCTGAAATAACGCCTTGCTCCAGTTTAGCACCTTGTATATAACACCTCATTGAAAAGCAACTTAACCAGTTTGCCCCCCCCCCCCCGCCCGGCCTTATTGATTCATATACCGCCTGGAAGCTTCCAGCTGTTGAATGAACTACATTGCTTTTTTTAAGATGAGGAAAAGATTTGCTAGTTGGTGGCTGCAGACACACACAGCAATGGGGTGGTGTGGAGAGAGACAAAGAAACCATTGATAGCTTGAAGTGAGCTCCTGGCTGCTCCCTTTTGCAAGCAGGGCTCACTGGCAGCACCGATCAGCTGCTTGACACTGGGCCTACCATAATGGGCTGCACTAAGGAGTTCCCCATAAGGAATATTACAGCCCCTTCCCAGCAGTCAAAAGTCGGCCCACAGCAGCAGGGGGAGAAGGATCCAGCCCACTAGCAGGATCCAATTCCCTTCTTGTGCTCTAACTGTGCCCTGACTGAAAAAGAAGTACAGTGGTACCTTGGGTAACATACGCTTCAGGTTACAGGCGCTTCAGGTTACAGACTCAGCTAACCCAGAAATAGAGTCTCAGGTTAAGAACTTTGCTTCAGGATGAGAACAGAAATCGTGTGGCGGCGGCGGCAGCGGGAGGCCCCATTAGCCAAAGTGGTACCTCAGGTTAAGAACAGTTTCAGGTTAAGAACGGAGTTACAAAATGAATTAAGTTCTTAACCGAGGTACCACTGTATACTGTATTTATAAAGTGACAGGGCTGTGTTCATTGTACCTCTGAGTAGCGCATTGTGTGGGCAAAAATGGCCTATTTGCACAAGTTTTTTTCCTCCACTCCTCCACCCTGCAAACCCCCCCCCCCACTAAATCTGTTCTGGGGGCTCCATAAGTCCCTGCCACCCCACAACCCTTCGGAGCAGATAAGGGGATGGCCCAAGGCAGAGGGGCAGTGTGTGTGTTAATGTGTCTTTTCCCTGAAACGATTGGGTGGCAGTTCATGCAGTTGGCAGGCCTGCATCAATCTGTGTTCCTGCCTCTTTGCCTACTCTTAGATATGGGAGCCATTTTGCGTGATGTCATGCAACTGCACCTCCCCTTTGCAGCCATTTTGTGACTGGCACCCACGATACTTTTCTCAAAATTTCAAATGTGCCCCCTGGCCCCCCCAAAAAGCCCCCTGGCAACTCTTGCTTTATTCACTTAACAGCAGTTTAATTCAGGAGAGCACCTTAAGGGAGCTGAGCAAGTTCAATCTTGTTGCTCAGCCGTGGAGTTTCCATTGCAAAGTGCTGGTGCGACGCAGATCTATGACGAATCCAGTGGACACGCAGAGATGTAAAGAATTTCACCCGAAAGCCATTACAGTCATAAAATCATAATGCCTGTGTTCTGCCATTAGATTTGCTCATATTACTTTGGAGGCATATTAAAACTACAGAGTTAAACAAGCATTAATTGGTAATTTCTTAATATCTGTTTGCATCAATACTGGAAAAACATTGTAGGAAACGAATCCTTCCTTCATTAGAAGGCGAGGGAAGATTTACTGCATGTAATACTCACATATAAAAGTGTATGCGATAAAGCACTCTTGACAAAGCTAACATATTGTGAAAGAGACATCAAAGTATATGAACAAGTCCCACCCCGCACCCCGCCCATCCACTCATGGAATCTGGACACTGCTGGGAAAAAATAATAGGAGCACTTCTTAAACCACAACTGATTTTTTTGTACACAATGGCATTGTATATCCATCTAAGTTCTAGAACAGACCCACTTAAATTGATGGGTTTTAGTAATGCCCATTAATTTCAATGGATCTTGTCTGAGCAGACCTAGCATTGGCTAAAATGCCATATTTATATTTATATTTATATATTTCATGTGTAAACGTATAAATGACATACAGTGGTACCTCGTGTTAAGAACTTAATTCGTTCCGGAGGTCCGTTCTTAACCTGAAACTGTTCTTAACCTGAAGCACCACTTTAGCTAATGGGGCCTCCTGCTGCCGCTGCACCGCTGGAGCACGATTTCTGTTCTCATCCTGAAGCAAAGTTCTTAACCTGAAGCACTATTTCTGGGTTAGCAGAGTCTGTAACCTGAAACGTATGTAACCTGAAACGTATGTAACCCGAGACACCACTGTATTTTATTCCTTTTAAGATGATTTATCTTTTTAATGTGGTTTTTTTTTTTTTGTGTGTGTGTGTGTGTGTGTAGGGACAGGGGTGGCGCTGTGGTCTAAACCACAGAGCCTAGGGCTTGCCGATCAGAAGGTCAGAGGTTCAAATCCCCGCGATGGGGTGAGCTCTCATTGTTCAGTCCCAGCTCCTGCCAACCTAGCAGTTCAAAAGCACGTCAAAGTGCAAGTAGATCAATAGGTACTGCTCTGGCGGGAAGGTAAACAGTGTTTCCGTGTGCTGCTCTGGTTTGCCAGAAACGGCTTAGTCATGCTGGCCACATGACCCGGAAGCTGTCTGTGGACAAACGCTGGCTCCCTCGGCCTATAGAGAAAGATGAGTTCGCAACCCCAGAGTTGTCCGCAACTGGACCTAATGGTCGGGGGTACTTTTACCTATATATGTATATGTGTGTGTGTGAATTTTTAGTAGCAGCACTATACTTTCATTGTGTTTAGCAGTAACAGTGCATTGGAGGAAACAAATAGCCTTTTTCATTTGAAGGTAAGACTTTCCATATAATATTACAGTGGTACTTCAAGGCTACAGGGTTAAGAACTTAATTCGTTCCGGAGGTCCGCTCTTAACCTGAAACTGTTCTTAACCTGAAGCACCACTGCCACTTCATCCTGAAGCAAAGTTCTTAACCCGAGGTAATATTTCTGGGTTAGCAGAGTCTGTAACCTGAAGCGTCTGTAACCCGTGGTACCACTGTAATCAATATGCTTTTTAAAAGGAAAAATCTGACCCCTCTTTTCATTTTGAACTGTTATGATTTTTGTACCTCTTTTTGATAATCCATTATGCTTTTCATTCTCTACCAGATAATACATTTAAACAACAAACAATAATGATGGTAAAAAGCTTTACGTAACTGGGCAGTGTCTTTTAGCTCTTTCAGATCCTTCCAGGACATTCTTCCCAGCAATCTAGCAGCAACTCACGAAAGCAAGCTGCTGCCCCCCCCCCCCGGCTCCCTGCTTTAAACATTATATGTCATCGACTTGTCTTGCCAGCAGTGCATAAGCTCCTCAATAAATGATGATCACAGGGAAAACCTTCCAACTGCTGACAAGGCATCTTAAGAAACTGAAGACAGAAACAAACCATTCCCTAAATTCACAAAGTCAATGAGATCATCATCAGCTCTTATCTCCTTCAGTGGCTTTCTCCTAGGCACAACTACATCGGGTTAAGCCCCAAGGAGCTCAGGGAAATGTGTATAGCATCTATGGATGCTATTTTTATTTATAACCCGCCTCTCTTCTGTCAAAAAACTGAAGACATTGTGCACATGGGTCTTCACCCACCCAAGGCCACAAGAGAGCCAACTCCTAGGGCAGTGGTGGCCAAACTTGGCTCTCCAGCTGTTTTGGGACTACAACTCCCATCATCCCTGACCACTGGTCCTGCTAGCTAGGGATGATGGGAGTTGTAGTCCCAAAACAGCTGGAGGGTCAACTTTGGCCATCACTGCTTTAGGGGCTGAGGGGTATTTGGCTCCCCCAATAAAATATTTGAGGGGGTCAGCCCCCCTCCCAAGTTGATGTACATTGTCATTCAAATGGGGTGTATGCACTATGTCATGTGATTGATTATGTGGGGTGGGTCTTACCTGTCCCGTCCCCCCATTTAATTCAAGTTGGCACCCCTGCAAGGCCTTGAACAGACCTAAACCTGCCTACTTTGGGCAAAGTGGCAACCTCTCTTGCCCCCAGGCCAATGTATGCAAAAAGACATTTCCAAGCTGGGGAAAGTACAGAAAAGAGCAAGCAGAACGATTGCGTGTTGAGATCCTGCAGCCACCCCCTCATTGGAATAACTCACACAAGGACATGGATATAAGGTTTATGTTATTGGGCAAATTTTGGCCACAACTTTATTGAAATTAAAGAATGTGAGCGGTATTGGCTTAGGCATTGATTGGACCTGACTATATCTGACTCCTGCCCATTGTGCAGGAAGTCCCAGTAAGGGTAAGCCACCGGTAGGGGGAGCCCTGTCGATGCGAACCAACTCAAGCTCCCCCTGGTGCTCCCGTCGGGGTCGTGTCAAGGCCTTAGCCCCCCAGCCGGGCTTCAGACTAGATCAACACTCCCGGGTTCCTTTAACAGAATACCCTTAAGCATGGAGGGGCAAGTGATGGCCAAACCTCCCCTCCCCCACACAAGGTCAAACAGCCAAAGAGGAAGTCCTCTGGCTCGCTCCTCTGTTTAAATGGCCCCGGCCACGACTCTGATGTGGCCGGGATCCCCCAGGCAACGGGGGACACTCCCCACTCCCGTGGGGAGTGGGTGGCCACGTGGTCCACTGCAACTGCTCCCCACTGGGAAGTGGAGCGGATTTGGAGGAAGTGAGCACACCAGGAGGCTGGGGAAGAGATTGTCGGTAGTGCTCTAACAGTACCAATCAGATTCCTGTGGGAACCTTCCCTACCTCACTGTCTGTTTATAGAAGTTTTAATTGTATTAGTACGGATATTTCCACCAGCATGGGTTCATTAGGAGGAAGATGCAATGTGTAATCTATCTAACCTCAATAAGTAAAAAATGCAAAAGAGGTTTACGGGTGGAAATGTATTTTTTTTTTTTAGTAATGTCTTGGAAAAACAAGTTCACTGATAATTTCCATTCTTCTGCTGCTTTCAGTTTGCTATGGCAGTATTCCTTTATGCTCTTTATCTTTGGTAAATAGAAAATACACAGGTCTGAGCTCCACTGATGTGGTTCTCAAGGTTGAAATAGGCTCTCCACCGTGGCCTAATTTAAGCAACCATTTACTTCCCACGAGGCCGAGTATTGGTTTGTAACAACCGAGTTTGGAAAAGCTGAACTACCAACGGTGGGGTGGGCAGAGGGTTAAATTCTCACAGATCCTATCATGTGTAACCATAAGCTTAATCATCTGGTGTTCTCTCCATCTCCATCTTCTGATCTCCATGTACAGCACTGCACCACAAATCTATGACCTGCTCCTTTTTTCCTCCTTTTTTCTGTTTTTTTTTTTTTTTTTTTTTTGAAGTGGGAATACAGAAATAAAATAATAATCTAAAAATTCAGCACGAGCTGCAAGTTCAGCATAAAAGCATGCAAATTGCCGGCTGCCTATGCAAAGCAAGCAGATTTGTACAAAACATATTGAGCAGCTGCCTAGTTTAATCTAGAGTGCAGCATGAAAAGGCAAACCTTCCGAGTGTCACACTCAGGCTGATTCCTCTTTGATAGATGATAGATAGATAGATAAAATAAAAAATAGACATATAATAATCCTCATCTCTAAAGGCAAAAAGTGGTGAACCTGCAGCAAACCCTTAGTGAATTAGTTGCTGAACTTCATGTTGCCCTCGGGTTACAGACGCTTCAGGTTACAGACGCTTCAGGTTACAGCCTCCACTAACCTAGAAATAGTACTTCGGGTTAAGAACTTTGCTTCAGGAGGAGAACAGAAATTGTGCTCTGGCGGCAGCGGGAGGCCCCATTAGCTAAAGTGGTACCTCAGGTTAAGAACAGTTTCGGGTTAAGAACGGTTCTTCAGAACGAATTAAGTTCTTAACCAGAGGTACCACTGTAGATGGAAATGATGGAGGGATGATCTAGGGATGGCGGGGCAGGAAACAGGGAGAGGAGGGGCAAGTTTAAAAAGTGGGTGAACTACCCCTTTTTGGCTCTGGCCCACCCACACTTTGCAAAAGGCAACATTTCATACTGCAGTCAACAGATTTATTTTACTTTAATTTGCTTGACTTGTGATATTTATATCCAGTCCTTTTTTTTCTGGGGGTACGCAGGGGTACCTAAACATTTTGTGAATCTAAGTTTGGCCTCATTGAGGGGGCAGTATTTCAATACGACTAGGGAAATGAGAGTACCCCTAAACATGTTGTTTGTTTCTTTTTTAAAGAAAAAAAAATCACTGTTTATATCCCACTTTTCCTCCAAAGAGCTCAAGGTTCTCCCCTTCGCCGGTTTATCCTCACAACAGCCCTGTAACATAAAGCAGGCTGAGAGACTAACTGAAGGTCACCTAGTGAGTTTTATGGGCATGGGGGGAGGGGTTTGGGACCATAGATTCCCAGGCCACATTTTCAAGTGCTCAAAGTGCTTGACAAGTATTATCTTCCAGGGTTTCCATATTTCAAAAAGTGAAAATCCAGACACAAAAGTTTTTGAGCTTTTTTGGCAAAATCACAAAAAAACGACATTTTAAAGCTAGAAGGCCAAAGAATTGATGCTTTTGAATTATGGTGCTGGAGGAGACTCTTGAGAGTCCCATGGACTGCAAGAAGATCAGACCTATCCATTCTTAAGGAAATCAGCCCTGAGTGCTCACTGGAAGGACAGATCCTGAAGCTGAGGCGCCAATACTTTGGCCACCTCATGAGAAGAGAAGACTCCCTGGAAAAGACCCTGATGTTGGGAAAGATGGAGGGCGCAAGGAGAAGGGGACGACAGAGGACGAGATGGTTGGACAGTGTTCTCGAAGAGACCAGCATGTTTGACCAAACTGCGGGAGGTAGTGGGAGACAGGAGTGCCTGGCATGCTCTGGTCCATGGGGTCACAAAGAGTTGGACACGACTAAACGACTAAATGACTAAACAACAACAAAGGAAAATTGGCGAAAATGACACTACCAACCCAGACATTGTGACAATTTTCGCCCAGACTTCCAACTGCAGTTTTCCAGGTATGTCCAGAAAATTCTGGACATATGGCAACACTAACTAAACCTGTACAGGTTTCCTTTGTTGTTGTTTAACCGTTTAGTCGTGTCCGACTCTTCGTGACCCCATGGACCAGAGCACGCCAGGCACTCCTGTCTTATTATCCCCATATTGCCCACAGGTGACTGAGGGCCCATACAGGACAACAACGGAAAGAAGGATTGATTGTTCAACCTCTCTAGGAACTGTAGATCTGTGAGGGTAATAGGGGGCCTCCTGATGACTCTCAGCACCCTTAATAAATTATAGTTCCCAGAATACTTTGGGGGGAAGCTATGACCTTTTTTTTTAAGGGACACAGTTGGCGCTGTGGTCTGCCTAGGGCTTGCCGATCAGAAGATTGGTGGTTCAAATACCCACAACAGGGTGAGCTCCCATTGTTCAGTCCCAGCTCCTGCCCACCTAGCAGTTCAAAAGCACGTCAAAGTGCAAGTAGATAAATCTGGTGGGAAGGTAAATGGCGTTTTCGTGCGCTGCTCTGGTTCACCAGAAGCGGCTTAGTCATGCTGGCCATATGACCCAGAAGCTGTCTGCAGACAAAGACCGGCTCCCTTGGCCTATAGAGCGAGAAGAGCGTGCAACCCCACAGTCGTCCACGACTGGACGTAATGGTCAGGGGTACCTTTACCTTATGACTTTTTAAAGTGGTATGATGCTGATTTAAATGTGTAGTGCAGGTGGGCTCCCAGTTCTATCAGAGTAGGTTCATATATAGCAAGCATGTGGGGTGCAGTAGTTAAATTGCTGGAATAAGACCTGGGAGAGACCAGGGTTTAAACCTCCATTCAGCCATGAAGGCTGCTGGGTGGCTTTTAGACCAATCCCGGTCCTTCAGCCTAACCTACCTCACAGGGTTGTTGTGAGGATAAAATGGAGGTGAGGAAAGCCATATACTGTACATCACCCTGAACTCGTTGGAAGAATGGTGGGATATAGATCTAATAATAAATATATGGATAAAAATGCATCGCTATCAATGCAATCAGATTACCAGAGGTCTCAAGTTGTGTAGCACAATAACAATATTTTTTTCAGCCTCCGTATGACCCACGCAGACACGGACCCAGCTCATATGCCCTCGCAAAACTTTGCTCCCACTTTTGTGAGCACCCAGGTGGCAGTTTCAGGCTGACTCAGGACCAGGTGTTGAAGGCAGGAGAAAACAGTCAGCCTCAAGGCACTTTTCACCTGCTGACTCTGCAAAAAGATTATCCAAGCTGTTGAAGGTGGACATGCATCAGGAGACGCCTCATGTCACTCTGTCAAAAATGGATTTGCCCAACAATGCCTGAGGAACACAGCAATTGTTTGGGGCTGAAGAGTCAACATGGAACACTGCCTTATACCAAGTTAAATTAGCTCAGGACTGTCTACGTGTGCTGTTAGGGAAGGGTAATACCTCTGGTGGTGAACACATCATGCTCCTTCTGGGGTAGTTTGTCCACCTTTGGTCCTCACCCTGCACTCAGCTCTGACCTGTGGCTTCTAGAAGCTGTCACCATGCAACAGTGACCACACCCCAGGAAACAGTTTCAACTGGCCAGCCAAACCAGGTGAGGGTAGTCGATGGGTCTCAAACCTTCTTTGAGTTAGGGGCTTCCTCTGAATGCAAAGACAGGCTCTGGCAGATTGAGCAGACAAGACTAATTTTGAGTCCAACGGTAAAGAAGGCGGTTTCTGCATGTGCTTTAGAGGGAAGTGAGGGGCAGGTGGGGTTTGTCAACCTGGGAAGGTAACACATCTGGGAGAAGGAGGGAAACTCTGATCCTAAACCTCCACTGCTTTGCAGGATATATTTGAGAGGTGAAAAGGCTAAGGAGTAAACCCTACACAAGTCTTGAGTAGAGTTCCGAAAATGGTTGGATGGAGCATTGAACGCCTCCTTCTGGCAACTCCCACAGTCAAGCTGGGGTCAAACGTCTTGCTCTGCTTTCCTTTGCACCCCAGCAGCAAGGCCGAGAGGGAGGTCTGGTCATCTGGGCAGTCCAGGACCTCCATGCACATTGCCAGGCTTGCACCCCAGAGAGGTCACTTCCATACTGCTAACACAGTGGTTAGACTTCATCCCTGGAGGTGCACTCCATTGTCTCAAGACAGATAGATGCCAACAACTCTCTACACTGATTGGTTGTCCAGGGTTCCAGGCAGGGATTACCGTATTTTTCCATGTATAAGACTAGGGGGTTTTTTTACCCAAAAAAATGGTTTAAAATTGGGGCTTGTCTTATACATGGATAGTGCTGAGAGGTGTTTTCTTAATTTGGAGTCCCCAAAATAGGGGGCGTCTTATACATGGGAAAATATGGTAATACCCTATTCAGAGATATCAGAAATTGAACCTGTAACCTTCTGCATGAATGGAAGTGCTCACAGGAGCTCTAGAAACATAGGAAGTTGCCTTTATACAGTGTCAGGTCCACCTAGTTCAGTATTATCTGCACAGGCGGTTGGTGGCTCTCCATGGATTCCTAGGCCCACCTGGAGATGCCAGGGATTGAACTTGGGACCTTCTGCATGGAAGGCAGATGCTCTCGCACTGAGCTATGGCTCTCCCCCAAACATAACTGGTTGTCTTCTGCACAGCCAATGCACGTGGAATCTCACAGCTACCAAACTCCCTCTTGAAAGGGCACATTCAAAATGAACCTTCGCCAGCAGGGTTGTGGCTGACAGAACGCGTACAAAAGGTCCCAAGTTCAAGTCCTGACCTCTGCCGCTGGAAAGAAAGCAGGATAAGAAGGACATCCAGTTGACATCCTGGAGTGCTGCTGCCAGTCAGAGCACATGATGACACTGAGCTGTGTGGGTAGACAGTCTGACTCTACCCGAGGCAGAGTCTTAAAGTTGCAGACGAAAACCTAGGAGGTTAATCTGCTGGATGTCATTTAAATAAATTAACTGTGGGCTTTTAAGTCCCGTTGTTCTGTTGCAGATATAATTAATGCAAAAGCAGCACTGAAAATGGAGAGTCCAGCAAACACGATAAGGGGATAAGGCAATCCGATAAGTAAGCATGTTGAGCAAAATAATTAGAGGAACAGTCCCTAGCCAACAGAGCAGGCAGAATTCAGCAGGATCTCAGCTGTTTTTGTACTCAACCAAATGCAGCAAAGCACTGCAGAATGCAAATAGAGCTGTTCTGAAGCAAGCTATAACATACTTCTAAATATATATACTGTATATACTTTATTTAAAACATTTTTAGCTCACTTCTCAGCCTCGCCACCGGCAAAAACCAGGTTTCCAGAGCAGCTTACAAATATCAATAATAAGACCGTGTCTGATCTCATGCTTAGAATCCAAAAGACATAACACAAAAGGGGAAAAAATACTGGGATGGAGGAGAGGAAGGTTGTTTGCAATTCTAGTCCTATTCAGAGCAGACCCATTGAAATTAATGGAAATTCCTAACATAGGGTCATTAATTTCAGTGGGTCTGCTCTGAGTAGAACTGTGCACATACAACCGTCAGGCAACAGTCCTTAGTTGAAGAGTTTTCCTAACAATCAGATGGAATGGAAAGGAGTTCACAGAGCAGGTGCCTCAGCCAAGCCAAGGAAGTGGCTCTGCTCCCCTTTCTCCCATCTGCCATAGTCTGAAGGAACTTCTGCTATTGGATGACAGCGGAATCCCTACAGGCTTGAGATGCAGAAGCTTTCTCTTGCACCTGGAGTTCATACATCTCCCTGCGGATGAATGCCCTGTAACATCTCTTTTCAGAGGGGCTGGGAAATGGGCACATTCACCTGCTTTCTGCCACACATCATTGTTTTAGGGCAACGATGCCCTAAAGAACACATGTGCTATGGTCAGAACGCTGATGCCATGTGGTAAATACTATTTTTACTTTATTTATTGCATTTATATCCTCCCACCTTTCCTCCAAGGAGCTCAAGGTGGTAAACATAGTTCTCCATCTCCTCATTTTATTCTCACAAAAACCAGGTGAGATGGGTTAGGCTGAGAGAAGACAGTGACGAGCCCAAGGTCACCCAATGAGTTTCATGGCTAAGTGAGAATTTGAACCCTGGTCTCCTAGGTCCTAGTCCAACACCCTAACTACTACACCACCACTGGTTCTAAAGTGCATAGGGTATGTGGAGGGAGTCTCAAACCAGACACACACACACACACACCCGCCAGCAGCCATTCTTCAGCACTGTGTTTTCTGCACCACCACTTGTTTGATGTCTCAGCAAAACATGTAAATTTAGGCCTTGTGGCTCAAGGATGCCTTCTAGGTTCACTCTGCGCCTCCAAACCGTCATCTGACCCTATGACTTGAGCCATCCCAGCCAATAAAGAAGCACCAGGTCTTCTATAAAAGTGATCTACTTGTCATGATGATCAGGGACAAATAACTCAGGTTGCTTTTAGCTGAGTGGACTGCGATTGACCTTGCAGTATGTCTGGCATGACATACTGTCCCTCACAAGCCAAGAGCTTAGACAAGGCAAGACATCTGCCCATGCAAACCTGCATAAAGTGGTTGGTTAGTGCACAGCTATGGAGGAACAGCTGGATATAAATGTAATAATGAAGTAAAGGGTTGTATCCAACTGAGACAGACTCAGAGATGACCTGTTGAAATGACTAGGCCAAAATTAGTCAGAGTAATCTATTTCAATGGGTCCTAAGTCGGACTAGCACTGGAATAGCTTGACATTCTTCTGACCACAGCCAGTTCCCTTCATCAGACTTCAGTCTTAGCCCTTTTTCTAGATTCTAGATTCCTTCATTGCAGGGGGAAAGACTAGATGACCCTTGTTCTTACCTCCAACTTTACAATTCTATGTAGAAAAGATTCACAGAAGTTTCTAGCCCAGGGAGTTTTTTAAAACTAGGTTAAAAAAGAAAAAGAAAACAGTCCAGTTTTAGCTTTTCTTTTCTCTTTTAAAGCAGCCCGCTGGCCCTCTTGTGAGATCATCTTGTGTGGAGAAATGAAAAGGAAAGCTTTTATCTGATCTGCTGCCACTATAATACTTGTTCGAGAGGGCTTTCACTCCCAGTCTCACCAGTCCCCTTGCTTTGTTACTCAACAAGAAGACTTTCCAAAGCAAAAGGAGGACAAAGAAGACAAGGAACATGAGTCATCTAAACTGGTTCCAGCAAAACTGAGACCCCTTCGGTTCCAACATATTGCTAAACTGGGTGTTCCTTTTCTTTCTAACCCTCAAGTGTGGTGCACGCAAATAAAAAGAATTTTGAGCAACCAAAATAAATCTAGCTTGCCTTGAATTGAAATGAAGGCATGAAATGCTCTCCCTAGAGGGGCCTGTCTGATGCCAGCATTGTCACCATTTCACAGCTAGGCAAAGGCATTTGAACAACACTGATGGTATGTTATTAAATCTGTCTTTACGGGGTTGTATGCAACTAAGTTCTACTCACGAGTACACCCACAGAAATTAATGAACCTAAAAAAGTCATGCCCAAAGCAACTCCAAAAACCAGCCAGAATGTGTTAGAATTGCTGTTGCGGCACTATGTGTTGTTTTGTGCTGTATTCTGTGTTTTATTGAATTTGTATGTAGCCATTTTACTGCATTTTAAAAAGAGAGAGTCATACCCAGTAACCTCAGTGGGTTTAGTAGCATAGGATTAGATTCAATCCAAAGCATTGGATACAGACGCTTCAGGTAACAGACACTTTAGGTTACAGACTCCGCTAACCCAGAAATAGTACCTCAGGTTAAGAACTTTGCTTCAGGATGAGAACAGAAATCGTGTGGCGGCAGCAGGAGGCCCCATTAGCTAAAGTGGTACCACGAGTTAAGAGCAGTTTCAGGTTAAGAATGGACCTCCAGAACGAATTAAGTTCTTAACCCGAGGTACCACTGTACTGCCTTTATATAAGTTAGTAGGGAGGAGGATAAGGACAAAACTAGAGTTGGTTCTACCTGTCATTGGCTCTGGCTCTGGGTGCAAGTTTGGCCTATTCTTGGCCTTCCAGCTGTCTGCCCTACAGTCCCAATGGGCCCCAGCTGCAACTGAAGGTCATGGAACCCCCATTTGTAGGGGAGGCAGTCAGGGAAGAGGTTTCAGGAAGTATGGAAACCAATGAGTGGGGAACATGGAGACAAAGTGGCTGGAAGGAAGGAGGCAGAACAGAAATCAGAACGGAAAAGGGATGAATGAGCCATTCTCCCCATTACCCTCCAACATTTGTCCGATGAAAATAGGGACATCCCATTTCATAATGAGTATTTTACTGTTTATGCCACACCCATCTGGCTGCGTTGCCCCAGTCACTCAGGGCAGCTTCCAACATACATAAAAACATAATTAAACATTAAACATTTTTTAAAAGAACTTCCCTATACACGACTGCCTTCAGACTGCTTGGGGGCTGGATAACTCCATACCCTCCAGCATTTGTCCAATGAAAATAGGGACATCCTAAGGAACAGTGAGACATTCCAGGATCAAAATAGAAACCGGGATGGTTTCTCTAAATCAGGGAATCCTGGAAAATAGGGACACTTGGAGGGTCTGTTCTCCCTAAGAACTAAGCTGGGGAGGAGAACAAAAGCCTGGTTACATTTTACCCCTTCCCTCCATCTAAGACACACACAGAAAACCCAGACCACGAATCTTGCTGAGATTTTCCCATGCCCTCCTTCTGAAAGTCCTTTGAAAACTGAGGGAGTAAAGCTGTATCATAAGGGAGATGGAAAAGGCATCCAGCCTCAGGTAAGGCAGGAGTGGTATTTCCTGGGTGCTCTCAGCTGATTGGCCCATCGAAAAGCCCTTCTGCTTGCCTGGGGTCCCCCTCTACAGCATTGCTCACCTAACAATGAATCCCATGCAGATCACACTATTTCCAATATGTTTACCCAAGCAAATTTGGAAACACA
This sequence comes from Podarcis bocagei, assembly GCF_964188305.1. Classification (NCBI taxonomy): domain Eukaryota; kingdom Metazoa; phylum Chordata; class Lepidosauria; order Squamata; family Lacertidae; genus Podarcis; species Podarcis bocagei. The sequence goes on along the minus strand of NC_138140.1, from coordinate 4,904,160 downwards.
GCCAAGTGCCAGAAAAACCAGCCATGCCAGTTTCATACTGCCCAGCCATGTGATGCCGAAGAAGCTCCTTTGATTCTCCATCCGTTGACGGAAGCTCACACCAATCAACTCACACGTGCAGGGAGCTGGCATGGAGATTTATTGGGCATCCACTGTGTAATTATGCACTTGGCATTGCTCTTTCAACGTCAGCCACTGGCCCAGTGACAGAAGCAGCGCCAGCTGCTGCAATGCATTCATCCCCTTTTCTTTCTTTTTGCTGTGTCACTGCTTGAGCAGGAACCTGTGCCAAAAAAATGCCAGGACTATTTTACGCAGTAAACCGAGCACTTGGGAAGAGTGCAGAGAGGGACTCTGGAGACCAGGCATCTCCCCTCCGCCTCCTGGATCTGCAAAGCTTGTAGAAAAAGCAGAGCGGGGGGGGGGGGATGGAAATTGCAGCAGCTGCCTCTTTAAAGCATTGGGGTGCAATTTAAGTTGTGCTCTCTCTCTCTCTCTCTCTCTCTCTCTCTCTCTCTCTCTCTCTCTCTCTCTGTGTGTGTGTGTGTGTGCACGCTAAAATAAAGGCCTAAACGGCCAGGATCCTACATATCTAGGATGGTAAGGATCTAGTACTTTTTAATTTTTTATTCCAGAAACCAATCATTTTCTGCACCACTAACCCAAATTGTGCAGAAGCGGAAGCAGAATTTTGGCAGCTTGCATCAATTATGCAGCTTGGTTTGTTTCAGTTCAGCTTTAAAAACAAAAGAAAGAGGAAAATAGAGGCTTAATAAGAAGCCTCCGAAATTAATAAGAAATCCTCGACTTCCTTCACAAGACATGATTATTGTTACTAACTAGTAATATTTGTTGTCCTTACCTGCCCTTCTCCATAAGGCCCTAGGGTAGGTTACAGCTGTACAAAATACAATGTTAAAATCAGTTAAAACAAGGACAGGGAGGGTTGTCTCCATGTTCTATCTATGTTCTATCTATTGACTGATCAATCAATCAATCAATCAGTCAATCAATCTATAGTGTCAAAGACCAGTGTAAGCAAAAGCTGTATGATGAAGGTGCCAGATATACCACTTTGGGGAGGAAATTCCACAACTTAGGGACTCCCACAGATAAGGTCTTTTCCTGGGCCACTACCACTCCTGAACTTCTGAGAGCAATGGAACTACACACCCTCAAGTCCCAACCTTAACAGCCAGGAAGGTATGTGGGGAAGGAGGCCATCATTCAGATATCTACATCTGCCTCCATAGATACAGCCCTGTTCAGGGTCCTTCAGTTTTGGGGAAACATTGGCTGGACAGGCACCATTGGGGCATCAAGATCCCACCTGACCCAATCTCTGGAGAGGCTTCTTTGGAGGAAGAACCTTGGCAGAGATCTCTCCTCCCATAAAAGCTCTGGAGGAACCTGCAGTAGATGAAAAGCAGTCGGAAGAGCCCCTCTTCAGGGATGAGGGTCACCCAGGCCTCCCAAGGATCCCATCACAAGCCCTGCCTTGATTCCTGATTCTTCCCCCACCCACCGCATCCCCTAGGCCACAGGAGACAACAGAAGCTCAGAGTTGCTGGAAGAGTGCATATTTGAGAGCCTAACTTGAGAGGAAGGGAAAAACCAAAAACCAGATGTTCCTGGTTGTGGCCTCCACAACAGGTGCTGGGCAAGGCAGAAGAACCTGAGAAAAGTTAAAAACATCTGTCCTGAGATTGATGATGCTGAATTATATTGCTTAATAATCGTTATGGTATGCTGTTGTTTCCAACCTGACAGTGGTTGGTTTATTGAATCTGCTGTAACTGAATAAGCAAAATGTTAAATGAATGAATAAATAAATGATAGAATTGCAGAGTTGGAAAGGACCACGAGGGTCATCTATTGCAAGACCCTATTTGGCCACACCAAAGGTCGACATAAGTTTCCCATATGCCTCCAAGATGATGCCTCTGACCCAGCTCTGGTAAAACACATGAGCCGTAGCTCAGAGGTATAGAATTAGCTTTGCATGCAGAAAGCCCCGGATTCAATTTCTGGCATCACCAGGTAGGTCATGGAAACCACAGAGAGCTGCTGCCAGTTACTATACTGTTACTATACTGTCACAGTTACTATACTGAGCTAGACAGATGAATGCTCTGACTCAGTGTAAAGCATCTTCCTATGAAAGCCCACACATGCAGGGCACTAGCACCAGGTATCTGGGTGATGCCTGCATTTTAATCTCTCACAGTGCTCCACAGTGGGTGACAATATGCTGGGGGGTATTGCAGTACAGTGGTACCTCGGGTTAAGTACTTAATTCATTCCGGAGGTCTGTTCTTAACCTGAAACTGTTCTTAACCTGAAGCACCACTTTAGCTAATGGGGCCTCCTGCTGCTGCCGCACCGCCTGAGCACGATTTCTGTTCTCATCCTGAAGCAAAGTTCTTAACCCGAGGTACTATTTCTGGGTTAGCGGAGTTTGTAACCTGAAGCGTATGTAACCCGAGGTACCACTGTAATTTTAAAAAGCAGCTCCCTGATCCAGACACCTGGATCTCATTAAAAAGGCCTCTTCCTTAAACAAACAAACAAAAAACAAAAAACCCACATCATTACAGACCTATACCAGTACAGTGGTACCTCGGGTTACAGACGCTTCAGGTTACAGACTCTGCTAACCCAGAAATAGTACCTTGGGTTAAGAACTTTACCTCAGGATGAGAACAGAAATTGCGCCCCAGCGGCTCGGTGGCAGCAGGAGGCCCCATTAGCTAAAGTGGTACCTCAGGTTAAGAACGGATCTTCAGAACGAATTAAGTTCTTAACCTGAGGTACCACTGTACAGGTATCAGTCATGACCCCAAACTTTAGAACGAGGGAGAACATGACAGGGGCCACAGAAGTGAGACTTAAATTGACAGGTCCATGGGGAAGATGATACCCCCTGACTTACAGACGACATCTTCTCTTGAGGAACAACAGCCACTAGCCTGATCTCTTTAGAAAAGTTTGGCTGCCTCTTTATTTATCCCTAAGTTCATTTTTGGAATTTATTTTCTCTTGGCACAAACAAGCCTCTTGAAAAAAGAACAGCTGGGAGGTGAGGGGGAGAGTCAAACAATCGGGCAGACACAAAAGATAATTTTTAAAAATGTCAAAAGGCCTTCAAGTAGTAGTAAACTTCCAAGAAGTCGGAGATTTTGAGATGTTTGCAAGCGGGGGTGGGAGAGAGGCATCACACAAAGAACTTACTTAACTCACTCTCCCACCCCCCACCCCCCAGTGTGTATCTGGAGCCAGCCTTGGGCTTATTGACAGAGACTGTGAGCCAGAACTGGCTTGGGAATAACCCAGCATTTAGCCAACACTTTGGGTGTCCAGGCTGACCTTGAAGATATGGTGTTTCTGCCCAGTGCAGACAGCCTTTGTTTGCATGCTTCTGGATTAGCTGCCTGGTGCCAGCCTCCAACTACTTTTGGCACCTGCTTTGCAAACAGAAGGCTCCAGGGTCCACCCTCAATGGCATTTCCAGGTGAGGCTAGGGATGTCCTGTCTGAAACCCTGAAGAGCCTTTGCCAGTAGGGCGTGTCCTTTTAGGGGGTGGGGCTTAATTTTTGCAAATTTCTTCTGGGTTTGAGGAATTCCAATCTTTTTTTTTTTTGTGATTGGACAACATTTAACTTGATAAACCTATGTTTGATGAAAAAGCACATCAACTGCTTTCTGAAAACAAAGAATTTTAATTTTACCTTCTGAAAATGTCAGGTAATGCTAAATAATAATACCACAAGTACTTGGCAATCATTTTTATTGATATCTGTGCAATTTTACACACATTTTACTTACCAAGCAAAACTAAATTATATTAATTTAACCAAAATATCCTTCAAATTCATGTTACAATGTTTTAGCACCCCCCATTTTGGGAATTTGTAAACTGAAATATTCAACACGCTCTACTCTGCTGGTCAGTGTGGACAATACTGAGCTGCATGGACTCAGTATAAGGCAGCTTCCCATGCTCCCATCTTGCGAAGGATGGGTCTTGCTCATAGAGAGATCAGCATTAGCATTATCAGCATCTGCTAGGGTGATGTGGGGCTGCCTCTGAAGGAGCCCATATGCTCTCACTTGCCATCCTACCAGATCTGGTTGCCAGTGCTGTGACAGCAGCTGCTACTGATGGATGCAGAAGGTGCCTTCTAGACTGGTTCAGGTTTTCCAGTTTGTGTTGCTGTTGGAAGGCAGGTGGGAGCAGCTGAGTGATTCAGGGCTGCACTGGAAAAGCTGCACAGGACTGGTCCTCTAAGTCAGGGGCAGCCAACGTGATGTCCTTCGGTGGCTGTCAGACTCCATCTCCCATCAACCTCAGCCAGCAAGGCCAATAGTAAGGGTGATAGGGTTTGCAGTCCTCCAACCTGAGGAGCACCACATTGGCAAGCCCTGCCTTAAGTGATGCTACAGAGTCAAGCCCTGTGGGTACTGTGAATTGGTGCTTTTGTGTAAACTAGGGGGTGAAGCAGATGTGAGGGGGAATATCTATTTGCATCCAGCACAGTGGCTTTGTTTTGGTTTGAAATGTTAGTAACATCGACCAGGGAGGTGATGGGGAACATTTTTCACCCCAAGGGCCATGGTACCTCCTGAGCAACCTTCTGGTGGGGGCCAGTGGTGAGCAAGGTCAGAGGCAAAAGCTGGAAGAGCAACCAATACAAATTTTACCTTTCTACGGCAAACTAGTTCTACATGCACTTGCACATCCCTCCCTACCATACATCCAGGAGAGCAGGAGTCCTTTTCAAGGGCAGATTGCAGCCAGGAAAACCATACAAGGGCAATAAAAAGCTGTGCCAGTGAGAGGGGTGTCCTGTGGAGAAGGATGTGTGGTTTAGGAGGGGACATGGTATGGAGAGAATCCCCCCAACCATTTCCAAACTCTACTTCCAACCCTTCAGCGAGAGGGCATGGTTTTGCATAAAGCACAAGCATGTGCAGATTTTGCAAAGGCTTGTGCCCTCTTTTGCGAGTGGACCGAAGAGCCCAAGTGTGTACTGGGTCCAGAAAATCCTGCTGCTGCTCCTGTATGCAACAGATGCGGACCCTGCTAACTGTCACAGCCCTCCTGGAATGAAATGAGTGGTGGAACAAGGATGTGGGGTGGGGGAGAGACCCAGGCCCTCTCTCTGGCTCTTGAGAATCTCATCAGCCCTGCTATGCACTTCTCATGAGAATTCTTGCCTACGTGGAATGTGTCCTTGAACACCAACAATGGTTTTTGATTGCTTGAATGATAAGGTGCATGGGTGTGCAGGGAGAAAACTTTTGTTTTTGCATGGCTGGAATGTAGCCTACTGCACCAAGGTAAGATTCACACCTGTTTTTCACCCACTTTTGCCTTTGGCCCCACCCATTACTTGCTTATTTCCTCCAGAATACCCAACCCTATCCTTTTTTCATATCAACTGATTGAAGTGCTCTACATGGCATTCCAATATTTAATATGCATGCACTACAAAAAAAAACATGTCCCTTCCCCCTCCAGATAGTCAACTGCTCAGGACTGGGAGAGGGAGGCTGAACCCTGGAGATCACAGGAAACTTGGCTTAGTGCTGTCTACAATGACTGGCAGCTCTGGGAATTGAGCCTGGGATCATGTGACCAGAAAGCTCATGCTTTGCCAGAGAGCTATGGTGCTTCTTCTCGTCATATGGGGAACTGCCATATGCCAGCAAGTCTGTTTGTCAATCTAACCTGGTATTGCCTACATTAGGGGTGATGACATAGACTGGTTGGACACAGAGGAATGGTGGGAGGAACCAGCTGGAGAACTGCCAAGAGAAGAAGGCTCAGAGTCAGGGTGGGAAGACAGTGAGTGGTCCGAGAAAGACTGGAGGAGGTGTCAGAAGCAGAAGAGGTAACAGGGTTTAGTGAGAAGGGAGACTGTGCAGCAGAGAGCAGTGCAGAATCAGAGGCAGAAGCTGAAGCAGGAGAGGAGAGAGGCCAAGAGGCAGAGATGAGTCTGGCCGGTGAAGAGGCACAAGTGTCTCCCCCTCCAGTTGCGACAAGCCCTCCTCCACCCTGGTCTCCCAGAACCAGGAGAGGCATGAAGAGGGCAGAGAAGTTAGCTTCACACAGGTGCAGTCTCAGAGTACTTGGGGAAAACCCTGGAGAAGAGAGACCTCCAGTCTCCACAACTGCTTCATGAGGGCAAGACCTTTGCTCATTATGCCTGACACTCCTGTGCAGATCTGGTTTTTGCTAATAAAGAGTTAAGTCCAACTTGCACAGTGTGATTTACTGCTGGCTCACCTCTTACAGGTGAGGAAGATTTCAGCCCAAGGACTGCATTTATTCCTAGGCAATCTTTCAATGGCTGCATGGCAGGGGTGGGTGAGGTCAGAGACAAAAGTGGGTGGGGCAATGAATGTGAATGCTACCTTGGTACAATACCCTCTCTGCATACACTCACACACCCCTCTTCATCCTCCATCCAGACAAACAGAAGGCATGATCAGAATCCAAGGACACTTCCCAGCTAGGCAAAAACACTCAAGGAGGGTGTGAAGCAGGGTATCTGCTGGGAAGAGCAGATATGACTGTGGAGGAATGTTGGTTGTGAGAAGATTCCCAAGGGCCAGATATGAGGTCCCAGGGGCTGCATGTAGCCACTGAGCCTCAGCTTCCCTACCTGGCTCTATACAAACTGGCAATATCTGCCCAGGGTTTCCTCCTCCACCCAAAAGAGATATGAAGTGCGGGACCTGCAACCCTCTGCATGAAAAATATTTGCTCTAACACTGAGCTATGTCCACCTCCCCAAGAACTCTGACCCTAGTGGAATTTCAAGGAGGCATCCTGAAAGGCAAAAAAAATAAAAACCTGGGACAGAGGCAGCGAGCCTCAGAAAAATTAACTGCCCAGTAATTATGGAGATTTGAAGCAAATGCTGGCATGGTACTGCTCTGCTGGATAAGAAAAAGGGGAAATAGAGATAAGGGCTTTGCTAGGGGACACTACATTTAAAAGCAAGATGTGGCAACCTTAATGGAGACCATGAACCTTCTCAGGCTGACAGACTTACACCAGTTTTTAACTTAGCCCTCTAACAAGGGATGTGGAACTTGTGGCCTTCCAGGAACTGCTGGACTCTCAACTCCCATCAGCCCCAACCAACATGGGCAATGACTTGTGTTGATGGGAGTGGAGTCCAGCAACACCTGGGGGGAACCATATTGGCTAATGCTCTATACATCATTTAAACATGAGAAGAACGAAGCTCAGGAAGCCTCAGCTTGAACAGTCCTACCCCCGCTAGCATAGTCATGAGGAGATCAGAAGTTTTTCCTGCTGTTTTTGCTTAACCACAGTTTGATGTGTCATCTGAACAGTGGGTAAACTTTGGGTGGTTGTTTTGTTTTGTTTTGTTTTGTTTTGTTTTGTTTTGTTTTTTGTTTTGTTTTGTTTTGTTTTGTTTTAACAAGCCAACTTCAACCCTTTAGGTTATGAAGCTGGCTTGTTTAAACACACAGCTAACATTAACCACAGTTTAAGGAAGGGCCGGGGTACCTGTGGTCCACCAGATTTGTTGATCTCCAATTCCATCAGCCCCATCCAATAGTCAGGAATAATGGGAGTTGGAGTCCATCAACTTTCTGGAAGGTTGCAGGTTCCCCTATTCTACAAGGTCAGGAGGCAGGTCCGTTTTTCAAGTTACTAGGATTTTACTTCATTTCGTCATGTTCCAGCTACAAACTCTCTGCTGTCACAAAGGCTCCAAGGAGTAGGCTGTGTTACCTTGTCCATCCTGTTCACTGCCTGCAGCACATGTTTTAAAGTATTTATGAGAGGGGTTATTATCATTGTGCTACCACTTCAGGTCAGCAGAGTGAGAACTGAGGTCCTCTTGAAGGCACTGTGGAAAAGTTCAGATGCAGACACCACACATTTGGCCACAGAATGCATGGAATGGGATATTCCATTCACATCTTTCCTCCTCCCGCTTGCTAGACTAAGAGTCATCTTAGTCCTTGCTAGGTCCCTTCTCCAAGTGTTGTTCCTTTCCCTACCCTCTTCAGAAAGAGAAGAAAAGCGGGATGTAGTAACAGAGTACAGATTAAGGAAATGGATTCATAGGAGCAGCTGAAAGTCCACACTTGTAACCAGGGTCTTTTTTCAGCTGGAACTCACCAGAATTCAGTTCCGGCACCTCTCAGGTGGGTACCATTGCCATTCTAAGAGAACGAAGGAGGTGTTCATGGTGAGTTCCAGCACCTCTTTTTCTAGAAAAATAGCACTGCTTGTAACAAGGAGAAAGGAAACCAGTGGCATATGGACAGAGTTACACATAGCAAGTAGATGTACAGATGAAAGCAAATAGCAGAGCCCTTACTTTGCATGTAGAAGCTTCCAGGTTCAATCTCCTGGTGTTTTCAGGTGTAGCTGAGAGAAACCACTGCCTGGAGAGCCACTGACAGTGTGGACAATACTATGTGGACTCAGGTGTCTAACTCAGCATAAGGAAGCCTCCTATGTCCCTATACTCTATTCCACTCCAGACCTGGGGATCTACTTTGGTTTTTTTCTTCACTGGAATCATGAAGTCCAGCAAGCAGAGCAAGGTGCAAAATGTTGGCTTAGAAAGTGGAGCCAGTTGCTACCTGAACTCCAACAAGCCAGACAATTTCCTAATGTTGGGCTGCGTATATTTCCTTCAATTTCCAGTGTCAAGGCATGAGTGCCAATACTGAGTGCAGCCAAAATCTGTGCAGAGTGTTCTTCCCACCCTCCTACAGCTTTTCACTCGGAGGTATTTGCTACAAATCCGGGACCAAATGAAGGCTTTTGAAGCGTTGCTCTCAGCCAGATTCTTCCCATTTTATAAATGAAGCACAGTATATACACCAACTCTTTTTATTTTATTTCTAAGTACATGCTCAGCACTTGCTAGATATTAGGAGGATTCTTTTAGTGGGCTGCAAAACAGCAAAACAAGTAATCGACTCATAGGATGTCTCCCTCCAACTTCACCTTAGTTCCCCCTCCCCTGACCATGTCTCGTTGTCCCATTCCCCCTCCCAGTTTAGGAAATGAACCATTGTGTGTTGCACAACACAGGAGGCAGCAATTCAGTGGTGGAACATCTGCTTTGTATGCAGAAGGTTCCAGATTCAGCCTCTCAAATCTCCCGGTTGGGTTGGGTTGGGTTGGTTGCCTGACATCCTGGTGAGCTGTTGCCAGCCAGTGTAGACAATCCTGAATTGGATGAACTCATAGTCTGGCTCAATACAATGCAATTTCTTTATGTTCCTATGAGGCCAGGTGAAGATGGTAAGTAATTGCAAAACCTTCTTTTGTTACCTTCCAGCACCACAACCGCCAACATCTCGTTTGGCCCCTAGATTTATTCCCAAAATGCTTAGAGGTAGCTAGTGTGATGTTCTCCAGGTAGAATCACAGAGTTAGAAGAGACCCCAAAGGGCATCTAGTCCAACCGTCTGCAATGCAGGAATCTCAACTGCTGCTGCTTGTTTGTTCTGATGCTATACTACAACTCCCATCATCCCTCAGCTTTAGCCACCCCAGCTGGGGTTGATGGGAATTGGAGTGAAACAACATCCACAAGGCACCCTGTTAGCTACCTTGCCAATGTGTTGCTGCTGCTGTTTCTGTATAAAAGAAAAAGCCACGTGATTTAATCTTTTGACTGTGGGCTAAAGTAAAGAGATCTGATTCTTGTTCCAGTGTTTTTGTAAACAAAGCTTCCCAAATTAATCAACAAGAACAGACCTGTTGGCTCTTGGCAGTTCTGGTTTTCTTCCCCTCTTTCTTCTAATATCTCCTGTTTCTTCCCTGGAGTCTCTTCTCCTATTTATAGCAACTCTCCTCCTCTGCCCCCGCCCCTGCCCACAGGAGCTCTGTCAAACTCTTCCTTGGGTTTTTTCCCATGGCTGCAGCGATGCGTTGATAGCCCTGGTTTTTTTAATCACCATTAGGGAGGGTCCCAGGAAAATACTCTGGGGCATGGCTTTTGTACAGTCGGGTGGGGAGGGTGGCATTTCACCAAATGGGTGTCAACAGCAATTATGTACAGTCGGCAAACTAGAAGTCCAAGAGAAGTTGGATAGATGTTCCATGTCATAAGAGAGATGGTTTGTTTTGGTTGAAAGGGGAATGTTTTTCAGGGCCACATTCCCTCCTGGGCAATGTTCCAAGGGCCACGTGCCATGGGTGGGCGGGGCCAGAGGTGTAAGTGAGCAAATCACGAAATGTAAACATTGCCTTTTGTATAGTAGGAACACACCCTTCCCTGTCCTTCCTCCAGGCAAGAAAGAGGCACGAACAGAGTTCAAGGGACACATTCAAGCCAGGCAAAAGCCCTCTGACAGGGATACAGACTTCAGGCGTGGCCTCGGGAGATTTTTCAGAGCCAGAGGGAAGCAGGTTGCCCCCCACCCCGTGGGACTCGCCCCAAGTCTGATGTTCTCCACCCCTGACATGCTAGGTGCTTAGACTCCAGGGCACAGGCCCATGACACCGATTTGCACAAGACTGACATATGCTGATCGATAGGTATATAAGTGCCTCTGGGCAATTAAGGTGGTGCAAAATCCAGCACCAGATTTTGCAGTGTACTCACTAGATGGAAGATACAGGAGAGCAAGAGCTTGCAACAAAAGACCCAGGGCTGCAGCCCTGAATGCATTGCTGATGGGGGAATTCCCACAGCCCAGTGGAAGAACATACATTTTTCATGCAAAGGGCCAAAAGACTGATATTCAGGGCTTTGTCCAGCTGGTACTCAGTTCCAGTACCTCTCAGGTAGGCACCACTGTCATTCTAAGAGAACAAGGGAAGCCATTTTAACTGTCATGGAGAATCCTGGGAACTGTAATTTGTTAATGGTGTAGTTTTTTGAGGTCGGCATCCTTAACAAACTACAGTCCTCAGGATTCTTTGGAGGAAGCCATGGTGGTTAAATGACATAGGCCTGCTTTAAAGGTACAGCATAAATGCAATCATCTCTCTCTCCTTATTACGGTATATAATACACCTTGCTTTGTTCTTATTTATGCTGGGATACTCCTAGAAAACCATTAAAGGCATTCTATGGCAGCAGTCCTATGCACGTTAACCTGGAAATAAGCCCCACGGAGCTCAATAGGACTTACTTCTGAGTCAGCGAATATAGGGTTCTGCTGGAAATAAAAGAAATATATACTTCTCTCACATAAAAAATAGGTAGGAAGAGCTACACAACAAAGGTGCATATGAGTGGGAGACACACTCCGGGCCCCTGATTGTGCATTACGGAGACCCAGAAAATGATATTCAAAATGGAGGACAATAAGGAACAATTGAGGATGATTACAATGCAACATGATAGGGGAAAGAAGCCAAAGTACCCAACGTCACATAAGAAGAATACCAGGAGGATCCTGCTAGATTAGGCCAAAGGAGGCCATCTGGTCCAAACTCCTATTCTCATGGTGGCCAAGCACATTTCTACGGGAAGCTTGCAAGCAAGACTCAAGTACAGCGGTACCTCGGGTTAAGTACTTTATTCGTTCCGGAGGTCCGTTCTTAACCTGAAACTGTTCTTAACCTGAAGCATCACTTTAGCTAATGGGGCTTCCTGCTGCCGCCGCATCACCGGAGCCCGATTTCTGTTCTTATCCTGAAGCAAAGTTCTTAACCTGAAGCACTATTTCTGGCTTAGTGGAGTATGTAACCTGAAGCGTGTGTAAATTGAAGCGTCTGTAACCCAAGGTACCATGCTTCAGGTTATAGACTCTGCTAACCCAGAAATAGTACCTCAGATTAAGAACTTTGCTTCAGGATGAGAACAGAAATTGTGTGGCGGCAGCGGGAGGCCCCATTAGCTAAAGTGGTGCTTCAGGTTAAGAACAGTTTCAGGTTAAGAATGGCCCTCCGGAACGAATTAAGTTCTTAACCTGAGGTACCACTGTACAACAGTGCTCTTCCCATTTGTGATTCCCAGCAACTGGTATTCAGAAGCATAACTGCCTCCAGTGCTGAAGTTAGAATTTAGCTGCTGCATCCAGCAGCCACTGGCAGCCTTAACCTCCACGAATTTTCCAGCCCTCTTTCAAAGCCATCCCAGTCAGGGGCCAGGGGCCATTCCTGCGGGAGCAAAATCCCCCAGCTTAAGTATGTGCTGTGAATTCTCTCTTTCGTCTGTCCTGAAATCTTCCCACATTCAGCTACATTGGATGAAGCTTTTAGAACAAATCCGTAGCAGAGCTTTTCGAAGAACAGTTCTGTAATGTGTGTTGCTAGAGAAAACATAATGGTCTTTAGTTATTGTTTATGAAACAAGTTAATTTCACCCAGGTTGTAAACCTTTAAAAGGCTTGGATGTGCGTGAGAAGTCACACCGGGCGATCTAAATAGCTCACATGAATCCACAAGTGACAGTTTTTAAATACACTCTGCAGAGAGATGCATAGTTGCATACGAAAGTTTTAAGTCTTAGCATTCAGAATAAACCTCCTTGTTAATTTACTACCTTTCTGCAAAGCCAAAACCAGTTTTAATCTGTTGGGTGCTTACTATGGAGATAGGCAAACCAATGAGACAGTGACTTAAAGTATGAAGCAAATTTATTTTCTCAAATATTTTTTTTAAAAATGTGGTTGTGTCATACTCCCCCAAATCAGATAAACTCAGAAAGAAAGGGGGGAACCCCTAGGAAACCCAGGCTGCTACCCTTTAAACCTCATCAGCTATTGACTTTAAGAGCACTGCCTTCAGTATATTGAAATGAGATCTGATCTAGCCATTGATCTGCTATCTATCTATCTATCTATCTATCTATCTATCTATCTATCTATCTATCTATCATCTATCATCTATCTATCTATCATCTATCTATCTATCTATCTATCTATCTATCTATCTATCTATCTATCATCTATCTAATTATCTACCTACCTATTTACCTACATACCTAAAACAGGATACAAATAATTACAATGAAAACCTTGAAAGTATTCCGTTTCCAAAAACCTCTTGGAACAAGAAGGTCTTCACCTGCCAGCGGAAAGACAGCAAGGAGAGAGACAGTCTGGCTTCTCTAGGGAGGGAGTTCCAAATGTGGGGTAGCCGGTATGGTGCCCTGCAGGTGTTTTAGACTACAACTTCAGTCAACCCCAGCCAGCATACAACAGGAATTCCAGATCACAACACCCAGAGAACACCATGTTGACTACACCTGCTGTTGCTAGTGTCTGGTGAGATCTGGTCACATACTGGCAAATTTAGGTCATGCAATGAAAGTTGACTTGGCACTCTTGTGCAGTGAGGAGACCTCTTCCCCCCTGCCCCCTGCATAACATAGATAATCAAGCTTTTTTGTTCTCTTCCAGTCTACCTGAATAGCTCAACGTGTGAGGTGTGGGCTGGTTGCTCCAAGCTTAGACCACGTGGCTCTTATATTCCCATGCTTTGCTGCTTGTTTTGTGATTTTAAATCTCTGCAGAAAGAGTACTCTCGCCAAAGAGTACTTGCCTCCAAACCTGCTGGCATCCAGGGGATTCTCCCTTTACACCTATTATTTTTCCTTGAACCAAAATAACCCCTTGGCCTTTTCACAATAAAGAAATCGATGGGGGAAATGTACTGGAAAGTTTGGCACAGCTCATGCTCAGCATAACACCGTCTCACCTCGCCACAAAGAAATCAGATTGAATACTCCATAAATATCTGGCATCAACTAACATTCCCACAAAAATTATGCAAAAATAAATGAATAACTATATCAGGAAGAATCCTTAACAAACAGGTTGTCCGGAGAAGCAGAGGGTGACTGTCGAAAGTGACAAAAACAATGAGAGAGGCCTGAATACTGAAAAATGGATTAAAGTTTGCTCAGAGAAGGGAGGGAGAACTGATTAAAGGGAGCTGTTGAACTAAAGGTTTAAGTTGTGGAACAAACCAGGAACATCAATGATGACAAAACACACAGCACACACACTTAGCAGAGATCACACAACTTTAAAAAAGAAGAGTATATTAAAAATGCATGTGGCATTAATCAGCTGTGCAGCATTACATGGTGCCGCTTCCATAAATAATACAGTACGAAAACACAGAGTCTCAGTGATGTTATTAATTAATATCAGGCAGGCAGTAGTCAAAGCACAGATGTCAATAAAAATATGCATGGACTGGATGCAACAGTGTTAAAACAGGGGAAAGGAGTTGGTGAAGGAAGACTGACTGATTGACCCATAGCTGACTGATAATGCAAGAAGAGGAGGAGGAGGGAATGTTTTCAAGGGCATATTTCAAATACCACCAGGGCACCCAAAATCTTCCTATGGCTGTAATGGAGGAGCCTTCTGCAGTGAATAAAGGACATCTGAATATACAAATGGGAGCTGCAACAAACTGTGCAGAGTACTCCTGGTCATGGTTCCAGCCAGCCAGCCAAACTCTTTTCCAGGATACTCTATTCCACTTGTAGCTTTATTTTCACTCCTCCATCACAACCTGCCAAAAAAAACCACCAGTCAGCATTCTGTCGAGCATGCCCAACCCTCACTGGCTGTTTGAGAGAGGGGTCCCCTATGCTTAGTGCTTTAAGAAAAAGTTGTTTGTACATCTGATATCTCCCCTGTGGTGTGTGTGTGTGTGGCAGGTGCCATTTTGTCCACATAAGCATCCACATGTGGGAAACTTAACTATTAGCATATATGATAAAATATGTCGCATAATTCTGGTCACCACCCTTGCCTTGGCTAGTACAGTGGTACCTCGGGTTAAGTACTTAATTCGTTCTGGAGGTCCGTTCTTAACCTGAAACTGTTCTTAACCCGAGGCACCACTTTAGCTAATGGGGCCTCCCGCTGCCACTGCTGCGCTGCCAGAGCCCAATTTCTGTTCTCATCCTGAAGCAAAATTCTTAACCCGAGGTACTATTTCTGGGTTAGCGGAGTCTGTAACCTGAAGCGTATGTATCCTGAAGCGTATGTAACCCGAGGTACCACTGTATTCCATTGCCCTCTGGTGAGGGTGACATCCTGGAATTTATTTTTGATTATTACATTTATACCTCCTTTCCTGATACATGGATAATCTTCTTGTGAGGCCAGCAGGGTGGAAAATGCCTTGAGGACACTGACTGCAGTGCTAAAGGTGTTTTGTTTGAAATGGCTGAAAGGGATGTCTAGGTGCCAACAGAAGTGGAAGGAAAATTTTTCTAGGGCATATTCTGACATAGAGGCTGGAAAATATACTGACTCAAGGCAGCAGAATCTGTGGCCAGTGCTGATAGCAATCCAATTGTATACATTTATTTATTATTAGATTTATATTCCACTATCCCCTATGGGAGTCATTTTGGACTCACAGCTGTCCATGGAGGCACAGGTCAAATCTGTGTCCAGGGCGGCTGTTTACCAGCTCCATCTGGTACGCAGGCTGAGACCCTATCTGCCTGCAGACTGCCTCGCCAGAGTGGTGCATGCTCTGGTTATCTCCCGCTTGGACTACTGCAATGTGCTCTACGTGGGGCTACCTTTGAAGGTGACCCGGAAACTACAACTAATCCAGAACGCGGCAGCTAGACTGGTGACTGGGAGCGGCCGCAGAGACCATATAACACTGGTCTTGAAAGACCTACATTGGCTCCCAGTACGTTTCCGAGCACAATTCAAAGTGTTGGTGCTGACCTTTAAAGCAGTGTTTCCCAACCTTTTTTGGGCAAAGGCACACTTGTTTGATGAAAAAAATCTCGAGGCACACCACCATTACAGCCCCGTGACGTCAGCGCGCAGCGTCACGCCGGGAGGGACGCACGAAAGTGTAAGTTTCAATTTTTTCCCCTCCCCCTTGCCGGGGAACCTCCAAGCTTTGGGGGTGGGGGGGGAGGAGGCAGCAAAGCGAGGCAGGAAGGAGAGCGCGGCTTGGCTGGGTGAGCTTTGGCAGGGGCAGGGAATGAGAGCTGCGAGGCGGGTGCTGCGGACGGAGGCGCTGCCCGCCGAGCTCGCAGGCAGCCAGGCAGGCAGACGGCGAGAGCCCCGCGCTGGGCGGCCTCTCCTCGCCCTCGCCGCCCCGCCTCTCGCCGCCCGACTCGCCCGCCTCCCTCCAGGCAACATCTCGCGGCACACCAGGCAACATCTCGCGGCACACTAGTGTGCCGCGGAACAGTGGTTGGGAAACACTGCTTTAAAGCCCTAAACGGCCTTGGTCCAGTATATCTGAAGGAGCGTCTCCACCTCCATTGTTCTACCCAGACACTGAGGTCCAGCACCGAGGGCCTTCTGGCGGTTCCCTCACTGCGAGAAGCCAAGTTACAAGGAACCAGGCAGAGGGCCTTCTCGGTAGTGGCGCCTTCCCTGTGGAACACCCTCCCACCAGATGTCAAAGAGAACAACAACTACCAGGCTTTTAGAAGACATCTGAAGGCAGCCCTGTTTCGGGAAGCTTTTAATGTTTGATGTATTATAGTATTTTAATATTCTTTTGGAAGCCACCCAGAGTGGCTGGGGAAGCCCAGCCAGATGGGCGGGGTATAAATAATAAATTATTATTATTATTATTATTATTATTATTATTATTATTATTATTATTATTATTATTATTATTATTCCCCCAAGGAGCTCAATATGGCTTCCCCCCCGCCCCCACTCCATTTTATCCTCACAACAATCTTGTGAGGTAAGCTAAGCTGAGAGGCTGTGACTGGTCTAAAGTCACCCAGAAACCTTCGTGGCTAATTGGAGATGTAAACCCTGGTATCTCTCGGGTCTTAGTTCAGTCCATTGCACCACACTGAGCCAGAGGTGAGGAAGTGGGTCAGGGACCACCTGTTTCTCACAGCCACACAGAACCTCGGAGTGCGTAACAGGACAACAGGGGAGATCTACCCCCTCTCCACATTTGGAACATCAATATTAGCAGCAAGGCTGACTCAGACAATGGCCAACACTGCTTAGTGCAGCTCTGTCCAGCAGCAGAGAGCAGAGCAGGGAGAAGGAGGGTGGTTTGCAGAATAGCCGGGATCGCAATATTTTGGGGAAGAAAGGGAGAGAGCTATGAGAAGCTGGGGCTGGAAATTCTGCCCCTAAGCCACTGCACATGCTCACTAGTCCCAGAACCTTTAGCAGAGGCTGCCACTCACAATCCTGGGAGCAAGCATCACTGCTAACTGCTTTTTTGATTTACCTAAGTCTGCAACTGTTGGTTGAATGGCAGATTTTCAATATTCCTGGCCATTCCCTGGACTAAGAACTCTTTCATGTCGTTTCTCTTTTCACGTGTTGTTCAGGGACGTATTGGCAAATTTGGCGTGCACCATTGCAGTGGGTTGGGAGGTCTTTGTTTTTATTCATTTAATTGCATTTATAACATCTCACCTTTCCTCTAAGCAGCTCAGGGTGGCATGGACATTTTCCCACACACCCTGCTTTATCCTCACAACAACCTTTGTGAGGTAGGCTAAGCCGAGAAACAGCGACTGGCCCAAGGCCACTCAGTGAGCTTCATGGTTGAGCAGGGGGGCAGGGATTTGAACACTATTCTCCCAGGTGCCCGCCCAGCGCTCCAATTACTGCACCACACTGGCCTGTACTTTTTGCCATAAGGAAAGTGATGGGGGGTGCACTGGAAGTTCATGATAACACTTGCTTTGACAGAACGTCATCTAACCTCTCCAAAAACAAATCAGGATGAATTCCCACAAAATAGCCAGTGCTGTCTAATTCCCATGTAAACAAAACATGCTCAAAAAGCATGTCACCTAGAACCTCCATCAAGTTCTCACCCTAGTTTAGAGAGAATAGAAGAAGTAGATAGATTAGTAAGTTTCCAAGCAGATGAGAACCGTTTAAGTCAGTGTTGACATACTGGAAGTTAAAAAAGAATGGGAAATTTTTTTAACCAGCAAAAGCATCAGATTCTGAAATATCTTCCCTGTTTTCCCAACATGTGCAAAAGCTGCTTTAAACAGATATTACCTCAGTAACCCTTCTGAACAGCCCTGTAAAACAGGCCAATGACCACAAACTCCATATGGGAAGAGGACTGAGTCTGAGGCCATTGACACATCCTTAGCTCTGGATCTCAGCCTAATTAACCCCAACCCACTCCTAACTTTTTTGGTTAGCAGAGGCAAAAGAAGATTGCTAGTTTAAAACTGAAGCAATTCAGGAAAGGCAGTTTTTGCAATTCCTATCCCAATGTACTGTTAGCAACCCACTGACATTTGGCAGTTCCTTGTTATTGCCACAAGTCGTATCCCTGGTTGTTTGCTCAACCCGCTTAAGACATACTTCTTTCAATCTGCTTTTTATTAACTGTTGTTATATTGACAAACTTTTACTACACATATTAAGACAGGGGCAAGGGAACCTGCGGCCCTCCAGATGTTGATGGATTCCAACTCCCATCAGCAATAGTCAGCCTGGCCAGTAGTCAGGAAGGTGGAACCTAATGTTGGCAGCATCTGCACCATAAATTTAAAGCAGTATCATATCATGGCTCCCACCCCCACCCCCAAAAAACCCCTCCTGGGAACCAGGGTTGGGTTAAGGTGCTAAAAGTGCTCACAAAGCTACAATCCCCAGAATTCCCTGGGAGGAAGAACTGGCTGTTAAACCACCCTTGGACCAAAGGCTCTCCAGGGTTTCAGCCAGAGTGCTTTTCTAGAATTACCTGGAGATGCCAAGGAATGGACGTAGAACCTTCTGCATGCAAAGCATGAACTCTGTCACTGAGCTAAAAGCCATTCCTGAATCCTGAGGCAGAGAATCATCTTGCATGTAACAATAAGATGGATAAGCAAGTAGGCCTGGCATATCTGTTGGTTAAACCTACCTTGCAAATGGGAATTTGGTAACATGCGGAATGATCCTAAGGGACTGGGGCAATATTGGATTGGACAGCACCCAAAAGCAAAACACTCACATTCTGCCTGATTTGGGGGTTGGGGAAGGCTGGCTGATCAGACTTTCTGCTAACATCGCATGTTGCTGTCTGCAAACAATGTCCCATGCAAACACACTGACAGCGCATGAATGCACCCAGGGCTGTTTCAATCTTTCCAAATCTGGTTGATTGTTTCAGGGCTACATTCCTTTTCTGCCGAATGCCATAGAGATTTCTATGCTGTTAAACTTGACGTGGGTGATTCATTTATTTTCTCTCCTAACCACCCCCACACACACACACATGGGCACACACGGGCACACAATCCCAATTCCTTGCACTGGACTGGAGGCTGGCTGTAAAGTCCCCCTAAGATTTGGAAGCTGACAACAAGGAATGGGGAACTTCAGCCCCTAGGTTCAAATGCAGCCCTCCATTCCTCTCTACCTAGCCCTCAGGACTCTTCCCAGGTCGTGCCCTCACTGCTCTATGCAGGACCCTCCTTGAGTGGGTTTACCTGGCTGGGATATGTGCCTTGACTGTGATAATGCCTCTTGTGTGCCTGGAAGGTGGTGTATGAGAGAAGTATGGCTACTTTACAAATGTGCCCTCTGTTGCCTTGCACACTTCTGCCAACGTTCCACTCACTTTCATCTCTGGCCCTGCCCACCAGTAGCAGACAGACCACCCCACAGCTGAAAGTGTTTTCCTACCCCTAATTTGGAGACTGTTTTTAATGGGTGAGGGGCAGAAATTGTGTCCTCTGTGTGTGTGTTTCTGCCCTCTGGGCAAATCTCAATCGACCCCAGCCACAGTCAGGAAAATGGAAATGTAAGAAAAGAGGGGTGAGAATTCAGTTCCAAAACTGGGATGGGGAATGGGGCTTCTGTCCATGGCCACGTTGGGCAGGTGGCAGGACCTCAGCACCCTGGCAAGGCCTGGTCTGGCTGATCTGGTGGATCATAAATAGAAGAGCTGGCCAGGCACAGGGAACCTCAGGGCCTCTCTGTCTGACCCTTAGAATTCTCTCCAGAGCACACATTTTGCCAGGCTGGAATATGTCTTGAAAATTGATAGTGCCTCCTGCTTGCTTTCTTGCTTGCTTGGATCGAAGATAGAGAGGGCTGTGTGTAGAAACTAGTCTACTGTACAAGGTACAGTTTACATTCATTACTCCACCTACTTTTACCCCTAGCATGTAACCCACAGGAGTTAGCCCAGAAGGGAATGTGGCCCCTAGACTGAGCAAGGTTCCTCACCCCTGTAACAGGGGTTCTCCAGAAGGCACTTTGACAAGCACCCCCTGAATCCAGCTCCACCCCCCTGATGCTGGTGGTTCAAAACCCACAAGACCTGAGACTGGTGGCCAGAATCCTCAGTCAGGACCATCACATATGTCTACACTTGAGCTTGGCTCATCCGAGGAATTGAGTCCCACCCAACAGCACAGTAAGCATGCCAGGCAGAGCTCTCAAAAGAGCAAAGAAGCAACCATATTCCAGGCAATGGGCTGGCCCTTTAGGAACCAGAACATTCAGGAGACTGTGGAAGAGATGAACAAGATCTCAGTTCACCATCCTGACCCTTTGCTGAAGCAAGTTGCCTGCTTGGAGCTATCCATGGTTCTGCAACCACTGACCTGCCTTGACCCTATGTCTGGTCAGGATGGTTATAAAGTGGATAATCTGGCAGATGTTGGACACCTGTACGTCCAGGTGCGGGCCAAAGGATCTTATTTGTTTTTCACTGGAACCCTGAGATCCACCAACCAGAACCAGGTGCAAAATGGTGACTCCGGGCACAGAGCTGTAACTCTGCTAGACTCCATGTCTCATAATCTGGGTGGATCAGGACATGCACACATGCACAGACCTACATCTGTGTTCCCACAGACCAGAACTTCCAAGAGTCTGGGAGAAAAGGAAGCCCAGGCGGCACAGCAGAATGTTTCTAATCTCACCGTGGATCTTGTACTTCTTAGGGACTAGCTGCTGAAATTCAAATGACATTCATCAACATTTACTGTTTGGAAAGCAGTAATGGGAAAAGCAGAGACATCACCTTACCAACAAAGGTCCGTATAGTTAAAGCTATGGTTTTCCCAGTAGTGATGTATGGAAGTGAAAGCTGGACCATAAAGAAGGCTGATCGCCGAAAAATTGATGCTTTTGAATTATGGTGCTGGAGGAGACTCTTGAGAGTCCCATTGACTGCAAGAAGATCAAACCTATCCATTCTGAAGGAAATCAGTCCTGAGTGCTCACTGGAAGGACAGATCCTGAAGCTGAGGCTCCAAGACTTTGGCCACCTCATGAGAAGAGAAGACTCCCTGGAAAAGACCCTGATGTTGGGAAAGATGGAGGGCACCAGGAGAAGGGGACGACAGAGATGGTTGGACAGTGTTCTCGAAGCTACCAGCATGAGTTTGACCAAACTGCGGGAGGCAGTGGAAGACAGGAGTGCCTGGCGTGCTCTGGTCCATGGGGTCACGAAGAGTCGGACACGACTAAACAACTAAACAACAACAACGGGATGGCAGTGGAACGGTTCCTTGCGCAATTTAGCTAAATATTTTAATCCCCCTCAATAATAATATCCCAAGCAGTAAATAACCTACAAAAGATTTAACTGACCCTGGTAAATACCACAAGCTGAAGTTCCTCTCACCACTAGGAGAATAAATATACATTGGCACTTCTACTGGGACCTTGCTTTATGCCCAATTTTTTATCCCCACAAAGGAGGATGTGGTCCGCTTATGCAGGTTGGGTGTCCCCCCCCCCCTGTATTTCTGTCAATATCCCTGCTTGAAAACAGGATCTGTCCCTGGTGAATGCCAAATATTACAGTTCCTTTAGCTACCAAAGGCACAAATGTGTTTTAGGAGTCTTCACTGGGCATTATTTTATGCCCTAGAATTTAGGAGTCAGCAATTTTTTTCAGCAGGGGGCTGGTCCACTGTCCCTCAGACCTAGTGGGGGATGAGATTATATTGGGGGGGGGGGAATGAACAAATTCCTATGCCCCACAAATAGCCCAGAGATGTGTTTTAAATAAAAGGACACATTCTACTCATGTAAAAACACGCTGATTCCCGGACTGTCCGTGGGCCGGATTGAGAAGGCAGTTGGGCCAGATCCAGCCCCCGGGCCTTAGTTTGCCTACCCATGCCCTAGATATACTATCCCCACAGATGAGGCTGTGCTCCACTTATGTAAATTGTTTTTACGTATCTTGATGTTGCTTCTGCTACATTCCCTCTCTCTCTCTTGAGATAGGTTGGGCCCAAGAGGAGTTTTCTGCTTTATCATAAGGAAAAGAAACTGCTATCTGAAGTTTCTGAAGCATCGGGCACAGATATTTTAAACCATGAAAAGAATTTCCCTTTCCCAGGAAAGAGGTAATTTTTATTTTTTTTATTTTTTGCATTTTAACAGCTGCTGGAGGTCTTTAAAAAAATATTTATTTTTTCAGTTTAAAGTTTTACAATCAATTATTCAACAACCAACCGTTTCCTCCTGCATCCAAATATTTTTACATCTCCATTATATCCAAAGTCCAGCATTAAACGGCAAGTGTTATTCCAACCCAACTAATGATTTTAGCAGTTTACAATGGTTTTTAAGATTAATTATGTGTTTTCTAGGAAAGATGTATCCCCCCCCCAAGCTGGTATTAATATCTGAGCATCGCCTGCTACAGTTGTTTGCAGGAAGGTTGTCATTCTGCATAACGTGGTCAGCAGTATGAAGTCTTGGCTACTTGGGAGATTCCCACCATCCAAATATGCTTTGGACTTAGTGCGAGGGAGTGGGGAGAAATTTATCATAAAACAATGCATTTCTATATGTTATTTTCACAAATATATACATTTTAATGAATATTTTGCCTCAGTGTATGTATGCATGTTTGTAAACATTAGTCCATCTTGTTCAATACTGTACACTCTGACTGGCAGCAGCTCTCTCAGTTTCTCACATTTTTATCTGTTGCTGTGAGGATAAAACTGGTTCTCCTTATACATGCCCTAATTAAATTAATAGATATGATGTCAGCAGCCCTGGAAAGGTGGGAGAGATTAATTATCTTATAAATAAATACTTCACCTGCAAAATACTGGATTTTATAAGTGTGTGTGTGTGTGTGTGTGTGTGTTTTAGATTGTGATTTGCTGCAAGCTGCCTTGTAACACCGTATATAAACACTTTAAACAAATCAAAACAAATGATTTTTTTGAAAAAAAGCCACCTCCATTTTCTCCAAACAACAGGGTATAAATCAGGGGTGGGAAGTCTGAAGCCCAGGGGCAAAAAGTAGGGGGAGTGGACACCAAGTTTATCTGGCCCTCAGGACTCTCCCACCTTCACTTAATACCCTCCCTGAGTGTTTGTGTCTGCCTTGAACAGTGTTTGTCCTAGGATGGTGTGTGTGTGTGTGTGTGTGTGTGTGTGTAATCTAATAATAATAATAATAATAATAAATTTTTATTTATACCCCACCCTTCCTAGTTCAAAAACCAGGCTCAGGGCGGCTAACAACAAAATTTAAAACACTTTAAAACACTTAATTATAAAAGCAGCATAAAATACAGCATAAAAACATGAATAACAATAAAATTCAAAAATCAAAAATCAATTAGATAATCCCCAGGGCTACCTGGCTGAATTGATCCCCCTCGGGCCAGCGAGGAGGCCAGGGGAGAATTAGCTGTGGGGTCTCAGAGCGGGTGCTAGCCAACTATACAAAAGCAACATTTGCTCCTGTTGCTCTTTCACCTCTGGCTAGCCCACCACTTGCATGCTGCCCCTGGAAGGTCTCCCAGAAAAAAACATTCCCCACCTCTGCTATTCAAAAAGGGTGCTCACCATTTCTCTCTCCAACCATGAAGCAGCCGTATATGATGAGTGTGGCAGCGTTAGAAACTCAGGTATATAACACAATCGTTAAATGGCTCCTTAAACATAGGCAGCAGTCATCACCATGGAAGGTCTAGGTGATGTCCCCGCCCCCTGTGGGATTATCATTCATATTTCCATTGCTATACCACTTTATATTTTACAGACCAAATCTCAAGTTGGTTTACATTAAAACATTCAATAAAGCAATCCAGAAAAATAATTCAAGCTTCAAGGAAAATATTTCAGATCCTTCTCTAGGGTGGAATCTATATACATATAAAAAACGCTGTGAAAATCCTTTTTTAAAAAAAATTCTGAAAAAAAATGTTGAATTTGCCATAGCTCACCATCACCATCTACTGTCAAATTTGTATATTGCACTTTACAACACACTTAAAACGTTTTATTTGCAGCTATATAGCTGAGTCCTAAGTGACATTCTGCTTTCCCCAGTCACCAGCCTGGCACCCAGAGACCTCCACGTGGTTGTAATCGTACCTGCACCAGGTGTAAAATGTGCCTGGTGCCTGGATAATTTTGAACACTGGAACTTGGGACTCTTGGCGAGAGGCCTGTGATTCTGACCACCCCCTGTGCAGAGACAACCAGAGCCCACACCTTTTATATCAAAGCCAAACTGGTTGCATTCCACACCAGGCAGCTTTCACAAGAGAAAACAGGACGGTTGGCATTCATTGAAGGCAGATGACTCCATGTAGAAAAAACCCTCCAGGTCTGCCCAGAAGGCAAGTGAGAGAAGGACTAAACGTGTCAGGGGTCAAAATCCTTGACTGTCAGGTTTGGGACAGAACAGGCCTTATCATGAGGAAGAATGAAGCCTCAGGCAGCAGCTTCGGGGGGCGGGGGACAGCGACAAGGGAGTGTTAGAGCAACAGCAAGATGTCAGAGGACAGAGCTGTATCTGCCCTGCTAGCTGCTCATCACCCGCTAAGGCAGGGGTCAGCAAACTTACCGCGCCTCAGGCCGGTGTCTCCAGCGCTGATCGCGCGGCAGGCCTAAGGGCAGTGGAGCACGTGCCCATACGTGTGCGCACACACTATTTCTGGCGCACTTCCAGGTCGAAAGAGCACCGGAAATAGCTTGTGCGCATGTGCACAGGCCTCCTCCGACCCAGTTGTGCACCGGAAATAACTCTTGTGCATGTGCACAACGCTTGCGCATGAGCACAAGCTATTTCCGGTGCTCCTCC
Source organism: Podarcis bocagei (assembly GCF_964188305.1). Taxonomy (NCBI): domain Eukaryota; kingdom Metazoa; phylum Chordata; class Lepidosauria; order Squamata; family Lacertidae; genus Podarcis; species Podarcis bocagei. The sequence continues at coordinate 4,879,184 of NC_138140.1, read as the reverse complement.
GACCTGGAAGTGGGCAGCCACGCAGCGCAGTGCCGATAAGAGCGGGTGACACGGGTCGCTGTGGGCCGGATAAACGAGTCCCTCGGGCCTTATCTGGCCCACAGGCCTTAGTTTGGGGACCCCTGTGCTAAGCTATCCTGCTGCCCTTGTGGTGAAGGACACGGTCTCATCTTCAGAGCAGAAGTTAGATTCACCTGCCAGCCTGGCTGGGTTCTCTGTGTGACCCAGAGGAAGGTGCCTTAGACTGAGCCAGGCCATTGGTCCATCCAACCCAAGACCGTCTACACTGATAGCAGCGGCTCTCTGGGGCTTCCGGCAGAGGCTGGTTGGCTTGCGAGGCAAGTCTTCTACCCCACCACCTGCTGATCTCTTAGACACCAAGCCTAGTGCCTGAGGCTGGTGAGAACTCACTGTGGTGACTCACTGTGGTGGTAAAAACAAACAAACAAGCCACCAATTTACTGCCCTTTAATTTGTTGTCTGATGTGCAACAACTCACCCTTCCTAACAATGTGGCTGGACCCCAACAATCCTTGCAGATTAAGCTGCATGCACAGCACTTTGTATGAAGTGTGTGTGTGTGAAGGGACCCTAGGGGTCATCTAGTCCAACCCAGAAAGCATCCATGGCAGATGGGTGGGGGGAGGGATGTCCAAAGTGCCTGTCCTCCTCCATTAAATGTGCTGGCAGTGAAGTTTAATGGGTGGGCAGGAAGACCCTTTGCCCACTAGGTCAGCAGTTCGCTAAGCAAAGCACCTGCCCTATTAAATTTGCCTGCAGCAAATTGAAGGAGCTGTAATTGTGGAAGGGTAAAAAGAAGTGGGGTGTCTGGGGGGTGGGGATGGAAGATGCTGCCAAGGGTGGCTGTGTGTGGAAGGAATGGCAGGAGGATGTCTGGAGGGATGTCAGGAGCTTGGGGGGGGGAGGGGTTGCCCAGGCCAGAAGGAGCTGTGTGGGTTTTGGGTGACGTGGAAAGGTGGGAAGTTGGCAAGAGGGGTAGGTGGGGTTGGCAAAGCCGGCAAAGAGCGCTGTGTGTCTCTGTGTATTTAATGGAAGAATGGAGAATTTTAGACATATCGCATAATAAAATAAAATAATTTGAAACAAAATAAAATAATTTGAAATTCAAAAATCTGGAGAGAAATTCAGAGAACTGCAAAATCACCCCTAATCTCAGCAGTGGTGCAGTTGCCTCCACTCCTCTTGGGGCTGGGCTAAAATTTCAGAAACTGACCACCTGGACCATTTAAGAAGTGTTCTCCTCTCATCCTCAAGTCATCACTGGTGCCTTGGGGAGGCAGCAGAGCTAAGAGAGATCAACCAGCATTAATCATTATAATTTGCATTTCTAAACTTCAAAGAGCTTCACAAGCTTTGACAGGGAATCCTCTTAATCAGGTGGGAGTTGTGAGGATGAGGTGATGTGGCAAATGAAACAGGAAGAAAAGTACCTTGGCCAAGGCCAAGGAGACAGTCAGTGGTGTCATGGAAAGGGAAACATTTCTAAGGTTTCAAAGAGGCAATCTCTTGCATATAAACTGCATGCAGCTTCAAAGGAGACTATCAGGATCATGTCAACCTTGTTTGGGTTTGCATAAAGGATGGGAAACATTTCCTCAGCCAAGGGCCCCAATCCTTCCGGTGGTCGTCAGGGCCATAGGCAAGGCCCCCACATTTGACTTTTGCGCAGTGCACAATCCCACATCCCCCTGCCCCCAACAAAGAGTAACTGAGTTCAAGGACACATCCCAGCCAGGCCAAAACACAAGAGGAAGGAGGAAAGCAGGGGTGGTAAAGAGAAAATCAGTGGCATGCTTGAGCCATTTGTAAAAATAATACCGTATTTTTCGCTCTATTAGACGCACCAGACGATTAGATGCACCTAGTTTTTAGGGGAGGGAAACAAGAAATAAGAAAGGAACGCAAAGCATCCTAGCTAAGAGGGAGCGCTCCTCCATCTTCGCTCAGGAGGCTTTGCGGGGCTACCCCTGAAGCCAGGAGAGCAAGCGGGATCGGTGCGCACTGACCCCTCTTGCCCTCCTGGCTTCAGCAAAAGCAAGCCTACTGGCTTTCCTCCCGCAAGAGCCGCGCGCTCTGTCCCTTCCCCCACCTCCCGCAAAAGCCAGGGATAGCTGCACGAAGCCTCCGCAGGGGAGCGGGATGAAGGCTCCCCACTCCCCTGCGGAGGCTTCGCGGGGCTAAGCCAGAAGCTAGAACAGACAGCGGGATGCATCCCGCTCACTGTCCTGGCTTCTTTAGCCGCGCGCAGCCTCTCCCGGGCAAGGGAAGTCTTCATCCCCCGTCCAGGAGAGGCTGCGCGCGGCCAAGGCTCCCCCAAGAGCCGCGCTCCCTTTAAAGAGTGTGCAGAGTGTGTGTGCAGCTCTTGGGGGCTTTTCCTCGAGGAGGGCGACTCTTTAAAGGGACAGCGGGGAAGACGCGCTGTGCTTCCCCGCTATCCCCGGAGCTTGCGGGGCAAGCTTCGTTTTGCGAAGCAAGCCCATAGGGAAATGCGTCTTGCGAAGCGGCTAAGAAAACGAAAAACTCCTTCGTCTAGCGAGTTTTTCGTCTTCCGAGGCGTTCGTCTTGTGGGGCACCACTGTAGTGCTTTTTAAAAATACATAGGGAAAAGGATTATTTTATGTATTTACATTTAAAAATGCTTTCCTAGCTCTATTTTCTGCGAATTATTGAATCCTTGTATTCACCCCAGTGCATCCCCTGCGATTGTGAATATGTTGACCGAGGCCCCCTTTGGAATCGGAGGCCCGGGCCACGTGGCCCATATGCCCCCCCCCGCCCCGGTCTGGGCCTGTGCCTGGGGCAACTGGGAGTCCAAGTTAGAAGCAAGTTGGAAAAGGCTGTCAGAGAGTGTCCCTGCCATTTCCCTCTGCTTCTGAAACTCAGAGTGTCTTTGCATTTCTCCAGGCACAATGGCTCCATGGTAGAGCACCTGAGAGGCAGGCTGGCCATCTGTCATGGATGCTTTTGTTGAGATTCCTGCATTGCAAGGGGTTGTACTCGGTGGCCCTGGGGGTCCCCTTCAAACTCTACAGCTCAGTCCCCAGCATCTCCAGATGCAGCTGGGAATGTTGCCAGTATGAAATCCCACAGATTGACCGCTAGATGGATGGATGGGTGGGTGGATGGTATAGGGCAACTTCCTATGTTCCTAAGGATGGAAGAGACTTCTTGCTTCCGTGTTCTGGCCAGAGCAAAAGATACACTTTTTACCTAACTACTGGTGAACGTTTTGGTAGATTCCTGCTCTTTGCCAGCTTATGGAATGCTCCTCCCTGATGCCTTCACCTAGCCTCTTTTTTTTTTTTGGGCTATCATTTAAGTAACAGGTGATGTGTTTTCTCATGCTCTTAATGCTATCTGAAACCCTTTGTGGGTTTCAGTTGCTGTTTTGATGAAAGGCAGGTTATAAATCTCAGGAACAACCAAGATCAATGAAAGAAAATGCTTCTGCTGCTGAGACAGCCTCACTGGTGGCAGCAGAGACAATTTTAAAGTGTAGCAGGGAGCTTCCTGACACATTACAAAGTTATTTCCTTAAATATGTTTCAAAATGCTTTTGCAATGGAAATCAGGTGGTGAAAAATACCGACATAAGGGCAGCTCACTGCAAGGTGTACATATATGCGCATTTTGTTGTTGTTTTCATTCTCTGTGTATGTTTTCTGGGAACTGCAAGGTCAGTCAAGTGGCTTATTGAACCATAATATCAAGTGTGAATGCACAGGTGTGTGTTATATAAGACAAAGTGTGTATGTGTGTAGCTGTTCCCATATTACATTCAACAAGTATACTATCTGTATACATGAATCGGTAAGCGGCATACTGAAATACTTCTCCCGTAATGTTCAGTGAGAATGGGAAATGGTTGCACAGCTCAACTATTATGTACAGACTATGCAAACACTTGTACAACTTGTACCTGTGTACAGTGTAACATGTGAACAAGCCTTAAACGTTATTGCTTTGCTCAGAGCAGGTGGAGAATATATCCCTTCAAATATTATACAGTATGTGTGCAGGATATATATATATATATATATATATAGGGGAGTGGGTCGCGCTGTGGTCTAAACCACTGAGCTTCTTGGGCTTGCTGATCAGAAGGTTGGCAATTCGAATCTGCATGATGCAGTGAGCTCCCGTTGCTCTGTCCCGGTTTCTGCCAATGTAGCAGTTCAAGAGCGTACCAGTGCAAGTAGATAAATAGGTACCACTGTGGTGGGAAGGTCAACACGTTTCTGTGCGCTGCCAGAAGCGGTTTAGTCATGCTGGCCACATGACCCGGAAAGTTGTCTGTGGACAAATGCCAGCTCCCTTGGCCTGGAAAACGAGATGAGCGCTGCACCCCACAGTCGAATTAGACTGTCTTCCTTATCTTGGATGACTTTAAAAGTTTGAGAAGCCGCAATGCTACATTGAATTCGTTATTGCACAAAATGCTTGAAAGGCATTTCATTTCCATCTTGAATCATGTACTGAGAAAAGCAGCTCCCAAGATCCAATGTTCCCCTTTGGCTGCCCAAACCCTCCGCCCTTTCACATTTTTTAATCTCTATTAAACAGTGGTAGGCAGAGCCCATGGCAGGTGGGAAGTTTGCAGCCATGCTCCTCCCTGCTGATTTCTAGGAAGCCAACACTGAGACTGAAGAGGAGGAGGAGATAAGCAGTGCCACCTCTGGGCCTGGGTGTAAGGAAGAGGGCAGGCAGGTTGGGGCTGACTGAGAAGAGGCAGGATTTATGGGGGCACATGTGGGACTCCAGTTCCTATCAGCCAGGGTAGCCAGTGGTCAGGGACAATGAGAGCTGTAGGCCAGAAACACCTGGAGGGCTGCGGGTTGGAAAAAGCTGGTATTGTCTCAATCAGGGACTAGGGACAACCAGGCACTCACTCTGCCTCAATCTCTCTCTGCCTCCAAGGTTGGGGGCAGGATGCCTCTGAATACTAGTTGCCGGAAACCGCAGGTGGGAAGAGTGCTGCTTTGCTCATGCCCAGCTTGCAGGCTTCCCAGAGGAATTTAGTCACTCATGGTGAGAATGGGATGCTGAACTATACAGTGGTACCTCGGGTTAAGAACTTGATTCGTTCTGGAGGTCCATTCTTAACCTGAAACTGTTCTTAACCTGAAGCACCACTTTAGCTAATGGGGCCTCCTGCTGCCGCCACTGCGCGGTTTCTGTTCTCATCCTGAGGTAAAATTCTTAACCTCAGGTACTATTTCTGGGTTAGTGGAGTCTGTAACCTGAAGCGTCTGTAACCTGAAGCGTCTGTAACCCGAGGTACCACTGTATGGCCCTTCAGCCTGATCCAGAAGGCTCTTTTTATGTTTTCTGGCTAACCTACCTCAAAGGCTAGGATAAAAAGGAATGAGGCAGCCCATGTCTGTTGTCCCGGAAGAAAGGTGCAATAAATATTGTTGTTTGTGTGTTTGTATGTGTGTGTGTGTATTCTATTGTATTTATTCATCACTTTTTCACTGAAGAGTTCTCAAAGCAACTTAAAAAATAAGACAAGATAGGTAACATATGAAACAGTCAAAATCTAATTTTGAAGAAAAATCTAAAAATGGTCACCCATAAATATGTAAATGGAAAATCCTGCTCACGCCACTGAAAGTAAAAGCAAGTCAAGAGGCTGCAAACATAACTAACTACCCACCCACCAATAGACAAAGATGACAGGCATGCTTCTCTGGGGAGAATATTATACAAACAGGGAGCCACCACTGATAAGGCCCCTTCTTGTGTCACCAACTTTTGCCCCTACTCAGAGACAGCATCCAGAGAAGGGCCTCAACTATTGAACAGGGTGTCCTCATTGCTTCACGTGGGGTTTTTAATTTTCACTTGGGAGCAGTTGACACTGCTGCAGCCTTGCCGGTGCTAAGGACATGTGGAGGCTATTTTTGGAACTGACTCACGGGCTCAGAATCCATCTGCAAAGGTTCCTTGGCAACGTAACCTTGGGTGCAGTAGTAATCCAGGCACACCTGGTGCTGTTGTAGCATCACTGAAACTAAGCAGGTATGCACCTGGTCAGCCCCTGGAAAGGCAGACCACTTCCAAGGCCTACATAAGAATAGGATTCAAATTTAATAAATACGGTATACCTCTTCCTTTCTCCGCCACACTTAAACCAATAACTGCTCAAGACAAGATTTGCAATTATTTGCCCAGCAGTCTCCATGAAGATAAGCTGAGCCTGTATGGGGAAGAGGGGGAATCAGTAGCTTGCGGACATGAGTCAGTATCAAAGCACCTGCTGGGTTCCTTGAATCCAAGGGCAAATGGCTTAGACACAGCCAGTTACTAATTCCCTTTCCCCTCTTTTACGCATACATTTAGGAGACTATGGAACACAGGCAAGGCAACTGGGTATGGGGTGCAAGGCACAGGAAGAGTCTCCAGGATCAGACTAAGGGTCTATCCGAGCCTTCACCAACCTGATGCCCTCCAGATGCTTTGGACTACAACTTCTATCAGCCAATGGGAATTGTCACCCAAAATATCTGGTGGTCAGCAAAGTCTGGTCCATCTATTCCATCATCCTATTACCGTCAATCACCAGCCAGCTGTCTCTGAGAAAGCCCACAAGCAGAACAGGAAGGGCAAAGCTCTCGCTTGCTCTTCCCCTCCGGCAGCTGGCACTTGGAGATAGACTGCATCCAAATCTGGAGGCTTGACTTTGCTAGTTAAGAACCACCAGCACTTGATAGACACATTTTATGTAAAGTTGCCTAATCCCCTTGTAAAGACACCTAAGCTAGGGTCTGCCCCCACATCTAGTGATAGCAAGTTCACAAAGTTGTTGTTGTTGTTGTTGTTGTTGTTGTTGTTGTTGTTGTTGTTGTTGTTGTTGTTGTTGTTATTATTATACTGCCCTATACCTGGAGGTCTCAGGGCAGTTCACAGAATGAAATCAAAATATAAAACCACAAAATACATAATCAAAATAAAAACAACAACCCAATAACCTCCCCCCCAAAAAACACCACATTTTAAAAGGGCATAGGATATAAATCAAATCAACCAAAGCCTGGTTAAAAAGGAACGTTTTTGCCTGGCGCCTAAAGGTGTATAATGAAGGCTCCAGGCGAACTTCCCTGGGGAGAGCATTCCACAGATGGGGAGCCACCGCAGAGAAGGCCCTGTTCTCATGTTGCCGCCCTCTGGATCTCTTGTGGAAGAGGCACACAAATAAGGGCATCAGAGGATGATCTTAGGCAGGTGATAATGGTGATAATAATAATAATAATAATAATAATAATAATAATAATAATAATAATAATAATAATAATTTATTAATATTTATACCCCACCCATCCGGCTCCCTACAGATTAAAAACAGAATAAAACATCAAACATTAAAAACTTCCCTAAACAGGGCTGCCTTCAGATGTCTTCTAAAAGTCATAGTTGTTTATTTAATTGACATCTGATGGGAGGGCATTCCACAGGGTGGGCGCCACCACCAAAAAGGCCCTCTGCCTGGTTCCCTGTAACCTCACTTCTCACAGTGAGGGAACCGCCAGAAGGCCCTCGGCGCTGGACCTCAGTGCCTGGCTGAACAATATTGGTGGCGACGCTCCTTCAGGTATACAGGGCTGAGGCCGTTTAGGGCTTTAAAGGTCAACACCAACACTTTTAACTGGGAGCCAATGTAGGTCTTTCAGAACTGGTGCTTTATGGTCTTGGTGGACATTCCCAGTCACCAGTCTAGCTGCCACATTCCGGATTAGTTGCAGTTTCCCAGCTCCCAGATCCTTTAGATCAGCAGTTCTCAACCTGTGGGTCCCCAGATGTTGTTGGACTACAACTCCCATCATCCCTGAGCTCTAGCCTTGCTAGCTAGGGGTGATGGGAGTTTGTGCAGCTAGAATGTATCTTGGGAGCTGTCAAAAGTGCCATGCAAATAGCCTCTCCGTTGGTCTGCAGAACCTTCTGCTCCCCAGCACAGGGTGAGACAATCAAGGTCCAAGGCTTTCTGTTTAGTGGGAAGGGGAGATACAGGACCTTCCCTCAGCCCCATATGAACTAATAGGTATTGGAAGCATTTCATTTGGGGATGGGGAGATATTTTCAGCCTGAGGGCCACATTCCCTCTTGGGCAAACTTCCAGAGGCCACATGACAGCAGTGAGCAGGGCCAGAGGCAAAACGTGGGTGGAACAATGGACGTGACCCTTTCTTGTGTACAGTTAAGCCACATCCAGCCATGCACATGTCAGAGGGTCTTTTATTATGTCAAGCATTACTAATGAAAAGATACGATACTGTTATCAATATCATTATCATAACAAAATCAGAGAATGGCAGAACATTTTTTTAAACACACACACACACAGAGAGAGAGAGAGAGAGAGAGAGAGAGAGAGAGAGAGAGAGAGAGAGAGAAATTATACAGTTCTCCAGCTGCTTCAGTTTCATACAACCCATTGTGCAAGTCCTTACAGCCTAAAACACAAACACATTTCTCTGGTCCTGGAATCCACCTGAGGAAGCATTTCTAATATGTTGCTACAGAATTGGGCAATTTGAACTAGAGCTGACTCCTGGCAAAACAAGGTTTTGGTTGCAACCCTTCACCCATTGACCTGGAAGCATCAAGTCCCTATGAACTCAGCACCGCTTGCTTCTGAGTAGGCACATTCAGGATTGTGCCAGAGGCAGATTTAGGGCAGCGCAACCGGTTCCCCCACACTGGGGACTGAGTGAATTGAGCAGAACAGAAGGTGAGAAGCAGAGGGTGCCGAATTTTGGCCTTGCAAAAGGTGCATTGGTCCATGTCGCTCAGGATTGCCTACAATCTCTGGCAGCAGCTTTCTAGGGTTTTAGGTGAGAAGCATTCCCAGTCCTGCCTGCAAATGACAAAGGCTGGACCTGGGACCTACCCCTGAGCTTCAGCCCTTCCCCAACAAGGAAAGTTAGGATTGCTCCATTACTGGAGGGAAGGCAATGTATTTTTATAAGAACATAAACAGAGCCCTGCTGGATCAGACCAAGGGTCCACCATTACTCTGTTCACACAGAGGCCAACTCATGCAAGCACGACATGAGTGCAACAGCAACTCTCTCTACCTGTGACTCCCAGAAACTGGTATCAGAGGCACACTGTCTCCGACAGTGGGGTGGGGGGGGGGTTAAAATGTCACCATCATGATGACTAATGCACTTGTCCCTGGTTACATGTCTCAGACTGTATGACACACAAACAAAATTTGGGCAGCAGGAAGAAAGAAGCATCCTATTTCTGCAAAGTAAAACACAGCTGAACACTACCCAGAGCAGACCCATTGCAATTAATGGACCTAACTTTGTCATGTTCATTAATGTCAGTGGATGTACGTACTCTGAGTGAAGCTTAGTTGACTACCACCCATTGGGAACTGTCTTATACAGAGCTAGATCCATGATCCACCTAGCTCAGTACCGTCTACACAGACAGGCAGCAGCTGTCCAGGGTTTCAGGTGAGGGTCTCCCCCAGTTATTTCTGGAGGTGTCAGAGACTGAACCTGGAACTTTTCAAATGCAAAGCAGATGCACTACCACTCAGCTATGGCCACTCCCCTTAAAAATGTTGAATACCACCTATTACACCAACACTGTATTGATTAATCAGGGCCAACTTTTAAGTCACTAAAACGGTTTTTAAGAGGTTAGAATCATAGAGTTGGAAGAGACCACAAGGTCCATCGAGTCCAACCCCCTGCCAAGCAGGAAACACCATCAGAGCACTCCTGACATATGGTTGTCAAGCCTCTGCTTAAAGACCTCCAAAGGAGGAGACTCCACCACACTCCTTGGCAGCAAATTCCACTGTCAAACAGCTCTTACTGTCAGGAAGTTCTTCCTAATGTTTAGGTGGAATCTTCTTTCTTGTAGTTTGGATCCTTTGCTCCGTGTCCGCTTCTCTGGAGCAGCAGAAAACAACCTTTCTCCCTCCTCTATGTGACATCCTTTTATATATCTGAACATGGCTATCATATCACCCCTTAACCTCCTCTTCTCCAGGCTAAACATGCCCAGCTCCCTCAGCCGTTCCTCATAAGGCATCGTTTCCAGGCCTTTGACCATTTTGGTTGCCCTCCTCTGGACATGTTCCAGTTTGTCAGTGTCCTTCTTGAACTGTGGTGCCCAGAACTGGACACAGTACTCCAGGTGAGGTCTGACCAGAGCAGAATACAGTGGCACTATTACTTCCCTTGATCTAGATGCTATACTCCTATTGATGCAGCCCAGAATTGCATTGGCTTTTTAGCTGCCGCGTCACACTGTTGGCTCATGATCTAGCTGATTAAGATTGACTAGGATACTGGAGATCTAGTGGGTTTGTTAAATGTTTTAGTTTATTTAAAGTTCAAGCCATCCTTATGTCTCAAGTTAACAATTCATTTAAAAACACCCCACAATATTTGCACTTGTGTTTATGAGTTGTACCTACCCCAGGCCATGGAATGCAACAGAACAGGGAGAACTGCTTTAGTGCAACCTTTATACTAACCTGCTATCCTACAGATGTTTTGGGAGAGAGCTCCAATGGTGGCTGGGGCAGATGGGAACTGCTCTCCAAAACATCTGGCATTAGAAGTAGCCAGAATATGCAGCAAATGGGTCAAATCCTCAAAATATAGACAAAGGCCAAAATCAAGCAAAAACCATCAATATATTACCCACAAAGAAGACATTTCTCTCCATGCCTCTTTTAACCACTTCTCATTTTACTCTCCTTCTTTGCTTTCAACTGCTACAACTGCTGCTCGCCTTTGCCATTTTGAGCATCCTTAAAAAAATCATTCCACAAAATGATCTATTATCTGAGGAACTAGTCCAAAAAAACCAGAAAGCAACTGCCTCCCATAATAGGGGACCAACATTTATCCCTAGCTTAGGACAAGGAGGAGCAGGAGGAGGAGAAAGAGAGATTATACCCCCTCCCAAAAAAGTCCTGACAACCAATGGTATAAACAATAGTAAGAAACACACTATAGTACATATTAATATGAGGTGACAACAATTTATTCCCTAGTCTCTATAACAATAGTCTCTACAACAATTAATAAATATTAATAACAGAGGACAGTGGTCTATCCCAACCAAGCCTACTAGTAGAAAGATACATTGAACCCAAATTGTTGAAATGAAGTAATAATGACAAATAAGTAACAATAGTAGCATTAATACAAATACTACTTGTATTAATATTGGAGGCATTAATAATATGGTGCCAACTGTGATGGCATCACAAATGTTAAATCTTGACTCATTAGTCGGGTGCATGACCCTCCTTCTTCCTGAAATGTTAGTCCACACATAGGAATAGCTTTCAATGAAGGTCTTGGGGCCTTTGGAAACAAATCAAGCCATCTCCCCTCCTTTTGGTGCCTCTATCCTGCCCTAGCCTTGAGGCTCAGGACAAGTAACAGCACGATCTCTAAATGAGCACCCACAGAGCAGTCACAGGCAACACAACATAGGCAGAACCCTGCTGGATCAGACGGAAGGCCTTCCTAACCCAGCATCCTGCTTCCCCAAGAGGACAGGAGAGCAGGAGACCTCTGCTGCTGTTATCTAGTATTCAGAGGCCCCCTGCCTGCCTCAGACAGTAGAGGTAAGACACAGCCACCACAGTGAGTAGCCACTGAGCGAACAGCTGCAGCTCAGCAAGCCAACATCTGCTTTACCTGCTCAGGTTCAATCCCTGGTACCTCCTCTTAAAACTAGGAATGTCCCCTGCCTGAAATCCTGGACAGCTGCTGCCCTTCAGTACTGGCATTACAGAGCTAGATTGTCCAATGGCTTGACTCAATATAAGGCATCTTATGAGGCTCCTAGGATAGTTTTATCCCTCCATGCCCTGTCCCCTCTTTTGAAGCTGCCCGTGGGCCACCACTACTTCTTGTGGGAGCCAATTCAATGGTTTAACTGTTGAGAATAAGTCATTGTTTTTTGTCTGTACTGAATCTCCCAACATCCAGCTTCCTGTTGGGTTCTAGCATTATGAGAACGTTTTCTCTGCAGCCACTTTCTCCACACCAGCAATAATCTTCTACACCCCACCTCTCACCCTTAGTTAAAAACAAACCCCAAACCTTTGCAACCTTCCTAACAGGGGGCTGCTGGAGCTCCCTAATGATTTTCGCTTCCTATTTTTACTGCACCGTTTCCAACTCTGCAATATCAGCTCGGTGCCTTTGCCGAAGCTGGATAGGTAAGGTTACCTGGGAACCACATCTACATTGGACCCTTGGACTTTAAGATAAAACTGACTTATGAATGGCACTGGCTGTGTTCAAGGACATACTACTCAGAATAGACCCATGGACATGAATTGGCCTAAGTTAGTCGTGTCCATTCATCCCGACGTGTCTCCTGTAGTGTAAGTTCTCCGCATACAAAACGCTTTTGTTTTTTGTTTTTAGCATGCGCGTGTGTCACCCACAAACGATCTACAGTACGTCCACTCACCTATCCCACTATGGGCCACCAGATCTTCTTTCTCTTCCTCCTCGGAAGGCGACGAGGGCTCGGCGGTGGGGACGCTGCTGGACCAGACGCTGAGGGTCGGTTCTTGGGGAGCCGCGGACGCCGAGGTTGGAGAAGGAGCCGGGGGAACCTGCGTGGACGCCGTGTCTATTGCCGAGGCGGCGTTGCCGGGGCTGGGCGCCTCGGAGCCGGGCCCCTCGGAGCTGGAGCGGCTGCCCCCTTGTGCTCCCGCAGTAGCGGCAGGCTTGGTTGGAGGGTCATCGGGGGGCGCCAAGGTGGGCTGGATCCCAGTTGCGTTGCCTGCTTCTGCCGCCGCCGCCCAGGAACCAAGATCGTTCCCTTCTTCTTCTTCTTCCTCCTCCTCCTCCTCGCCCCCGTTTTGCTGCGGGGTGGTGGGCGAGGGAGAAAGAGGAGGCGGCGGGGGAAGCAGAAGAGGGGATCGGGGAAGAGGAGTAGGAGCCGGCGAAGGTGAGAGCAGAGACGGCGTTTCGGCTCCCGCACCGGAGCGCACCTCTCCCGCAGGCGATGCCGCTGCTGTGGACCCTCCGTCGGAGCCGGACCCGCCGCCGCCGCCGCCTCCTCCTGCGGCTGCTGCTGGCCCGGCGGTGGCGCTCCGCGGCCCCGAGTCAAGGGCCAGCGCGCACGTGAAGCAGAGCGGCAGGAGCAGCAGCAGCCGGGAGAGCCGGCCGAGGTCGCGGTGGCGGCGCGGCGAGGTCCTCATGGTGATGTTGCCGCGCAGGGTCTCCCGCATCCCTCCATCCGCCTGGCCGGCTAGCCATCCACCCGCGCGCCCATTCAGCCGCGCCAGGAGCTGCTCGCCCGCGCGGCGGCGGCGACAACGGGGATCGGGGGATCGGGGGGTCAGCCAGCCATTGACAACCAACAGCCCCCCCGCAGAGACTCTCGCTTCCCAGGAGGCGGCGCCTGCGGCTGCCGGGTGTCTCTTTGCGCTCCTACGCCCGGACTGGCGGTGGCACAGAACCGGCTTGCAGAGAGCAGCTGGGCGGGAGGAGGCACCATGGCATTGTCCCCCCCGCACCTCCTCCGCCTCCTCCTTCCCGCGTTGTCAAGCAGCCTCACGCCGAGCTCCTTCTACCCTCCCTCCCTTTTTTGTATATATATTTTTTGTCCCCCACCCCTTTGCTTTTTCTCCCGCGGCCGGATCCGCTCCTTCTCCCTCCTCCTCCTTTCAAATCAGCAACCGCACAAAGTGGAAAGAGAGAGGCGGGGGGGGGGAGAGAGAGAGAGAGGGAACAGGCGTGCGCGGGATCCAATGGGAAGCCATCAGGGCCACGTGACCATGGCGACTCTCCGAGTCTTTGTGCATCGCCCAGCCAATCGGGGAAAGCTCGGGTGCGCAAGCTCTCGTCTCTCCACCCTCCGCGCCTCTCTCGCTCTATGTATATTCTCCAACATGCTTATGTAGAGGTGGCGGAGCTGCCTGCATTGTGCGTCCAGAGTGACAAGTAAAGGGGGAACCTGCAGCAGCAGCAGCAAACAAAGGATTAAGCCTCAGAGCTACTTACCTCAAACCCACCTCCATCCTCGCTCATTGTTGCATTAAGCACTTTAAAGGGTGGTCGCGGGGAGGAGAGATTCTGGGGTGGGGAGAAGCGGGAATCCAACCGGCGGCAAGTGTCCTGGCACAAAGCATCCTGAGAGCAGGCCTACTGAAATTAATTTCAATGTGTTTATTTCGGGTAGAGCTCAGCCAGAGAAAACCCGTATGGAGAGCTGTTGCCCTGTCTCAGAATATTTAATAATGTCATTTTATTAGATTGCACCTGCACATGTCCTGACCAAATACTCTGAGCAGGTGGGAGACAACCTAAGACTTCCGATGTTGTGAAGGCAAGCATCCGTCAAGCTCTGATTCCTGCCCATTGTGGAGAAGGCACCCATTTCCCAATCCTCTTGCTTTCTCTAAGCCTTTGAAGCTCAAAGTTCCACTGTTAGGGGAAAGATAGCCATTCTAATTGTAATTCTGTCTTCTTTAATGAATGTTGAGGTTCAGCAGGTGTAAGCATCTGCGACAAGGGTCTCTGGTGCAGATTTAGGTATGTGCCAATACATTCATGAAATCATTGATGCTGATGTAAGAAGAATTTAGGAGTTTACTGGCCAGCTGGCCAGCGAACATTGCCAGTGTGCCCAAAAGTATTCAGAGTGCTCCTACCAAACGGACAGCAAACGCAGAACGGTGACTCATTCAGGAACACACAGGGCAGGCTCCTCACAGAATGTGCCAAAGAAAGGAAAAACCAGTCATAAGGGTTGTGTTAAGATCCTATTTAATATAACACAGGGGTCACTAAACGGGGGGGGGGGGGTGGCATGGGAAGCAGATCCGCTGACCAAGCCACACAATAGTGGCCTTTGTGGCAAGGCAGAGTCACCCTCCTGATATTGGTGACACTGTTGCTTACCTGGCAGGGATGGGAAGGCATAGAGAATGGGGCTGCACACCTGCAAATCCAGGAATACTGGATTCGTGGGAGCAATCCTTCCAGGGAAGCTGGGCTGTCCTTGGCCTCACATCCACACCACAGAGAAACAACAGCAGTGTCAGGATAGCCTCCACATGAGTCATTCCTGGAGACACTACTGTATCTATTGTCCTGCCAGGTCACTGCAGCCAGGCTGGGCAGTGGAGGACTTTGGGATTTAAATTACAGCGGCACCCTGTGCAACGCCTAAATTCATTGCCCCTCCTCTGCATCTCACCTTCTGGTGTTCAGCATTGTTGTGGCACCTCCTGCGGTGCCCTCTTGGCTCACCCAGTGCAGGCGAACCAGTCACACTCCCCTAAATCCACGTCTGGAGGCGGGGGCATCTGCATTGGAAGAGAGGGGTTTGAGTAGGGCATATCCACACAGGGTCCCAGTTCCCACCTCTCCCTGGGTAGAGTGATGGAGCTTTGCATCCACACACTGGATGGATAGTAATTCGTTGGGGTAGTTTAAGTTAAGATATGGTACAACTAGGGCAAGCAGGTACCCATTTTAATTTGGCTTACCTAATGACCCATTAGATTACAGTGGTACCTCGGGTTACAGACGTTTCAGGTTACATACACTTCAGGTTACAGACTCCGCTAACCCAGAAATAGTACCTCGGGTTAAGAACTTTGCTTCAGGATGAGAACAGAAATCGTGCTCCAGCGGCGCGGCGGCAGCAGGAGGCCCCATTAGCTAAAGTGGTGCTTCAGATTAGAAACAGTTTCAGGTTAAGAACGGACCTCCAGAACGAATTAAGTTCTTAACCCGAGGTACCACTGTAATAGATTCATAGACTTGTAGAACTGGAATCTTTCACTCACCATGGGGCTCAAACCCACAAGCCTGAGAGTAAAGTTGGATCTACACTGATTTTTAAAAAGCCAAAAACCCAAAACACCATAAAAGCTCTCAATGCAAAATCACATTGGCAATGGATCACTGCCCTGCAGCACCATCTGTTGTCACATAGCTCAGTTATAAGGATGTAATTGATGAGTGTAGCTAAGTCCTAAGAGTCTCATGCTTTTCTGACAGAGCTACCCCAAGTGAGATGTGCTCAAGATATTGATTGTTCATGTTTACTAACTGGGTGGCTGGCCGGCCAGTGAACATTGTCAGTGTTCACAAAGATGTTCAGAAAATTCCTACCAAGCATGATGAAAACCAGAGCAAACAGAGACTGGCCAGAGAGAGGGAAGATGTGCCAGTAGTTGATATAGGGACTCTGGTAAAAGAAGAAATAGATGAAGAAGTAATTCCTGCAGGGTGCTGGTAGTCCATGCGCACACTTTTGGGCAGAGAAGGTATCTGAATCAGAAACAGGGTGGGAGTGGGAAGATGCAGTAATTACTTGGACCAATTATCAAGTATTCCAGGGTGTGTGGTGCCAGCAATGTGTTATTATTAGCTCTGATTCTGCAAGGGAGTGTGAGCAGAGCCTTCAAAAGATAAGCACTCCAGTGCCTGCCCAAGAAGTCTTCAGATTCTGTTGCTTGAGGAAGAAGCAGAGAAGCAACGCCTAGGTGAAAAAGCATTCTCTGCGGAGGGCCATAGCTGAGTGGCAGAGCAACTGCTTTGCGTGCAGAAGGTCTCAAGTTCGATTCCCACCAACATCCTGGCAGAGAATCCTGTCCAAAAGGCACTGCTAATTAGTATGTTTAAGCACAGCATGTTGACTCACTTTAAATTCTTATTTGTTCAAAGGCTCTTCTTTGGCTATTGAGACTGAACACTTTTTTGGGGTGCTATTACTGTTTTCAAGTGATGCATTGATTACAAATTGTATTACTAGGCCTATGAACATCAGCTGGTGGGAGACAGTTCTGTACTGTTGTACTCAGGTCCTTCTGATGTGAGGACAAGATGCTGGACTAGATTGGCCCAAACCAGCTGGGCTATTTTTATATGGCTCTAGGACTTCGCTCTTGTTGTTGTAGGAAGAGACGGGTTAACTAAACACCAGGAAGAACCCTCTGATAGTAAGAGGTGTTTGACAGTGGAACAGTTGCCCTCAGGAGGTTGTGGCCTCTCCTCCCTTGGAGGTTTTTAAGCAGAGGCTGGATGGCCATATGTCATGGATGCCTCAGTTTAGATTCCTGTATTGCAGGGGGTTGGACTAGATGACCCAGGGGGGTCCCTTCCATCTCTACAATTATATAATTATTTCTATGAAATAAAGAGCACCATCATTATTATTATATCTTTGTCAATGTGGACAAGTAGCTGTGTGCCCTGACAAGTCCTGCAGGTGATCAAAGGGCTTTGGCGCAACAAATCCACTTTAAAAAAAACAGCAACAGAAAACCAGCAACTTTTGGCAGTTAGGAAAGTTACAGGGAAATGCACTAAAAAGTGTTGTGTGAACAAATAATTAGCAGGATGACATATAACCTCCCCACAAACAAATCAGAGCAAAAGTTCAATAAACAGCAGGGCATAAACTTTGCTTAAGCTTTGTGTTAGCAAATCAGGTCGATTGTTCAATAAGCAGGCCCATCTGGAAGAACTCTTCAGATAAGGATTTTTTTAAAAAAGGGGAAGGGAAAAAAGCATGAGAACCAAACAGAACAAAATGAAAGTTGTGGGAAGTTGCACACACACACTAGTTCTGGAATTCAATTTTAGAAGTTTCCAGCATTACAGGAATGCCAGGGAAACATCAGGCTTGAGGAAGGAAACTTTTCCAAACTAAGTCGTGCCCACAGGCAGGGCCAGCAGCAGTCAGAGCATGGGCCAATGACAGGTGGAGCCAACACAGTCCAGTTGTGCCCCACCCTCCTCCCCACTTGCCTGGATGGGGCAGGGCAAGGTAGTACAGGGCAGGGCATGTGGGTGCCCCCCTGCCAATCCAGCAGTGGTGGCTGGTGCCATTGGGACTGGTAAGCCAGAAGACAGGGAGGCCAGCAGAGGATGCCGCAAGACAATCAGAGAGAACTAATCTTGTCCCCATCCTCCTCCCTACTGGGGTCTACAGTACACCCCTTACTCCAAGGAGGAGGAAGATGGCAGGCAGCAGAGCTGAGAGAAACCCCTTCTGAAACCCTGGAGAGCCACTGCCTGTCAGTGTAGACCAGGGGAAGGCAACCTAAGGCCTGGGGCCTGGATGCGGCCCAATCACCTTCTCAATCCGGCCCACGGACGGTCCGGGAATCAGCGTGTTTTTACATGTGTAGAATGTGTCTTTTTATTTAAAATGCTTCTCTGGGTTATTTGTGGGGCATAGGATTTTGTTCACACACCCCCCCCCCAATATATAGTCCGGCTCACCATATGGTCTGAGGGACGGTGGACCGGCCCGCAGCTGAAAAAAGTTGTTGACCCCTGGTGTAGACAGTAGTGAGATGCATTAAACAATGCTCTGTTCTCAGTAGAAGGCAGTGGGTGAGTAAGTTTTACTCAGTGGAGTCCCATTGAAATTAATGAACATGGCTGAGTTATGTCCATTGTTTTCAATAGCTCTGTTCTGAGTAAAACTCTTTTGAATAGCTCCCTGTGTTTTTATGTTCCTGTGTAACTGCTCTGCTTCTCCACCTTGCAAATTCCTATCTAGGAATAAGTCCCGTTGAATGTATCAAGATTTACTTCTGTGTAGACATACAGCGCCCCCGACCACCACCCATGACGGCATATTTACTCTTCTCCCCCTGCACACATAAACATCTAGTCTGAACTCAGACATTTGGCCATTCTGTTGCCTTGATCAGCTTGGTCCTAATGAAGATACTGCCTTTTGGATCCTTTCGCAACAGAAGTCATCAGAGACGATATTTACCACTTGAACTGTGTAACACTAATTTAACACTGGTAGTGTGGCAAGAAACCCACAATCTGGACTGAGGCCAAATGGAATAGACTCAAACTTGCTGATAAACTGTAGCTCAGAAATCTCATGCGGGAGTTCTTAAGTCAAAGTATGAGGTTAGCAGCAAACATCCAGAGAGACACCCACAACTTTGTTGGCCTTTGTCACTGTTGAGGAAAACAGCCCCGGGGCACGTGGGCCATGGTCAGGATTCCAGGGTGTGCCTGGGTGATTTTCCTGCTGCTTAAATATGCAAAGCCTGGACCTGTTTCAAGGGAGAGAGGTGTGCCCTCCACAACTTGCGAGGGCAAGCCTTCCGGAGAAACGGCGAGGCGTGGTCAGCTGCCAAGGTACCCGCCCCAAGGATCTTGCCGAAGAGCATGCCGGGATATGACCTTGAACTCTGATCACCTCTCTTGCTCACCTGTCTGGAAGATAGCGAGTGGTGTGTGTGAGAGTAGGAGGTGTACAAAGGGGGAGGATATGTTTGTGGCTCTGCCTGCTTTTGCCTCTGGCCCCACCCACCTCTGGAATGCAGCCTCTAGAAGGTTGTCCAGGATGGAATGTGGCTCTTGGGTCAAGAAAGTTCTCCACCCCTGATGTAAATAAATACATGTGCAACAATGTGGGACAAAAGAGCAGCCAAGTGGTGTTCTGAATGACACTTCCAACCCACATCCTGCTGTCAAATAGCTGTCTACCAGTGCATGCAGCTCAGAGGACAAAAATGAGCAGTAGTCTACATAAGATCACCTTATTGCTGTTTGACCCTGCCAACGGTGTCCATTTGGACCATTATCTAACCTGGGTTTCCGGCAGCCTGTTCATGCTGTTTCATGTTTGCAATATCACCGTGCAAATCTCTGGGCATAATACCAAGGTAGTTTCCTGCAAAGGCGAAGTACAGGAATCGCCCTTCTGTACCAGAGCAGAAAGTTTCTGCTGCTGCTGCAATCTCTAAATGTTCCAAAATATGTTTGAATGAAAGAATCAAGTGTGGTACACTGTGTCTCTTTACAGTTTTGTAGAAGCTGAGGCTAGCGAGACCTAAATATAGAGTTCTGTGGTAACCAGTTACTATCACCACAAGGAGAAGAGAAACCCAAATAAAGCGGAAATGAGGAAGAGTTGAGTCTCCTCAGCTCCACTATTGACTATAACTTAAGAGTCCAGTGAAATACTTTAGAGTAATTTGTCTGGGTCAGGAGGATATAATTAAGACTGCACAAACAGGATTATTCGAGTGAGGGGACCGCTCTGGAAGTGTATTTATAATTTGCTGTTCAAACAAATATCTGTTTTTCTCCTGGAGTCAAGCTCAGCAAAAAGATCTTCGTGCACAATACTGATTGGCTAGAGGAAGTGATGTCAAGAGTGAAGCTCAGCAAAAGGTTTCTGTGCAGAATGCTGATTGGCTAGAAAACTGGTTGGGAACTATAGTTTGCTAAGGGTGTGAGAGTCACTAGGAGACTCTTTACAAATAAACAATTCCCACAGTTCCCTGTCTATATGTTATCAGTGTCTTTGAAATCAGGATGAATGTTCATTAAGCAGAGTTAGAAGCAACTATGAACTAAAGAAAGTCATTTTTCTTTCCTGAACCCTCCTGGTGTTCAGCTTGGTTCTGGTATATGGGAGAAGGACAAAAACATCTCTCTGCCTGATTTCCCCAAACCATCCATTTTTAAAAATAAACTTTTTAATGCATTTTTCAGTTTACAGTTTGCTGTACACACATTCTTCATCTTATCTTAATACTGCTTAGACTTTCCAACCTATCCCTCACTGACCTCCTAAGACATTTTCTTTGATTAACTACATCTCCTTTATTTTTCCACCTTCCCATCCCTAAGATTCATTTATTTATTTTATCCCCCCCCCCCTGCTGATCACAAGTTTATTCCCACTTGGAAGTTTGCCTTACTACCGTCTCTTTTTAAATATTATCGAAAGGAATCCCACCACTTTTTATTTTATTTTCATCCTGGTTTCTTATTTTTGCCATCATACTCATTAGTTCCACAAATTCTATTAATTTGTGCAACCACTGTTCCTTTGTTGGAGTAATCTTTTCTTTCCAGTTCTTTGCATAGACTATTCTTGCAGCCACTGTTGCATATAGGAATAAGTTTTTTACTTCCTTTGGAATTTCCTCCCCTACTATTGCTTGCAAGAAGTCTTCTGGTTTTTTTTGAAATGTGTGCTTGAACATTTTTTAAAATTCTTCATGTACCATCTCCCAACTTTTTTTTTGGCATACTTACAGTGACACCACATATGTATTAAGGAGCCTTCTGTCTCTGAACATTTCCAGCACAGATTGGAACCTCTCTTGAACATTTTAACCAATTTACCTCGCATCAGATACCATCTGTATATCATTTTTTGAAGATTCTCTTAGATTGCATAACAAGCTGAAATAAATATTGTCCTATTCCACAATTTTCCCCAAGCCGAAAATTCAGTATTATGTCCAATATCTGACACCCCACGTATCATTGCAGCCTCCACTAATTCATCCTTCGTTTCCCATTCTAGTAGGATTTTATATATTTTGGATGTTAATTTTTTGCTATTTCCTAATATATATATTTTTTTCAAATTCTGATCCACCTTCCATAAATCCTCTCTTTATCCTTTCTCAAAAATCTCATTTACTTGCAGATATTGGAACCAATCTGACTAGTCCTGCCACCTCTCCTCTCTTTTTGAGTCTTATAGCATCACCTTTAAATTCAATAAGCTTCATATATGTCCCCCCGTTTCCCCCCATGTTCAGCTTCTCTGCCCGCTTTCCCGACACCATCCATATTTTTATGCACCTCTAGAAAGTTACTAAGAGATTTGGCGAGACGTCTGACAAAGTGTGCTGAAATACATGGCTGGATTTTCTAGCGATACGCTGCCCCCTGGTGGGCGGTCAGGCTCTCCGTGCTTTCCTGGAGGGGCTGCTTCTGCAGATGTTACATGATTTAGAAATCCTAGAAGTACAGGTAGTGAAGATGGAGTTGTTAGTTCACCACTCCGGAATTTTAAAAGTCTGGGTTAATGGCTGGTTCAGATATAAATTGTTGTGAATGCAGAGGAATGTAAAATGAGCCCTATAATACTATAATTTGGAAGGACAGGTTCTTTGTATATATAAGGATTACTATACTTTTCAGTTGAATTAAATAGCATTAAGGGAAAGAAAAACTACATAAAAATCAATATATTAGTGAAAATAACATACAAAATTAGTGAGAAGTGATTTCAAGATTGTGTATATTTTATTGCATTTTAACCTGTATTTTAAATTGTATTTTCTTTTTCTTTTCCCCCTACTATGTTTTTTTACTGTGATTTTATTGGTGTTAGCTGCCATGAGCCAGGCTCTGGCCGGGGAGGGTGGGGTATAAATAATTTATTTATTTATTTATTATTAATATTAGGCAAAATTGCATCCAAAATTGAATCTGTTGGGAGAAATTATCCACTTTTTTGTTTTGTTTTATTAAAGACAAAGAAATATAACAAATACAATAGCATTAACCCCCCAGTAAATTCCCTGGTGCAGGCGTGTGACATCAAATGTCCGTGTTGTGGTGGCCGGTGGCGGCAACGCCTCCTATCCGCAGCCAGCGAGCCACCCTTTTCCGCCGGGAGGGGCTCAGGCAGGCGGGCCGAAGAGGGCGGAGCTGAAGTGCTTCTCTCTCTTGGAAGCAGCGCCACTGCCGCCTGCCGACATTTTTCATGGGCTTTGTATTATATTATCGTGTGGGCCCAAGCAGCTATGCTGGAATGTGTCCCTGAGCACTGATCATGCCTCTTGCTTGACTGGATGAAGGGCAGAGATGGTTGTCTGGGTGTATGTGGAAGCTACCGTATTTTTCACTCCATAAGAGGTACTTTCTTCCTCCTAAAAAGTAAGGGGAAATGTCTGTGCGTCTTATGGAGTGAATTTCTGGTGGATCACTGGCTCCCTTTCTGGTCCCGCCCCCTTGCCCAGGCCTCCATTGTTGAAGGTTCTGCAGATGGAGGCTGTCTGTTTCCCCAGCGACATGTGACTTGCTGATTAGATTATCTGTTTGGAAACTGTAGAAACGGCTCCCTTTCCTTTCCTAAAGAAGCCGCAGAACTGTGAGTTGAACCCCATAAAACCAGGATTTTTTCCCTTTGCAAAGTAAGCTCAACAACTTTGAGCTGATCCTCAAAAAAATGGGGCTTTTCCCCTTTGCAAAAGAAGCTGCACAACTGTGAGCTACCCCCCCCCCCCAAATGGGGCTTTCCCCCTTTCCTCCTCTAAAAACTAGGTGTGTCTTATGGTCAGGTGCGTCTTACGGAGCGAAAAATACAGTAGCTTACAGCTTAAAGGCAGCATTTGCACCCATTGCTCTGCCCGGCTTTTCTTCTGGCTCCACACAGCACTCTGGGTTGCAGAATACGTCATCAATCCCTTTCTGAAGTGGCTTCATGCTGATCCTTCAGAGACCCTTTTGAATACCTTTATTGAGAGGTCTAATAAATCCATTACCGTACAGGTGACAAAACCCAGATATTGTGCATTGCTTAGAGTTGTTAGCTCTTGTCATGTTTAGTAACCGGCAGACTGGAGGAGGGCAAATGTTGTCCCTATTTTCAAAAAGGGGAAAAGAGAGGACCCAAATAATTACCGCCCAGTCAGTCTGACATCAATACCAGGGAAGATTCTGGAGCAGATCATTAAGAAAACAGTCTGTGAGCACCTAGAAAGGAATGCTGTGATCACCAATAGTCAGCATGGATTTCTGAAAAATAAGTCATGTCAGACTAACCTGATCTCGTTTTTTGACAGAATTACAAGCCTGGTAGATGAAGGGAACTCAGTCGATATAGCCTACCTTGATTTCAGTAAGGCATTTGACAAGGTGCACCATGATATTCTTGTAAAGAAGCTGGTAAAATGCGGTCTTGACTATGCTACCACTCAGTGGATTTGTAACTGGCTGACTGACCGAACCCAAAGGGTGCTCATCAATGGTTCCTCTTCATCCTGGAGAAGAGTGACTAGTGGGGTGCCACAGGGTTCTGTCTTGGGCCCGGTCTTATTCAACATCTTTATCAACGACTTGGATGATGGACTCAAGGGCATCCTGATCAAATTTGCAGATGACACCAAACTGGGAGGGGTGGCTAACACCCCAGAGGACAGGATCACACTTCAAAACGACCTTGACAGATTAGAGAACTGGGCCAAAACAAACAAGATGAATTTTAACAGGGAGAAATGTAAAGTATTGCACTTGGGCAAAAAAAAATGAGAGGCACAAATACAAGATGGGTGACACCTGGCTTGAGAGCAGTACATGTGAAAAGGATCTAGGAGTCTTGGTTGACCACAAACTTGACATGAGCCAACAGTGTGACACGGCAGCTAAAAAAGCCAATGCAATTCTGGGCCTCATCAATAGGAGTATAGCATCTAGATCAAGGGAAGTAATAGTGCCACTGTATTCTGCTCTGGTCAGACCTCACCTGGAGTACTGTGTCCAGTTCTGGGCACCACAATTCAAGAAGGACACTGACAAACTGGAACGTGTCCAGAGGAGGGCAACCAAAATGGTCAAAGGCCTGGAAACGATGCCTTATGAGGAACGGCTAAGGGAGCTGGGCATGTTTAGCCTGGAGAAAAGGAGGTTAAGGGGTGATATGATAGCCATGTTCAAATATATAAAAGGATGTCACATAGAGGAGGGAGAAAGGTTGTTTTCTGCTGCTCCAGAGAAGCGGACACGGAGCAATGGATCCAAACTACAAGAAAGAAGATTCCACCTAAACATTAGGAAGAACTTCCTGGCAGTAAGAGCTGTTCGACAGTGGAATTTGCTGCCAAGGAGTGTGGTGGAGTCTCCTCCTTTGGAGGTCTTTAAGCAGAGGCTTGACAACCATATGTCAGGAGTGCTCTGATGGTGTTTCCTGCTTGGCAGGGGGTTGGACTCGATGGCCCTTGTGGTCTCTTCCAACTCTAGGATTCTATGGTTCTATTGAGGCAGTAACTTTGTGTTTATGTTTTGTACACATTGTAGGGCTAGGGTAAGGGTACCAGACATCCCCGTTTCCCGGGGACAGTTCCCGGATTTACAAATCAGTCCCCATACAAAATCCATTGAAGTTGAAAAGTGTCCCCGGATTCATTGAAATTTTTTTTAGTAACCTTAGGCTAGGGAACATGTGGTCCTCCTGATGCTGGTGAGCTTCAATTCCCATCATCCCTGTTCACTGGCAACTTGGGCTGGTGTGATGGAAGCTGGAGTCCAAGGACATCAGGAAGGCCACAGCTTCCCCAGTCCTGGTTTAATGGATGGTTAAGCCATAAAAAATGGTTAATCCTATTAATTATGCTGCTCAGCGGCAAAGAAAAGCACTCAACAGATGTGTGTAGTCTCCACCTATGGTACTTTGCTCCACATTTCCAGGGTTGAGAGCTGGAATTAAACGAGTTCTGAGCTGGCCAGGCTGATGACGAAGGACCCATGCCTTTCCTCCTTAGGTTCCTTTCCCTCACCTTCTCAAGAACCACACAAAAAGCTGCCCCAACTTTAAATGTTTATTCAAAAGAGAGAGGAAGTGTTGATCTCATGAAGGTGTACGAGTCCCCTAACAGGGAAGAAATGAGTGTTGGACAAGGATGAGTGAGTATGACAAAAGGGAACTGGGATGGAGAAGAGTCTATGATCATTTCAGGAAGAAGGCCCATTTGGGGTTGAGAGATGGTTTGAGATAAAAAGGAGAGGCAAAGCCTCAGGCTCAGTGGGGGAGTACAGATACAGGCATTTCCATCTGGCCCTGAAAACTCTCCCCAGCCTCACTGGCTGGCCTTGCCCACCTGGAAGGTGTCCTGGGACTCTCCATGTTTTGGAGTACGTTGTCAATAATATGCAATGATTTTTTAAAAAAAATTAAAAATATTTTATTAAGGGTTTTCTTGTTTACAGTGTAAGTGTAATGCCTCATATTTCCCCCCCCCCCATGTAACATTTTTACAAATCCGTTTCATTTGTTGAGGCATTAGGGGGAGAAGAAAAAAAAAGAAAAGAAAAAAAAGGGGGTGGAGGGGGGAAGATAAGTGGGGGTGGGGTCGGGTAGCGGTGTTTCTATTATGCTTAATGTATGTAGAGTTTGGTGTCAGCGTTGCTTATGCTGTTCACTTGTGTTCCTTTGGTGGTGAGAGAGGTTGGGGTTGGCCTAGGGTGTGATTGTTTGTTTGTGATTGGCTGTGGTGATCTTTGTTTTCGTGTGTGAGTGAGGTGGGTGGGTGTTTTGGATCAGGTTAGCCATATTGATTTGTATGCTGTTGGCAGATTATTGTCATTGTCCTGTTGGGCTATGTATGTGATAAAGGGGAGCCATACCGGGGTGAAGGTGTCTTCTTCTGTTTGTCCCCGTGTCAGTTTCAGTTTATTAGTTAATTTTTCTAGTAGGGCTGTTTCCCATACTATTTGGTACCATTGGTCCATGCTTACTCCTGACAGGTCTCTCCAGTGTCTGGTAATGGTGTTTCTGGCTGCTGAAAGTAGGTGGGTTATGAGTTCTTTGTGGTGTAAATGGGCATTGTTGTCTTGGAAGATGTTTAGTAGGGCCAATTCTGGGGTGCAGTCTAATACTTGCTTGGTTATTTTACATATTTCTTGTATGGCTGTTGTCCAGAATAGTTGGATTTTGGGACACTCCCACCACATGTGGAGGTATGTGCCTGTGGAGGTGCACCCTCTCCAGCATTTTGGTGAGGTTCCTGGGTGTATTAGCGCTAGTTTCCTTGGTGTTAGGTACCACCTGTAGGTGAGTTTCAGTGTGAGTTCTTTTCTTTTCGTTGATATGGATTTAAAGGGGGGTTTAGACCACACTCTGGTCCATTGAGTGGGGTTAATCTCATAGCCTGTCATTCTCCCATTGTTTTTTGATTGCGTCTAGGGGATTTGCGGGATTTTGGAGTAGTATTTTGTATATTGCGGATACCGTCCCTTTACCGTTTCCCTTTGTTGTTAGGAGGAGGTTTTCAAAGGTTGTCAGGGGCCTAGTTGCTGCTGGTTTTACTGTTGGGTTGTTTAAGAGGGCATGTAGTTGGTGTTGTGTTAACCAGGGCATTTGGGTATCTTCTAGTTTGTCTTGTATTTCTTGTGTTGACAAGGGTTTGTTATTTTTATAAAAGTCTATTAGGCGATATAAGCCTTTGGTTCGTCAGGTTTTTATCTGGAGGTTTTGTGCTGCGTGGTGGAATAATGGGTGGTACGCCAGGGGGATTAGTGGGGATGGGGTTGGGGATAGTTTGCCTATTTGTGTTTTCCATGCTTTGAGCATGGTCTGTGTGTACCTGTTAAGTGTTGTGGGAATTTTCTTTAGTTTGTTTGGGGGAAGTGGATATGTTGTGGTGCAGGTATTTTCAATTGTGTCCCTCTCTAGGTGTACCCATTGTTTTGTCTCATCTTCTAGTGTATATGGGATTATATGGCGTATTTGGTTGGCAATGTAATATGCTTCTGTGTTGGGGATTCCCCATCCTCCTTCTGAGGTGGGGAGGTGCAGGTATTTGGGGCTTATTCTTGGTTTTTTATGTGAGAAGATAAAAGAGTGTAGTTTTCTCTGCCAACTGTGGAGTTGGGTTGAGAGGATTCAGATTGGGAGGGTTTGGAATAGGTAGGTTAGTTTTGGGAGTGTGATCATTTTGATCATGGCTATTTTGTCTGAGAGAGTGAAATTCATGTTATTCCATCTCTTTAGGTCTTTGTTAATTTGTCGCCACAGGGGCTTGTAGTTGTGGAGGTACAATTTATTGAGGTTTCTGGTTATTTGTACCCCTAGGTATCTGAACTTGGTGTGGCAGAGTTTTATTTTGGTGACCTTCATGAGTTCTTTTTGGGTGTGAGGAGGGGTGTTGAAGCACATAGCTTCTGACTTTGTAAAATTTACCTGTAGGCCTGACACCATTGCAAATGTGTTGAGTTCTCTGATTAGGGAGGTTGCTGTGCTTATGGGGTCTGGTGTTGTGACCATTAGGTCATCTGCAAATATGTATTTCCACTCTAAGCAATCAAAGGCTTTGAGGATGTCTAGGGACATAATTGTCAGTGGGAGTTTGGTTGCCTTGCTGTGTTCGATCAGGTTCAGTAGTTTCCTGATGGGGTCTGTTATATTGCGGCCAGGGACAAAGCCAGTCTGGTCTGGGGCTATTAACTTGTGTATGAAGATTTTTAGGCGGCTGGACAAGATTGATGTGAATATCTTATAGTCTTGGTTTATTAATGAGATTGGGCGGTATGATTCTACTTTGAGGCTGCCTTTTAGTGGTTTTGGGATGGAGACTATTTTGGAGTGGGTCCAGGTTTTGGGGATGGGGCCCCCTTTTATGATGTCGTTGAATAGGCGGGTCATGTAGGGCATCAAGGGTTCTTTGAATTTCCTATAGAATTCCCCTGTGAAGCCGTCTGGGCCTGGGGCTTTGTGTGGTTTCAGGTTTTTGAGGACCGCATCTATTTCCTCTGGGGTGATAGGGCTGTCCATGAATTCCTGTTCCTCATCAGTTAGGGTAGGCATGGTCAGTCCTGCTAAAAATGTTCTGATTTCCTTCTCTGGTGGGTTATGGGAGGTGTATAGGTTGGAGTAGAATTCTGCAAATTCTGAGGTTATTTCTTCAGGGGAGAATGTTATGTTGCCGTCTTTTTTGGTGATGCAGTGTATTCTTGTTTTGAGTGCTTTTTTCCTACATCTATTTGCTAGTAATCTGGAGTTTTCCCCTCCATATTCATAGAAACGTTGTTTAGACTATAGAATGTTGATCATTTCTAAGGAGTCTAGTTCTCTCCTTTTTTGTTCTATAAGTTTGAGGAGTTTTTTAGATCCTGTTTGTTTGTAGCGTGTTGAGAGGGCTGTGATGTCTTGTTCTATTTTGCTAATTTTTGAGGAGGTTTGTTTTTTAAGGAATGTTTTCTCTTTTATGCAAGCTCCTCTGGTGACCGCTTTCATTGTGTCCCATAGGAGGGGGGTCATTAATAATATGCAATGATACACAGCTCTACTTCTCCTTTATATCTGTAGGTGAGACACAGGATATGCTGAAACATTATCTTGCCTTGGTATCACATGCCCCCACCAAGTGTGAGAATGCTCATGCGCCAGACTGTGACACAGAGGCGTCCCACCCTTGCTGCCGCAATGCCGGTGTTCGCATGCCGGGTGGGGAATGGGGAGCAAAGAGCTGGGCTCTTGGTTTCTTCTCCCCATGTAGCATTGGCAGGGAGGAGGTGGAGCGGGACCACAGGATTTTTTTGTGGGGGTGGCCCCCTCCTTGAAAATTGGGGGGGCTGAAGATCCCTCAGTCCCCACTAACCGATGTGCCTTCTTGGTAATGGACTGGATGAGAGCCAACACAATTCAGATAAGACTTGAGGCACTGTTGGTGTGTAATTCCCTAGACCGGATGCCTGGTTTTGACCTATAAAGCATTAAATGGCTCAGGGCCACAATTACCTCAAGGACCGCCTCTCTCTGTAGGAACCTACCCAGACCCTGAGATCATCCTTTGAAGCCCTTCTTCATGTGCCTCTTCCAAGAGGTTCAGAGGGTGGCAACACAAGAAGCGGCCTTTTCTGCAATGGTTCCATGTGAAATGCTCTCCCCAGTGAACTTCGCCTGGTGCCTTCATTATATATCTTTAGATATCAGGCAAAAATGTTCCTTTATAACCAGGCATTTGACCGATTAAACAATATATGGCCTTTTAAACTGTGGGGTTATTGTTTTGTTTGTTTTTATGTCATGTATTGATTTAACAAAGAAATAAAGTAACTGAATAATGCCTCCTGCTTCCTGGATGGAAGATACTGAGAGGGTTTGGCTGTGTGAGGAAACTAGCCTACTGTACAAATAGGATTGCCATATGGCCAGAATTTCCCAGACATGGCCAGAATATGGCAGTTGGAAACAGTGTCCAGGTAGAAATAGCTGCAAGCTGAAATTTGTTTTTGGCAAATTTCATTTTAAAATAGCTAAAAACTTCATTTGCTCAACAGCTTTGTGCAAAAAATAAAAGCTCAACAGCTTTGTGTCCTGATTATGGTAACCCTAGTACAAAGGTAAAATTTGCTTCTGGCCCCACCCATATGAGAGCATGCAGTCCTCAGGCAGCAAAAATCAGAAGGAAAGGATGGAGGTATCTGAGGAAGGAGGTGGTAGGGGAAAGGAATCCTGTTGTGTTTTGCCCACTCCCCACAAAAAAAGAGAATACAAACTGATTAAGACTCACATATATTTTACGAAACATGGAAAATAAAAATAAAAATAAAAAACAGGCACCAAAATGTTCATTACAGTACGGCCCCAACTACATTAATATTACATTCCTTATATAGAATAAAACGATTACCATAATATTAATCCTCCTCTTCTTTTTTAAACTCCAAATTTACATATAGAGTCTAGGTTTCTACAAAACAGAACAACAATGACAACAACAACAATGACAACAACAAATACAACAAAAAGAAACACATCCCAAAACAAAACCCATCCAAGACTGAGCAGGTGGAGAAGCGACAAAGTACCCCTGACAACGGTCTTTGGACCTAAACAAGAGGTTCCTGTATTCCCGCTGTTTAAACAAGAGACTTAGGTGTTCAAATCTAGGACTCACCATAGACAGAAGGACTGGAACGGACAACAGACCCAGATTCAGCACAGAAATAAAGTCAAACTATTTCACTCTCATTTTTCCTCTCACTCTCATCTTGGCTATCTTGCAGCCTAATGCTTTGGTGAGTAACAGTTGTACAGGAACACACACACACACACACAAACACACGCACACACACACACTCATGTATGCACACACGCACAGGCACACACTCATACATATATCTATAAGCAGAGAAATGTGTTTTTCATGAGCTCAGTTCTTGCTCTGAAAAACCACCCTCTAAAGTTACACTTTTATTTTAAAACACATCCATGACAAATGACTGGTTAACGAATCCTGGATTTCAAAGAACATACAAAACCCCTGTAGAATATTTAATGCACCTTTAAGTTAAAAAAGATTATTTGCCATTGTTGTGCTGATGATCACAAAGACCCCCCCCTCTTCCCTGCCCTGTGTTGCCCCTGCTCTTCATTCCCAAGGGAATGCCCCAATGCTGAGGGTCTGGAGGGGCCTGTGAGGAGACACTGTAGTAGCACCTCTTAGAACCTTAAATAGTTTTAGTCATATATATAAAACACACTTCTTTTTAAAAAATTAAAGAGCACCAGGTATTTCACAGTGAGAGGTAGAATCAAATTTAACAAACCCATCCCTCTCTCTTTCTCTTTTTCCTATTTAGCACCAATCTCTTCTCTTTCCTGCCTTCCCTTCTCAAGTCACTTAAAAAGGGCTGTTTCCTTTCACAAAGGGAAGAAGGATCTTGCTTGCTTTTATTTTTATTTTTGCCTTAAATAAAATATATATCTAGATATATCATTTTCTTCTTCTTTCTCTCTCTCTAATATTGCACGTAAGAATGCTTCCTGTTCCGGAACAACAAGCAGACAAATACAAGTTTGCAAAGCTGTCTCCCCCAGACTCCTTCCTGTCTCCTTTCAAAAAGCCCTGCCTGCTAGCATCACGTCTCTGGACAGCCACATTGGGTAGTACGGTGGCTTGTCGGGATGATCTGGGTTTCTCTGTGAGATATTGCATACAGTTTCTTTGGCTGAAGGTGTGGCGAGGGAGGGGGGCGGGAATCTTTGGGCGTGGAACTGCTTAGGTCAACTGGCCTCCTGCTTCAGCACCTGAAGCTCCACTAATTAAGTTGTGTCTTTGCTGAAGCCACAGCACTCTCCTCCTCTCCCCATCCTGGAGAGCAGCGGTCTGACGGGCCAAGGGTTCCTTATGACTTGGCAGAGTCCAAACGCTAAAGGCCTAGCTCTCAAGGCTGCTAGAGAGGTACAGGGGCGGCCATCAGGCCCTGCTCAAAGAGACAGCATCTCCAAAATGAATGAGCTTGAAGTGCCACAGAGGCTGCCTTTTAGAGGAAGCACATGGGCCCAACCTCGAGGAGGTGCTGCTTCCCTGGCTCGGATGGCGGGAGGTTGTAGATGTTGGTAATTGGCAGCTGTTGCAGGTCTTGTGTCCGGAAGGTAAAGAGTGTCCTGTGCCAGTGTCCATCTTGAATCTAAATGCAAAGGAGGAGGCAGGGAGAGAAGAGAGAAAGGATAACTTTTCACAACAATGCCAGGTGCAACAGTCCCTTGCATCTCCTCTTCAAGCAATAGCACACCATCAGCTACATGTGAAAGGTGTGCCTTCCTTCCCACGCAAGCCAGAAAAGTAGAAAGTAGCGTACAAATGAACAGATTATTGATTATTAGCAGGCTTGGTGGCTTTCTCCAAGGCCGAAATGGATAGTAATAATAGGGTGTATCCAACTATGTTCTAAGAGACGTGGGTGGCGCTGTGGGTTAAACCACAGAGCCTAGGATTTGCCGATCTGAAGGTTGGCGGTTCAAATCCCTGTGACGGGGTGAGCTCCCATTTCTCGGTCCCTGCTCCTGCCAACCTAGCAGTTCGAAAGCACGTCAAAGTGCAAGTAGATAAATAGATATCGCTCCAGCGAGAAGGTAAATGGTGTTTCTGAGCTTTGGTTCACCAGAAGCGGCTTAGTCATGCTGGTCACATGACCTGGAAGCTGTACACCGGCTCCCTCAGCCAGCAAAGTGAGATGAGCGCCGCAACCCCAGAGTTGGCCACGACTGGACCTAATGTTCTACTCAGACCAACTGACATTAATGAACTGATGTAAATCATGTTCATCACTTTCAATGAGTAGGACTAACGCTGGATGCAATCCAAACAGCACTGACACTAATCTCTACATTTTTATGCCAATCTTTTGCCAAGGAGGTCACAGATGTACATGGTTGTGCTCACCCACCCACCCTGCATTTTATCTCCCCCAACAATCCTGTGAAATAGGTTTAGGCTGAGTGTGTGGCTGGCCCAATAAGCTTTATGGCTGAGCAGGGATTTCAACTGCATCCTCCCTTGTCCTGATAGAGCTCTGCAACCATTATATCACATTGGTTCTCTCTTGACATGGTATTGTGATCAGTATCAGCACTGGGGAAAGGCAGGTTTAACCCTCCTCTCCTGTGCCACCCAAATCTCCCTTCCCCCACCTGTATTCCTCCTCTACCAAGGCTAATAAGTACTTCAATGAAATTATGTAGACGGTGAAAACAGCACAGGAAGAAAGGGTTGAACACTCTTTCCCCAAATCCTGATGCCACTGATCTGATCAAAATTGGAATCCCCCAGTGGCGTAGCGTGGGTTGTCAGCACCCGGGGCAAGGCAAGTAATTTGAGCCCCCTAACCCGTGGATTTGCGCCTCCTAACCCTAACCCCCAGATGTTGCACCCGGTGCGGCCGGCCCCCCCTGCCCCCCCACGCTACGCCACTGGAATCCCCACCACCCAGATATTTTAATGAAAAATAAAGTGGGGTGAGAGCTCTAAACCATGTGCCTGGGGCCACTTTAGCCTTTGCAGCACCTGCGACCCTACAGATATTCTTGGACAACAACTCCCATAAGCCCTAGGGATTCTGGAAGTTAGTTGGATTCCAATTAACCTCTGATGGGTCACAGGTTCCCCCAAACCTACTTTAGATTTGCATTTGAGAAGCATTCAGTTCATGCAAAATGGCAGCAGGTGGCACTGCTGCTTTGCAGAACTACCCAGCCCTCTGACTGACAAAGTAGCACCAGACTGTAAAGCTGCAAAACAGGAAAGATCCCCTAAAAATAAGCAGCAAAAAAGTGTTAAAGGTGGGTCCATTTGTCCTGTGATTTCTAGCAGCGGGTCTGATAGGTTTCAGCTTTGTCCTGCAGCTTTCCCTTGAGAAATCCACTGATTACTGCTGATTCAGAACAAATGTCAATCCACAGAAAATTGAACTGAATTTTGTTTATTTTATTTATTACATTTATGTATACCACTTTTCATCTGAAGATCTCAGGGCAGTTTGCAGCATAAAAATATAAGATGAAAACACAAAATGCATAATAAAAACAAAAGCACAAACCAATACCCCCTGCCCCCCAGCTCATTTAAAAGGGTATAGAAGAGGGACGTTTTTTGCCTAGCACTTAAAGTTGAATAATGAAGGTGCCGAACCTCCCTGGAGAAAGCATTCCACAAATGGGGAGCCACTGGAGAAAAGGCCCTTTCTTGTGCTGTTCCAATTACCAGTAAAAAGTGGTTTTTCCTGGGGAAAGTGTTGAGACGAAATCAGCACCTCCCCACCTCTGGCTACAGACCCTCTTTCTAGCCCTCTTGTGGTGCTTCACTGGCAATTTGAAAGGTTTTGCATACCTTGCAGTCGTTCACCACTACATCAGGCGTGAACTGCCCTCCAGCTTCAAAGATCTGTCCATTCCAGGCCTTGAAATGCACAGCTTTCCTTGATGGCCCTTCCTGCCACACGGAGGTGTTCAGGCAGTGGATGGTGATGTTCTGGATGACTTCGGTGCTCAGGAGGTGCAGGAAATTCAGCTGCACTCTTCCGATGTCAAAGTCAAGCTGGAACAAGGGGAGAATGGGAGGTCGCAGTGAAGACTGGGACTCCAGCTTGGTTTCATTCAACCAACATGTCCAAGACCTCTGACAGCATGAAAGGTGCCCTGATCCCCCAGGAAACAAAGAAGGAGCTGGAATTCTCATCAAGCTCAAGAACACACATAAAATCAGCCTCTGCTTGTTGGGTGCCTTCTAAGGTGTTTTGGACTACCACTCCGAACTGTGTTGGCTGCAGCTGAGAGGAATTCTAGTCCAGAACATCTGGTGGTCACCTGGCAGGTGACGGCTAAGCAGGCCCAGCCCAAGATGTTTTGCCACGAAGCAAAACAGAAAATGATGCTTTCACCTCCTCCTCCTCCACTGCCTGAGATGAGCAGAGACAGCCTGGGGGAAAGGTAGCAGGAGAGGAGAAGGCAGTGGCAGTTGTCAGGAGCTTGTCCTACACTCGAGTAGGACCCTGGTAGAGACATATGCCCAACTGGCATGTTCTCTCCCTCCTGGTTGTTCGTTCAGGAGCTTCAAAAGCTTTCTTCAGCCTGAACATCACAGCGACCAATGCCAACAGACATTAGCACACTTAGGGATCTGCAGTGTGTTCGTGGTTTGTGTAACAGACCTCAGCAACTCAGCATTTTGGCTAATCTACTTTATTTACATATAAACACAAGCTCATTGAAGCACTGCAACGTGCCTCCCTCTCTCTCTAGCATCAGACAGCAAAGAGGAAAAGAACAAAGGACAATAGTCCCACTTCACGGAACACAGTAACACAAACATCCTGTCTCCATCACTTCTCACTCTGTGGAGTCAAAATATGTACCGTCATGTGATAGACAGAAATCCCATGACTGCAATCATGGTGGAGGCAGCGGCAGGCAGCAAGTGCAGGAGGCAGTGAGCAGTGTGCTCCCGGGCCCCCCAGATCTGTCTCCAGCCTGCTGCCTGAGATGACTGCCTCACAAAGCCTCGTGGGAGAAGTTGGCCATGCAGCTGGCATAAAGCACAAACGAATAAGCTGTGATCACTCGCACATACAAGCAATCTGTGCATATGTGCTTGGGAATCCCGACTGAGTCAACACAGATGTCTTTATCCGCCTTGAAAAGCAGATATAACATTCTGAAAGTAATTGATATATAAACCTGGTGGTTGTACATGCGATAGTCCTGCCACAACACCCTCTTTAAATATCTGGTGGATTAGCTATTGGTATTGCATTTCTGGTGGGGTACTTGGTCTATGCATGTAATGGCACAGGACCTCAGACACTGCAGGATCTACCTATGTTTTTCATTAGAACTCCAAAGTTTACCAACCTGAGCCAAGTGTGAAACAGCACGTGTTGCACATACGTTTCAAAACAAGGGGCAGGGTGCCTCCTAACACACGTGCAGTCCAGCAATTTCTTTTCAATTCTGGTACTTGCATCTCTTTCTGAGCTTGCACCTCTTTCATATGCAACTCCACGGCTTGTGGCGCTGTGGTCTAAACCACAGAGCCTCTTGGGCTTGCTGATCAGAAGGTCAGCGGTTCGAATATCCCCACGACGGGGAGAGCTCCCCTTGCTCAGTCCCTGCTCCTGCCAACCTAGCAGTTCAAAAGCACGTCAAAGTGCAAGTAGATAAATAGGTACCGCTCCGGCGGGAAGGTAAACGGTGTTTCCGTGCACTGCTCTGGTTTCGCCAGAAGCTGCTTAGTCCTGCTGGCCACATGACCCAGAAAAACTGTATGTGGACAAACGCCGGCTCCCTCGGCCTGTAAAGCGAGATGAGCGCTAGCGCTGCAACCCCAGAGTCGTCTGCAACTGGACTTAACTGTCAGGGGTCCTTTACCTTTACATTTTCTTAGTGGTGCCATCAGGGTTGGACTTGGGGGCAGATGTCCAGGGATTCTGCTCATCACAATGGGTAGAAAGGTCCCCAAGCACAGCAGGGCTAGCTTGTAATCTTTTTAAGTAATTCACGTTGCCATCTAAAGAGTGCCCCACTCTGCAATGCATATTAATTTATTCTGGCTTTTAAGCTTGGTTCTTATGTTGCTTTGGGACACTTTTGTGACAAAAATGATTAGTAATGCTGCAGCAGCAGCAGCAGCAACAACAACAACAAGGTAATAATATAGTAATAACAATAGTAATAGTAGTACTAATAGTTATGAGAAGTTTAGTATCTACCATTACCTATTTATTTCTTTTCAAAAATACTTACATACTTACATACTGCTTAATCAAACGTGTCTCTAAACTACTTACATGAAATAGTATAAAATATTAGAGAGAAAACAGCAATAAAGTCTAATCTAAAAAAGCATATTGCCTGTTGCTACACAATTAAGAGCCAGAGAGAGCCCATGAATTTGCTGCAAACCGCACAGCAATCCACCAGTGTATCCAGACCTACTTTTGGCCCACGGATGCCTCAAGCATACCTTTGAGGCAGTGATGGGGCTGAGGCAAGTCTGTCCCCCTTGGGTGAAGTTACAGGTGACTTGAATACTATCTGAAGAACAGCCCAGATTTGGGTCAATCCAGTACGTTCCTGAAGGAGAGAAGGGACTTAGTATTATTTATTTTTTAGGAAGACATATGCACCACTTAAACCAAAAAACCTAGGAATAGAAACAGATTTAAAAACAAAGGCATGTAATAAAATTACACCTATGGGTAATTACATGCCTAAATACTTTGTTTTGCTTTAAAGCAGGCATTGGAAACAGTACAAATGAAAGGGCCTGCCATCCAAAGATGCAGCAGGTGAAAGCCATTTACCTGCGACACCTTTGCTTCCTGGTGTAAGAATGAGGGTGGAATGGGGTCTTCATTCACAAAACCTTCAATGCAAAATGCAAAGCGCAGGTCTCTTTCTCTCTCTCTCTCTCTCACCCACTCTCACACACACCCCGTGATGCACTGTGGTGGATGCTGGCCACGTGGATTAACACCTACCATCCTGCATCTTCTGTTCACAGTTCATGAGATCTCTACAGATGCGCGCAGGGTTCTCCTTGGTTCCAAGGGGTCTCTTGATGCTCTGGATGAGGGTGCTGAGGTAGTGCAGAGTCTTAAAGATCTCCCCTCCCTGGTCCATCACTGGAAGGTCTGAATGTTGATAGCTCTGGAGAGGAGGGTGGGGAAAAGGAACGCAAGGGAAAGTAAGGGCCTCTCCAGGCATCTTTGATGTGCATTCATGATGACTGATTCATGATACTTTTGCATCAAAGACTCCAGGACAGATTATTTGCTTTGTTTCCAATCTGAGCGTGTCCCATAGCTTCCTGCTGAAATCCTGTGGCTTTTCATTCCACTGATGTTCACGGGTTTGGTGGCTGCTTTAGGGCAGCGGTTCTCGACCTGTGGGTCCCCAGATGTTGTTGGACTACAACGCGCATCATCCCTGAGCTCTGGCCTTGCTAGCTAGGGGTGATAGGAGTTGCATTTCAACAACATCTGGGGACCTACAGGTTGAGAAAGGCTGGACTATAGGGTGTCCCTAATGAAGTGGAATGATTTGTGGACAGAGCGGTATAAATCTACCACTAATGCTCTGTTATTATGTAAATTAGGTACCCTCAACCTTTTCAGATCCAGGACCCACTTTTAAGCCAAACATCCATTTGGGGGCCCATCTCTTAATCTTTTTACTATATATTTGCATGGTGGTTGTGCTCCTGTTGCAACCCACCTTGGGCCAGGTCTTGACCCACTAGCGGATCCTGTTCCACCAGTTGAAGACCCAGCAGGGCAAATTACATGTTGCAGAACACACCCACAAAAGCCCCCACCGAGTCTGGAAGGCCCCTAAGCAAGTGATGGATTGCTGCTAGTAGGTTTAGCCTAAAAAGAGATTATTACAGGGAGGTATTTGAAGGACTGTGCAAAGAAAATGGACTTTTGTGAGGAAAAATTTGAATGTAAGGAATTATGTTATGCTACAAACATTATCTGGGATAAAAATAGTTAACTGTGTGATGAACACAGGGCAGGAGTGGAGGAACCCTGGTCCTTTTAAACTCCTAATACCAGAGGAGCTGCAATGTATGAGGGTTCAGGTGGCAGGTCTGCCAAGAAGCAGGTAGACTGTTTTAACAGTTCCAAAAGAGCTGTTTTGGCTACATCAGCCTTTGCCAATCAGGTGCCCTCAAGATGTTCTCAACAACCACTCACATGAGCCCCCAGACTGGCAGAGTTTTTCAGTTATGGCAGTTAACAGGAGAGCCCATATTTTCTATAAGGTCAGGAGAATTGTTGTTGAATAGCCTACCTGCAAGTTTGTATTATATCTTAATGAGATTATATTATTTTATGTATAGTTGGACTGGTACATCACTAGGATATCTATTATTTTTTTACAAGCTGTTTATATATTTTCTAAAACAAACAAACAAACAAACAAACAAGTAAAGATTGCATCCAACTAAGTTCTACTCAGTGTGGGCCCTCAGCCATGCCTTATATCCTGCTCATTTCCATGGCGACTGTGCAGGAGAAGTTCGAACGGGTATTTCTGAAAGGATTTATGAGCTTCCTATGACATACCTCAGACTTGAACACAGTGCTGGAACTCATCACTGTTTGGAAAGCTGCACCAAACCCATCTTGCTGCTGGGGAGAAACAGAGGAAGAAGACATGGTAGAGTTGAAGGCGAAAGATGGACCAGAAATTAGCTCTGCCTCCTGAGGCGCCTCAGGTTTGGGATTAAGGGCCTAACTGTACAGGCCATTCATGCTACCCTTGCTGTTTTTCAGTGCCAATTGCTGTGCCTGTTGGATTTCGCAGAGATTAAAGCTTGGGAGGCACAGTTCAAACCTGCCTTTCCAGCATGCTGTGCTCTTGATAACAACCCACACATTCACGCACTGAGCTGGTGCTAGGGATGGGAGATAAATAATTTGATTTTATTTGCATTTTAATAAGTAGCTGCCCAGTCTGCATTTCCTGACCCAGTACACAAACCGAAACACATTGTCCTTCAACACTGACACTTCTCTAAATGTTTTGATGCAGTTCCTCAAACAATGTTTACAACACATGAAAGCAAATATATTCGTGAAAATACGCAATAATGCATTGTCAAAATATAAAAAAAATTCCTTCCAGTAGCACCTTAAAGACCAACTAAGTTAGTTCTTGGTATGAGCTTTCGTGTGCATGCACACTTCTTCAGATACCGTATCTGAAGAAGTGTGCATGCACACGAAAGCTCATACCAAGAACTAACTTAGTTGGTCTTTAAGGTGCTACTGGAAGGAATTTTTTTTTTTTTATTTTGACTATGGCAGACCAACACGGCTACCTATCTACTACTGGAATAATGCATTGTGTTAGGGGCAAACAGCTTGCAAAAATGCCTTTATTGGAGAAATTTGCACTAAGATTCGAACAAGTTTTCCTGAGGATTTTTAAGTATTTTCTTTTTACAAATCGCTGTGGAAATGTTCAGAACTGAATTTAAGACCTACTGTACAAAGGTAAAAATTACATTCATTGTTCTGTCCATTTTTGCCTCTGGCCTCACCCACTACTGGCATGTGGCCCTCAAGTGGTTTGCCCAGATGGTAATGTGGCCCTTTGGCTGAAAAATATCTCTAATCTCTGCTCTAAGGGATGGTGGTGTTTGCAACACAGGACAACACTTTAAAACAAAATAAAAATCTGGTGACCTAGTCATATGTATAGTTTTCCAACAGCCGATACAATTTCTTTCAGTGGTGTCCCAAAACACACGAAATCACAAGCAGAATGAAATTTCAGAACTTACCAATGTAGCCAGCATTACTGGGGGACCCTACAAAGTTAAGAGACAAAATGATGTGTCATTTGCGCCAAGCATGTCCCTTTTGACATTGCCCTTAATTACCATTTTTAGTAAATAATTTAATGCACTGAAAATGGGGACTGGTCGACCTACTTATTTGTTTTCTCTGTGGTCAATTCAATATGCACACACCCACTTCCAAAACACCCCCAATTTCTACAGCAAGAATTTACAGATTTGAAGTTCAGGTATGCTTTGCAAATCAATCCAATTTTCTTCTACACCCACAACCACCCAACCACCCAATAACATGCCTGTTGTTTACACCCCTTATTTGTGGTTTCATATAATTTTGAATTCTTTAAGTCATTTTGTGGCAGGAGAAGTATATGCAAGAAGGGAGAATTGGGGGTTCACAGTAGAGGGACATCCATTCCCCCCGACCCCAAATGTCAATCCTCTTTGCTCTTTCTCTAGCTTCAAGCATATAACTCCTTATGCATCCATTTTCCCCACAGATTATACAGTAAGCACACGATTTATGAGGAGGTTGCTTTCCGGGGATTGCGCCTAAAGCCAAAATTGCTTATAGTCAAAACTCATTGGGTTCAATGGTGGGTGGGATCGCTCAGGCATCTTAAAGCAACAGAGTAAATGCAACAACAACCAACTCAATAAAAACTTTAAATTACTGGGTCAATAAGTTTTAGCCCGGTTCCAAAATAACCTTGGTGCCAGCCATGCCTACGAGAGGAGGGCATTCTACAGATGGGGTGCCACCACAGAGTTACACCACATCATATATAAAGGATCTTCACTGGCTCCCAGTATGCTTCCGAGCACAATTCAAAGTGTCGGTACTGACCTTTAAAGTCCTGAACAGCCTCGGCCCAGTATACCTGAAGGAGCGTCTCCACCCCCATTGTTTAGCCCAAACACTGAGATCCTCCAAGGTTCTTTTGGCAGTTCTCTCACTGTGAGAAGTCAAGTTACAGGGAACCAGACAGAGGTAGTGGTGCCCTCGGTACTGGTGCCCTCCCTGTAGAACACCCTCCCATCAGATGTCAAGGAGATAAAAAACTACACAACTTTTAGAAGACCTCTGAAGTTAGACCTGTATCAGGAAGTTTGTAATGTTTGACATTTTACTATTTCTTTGTTCTGAAAGCCACCCAGGGTGGCTAGGGAAACTTAGCCAGATGGGCTGGATATAAATAAAATAATACTAATACTAGTAATAATGATGGTGGTGATGATCTTCTCCTAGTGATGGAATATTGAGAACAGACTCTCTCCTGAAGTTCTGCTACTGGCAGGCTGCTATAGGGAGAGGTATATAGGCTTTGGGTACAGTATTTGGGTTCCAAGAAAGTGCGGGTGCAGGTTGGTGACTGAATGCTCCACTATTCAAATGCAAATTCTCTATGCATGTCAGGGAGAAGGCAAGACTAGAATCGGGGTCCGTGATATGCCAGATTCCCCCCCCCCCCTTTTAATGTGGAGGGATTTCTCTTTGTTATGGAGGAGCTTTCAATCACGTGAACCTGCATTCCTGCAGTCTTTACAGCCCAGATACAGTTTGACCTTCTTAGCGGGTCACAGTGATAGGGAAATACAAAGTGAAGTATAGGCAATTTTCTAAACACATACCGGAGGTCCAGGGGGTCCTTGAGGTCCTGGGGAACCCTAGGAAGACAATGTAGATACATGTCATGTTTGCTTGTTCTACTTCAAAGAGGCTTGCATAGTTTTGATGGAAGCAGCAATCTTGCTAGAATTGCTCTGCCATACTCACCTTAGGACCCTGCAATCCCTGAAACACAAAAAAGGAAAGGAAGAGGGTGTGAATATGGGTCATTCATGGAAGGTGCTTGGTGGTGGTTGAGATGTACTGGCGAATGTGAGAAAAGGTTGTATGTTTGAAATCTGATCGTGCACCAGAGTACCTGTCTGACCTTAAGATTTACTGTCAGTATTTTTCTGTTTTGCGTTTTGTTTTTGCTTCAGATATCTTAAGAATTGCTGGTAAATGTCAACACACTCCAATTTTTTGACATTTAGGATTACACACAGTATCCATACCTCTCTATGGAAAACGAGTTACTAGACTTTGGATGGGCACCTGCTGTTCTAGCAAGTAGACACAAATGTAAAGTCACTGGGGTTTAATGGCTTCAAGCTTTAGGCTTAAAATGACACCAGCCACTTGGTCATACCGACTCCTCCAATCTCTGGGAGCTTACTAAGGTGTACTAACAGAGATTGACTGAGTCTGCCTGCAAGCAACTCTGCTTTATTACCCCTCAGTCTCTGAAATTTTACCTCTCACCCTCTGCAGTTTATTTCAGTTTTCGTTAGGGATGTTGTAAAGTTAAGTTTCTATATGGCCACCAAACTGCAAACTTTTCATATGAAAGAACCAAAAGGAAGTAGCTATTAGCACATTGTTAAGTGTGGCTTCCGTTTTAGTTTAACCATAGTTTAGTGCTATGTCTAAACTGCAGTTAATCTTTACATTGCGATAAGACAGTTTCACAATCCACATTTGAAGTTGGCTTGTTTCAGACAAACCAGAGTTAGGTTAAACAAATCCCAGTTTGCCTGTCCAGACAACAGAAGAATTCATAGTTATGTTACAAAGGATACCAAATTTTGGTACATAGCAACATATGTAGTGGGAATGTCCACAAACGGAACAATTTTGGAATGAAGTTTTATCTCTATATCTCAGACAATCCCAGCAACCCTAGCATTTAGCTTTACTTCATTTACATACTTCAGATATGGACCAATTAAGAAGTAAGGAATTGATAACATATTTATCAACTGCAACTAGAAGGGTAATAGCCAGAACTTAGAGAATCTTGCAATTAATAAATATTGATCACTAGTATAATATAGTCTGGCAAAGAGACTTAACAGAAAAGCTGTTGCAAAAACTGAAGGTGGCAATGGGAGAGAAAAAACAAAATATTTTTTACACTGTATGGTGTGATTTTATTTAATGAAACAAATGAAACAACACATGGATGAGAAATACCTACAGCAAACATTGTCATATGATGTGGATAAGCAGGCACTATTCATTAGCTCACGCCTACTAGTCTGTGTTTCCCAAGTTGATTTATTCAAGAATTCATTTTACTGGTTTACTATAATAGCCTCATTATTATGCACTGTAGAATGATATGTTTAGTATTTTACCCCCTAATAATCCCTTTTTTGTTGTTGTTAGTCAGGTCATGTTTTATGATTTATGTCTGGACAACTTTGTAACAAGAAAACAACAACAACAAACAAGCCAAGGTTAACAAAATAAGGAAGTTAAAGCTTCAGGCTCCTCCTCACAGATTTATCACAACACAGCCATGATTTCCCTTCTGGCTTATTTTTTTATGGCCAAAAGCTTATGGAGGAGGCTGAAATCTGCTGTGGAGGACCAGCAGGTAGGAGGGAAGAGGTTCACCATTTGTCCCCCACCTTGGAAACTGCCACAGCAAATGTTTATAATTACCTGGTTCTGAACATAGCACTAATAGAGCAAAGGACTCACCATTTCACCATGACTGCCTTTGTCTCCTTTGGGGCCCTATATGGACATGGAACAAAACACATAGATGTGCATGTCATACTGAAATCCAAAACATCCATGTGTTCAGATATATTATTTATTTTATTTATTGTGCTGCTATACTCCCCAGTAAACTGTTGCCTGACTGCCAAGTGTGGCTTGACTATTCAGCCGCTTTGCCTCTGCTTTGTGGCTGATTCACACATGAATGTGCCCTTGTCAAGCTCCATGCATAGGGAAAATTAGTGCATCCGGTTCCAGCTTAGCTTTCTCTACTCCTTAAGACATTTTCTACATGCGGGTTTTATGCACAGAGGGAGAATCTGCACATTGTTTACTACAGACAAAGGAGCATACATTTAAATTTGCAGTTCTGAATACTGGTGCTTAAAAATAAATAAATCTGAGCATGCAGGTCAAAGACAAATTTTGCGCCATGTGGGCACACTCCACATTTCATCTGAGTAGCAAAAGCTTACAGTGTCAGGGGTGGCAAATCCTCCCCCCTGTATTACACCTGCAAGGTACGGCAAATAACAGCTCTGAGGGATGCAGAATTGCATGGGCGGGAGGAAGGTCGATCCCCATCCCTCCCCCAACGACACAATCCCAATCCAAAAAACAATAGTGAGGGAGATCTAAATCATGGATCTCCTGTATCCACATCTGCGTTGGTCCTGAGTGACAGGAACTCACTGCAAGTTGAAAGTGTTGGCAATGGTGGCACTTGGACCGTAGAATTAGAAGGGATCCCAAGGATCATCTAGTCCAACCCCCTGCAATGCAGAAATCTCAACACGCGGTCCCCCATCCAATTTGAAACCATACTGTACCCTGCTTAGCTTTGCAAATGTGCCATCAGTTTAAGGTTCTCAGGGAAGCCACCCTGAAAGTGGAGAAGGCACAGAGTCCCCAGGGGGTTGGATCTGGAGGAGGAACAGGCCTGTGCAAAGCAGAGGATAAGCAGACCAGGAAGTTGGACATGCAGCAAAAGGGCTTTAAATCCAATGGTGACTGGTGGCCAATGGGTCCAGTAGGGCAGAAGGCAGGGTGACCAAGAGCAGGTGGAGCTGGAGCCAATGTGAGGCAGAATCGATTCATTCTACTTTTGGCCCCACCCTCCTCCTCCCTGTGTTGTACAAGGGCAACACTGAAGCTA
This sequence comes from Podarcis bocagei, assembly GCF_964188305.1. Classification (NCBI taxonomy): domain Eukaryota; kingdom Metazoa; phylum Chordata; class Lepidosauria; order Squamata; family Lacertidae; genus Podarcis; species Podarcis bocagei. The sequence continues at coordinate 4,834,337 of NC_138140.1, read as the reverse complement.
AGGAGGACGAGGAGGAGACTGATAATGCTGCCCCCTGGACAGATTGCAAGTAGAAGGACAAGTGATGAGGGGGATTGGTGGAGGGCAGTCTCATTCACCCTAATGGGCCAGCCCCCAGTGTTAAAACCTGGGTCTCAAGGAGTCCCTTGGAGCTCAACATTTCCAGAGTTAAGCTGCCCAATGGGAATCAGGAAGCGAACCAAGGTAGTGTTGTGCCACCAAAACTGAACCCAGCAATGCATATTCCCTGAAAGTTGGGAGCGACTGATGTAGAGAACCCCCACACTTATTCCAGTATTTACAATCCAAGTCAGAATGAGCAGGAGAGAGACACTTACAGGGCTTCCTGTTGGACCCCTAATCCCAAGTGGGCCAATAACACCTTCTTTCCCCTACAGAGAACAAGAAAGGTTGGTAAATTTATTAAACTACCAGTACTTCCTACCACCAAGTCCTAACAGACCTTTCTTTCCCTTTCTGTGCTTCCCATTCACACCATAACCCACCTCCATTTTAAAGAGTGCTTCCATCAGCTTCAGCTGGTGGCTCAGCTGCTCCCCTGCGTGGACAAGGATAGCCTGACTTCTGTCATCTGTGCTCTAGTCACCTCTAGTTTAGATTACTTCAAAACATTATACATGGGGCTGCCTCTGAAGAAAGTTCAGAAACGTCAGTTGGTGTAGAATTCGGCAGCCAAGCCACACACCAGGGCAAGATGGTTTAAACATATAACACAAATTCTGGCCTGACTGCACTGGCTGCCAATTAGTTTCTGGGCCCTACTCAAAGTGCTGATTTTGACCTATAAAGCCAATTAGCTTCTGGGCCCAATTCAAAGTGCTGGTTTTGACTTAATAAAGTCTTAAATGGATCAGGACTGGAATACCCCAAGAACCGCCTCCTTCCATATGAACCTTCTGAGGCCCTTCTTCATGTGCCTCCTCCATGAGAGGTCCAGAGGATGGCAACATGAGAACAGGGCCTTCTCTGCAGTGGCTCCCCAGGAATGCTCGCCTGGCACTTAAAGATTTATGTAACATCCCTCTGCTACCAGACCTTTATTAAACAATCTATGTAAGGCCTTTAAAACTTGGGGGTGGTGTTATTGTTTTGTTTGTTACTATGCCGTGTCTTTTTGTATTCTTATATTGTAAATGGCCCTGGAATATGAATATGAAGGCAGGCAGGTGGAAGCTGTCTTAGGGCAGGCTGAGGTTGGTGGGGAAATTCCTATTGGCCTATTGGCCAGCCTCTACGGAATAGGAGAATACAGTCATAGAATCATAGCATCATAGAACTGCAGAGCTGGGAGGCACACTGAAGATCATCTAGTTCAACTCCCTGCAATGCAGGAATCTCAACTCATACATGACAGACAGCCATCCAACTTCTGCTTAAAAACCTCCAAGGAAGGAGAGTCTGCCAACTCCCAAGGGAGACTGTTTCACCGTCAAACGGCTCAGGAAATGGCAGGGAGTGGAAAGGATCAGGCTCAAACCACTGCAGTTAAGTAGGTGCAGCCCCTACCTGGAAGCAAACCTCTATGGAACTCAGTGAGGCTTACTCCTGAGTAGCATGTATGGGACTGCACCGTCAATTAGTTTGGATCCACACTAAGTCATGCTTAGATCCACGGACATCCATGGCATGGCCCAGATCCAACTCAAAGCATTTCCCCTACCTGCCATTGTCCTCTTGGAGAAGAATGTCAGCTGCTGCTTCACCACAGCCTTTGTGGGTGGGTTCTAGGATGTCCCACCCGCAAACGTGATCACAAACTTGCCTTCACAGCCAAAAGTGCCTTGTGTATAACAAGTTGTGGGTAAAAACTAGGTCCTTAGTTCCTCCATCTGCAGCCCCTGCTTGGATGGAAGTACCTGGAATGGGGTTGGTGCTTTCATCCCATGGTGGGACAAATCTGGCCAACTCAGACTTAAATCTCCACCAAACTTCCAGTGGTTGCAGGTGGTGCTCTTGTCTCCCATCAGGGGGAGCTGCCTCCTTTGTCATCACAGAACATTTGTTTGTTCTAAACTGCATGGCATTAGCAGGATGTGCAAAGAGGAAGACATATGCACGCGCACACACAGTTTCACAGAGAAAGCAGCTACAGAAGGGAGCTCCTCACTTGGACAGCTTCCATGCTGTAGCTTCTGCAACATGCCAGTTAATCCAGCACTGATGCTTAATTTCTATTCCAGCTGTTGCTGTCTGCTCCTTAGAAGATACCACTAAGGAAGAGATGAGGATGCAATGGTTGATGAAGGGAGTAAGATTTCTGCAACTTACCATGAAGCCCTGAGGACCCTTGGGGCCCTGGATTCCTTTGAACCCGGTATCTCCAGGGGGTCCCTGTAGGTATAAAAGATGGGTGTGGATTCCAGAAGGAACTTGGGTGGGCAAGTATGTGTTGTTTGAAAACAGGCTGTGCACCCTCCCCAAAATAATATAAAAGAAGACATGAATTTGCATAAAATCTGCATATTTTAAGTACATAAGAAGAGCCTGCTGGTCAATTGTTCATCCAGTTCAACATCTTGTTCTCACAGTGCGTGCATCAAGCTCAAAACAGGTTAGTGCCCTAGCACTTGAAGTGTTATGGTCTGCAGGAGAGACCCTGACCTGTAGTGCCCTTGGGGAATATGGCTTTGGGAAGTGTTCTTCATCACAGGAGACAGGACCTTCTCCGTAGTGACACCCCAGCTATGAAACTTCCTTCCTGCATACATCAGATTATCTCCCATGCTATGTTTATTCCACTTTAAGACCTATTCGTTCCAGCCAACCTTTGGAGCATAAAAGGCGCACACACCCATCTGTATGATATAAAATGCTGATTACTGAAGGAGAACTTTGTACTATTGCTCTCTTTTTGCTTTCAATGCTGCATATTTAGAGTTAGCTGCCCTGGGCTTTTAAAGGAGCAAAAGTGAGGGGAAAGGAAATATCAACAACTATCAACATCAAGAACTGTGCTGGGGTATAGCCAGCTCTGGAATGAACAGGGGCAGCTAAATACATCACCCCTACAGGTGAAGCACTCAAAAAATCCCATATAGCATCTGAAAAAACAAGTTTCTGCTACTCAGCATTAATTCACAGAACTGTAGAGTTGGAAGGGACTCATAGGGTCACCCAATCCAACCACCTGCAATGCAGGAATCACAGCTAATTCTTTCAAAAGCATGAGAAGACCTATCTGTTCTCTGTTGGTTGCCTACCTAAGGACCTTTAATGTTGCCCCAGCCATGCCAGGGAGATTTTTCTTGTGTGAAGTTCAAGCATCTCCCAACAGATCAGCACATTTCCTCCTAGTGGCATGGCAGGTCCTGGGTAACTGGCTTCTGCCAAGGTGGCTGGGCCAGGTAGATGTTAAATCAACTGCTCAGGAACTGCTCATTTAAAAGCAGGGTGAAAGCAACACTTCCCTCAGTGAAAGTGTAAACTTCAGTGATATGTTATTTATATGCACAGTGATCTCACCTTTGGCCCAAACAGCCCAGCAATCCCTGGAAATCCTGATTCACCGAAGTCTCCCTGGAAGTTTAAAAATAAAAAAGAGATGAAAGGAAGTGTTCAGGAAGCTCAAGTTTAAAGGGCAAAGGAGGAGCAACTATGAGCTAAACAATGCTTACAGAGGGAGGAAAATTAAAAATCCAGGTTTGTTTGTTTGTTTTGCAAATTTAGCAAGAGGTGGGAAGCATCTTCTTAAGTATAAATTTTGCATGGCCTAGTCCAGGACTAAAGAAATTGTTAGGTTTTTAAGCAGTACCTGGCAGGATCAGGTCAAGGTATCAATCTGGTCTAGCAGCCTGTTTTCCACAATAGCCAAAGCAAGGCACATACTAAATATCTCCAGCAACTGGCGTTTCCCGGTATAGTGCTGGTATACTGCTTCTGAACCTTGAAGTTCCATTTACCCTTTGGCACAGGCAGCAGCAGAGAATGCTCCTGTTTTTAGATTCACGCTTTCCCCTGCAGTATGCAGTATAGCTGCATTTACACCATGCATCTGAAACACGCACATCAGCAAATAATCCTGGGAACTGTAGTTTTTTTAAAAGGGTGATGGGAACTGTAGCTTTCTTAGGGTGTGCTTTAGATGTATGGTTATGTAGACATCTCATGTAAACATTTTCAAAGCTACAACCAATCAACACACATCTTGGTCCAGCACCCAGTGCTTTTTTTTCTGGGGGTACTCAAGGTTACAAAGTGGGCAGGCAAGGAAGAGTTTTTATACCTTAAAGGTAAAGGTAAAGGGACCCCTGACCATTAAGTCCAGTCGTGACCGACTCTGAGGTTGCGGCGCTCATCTTGCTTAATTGGCCGAGGGAACCAGCGTACAGCTTCCGGGTCATGTGGCCAGCATGACTAAGCCGCTTCTGGTGAACCAGAGCAGCACACGGAAACGCCGTTTACCTTCCCGCCAGAGCGGTACCTATTTATCTACTTGCACTTTGATGTGCTTTCAAACTGCTAGGTTGGCAGGAGCAGGGACCAAGCAACGGGAGCTCACCCCGTCGCGGGGATTCGAACCGCCGACCTTCTGATCGGTAAGTCCTAGGCTCTGTGGTTTAACCCACAGCGCCACCTGCATCCCTTTTTATATCTTACATTGTCTTTAAATGCATTTCTAAGCTGCTTAATATTTTGCAGGTGGTGTACACTATGTTTGATATAAAAACAGTATGTATTAAAAGAAAAATACAATCTAAAACCAACAAAACAATATAAACCCTACATGTACATAAAACAGAGTTTCAGAGGATTCACACACATGAACCAGGGTCTAATCTTATGGGTCAGGGAAAGCTTGGCCAAAAAGGTACATCTTCAAAAGACATCTGAAGAAACTAATGGTTGAAATCCTACAAATGGTGCAATTTTGTTGGATTGAAGCAAAATTCAGGATCAGATTCATTGGGTCAGATTCATTGGGTCAGCATCAGATTCATCCCCTATTAGCAGTGGGGGAAGCCCCTTTCTGTATTTATTTTCTATTGCTGCCGCAGGTAATGACAGCAACAGCTATACCAGGGCCGCCATTTTCTTTCCCTCACAATGCCCTAGCATCCTTCCAGATCATTGTGTGTGCAGGGCAGGGCAGGGCTGGGGACGAGGGCTACCAAAGGAGACTGACTTTTCTGGTGACAATTACACATGGTGACAATTACACACACACACACACAGCACAAGAACAACACTTTGCATGAAGTAAGAATCCTTTGGAAAGTCACTCACAACTTTGCATGAGATATTATGGGGGAAACAAAAGAGGGGGCCAGGCTGCCAAGGGAAAATGCTGTTGCTGCTTCCTGTGGTGGGGGCAAAATGTTTTTTAAAAAGGAAAAGAATGAAGCCACGGCCTCTACTACTAACTGCAGACACCCACAAACCTGGAAGAAAATTTTGTTTGCCCTGAAGATAGTGGTGAAATCCCCCAAATTCTAATGATGTGCTAAAAATAATTCGACACCCACTGGGAAACCCTGCCTGCCCACTTTGGTGTCTGACTCTGCAACATGTGTGCCTGCGTTTTGAAGGTTTGTGACACAGAGAGAGCACTGCCAGAAGTCAGTATTAAGTGCAAAGCAGACAAACATTTCCAAGCAAAACACAGCCTACATTCTCTATCCGCAGGACACAGTTTTACATCTGACCTTTGCACAAGAATATGGGAAAGTCTGCTGGAACGTTTGAGGGGAAGTGGGGGCCAAACAACCCTAAATGAGTCACAGAAATAGCGAGGTGGAAAAACTCTTTTATGGCCTGTGAAGTCTTCAGCCTCAGCTGCTGCGCTCCACGGATTATTCCAAAGGGGCTTGTTCAGCCTGGTTGTAAATGACTCAGAAGCCCAGGGTTTCCACCATTTCTGCTGAAAAACTGTTCCAGAGTCCTAACATCCTTTGGCATTTGGGAAACTTTTCTTGCCATGTTCTTGAGACATGCTTTGGCAAGGCAAGGCCTGTTTCGAAGCTAAGAAGTTGTGAGTGACTTTCCAAAGGATCCATAAATGAGAGAAAATTAAAGTAGCAAAACTGTTTTTTAAAATTTCAGGTAGGTAGCCGTGTTGGTCTGACGCAGTCAAAATACCTAAATAAAAAAATTGTCCAGTAGCAAATTAGAGACCAACTAAGTTTGTTCTGGGTATAAACTTCTGTGTGCATTCAGGACAAACTTAGTTGGTCTCTAGGGTGCTACTGGACAATTTTTTAATTTATTTTTTTTAAAGCCCTGAAAAACAAAGCACTACTATTTCTTTTTAAAAGCATCTTGAAAAGGAAATTATTTTCAGGAGGTAGCCGTCTTGTGTCACCTTAAAAATGAACACGTTTAACTAACACACAAGTTTTTGTGGACTAGAAGTATACAGTGTGTTGGTACAAGTGGTGGAAAGAGAGAGGGGGGAAAGGGTAAACAATGAGGTCAGAGAAATAGGAAAAGCAGAAGGTACAGGCTTTGGAACTTGAATGCATGTAAAAACATCACAATGCACAAAACGGCGCGGATGAAAACATAAACATCCTTGCATTAGCGTGCTAACTAACATCTGTAGTAGTGGGACAAAACAGCCGCTATTGTCACTCAGATCACAGGTGACAGAACTGAAATTCTTAGTAAGCCTTAGACACATGAGGTTGGAGCCAGACTTGATCATGCTTAAGAGCAGACCTGCTGAGATAAACAAAACTTTAAAAAGTCGTCATGACTAGCTTATCACTCTGTAAGCATGACTGAAGCCCTTTTCAGATGTAACATCTTTGTCTTACACATAAAAGGAAGGCTGCAGGGAGAAGCATTCTAGTTTGTCCCTTTGTCAGCTGGATGGCAATCTTCTTAAGTGGCGAGTCTCCATTGCACATCAAGGCTCCCCCATGCATTTCAGAACCCTGGAAAATAAGGCCCTGAAATTCTTGGGGAAGAAGCCACAGCTCAGTGGTACAGCATCTGCTTTGCATGCAGAGGATCCTGTGTTCAATTGCTGGCATCTTCAGGCAAGCCTGGGAGAAACTCCTGGTGTGAATCCCTGGAAGGCTGCTGCCAGTCAGTGCAGGATGTGCTAGGTGAGATGGGCAATATAAGGCAGTTTCCTACAGTCACAGTGCAGTCACAGAGGCCATGATGAGGACTAGAGGCTCTCTCCTTCGGTCGCCATTCCAACTCATGGAAGGCAATGAAAACAGCTAGAGGGTGTGTGTGGATGAGTGCATTTGTCTCCACCACCCCCTCCAGCCCCCAAAGTGAACACAAAGACAGAACACCCAAAGAGGACTTTTGGCTGGATTCAACCCACAGTGTTCACTTGAAGGAGGGCAAGTGGCATGTCCTCCCTTTTCCTCTCCAGCTCTTTGTGAAATAGTTCAGCTTATTCTGAGCCAACGTGGAGGTGGCAGGCAATCTGGGGTCACCAGAGGTAGGGCCAATTTGTTCTGTTCCCACCCCTCCTTCCCTGAAAAGACACCACTCCCACCATGGTTTCTTCCTAAAATGGCTGCAGTCAACCAGAAAAAGGGAGACAAAGGGAAAACTGATTAGTCCAATCTGTCCTGCTCCCTGATTAGTCTGAACTCTCTCCCTCTTTGCCTTGTTTCTGCCTGAAAATAAAGGTAAAGGTAAAGGGACCCCTGACCGTTAGGTGCAGTCGCGGATGACTCTGCGGTTGCGGCACTCATCTCGCTTTACTGGCCGAGGGAGCCAGTGTACAGCTTCCTGGTCATGTGGCCAGCAGGACTAAGCCGCTTGTGGTGAACCAAAGAAGTGCACGGAAACACCGTTTACCTTCCCGCCGGAGCGGCACCTATTTATCTACTTGCACTTTGTGCTTTCGAACTGCTAGGCTGGCAGGAGAAGGGACCGAGAAACGGGCACTTACCCCGTCGCGGGGATTCAAACTGCCAACCTTCTGATCAGTGCAAACAAGTACAGAAGTGGCAAACTCTGGCTGTTTGGATAGCGAGGTTTGGGCCTAATTCTTTGTGTTCAGATAACTGAATTTGCAGATAAGGAGCGTTCTGATAGCAGGACCTATGTGAGTCATTTAAATTCCTTGGCCCAAGAATGAGAGTGCTTAAGAAGAATGACACATCTACTTACCAGCTGCCCCTTTGGTCCTGCCTCACCAGGGGGTCCAGGAAGCCCCATCCCACCTTGGTGGCCTCGTTTCCCTAAAGGGCCAGCCTGCCCAGGCAACCCCTGTTCTCCCTAAAAAGCAATGGAGACTGTCAATATCATGCAATGGCAAAAACTGTTCACTGTATACCACACAATGGCACAGGTGGCTAAGCCTTGGCAGTACTACGGCTAAATCTGATGACTTGAAGCACCTACACTAGAATCAAAGAATCACTGAGTTGGAAGGAACCCCCAAAGGGCATCTAGCTGAAACTCCTGCAATGCAAGAATCTCAACTAAAGAATCCCCAATAGGCGGCCTGAGGGAGGAGTGGTGGAATGCCCCATTCCCAGTTACAGAAATAATTCCAGGCACTCACACACGGCTGACTTCATCTGAATCCAGCACCTAATAATAATAATAATAATAATAAATTTTATTTATATCCCGCCCTCCCCAGCCAAAGCCGGGCTCAGGGCGGCTAACAACAATAAAATAATCAATCAAATAATCACACAATCTAAAAATATTTCATTATAAAAATTAATTAAATCAAATTGATGGCAACCAATTAAGCAGAATTATGTGCAGGTTGCCAGAGGAGGGAGTCAGGCTGCGCCCTGACCAAAGGCCTGGCGGAACAACTCTGTCTTGCAGGCCCTGCGGAAAGATGTCAGGTCCCGCAGGGCCCTAGTCTCTTTTGACAGAACATTCCACCAGTTTGGAGCTGCAGCCGAGAAGGCCCTGGCTCTAGTTGAGGCCAGCCTAACCTCTCTGAGGCCTGGGACCTTGAGGATGTTATTATTTGCAGACCGTAGGTTTCTCTGTGGGGCATACCAGGAGAGGCGGTCCCGTAGGTACGAGGGTCCTAGGCCGTATAGGGCTTTAAAGGTTAAAACCAGCACCTTAAACCTGATCCTGTACTCCACCGGGAGCCAGTGCAGCTGGTATAATACCGGATGAATGTGCTCTCGCAGCGAAGACCCCATAAGGAGTCTCGCCGCGGCATTCTGCACCCGCTGGAGTTTCTGGGTCAGTCTCAAGGGCAGCCCCACGTAGAGCGAGTTACAATAATCCAGTCTGGAGGTGACCGTCGCATGGATCACAGTGGCTAGGTCAGGACGAGAGAGATAAGGGGCCAACTGCTTAGCTTGGCGGAGATGAAAAAATGCCGCCTTTGTTATAGCTGTAATCTGCGACTCCATAGAGAGGGAGGTATCGAAGATTACACCCAAACTCTTAACGGACGGTGCTGGCACTAATTGCACCCCCGCAAGAGATGGGAGTTGCCCCCTCGATCCCATATCGTCCCGCCCCAGCCAGAGGACCTCTGTCTTCGAAGGATTTAACTTCAACCGGCTCCCACGTAACCATCCAGCCACAGCTTCCAGACATCTGGTCAGTGTGTCTGGGGCCGAGTCAGGATGGCCATCCATCAACAGATAGAGTTGGGTGTCATCAGCATACTGATGGCAACCCAGCCCAAAACTCCGGACAAGCTGGGCGAGGGGGCGCATAAAGATGTTAAAAAGCATCGGGGAGAGAATTGCACCCTGAGGCACTCCACACACCAAGGAGTGGCGTGATGACAATTCCCCCCCAAGCGCCACCCTCTGTCCCCGACCAGAGAGAAACGAGCGCAGCCATTGAAGGACTGTGCCCTGGATCCCCACGTCGGCAAGGCGGTGGTCCAGGAGTTCGTGATCGACCATGTCAAAGGCTGCTGACAGATCTAGAAGAATCAGCAGCCCCGACCCGCCTCGATCCAGCTGTCTGCGGAGATCATCTGTTAGGGCGACCAGAGCCGTCTCGGTCCCATGACCAGCGCGGAAGCCGGACTGGAATGGGTCCAGAGCAGATGTTTCATCCAGAAACCTACCAAGCTGTTCAGCAACCGCTCTCTCAATCACCTTACCCAGGAATGGAAGATTCGAGACCGGGCGGTAATTGGATAGATCTGAGGGATCTAATGATGTTTTCTTTAAGAGCGGACGCACCACCGCCTCCTTCAGTTCCCCTGGGAATATCCCGGTGCCAAGGGACAAATTGATGATATCCCCCAGGGGGCCCCGCACCTCGTCTGGACACGCTCTAATCAGCCATGACGGGCACGGGTCCAGAGGACAGGTGGTGGGCTTTCCAGCTTGGAGGAATCTGTCCACATCGGCTGGAGATATCCGGTCAAAGTGGTCCAATACTGGACCCGAGGACAGTCGAGGGGCCTCCAGTTCCTTTATTGTATCCAAATTGGCAGGGAGGTCATGGCGGAGCAACAGGACCTTCTCCGCAAAAAAGCTCGCAAATGCCTCACAGCTGTGTGTCAGATTGTTATTTAAATTTGGCTGTCCTTCAAGGGACGTTAAAGACCGAATTATACTAAATAATTGCGCCGGGCGAGAGCTAGCGGATGCAATGGAGGCCGAGAAGTAAGACTTCTTAGCAGCCTTCACTGCCATCTCATAGGTTTTCATAAAAAACCCTATAAGATGTTCTTGAGGCTCCGTCACGGGCACCCCGCCATACTCGCTCTAGCCGTCTGAGGTCCCGCTTCATTTTCCGAAGCTCCTCGGTAAACCAGGGAGCCCGGTTTCTGCGGGGTCGCAGAGGGCGCTTAGGTGCGATCTCATCGATGGCTGCCAGGAGCTGGGTATTCCAGCCCTCAACAAGCTCAGTCAATGAGTCGCCAGGGGGAGCATGGTCCCGCAAGGCTTGACGGAATCTATCCGGGTCCATCAGCCTCCGCGGGCGAGCCCAAATCGGCTCGCCACCTAAGCAGGGTGGGGGTGGAAAGTCAATCCTGGCTTTCAGAGCGTAGTGATCAGACCATGGCACCTTCATCGAAGGAGACATGATCACATCTATACCGGCGCCAAAGATCAAATCCAGCGTGTGGCCTGCTTGATGTGTGGGGCCCGAAACAAACTGGGAGAGCCCTAGTGTCGCCATGGAAGACACCAGGTCCAGAGCCTGTGAGGAGGGAGTGGCATCAGCGTGGAAGTTGAAGTCTCCCAATACCAATAGGTTAGGGAACTCCAAGGCCCAGCCGGCCACCGCCTCCAGCAGGCCTGACAGGGTGGCTGCTGGTGCGCTAGGTGGCCGGTACACCAGCCAGACAGCCAAGCTCTCCTCGGAGCCCCACACTAGGCCAACACATTCAATGCCGGGGATCGATGGCGATGGTAGAGCCCTGAAAGAACAATCTTCCCGGATTAATACTGCCACCCCTCCCCCCCGGCCCACAGTCCGTGACTGGTGGAGGACGGAGAAACCCGGGGGCGCCATCTCTCGTAAGGTAACAGTTACCCCTTTGCGCACCCAGGTCTCCGTCACACAAGCCAGGTCAACTCCCTGCGAGATAAAGAAATCTCGCAGGGTAGCAGTTTTGTTGCCTATAGACCTGGCATTGCACAACACCAGTGAAGGAGGTGAGTAATCCTTGCTCACCCTACCCTCGTCTCTCGGGATGGGGCGCAGATTGGAAGGGGTACGAGCATATCCATATCTCGATCCCCTTCGCCTATAACATCTGCCCCCACCGCCATACCTCCCTCGCCCCTCCACGGTCGCAATCCCAAGCCTCATACTAACCTCCATTTACAAATAGAAAACAAAACAACCAAAACAATTATACCCAAACAAAACCAATCCCCGCCCCACTCAGTGTCCAACCCCCCCAAAAAAACAAAATGGAACAAACAAAAATACATAAATACATAAATAAAAACCACCATTCACGGTGGTACAACAAAGTAAACAATAAAAGCACCTACAAAGTTAACTTCTTGAGAACCTGAAAGCCTGCATGCTGTCTGAAGACATTTTGGTTGGTCTTCTAATAGTGTGGCTATAATGTAGATTTTGATTCTTTCCTGCATTTATTGGCCAACTAAGTTGACTTATTTTGCTTTGTGTGTGGGTGTAATGAAAATTATGTCTCTGATCTTGCCACACACCCTGAACTTTTGACAAGCAGTTTGTCAGAAAATACGCCCTTTCCCTGGTAAGCCAGGAGAACTAGGAGAACAGAGATGACGTGCCAACAGGCTTATCACTCTTGTGTCACACTTGACTGTCAGCCTGTTATTCTAGCTGCAGCCGTTAGGGGGCAGCAACTGCCAACTGAAAAGTACCACATTAACAAAAGGATAATTGATCCCTTATTCATCCCAGCCCCAGCCTCTCTTAAAAAATAAGCAAGCAAGCAAGCAAGCAAGCAAGCAAGCGAACAAACGAACAAACCAATAGGAACTGTGTATTTATTGCGTTAGAGCTGCAAATCTTGAAACCTCTGGCTTTCGGGACATGGAAAGATTGGGTAACTTTGGGGAAAGGCTGTAGCTTGATGGTGCAGTACTTGCTTTGCACCCAGAAGGTTCCAGGTTCAATCCTGGCACCTCCAGGTAAGGCTGGGAAAGACTCTCTAGACAATGCTGTGTTAGATGGCCTGACATGGTACAAAACAGTTCTGTGTGTTGCCATTTGATTCTGCCCCTTTATTGAGAACCATGAGGGCTGGGAGCTTAACTTTATTTTAAAGTGAAGGTTGATAGATAGCCCGGTAATAGTAAAACATCCTGTGCATGCACAAAGGTCCTAGGTTCAACTCCAGGAATTCTGCAGGTAGGCCAGCGAAGACTCTTCCCTGAACCACTAGGCAACCACACGAGGGCGGGGGGCAAGGAAGGAATATAAAATGCAACGAGAAGAGATAACTCAATGCCAGTGGGTCAGGTGGGTTCTGGAGAAGGCAGATATCAAATTCACTCTCTCTATCAAACACCAGACTGGGCACCAGCTGAGGCACGAGTCTGCTCAGGTTGCACGAAGTGAAGCCGAACTAGGAAAAGTGCATCCAGTTATGGAACTCTTTTCCCACTGAGATGAGGCTGGCACACTCTGCAATGTGCTTCAGGCGCCAGCTTGAAACTTATCTGTTCTTGAAAGCATTCTCTTGAAAATGACCATTACTGCATCTTTTATGCGGACATGCTGCATTTAAAAAATGTTCTCTGTGTTGGTTTTTGTTGCTTCAGGGGTGTAGCATGGGTATGTGTGTGCCAGGGGGCTGTGGCCCTGGCTGCACAATTTTTGAGGGGGCATGATCCAAGCACACCCACGCATTTGCCCCAAGTGTGGCTTGGCCTGGTGCTCCTCTCTGCCTGCCAAGGGCTGTGTTGGCTGGCTGGCTTCCCCCTGCGTGGGCAGGCAGGTGGTTCAGTGTGGCCCTGCTATGCTCTGGTGGGGGTGGGGTCACTCCAGCGGCAGTGGAGAGGACTGGGCTGGCACCCCCCCCCCAGTGTGAGTGCTCCTGCCCAGCGTGTGTGCACCTGCCTGCCCCAGGCACTGGCAACCAATGATACACTGCTAGTTTGTTTTGCATTGATTTTAAATGTCGTAGTTTGCACACTGACACAGATATATATATATATATGATTATAAGATCCAGCATAAAAAAATTGAACTAACTTTTGGCTTGTGAAGCGAGAGTCAAAAGAGCTTTGGGCTCTATGGAAATGCAGTAATCCCCCAAAGCAACTGGGGCTTCCATTGCTAGACACTGGAAGAAGTCCAGTGTTACTACATTGGGATCTTGGTATCAAATGCCTTAGCAAAGCAGCACTTCTGGAAAGATCACGAACAAAATAATAATAAGAAAAAAATGTGTGTGGGGGGGGGTAAAGTAGAGAAGATGGAGGGACTTTGCTGATTTTGCCAAGAGAAGGGATACAGGAAGATCTCCTTCCTCAAGATCATTTGCATCTACAGATTCCTGTAGTGAAGTAGCTATTGTTCCTCCTTCTTGTAACTGAAAATACAACAGGCACATGACCGAGCGATGTATTCACACAGGATTCTGCTTTGATTATGTTTGTGTTTCTGTTGAGCTATGTATTTATCCACTTGAGCCTAGATTTCTTATTTTCTATTTAGTAACACTGAATTTATTCTGTGTTTGCCACATTGTTCATTTTTGCCATTTTTAAATTTACTGTATTTTGTATACAGTATTTGTATTTCCAATGCTCTGTATTTTGATGTTTCAAATGTTTGCTGTAAGCTGCTTTGTGCACAGCCTGTTGTGGGAAAGCGGCATATAAGTAAACTCAGTCAATCAAGGGTGTGTGTGTGTGTGTGTGTGTGTGTGTGTGTGTGTGTGAAGAGTTTTGATTTCCCAGTTCTCCTCTGCTGGCTGTGCCTCTACATTCCTCATACTGCTTGGGCATGAGGGCTAAACTGTGCGATATGCAAGGAGCTGCGTGATCAGTTCTCCCAAGACTTTAACTTTAGAACAGCTGCAAAGGGTATGGATTTTGATCAGAACAGCAGTGCTGTCAGCAACTGCCAAATCTGGGGAACAACAGACTCCAAGTGCAACTGCCCTGTGTGGTGAACTCATGGAATTGCATTTTTTATTATTATCCTGTAAAGTGGTCCCTTGTAAAGTGGTCCTTGCCAGTCCCACCTACCCACCCTGCCTGGCCTTTGGTCTTTCGTAGACAGGGAGGGTTATTTAATTAATTTAAAAGCATGACTGAACCACTTAGCATTTAAAAACCTCTAAACAGTGCGAAATATGAAAACAAGAAACAGGTATCACTAAAACAAAAACACAGCACAAAACCAACTAAACAGTTGCATAATAGGAGAGGACTGGGCAGCAAAGAGCAGGTGAAGTTTGGGGCAAGTGGAGTCAAAAGCCACAACTGGCAGACTCACACTTGACACACACACACACACAGGCCCCATCTGCACTACACATTTAAAAGCAGCATCCCATCACTTTGAAGAGTCATGGCTTCTGCCAATGTCTACAGTGTGGATGGAGCAGAGTGTACGTTCTATGAAGCTGGGATGGAGTAGAAATAGCAAGGCTAAGGGGGTGGGGTGGGGAGCGTTTCTGTACTGAACTTCAAGAAAGGAAGTCCTTTCCTTCCAGCACACCACAGAAATCTGATCATGGCTCCCTGCTCCTGCTTTAAACCAACACAAAACTACACAACCTGCCTGTTCCTTTTCACCTGAAGTGGTGTGTGATCTAAACTCCTCTCCATTGGAACAGAACTGCAACAGCAGCAGCAACAACAACAACAGAAAGCATCCTGAATGCATTCTAACTGGTCCAGGGACACCAACCAGAGTAAATCTGGGGAGAATATATCAAAGTGCTTGCTGTGGATGGGTTGTGGACACTGGCCTGGAACGAACCACATAATGCAAATTGCAGCAAATAATTCTGTCCCGACTGGCAAATTGTCTTGATTCCGAAAGGAGTAAGGATATTTGGAGGATCTGTGGGCTTGTCACCCTGCCTGAAGGCTATTTTTCAATGGGAAATTAGAAGAGCTCCCCCCACCCCTACTGCCCTCTCCTTCAGGAGAAGGATGGGAGCATAGCCAGGCACTGCAGACTCCAAGCAAGATGGAACTCAGAGCTTATAATGTGGGAGAAGAGGACAGCAAAGGAGAGCTCTGATGTTAAGGAAGGGATTGGGGGCTGATTCTTTGGTGGGGAGGGGAAACTGCTCTCTGTGAATTGCTGCCCCTTTTGCCTTCCCACCTCTGATTGTAAAAGCAAAGGGGGAGGGGAGAAACCAACCTTCAATCCTGGGGGCCCCTGAGCTCCTGGAAGACCAAGGACACCAGGATTCCCTCTTTTCCCCGACATTCCTGGGGTGCCTTCCTCTCCATCTTCACCCTGTTCTCCCTTGAGAAAGGTGTGGGGGGAAGAGTTGTGCTTTTTAAACATTTTAATTGTTATCAAATGGGGGGATTACAGAGAGGAAAGGATCAAATGACAAAGAATGAGCAATAAATATTCTTTGGTGCTTACATTTCCGACAAAAAGGATGAAAAAGAAACAAGAAGAAAGGTTAATGAAATCGACCTTTGCAGGATTCCTAATATACCATGTGGCTGAGCATTATCCTGCACCTTGTTATTCCAATACATAATAAACTGGACTGTTTTCTAATAAAGTTTGTCTCCCTTATGTGCATTTAATAATATCCAGAAGCTTCAGCATTTACTCACTTTGCTGATATTCATTTATATTTTGACAAATGTAGATAATGCCAGGAAACCCTGAAACAAATCTATGTAGTAGAGAGTTGGGAGTACAGTAACTCCTTTAAGCCTCAATAGGTGTCCTGTGGGCCTGATTCCACGCACACAGCATCTTTTATAAAGCCCCCCACAGGCTGCTTCCCAGCAGGGAAGGAAAGACTGATTGCCCCGTTAAGTAAAATGCAGCATAGATAAAATTCCTCGCAATGGATGGAGGCTAAGATCCAAGTTCACTGCTGGCTTTCTAGTCTACGGTGGGGAAATCAAAACAGCTTAAGGTTACAAGAAGAATGGAGCAGTTGCTGCTCCCTAGAAATAGACCAAATCTTCTCATGTCATTTGTATAACACAAAAATAGCACAGTGAATTTGCATATGACATATGGCTGGTTCATTCTTAGTGGTCAATGTACAAGTTCTTGGTTATGGATTGGTTTGAACAAAAACAATAACAAAGGATAGAATAAGGTAACATTCAACAATTCACAGCCAAATGCCTAATCAGGTGCCCTTGTGGTTGTGTTTAGGTTAAGTATGAGTGATAGTCATTTTCCCTCTTAGGTTACCAATGAAACAATAGAAAGTGTTGGCATACTGATGAATGGGGGTGTGTGTGTTTCAAAGTGAAGATAATTTGTGTTACCAACAGCCAATTACGTGACTTGGGGAGTGGAAGAAACATGATGTCTGACAACTGTTCCATGCTTTAGAATGCTCTTCCACCAGCAGAGACCTTGTCCATACTTATTTTCCTCCGCACTTTCCAGGCACAGACCACACTTTTAAAGGACTCTTGTTTTTTTGAACTCTGGAGCTTTCCCCGTGAAAACTCACTCTTAGGTGCTGAATTGGAGCACACGGCAATACACGGAAACCCCAAATTGCCCTAAGTTGTGCTTCATGTTTAAGAAGTGGGTTTTCATGGAGAAAGCTCTGGGGTGAGGGAAAGAGCGCGAGGACACAGATCTTTAAGGCACAGCCCTGTGCCTGGAAAGGGCGAGGCAATGGGTAAGAAGTGTGGATAAGCCCAGAGATTCAGCAGCCACCCTGGCCATCTCCTTTCAGGCATCTCCTAAAGACCTTTCAATGCAAATAATGCAGCTATTTAAGCTTCCTTGATTAGCCAGCCATTTCAATGGTTATTTTGTATTGCTTTGTGGTGTTTCATGTTTCACTGTGCTTGTACATTTTATTGATATTTGATATGATTTGGTGGCATATAACTATTTTTATAAATAAAAATAAGTTGCAGAATGTTGTCCTGAGCATGGTTGCTACAGCAGAAGGGCAGCGTATAGATAATCTTGCAGCACATTTCTATGTGTCTCAAGACCCTCTGAGTTCAATGGGGCTTACTCCCCGACAGCCTAGGGGTAGAGGTCTACTCAGTAGGATCTACTTGGGAGGAAGGAGCCACTCAGGAGGGAGAAGGTCCAGCTGCAAGGCATCAACCACCTGCAGGTAATGACCCAGAAGAGAATTACGCAGAGACAGTGATTAAATAAATCAAGGGTGGGAACATTTGGCCCTCCAGATGGTTACCTTTTGTCCAAAGCTGCCATCTTTGCCAGGGATCCCATCAATGCCAGGGGTGCCCTCTTGACCCTGCCTTCCAACCACTCCTCTTGGACCTGGTAATCCCACAAGACCCTGCGAATATAAAGGCATTTGTGGCTGAATTGTGAGGACAAGAAAACTTGCTGCCTATTCTGCTATGCTGAAATAGGGTCACAGCAAACCAGCAGTGGGGATGGAGCAGTCGACCTGGTGCTGGCGCTGGCACTGGCATAGCTGAGCAGCACAGCGCATCCATGGCAATCTTCCCCAACCTGGTGCTCCATAGATGTTTTGGGTTACAGTTCCCATCATCCCTGGCCACTAGCCACGCTGGCTTGAGCTGGTGGGAGGTTGTAATCTGGAGCACCTGGAGGGCATCCAGTTGAGCAAGGCTGGTCTAGGTAGTCCACCCCCCCACCCCCGGGGAATTCTTGATGGTGTAGGGAGTTAAGATCACACACCCAATAATCCCCAGCATCTCCAGTTAGGCCTGGGGACACCCCCCCATCTAAAGGCCATAGGAAACCTGCTCCTTACTGCTGAATCTGTGCAAGCATCAGTTGAGTTTTCTGTGGATTGACATTTGCTCCGATTCAGTGCTAAAAAGCAAGTTTTCCCAGGAAAAGCAGCAGGGCAAATCGAAAACTGCCTGGACTGCTGCTTTCTAGGCACAAGTGGAAGTGTGGATGAGCCCTGAGTTAGATGGACCAATGGCCTGACCCAGTAAAGGAGCTATGTATGTTCAGCGGCATCACTTAACTGAAAGGTGTAGCAAAAAACAACAACAAACAGACTGTGCATTCATCACCTACCGGCAAGCCTCTGCTGCCTGGGGCACCCCCAAGCCCTTGCTTTCCTTTCTGCCCCTGAAAATAAAAAAGGAAAAGGAAAATGAGCCAAGCATCACCAAAGCTCCAGGAATATCTCATACTGTTGTGCCTTGAAGTCCAGTTCCACACCTCATCATTAAAGAAAAAGAAAAATTATTTCATTTCAACACTTCAGTGTTTTGGACCAGCTCTGGGACATTATCTATCTATCATCTCTCTCTCTCTCTCTCTCTCTCTCTCTCTCTCTCTCTCTCTCTCTCTCTCTCTGTATCTGGAGGGGCTCAGCAAGGCATCATCAGTTGGGTCTTCTTAACCTTGGAAAAGGAAGTCTGCCAGAATCCTCATCCTCATCACCTCTGAGCCTCTCAGGTGCTCCATGTGATGTGAGAACAGCAGATTTGCTAGAGAGCAGTGGGGCTTTACCCCCTTAGCAAATCCCCAGTCTTGCAATCCCAGATTTAACTGACATAATCCAGACTGCCACCGAGGCTTTTCTGCTCTTGGACTTCATTGCTGCCTTACCTTGCTTTGTGGTGCTTTCATTTGATGATTGCAATATGTTGTATCGTGGGCTCTTATTTTCTATTTGACATGGTTGGACTGTACCACATTAAGCCCGTGTGGGTGACTGTTCTTCCATATAGAAAACAAAGAATCTAAATCCTCTGTGTATAGATGTTAAGGGAGGTTAAGCTAGAATTCTTTTCCTTGGCATGCTTACTTCCCAAGTGAAGGGATTCTTTCTCACTCACTCACTCACTCACTCACTCTCTGTGTGTATTTCCCCTTCAATTTAAATGTATTGAGTATCATCCAATCAAGAGAGTCTCCACAGCCCAATCACAGGTCCATAATCTCTGGGAGAACTTAGATTTGTAACCATTCCTAGACCTTCTCCTTTCCAGCTCCCCACCCCCACGAACCTCACAACTCTCTGGCTACCCCAAATGTCTGCTGCAAGTGGGGCAACTCTGCCAGGATGCATGGCTAAGTTGAGGTGTTTTCCCAAACCTACCGGATTGCCCTTGGATCCTTTCAGCCCTGGTTGACCTGGTGGTCCTGGATGTCCCTAAGAGAACAAAAGGGACAGGGTGGGGAAACTGCTTGAAAATACCCTTCTGACAGAGATGTCATGAAGAACAGAGATTACTGTGCCTAGGACAGTTCTAGCCATATGGCATTAGCTTTTACATCTTGTGGGTAAGATTGTGTTTGCCCAGGAAGGCGAAGAGCCATGACTCTGTGGTAGATGAATAGTTTTGCATGACCAAGGTTCCAGGTTCAATCCTTGACCTCTCTAAGGAAGACTTACTGAAAACTCAGAGAGCTGCTACCAGACACAGTGTAGGAAGTGCTGAGATACATGGATCAATGCCCTCACTTAGCTTAAGGCAGTTTCCAATGTGGGCTTTAAAGTAAAGCATGCAAGCACCTAAGACCTCTTTGCAAATGTTTGGAAGTGTACTGCACCTCCTCTCGCATGGTTTGGAAACCAAAGCCCAATTCCAATTAGGACACTTAGGTTGCAAACTTCAACATGCTAACTAGGCAGTAATCCCCAACAGACGCAGCAAGAGCATGCATAGGATTGTGGCATTGAAGGGCAACCCAATGACCTGAGGACATGCATGTTGGTTCCATCTCCCATTTCTGCATGTTTTCTCTCCCTCTCTTCCACATACGCGCACCCTGGCCCATGCACAGAACAACTTTCAAAAGGTGGGCAGAGGGGAGCTTCTTACAGGTAAGCCTTGCTGTCCAGGTTTTCCTCTCTCTCCATCAATACCCTCTTGACCCTAAAAGGAAGTGAAAGGGAAGATTCAAGTTAAGCTGCCATCCGAGATCCTTCTTTCTTCCCAGGGGCAGAGTGGTGAATCTAAGCAATCCTAAACACTTCATCAAACAAAGCAGGCCTGAGGTTCCTCACCTCTGGACCAATTCAACGAGGGAGTGTCCTAGAGGATAAGTATTAAAACTCTATAATGTGCTTGACCAGTTTATTAACACCAGTTGGGCCTCCATGTTTTGGGCCAGATGCTCTCAATAAACACTCTCTAAGTTGGCCCACCACTTCCTTGCCACCAAAGCTGCGGCCCATTCATTTGTCCAATAACTCAGTGCCCAATTCAAATAACTGCCACAAAGGAAGCCTAACGCAGGTTGGGGGTGCTGCTCCATCTCCTCCCTCTGCTCAGTCCTTGCACACTCAGGTGGAGGGACAACAAGGAGGAGGAACAGCAAGGCTCCAGGCGTTGGCAGTGGCATCACACACACACGCACACGCACACACCCTTGCAGGGTTGTGGTCCTTGGCAGGGGCTCTTCCACAAATGACACAAAAGATGGAGGGAAATCAGCGTTCAAAACTTCTATTATTCTAGGCACATTTTGCGACAGGGAATTTCATTAGTGCAGGCAGTTTCTGAGCTCTGGGTGCAGTACTGCGACTAAGATTTCAGATTCAAACAGCAGAGTGGAAAGAAAGGAGGTCCTTTTTCTGCCTCCCCACTTCTAGCTACTCTCTGAAGACTGGAGAAGAGACCCTCTTAAGAATATTAGGGGGTTGGGCCAGGGAAGGACTAGACCATGTGAAAAATGAACGTAACATTTTAGCTGCAGCTCATTCATTTTCAGCTTTGTATTCTTATTATAAAAATGCATGCCTAGACGTTCGGTTGTTGCACCCAGAATCTAGTTTTAATGTGCCATTTAGCTCCTAACTTTCATATCTCAGTTTCCAACACTGAAGGAAATTTATGAGTTCTAAGAAACAGAATGATTTGCATGGGTCAGTCTGTATATGCAGACTCACAGACTCTGTTCTTGCAGCTCACAACAATAACTACAACATTTCTCATTTATAAAGTGTCTCTGGGGCTAACCACCTTACAAGTAATTGCATTAAAAGGAACAGGTTCGCAGTCTAAAAAGATGAACACAAGAACAGAGGAAAAGAGAAGAGGAAGGGTTTTAGCTCAAGGGTAGAACATCAGCTTTGCATCCATAAGGCCCGGAGTTCAGTTCTCAGCACCTCCTGGTAGGGTGGGGAGAGACCTGCTATAAGGCAGAGCTGTAAATGCCTTTATGACTAAGGGAGAAGGAGGAGGCTGGGTTTCAAAGGCATGCAGTGCGGTGAGTTCTGTAAGTTTATATGCTTGAGGAAAGTGGCAGGTTATCAAACATTGTCTGCAGCTGGTTGGAGCTGCTGGGAGCTGAGTAGTCTGGCAGCATATGGAAGGCCCAACATTGGCTGTCCCAGATGTAGATTCTAACCATGCAGGACATGTATGATGCTCATGACACAGAAATGAAAGAAGGAGAAGGGTCAGAAGCAATTTCCCCATCTTGGTGCCTTCCAGATGCTTTGTACTACAGCTCCCATCATCCCTGATGGGATGGCAAAGAGCTGTAAACTCAGTGCTACAGCACCTGCGCTGCATGCAAAGGTCCCAGGCTCAATTCCTGGTAACTCCAGGCAGGGCTGCAAATGGCTCCTGTCTGAAGCTCTGGAAAGCCCCTGCTAGCTGGAGCAGTTGTGGAGTAGCAACGCTGTGCTAGATGGACCGGTGGTCTGACTTGGTATAATGACGTTTCCTATGTTCCTCTGTTCCCTGGCCACGTTGGCTGTGACTGATGAGAACTTGGATTTTAAAATAACTGGGGGACGGGGGGAAGGCTGGGACAATGTCCAACTGTGGTAAAGGATACTCTGTTTCAAATCTCTGTCTCAGCCATGGAGCCTACTGAGCTGACCTTAGGCCATTCACAATTTTCTTGCAAGGATAAAAAAGCAAGGACCAGGATTTGTGTTGAAGGTTTCTTTGAGCTTTCTTCAGGGAGGTGCCTGATTTAAACGCAATAAAAATGTAATACAATGCATTTTTAAACGGTGGTTCTTGTCTTGTGAAATGCCTACAGAGGCTTGCCTAGCCTACATTGTAGTTCTGGCACCAGCTGGAGGTATTTTAGTTTCCCAACGTCTAAAATTCTTAGGACCTTTTTAATTTTATTTATGCAAAGCAGAAATGGAAGATAGCAATAAAACAAACAATAGCAGAACAATAAGCAAGCTGCAGGCAACTGAGTGATTTAAACAATTAAAAGTCAAGTATTAAAATGGTTATGTAGGAGTTTTTATAAAAAATAAAGATATAAATCCAGTTATAATTATAGCAGGAGTGGAATGTCATCAACATGGCATCCTCCAGATGTTGCGGACTCCAGACTCCCATCAACCTTGACTGTTGGCCCCGCCGGCTGGGCTGATGAGAGTTGTAGTCCAAATCATTTGGAGGGCACTACATTGGCTCTTCCAGGTTTAAATTGACTTACAAACTTTATATATTCATTTTAAAAACTTTATAGTTATGAATATGAAATGTAATACCTGAAGATGAACATTTTGTTTAGGCTACAAACAACTTTGTTGTTGCCTACAACAAATTGTGTCTACCTGGGTCCCCAAGATCAATCTAAACCTGCACATCCCTAAAGTTCTGGGGTCAAGTCTGTCAATCACATCACACACGCACACACTGCAATATAAAAGGCAGGATATCCCCTAGCTCAGTGTCATGGAATTTTACAAAGAGGAGATAGCTTTTCCTAAGATGGTTAATTTCCTAACCAGGCATTTGGAGAAGGACTCACAGGATAACCAGGATCTCCAGGCTTCCCACGATCTCCTCTATCACCAACTGGGCCCTAGGAAATGAAATGCAAGAGAGGTGTTAAATGCAACCCCAGTCCTCCAAGTGCCTGCTTCATCTCCCACCTATGTCAGAAGACAGCTTACAGCGGTCACCAGGAAGAAGCAGGATCTTCTTGTTGATGGCCTCTGGTTATAGGAATCTGTGGTGTGGGAAGGCCCATCAGCCTAACCCAGGCATATGCAAACTCGGCCCTCCAGATGTTTTGGGACTACAGTTCCCATCATCCCTAGCTAACAGGACCAGTGGTCAGGGATGATGGGAGTTGTAGTCCCAAAACATCTGGAGGGCCGAGTTTGCCTATGCCTGACCTAACCCTTATCTTCTTCCCAAGGCAGGTTAAAAGGCCTTTGTGCTACTGCTCTGATTTGTTTGTAGCAGGTACCCACATAGGGGCAGCAATGCAAGCTGGCAGTTTCAGCACCATGGAAAGCTCCGAGTGAGCCACTTGCTCTGACAAAGGCTGGAGATGAATTAAGAGTCCCTCATTAAGAGTCCCTCTAGTCACACTTCCTAAGCTTCATCACCCTCACCTGAAGAATGTGAATATTTAAGGTAGGGGTTGCCAGTGTGGGGGTCACACCTAAAAGTCCCCCACTCACCACCTGCTTCTTCATGAGGTGGTGAGAGTAGTTACTCTTTTCTACCTTGAAAAGTATATAGAGCTGGAGAAGAAGCTGGAATAGTGACACTCCCACTTCCTCTTTCAGCATTACGTGCTTTTCAAAACTCAAATTAATTCTGCTGGATCTGACTTTAACCCAGACCCCATAAAAAGCAAAGTTTTTATGTGCATGCTTATGTGTTCTCCAATATGAGTGAAGTGGTGGTGGGGAGAGAGATAATCAGAGGGGGTGGAAGCCATGGTACTTGCTTAAAAAATCTGCATGTCCCCACAGACCTCAGAAGCTTGACAACTCTTTCCTTAAGGATGAATTCAATCACTTCTCTTTCTTTCTGTGCCCTCTTGTCTGGCACATTCCTAGTGTTGTAGGATAAGGTGGGGTAGAATAGGCGGAGCCTGACAACTCAAGTTAATTGAGTCTGGGAGAAGGTTTTGGAGAGGTGCCTGATGCAGGTTTTGTGGGCTCCTGACTACTAGCCTCAGGCTCTGTATCCAGCACACGGTCCCAGTCCCCAACAGCCCTGGTCTGAACCAGCTCATCTTCCTTTGTACTTGAGGCCAGCAGCTTAGTGTGGTGTAGTTGTTGGAGTGTTGGACTAGGGCTTGGGAGACTAGGGTTCAAATTTCCATACAGCTGTGAAGGTCACTGGGTGACTTTGGGTCAGTCACTCTCTCTCAGACTAACCTACCTCACAGGGCTGTTTTTAGGATCAAATGGGGTGGGGTGGAAAGAACCATTTATTCTCCCTTTGGTTCCTTAAAGGAAAAAACAGTGATATATACATGTAGGAATAAATAAACAGTACTTCTTTCTGTCTGCTTCACTGTCTGTTTTTATATTTCATTGGTTGGAGGCTCTATATATTTTTATTGGCTTCTATCTAATATTAGTCCTACTCAGAGAAGACTCAATCTAAACTGATAGAAATGTCTGCTAATGAGCCTATTCCATGTCAAACTAACTTGGATGCAACCCATTGTTTGTTTATTGACTTATTTCACAAAATGTATACACTACTTGATTGTAAAAAAACCCTCAAAGCAGTTTACAAAAAGGTAAGACAGTAAAATCAAGAAAAACAACCACACCTTAAAACATACAAAAGTTAAAATGCTAAAACAAATAAAAACTCCTACAAACTTTCTAAGCATATGGGTAGGCTTGTCTAAATAAGAATGTCTTCAGCAAATGCCGAAATGAACACAGTGAAAGGGCCTGCCCATATCCATAGGCAGGGAGTTCCTGTTAGGATATTTCCATTCCACCTTAAAAGGGAGCAGGATGTTTGTGTCACAGCCTGCGTATTTCCTGTTCACAGGATGTTTATGTTTCCTATTGCTTTCGTTTTCTCTCTGTCGGAGACACTGACGCAGGCAGTCATGTCTTTCTTTGTTCAACGCTGAATAAAGCTTGTAAATAATGCTCTCCTGCGTGCGACTTCTGCTGTAAATTATCTGCTGATAGAGTTGCATGAGCTCTAGAATGTGGCAAGATATTTTCTAGAAACTCATGTCGCTAATCGATGATACTGCGGGCCTACGGGAGATCGATGGATCGTCCGGCAGACGGCTTGGGGCCATGATGGACTTTATCTCCCTGGCAGTATCCCAACAGTTCCAAGGTGTTAGTGAAGCCACACTAAACAATTTGAGTTCTTACGGATGTGTTGTGGGTATTATGTGGCACTTGAAAAAGGGCCAGTTCCATTGACTGAAGAGGGCATATGTGGGGTCGGGCGATCTCACAAGTAAACTGCTTAAGGGCTTTATATGCTAATAGTAGCACATTGACCTTGGCTCTGTGGAGGATTTCCAATCAGTGCAGACCTCTGAGCACAGCTGCTATATGCTGACACCTGAGAGCCAGTGTGGTGTAGTGGTTAAGAGTAGTGGACTTGTAATCTGGTGAACTGGGTTCGCGTCTCTGCTCCTCCACCTGCAGCTGCTGGGTGACCTTGGGCTAGTCACACTTCTATGAAGTCTCTCAGCCCCACTCACCTCACAGAGTGTTTGTTGTGGGGGAGGAAGGGAAAGGAGATGGTTAGCCACTTTGAGTCTCCTAAGGTAGTGATAAAGCGGGATATCAAATCCAAACTCTTCTTCTTCTGACAGGGTCTCACTCCCGTCAGCAACCGTGCAACAACATTCTGCACTAACTGCAGTTTTCGGACCAAGTGTGACGGAAGCCGCACATAGAGCACAGTGCAGTAATCCAGTCTTGAAGTACTGTGTCAAGGCTTTCCCAGTCCAGGAATGGCCGTAGCTATCAAACCAGCTGCAGTTGGTAAAAGGCACTACTAGCCACTGAGTTACCTGAGCCTTCAGTGACAGGGCTGGATGCAGAAGCACCCCCAAACTGCAAACCTGCTCCTTCAAGGGGGCATGCAATCCCATCCAGGGTAGGCAACTGACCAATTTCAACACAGGAACCACTAACCCACAGTGCCTCCATCTTGCCAGGATTCAAGCTCAGCTTGTTTATAACATTACAAATAAAGAAAAATTGGATGGAAATAGTGTGGGGGGAATATCTGTATTTTAAAATAAACAACAAAAATCCAGGGAGCAACAGTCCTTGTGCCCTCCAGCTTCCATGACTATGTGGAATACTGCTGGGTTACATTGTCTGGACCTTGGATAGCTCAGCTGGTAGAGCATGAGACTCTTAACCTCAGGGTTGTGGGTTTGAGCCCCATGTGGGGCAAAAGATTCCTGCACTGCAGGGGGCTGGACTAGATGG
Source organism: Podarcis bocagei (assembly GCF_964188305.1). Lineage (NCBI taxonomy): Eukaryota > Metazoa > Chordata > Lepidosauria > Squamata > Lacertidae > Podarcis > Podarcis bocagei. Next base: position 4,807,699 of record NC_138140.1, on the reverse strand, counting down.
CCATCGTGGTCCCTTCCAACTCTAGAATTCTATGATTCTATGTGTCAAACTGAGACATGTGTGACCCCCCCAGTGCAGAATGTATGGCATCGCAGCACTCATTATCACCTCAGTTTGTTGGATGTGTAGACCCAGCTTAAGTCATAGGGTTTAGCTTGACTTTGAGGGGTGTCTCATATTATAGATGGGCAGTCTAGATTCCTTACCCTGTCTCCAGGTGGTCCAGGAGGCCCCTCCACCTTCCCATCATCACCTTGTTCACCCTGCAAGCAATAAGCACTAGTGTTAAAACAGACCATGGTTTACAATGCGAGTAGAAGTTGAGAGTTTGGGGACTGGAAAGGACTCTGGAGATAATCTAGTTCAACACACTCGTGTACACACACAACACACACACACAAGAGAGAGAGAGGGAGTGTGTACAGGAATCTTGCAACTGCAACATCCCTGGGAGACAGTCCTCCAGCCTTTGCTTAAATACACCCAGTAAGGGAGAGACTACAGCTTCTTGAGAAAGGCAGTTCAACTGTTGAACAGCTTAGGAAGTTCTAATTTTGGTAAGAACAAATAGTAACCAGCTATTATTAAATATCTGTATTCCTCTCTTCTACCAACAATTACAAGCAGTGTCTTACAAAAAAAGGGAACACCCCAATAATATATTAAATATTAAAAACCACAATATTATGGCCACTAAAAGCTGAGGCTGAATTGCAAACAGCAGTGGAAGGAGAATTGCAAGCTAGCAGAACAGCAAAAGTCTGTTCGAATAAAAATGTTCTGTGTGGAAGACAACAGGAGGGCGCAAGATGAATCTTTGCAGGGGCGGTGGCATTCCAAACCCTCGGCACCACTACCAAAAAGTCACCATCTTAAATACTAGCTCACGCCTGATGACAGCAGAGAGACTGCCTCTGACATAGTTCTAAAAGGGAGTCATCCCTCTCTAGTTTAGATACATACCAAGAGCAAACCAAAGTAGGATTTTAAAGCTGCAGAGTGAGAAGAAAACAACTCCCATTATGCCTGATCGCTAGCCATGCTAGCTTGGGTTAATGGAAGCTGAGAGTCCAAAAGCAAAACTGAACTACAACTCCTCCCATCCCTGGCCACTGGCAATGCTGGCTGAGACTTTTGGGAGCTGGAGTCAAGAGGCCCAGTGCTTCTCTGCTCTTGCGCCTGTCAATCTGAGGACCTTTGGTGTCAGGTAGGCAAGCAGGGTCTCTGAGCCCACTCTCAGCCACAAAAGCTGAATGGAATGTTTTGTGTGCATATACGGGTGGGGTTTAAAATTGCTGTTAAAAGGCGGGCAGCCCCCTTGATGTGTGGTGGGGAGAGACAAACTGAAGATTGGCATTGAAATAAAAAAACATTGCAATCTTTACATGCACACGTAATAGGACAAGGTGTGTGGGGGGAGGGGGGAGATTACCCTCCAACTTTCTCCAGTGAAAACAGGGATGTCTCATTCCATAATGATAATTTTACTATTTATACCCCGTATATTTTACTGGGTTGCCCCAGCCGCTTTGGATAGCTTCCAACATATATAAAAACATAATAAAAAAGTAAACATTAAAAAAAATCTCTATACAAGATGGCCTTAAGACAGCTTGGGGGGTCATATAGCTCCATATTCGCCAATATTTCTCCAATGAAAACAGGGATATCCTAAGGAAAAGTGGGATATTCCAGGATCAAATCAGAAACAGGTACAGCTTCTCTAAATCAGGGATGTCCCTGGAAAATATGGACACTTGGAGGGTCTGCAGGAGGGACAGAACTGGCATCACTGCATAGAGAAACAAAAGAAACTGCATGCCCTCACCTGTTTTGAGTTACAGTGGTACCTCGGTTTAAGAACAGCCCTGTTTACGAACTATTTGGTATACGAACTCCGCAAAACTGGAAGTAGTGTTCTGGTTAGCAAACTTTACCTTAGTCTACGAATGGAAGCCAAATGGTGGAAAGGCACCAGCGGCGGGAGGCCTCATTAGGGAAAGCGCACCTCAGTTTAAGAATGGTTTTGGTTTCAGAATGGACCTTTGGAACGGATTAAGTTTGTAAACCAAGGTACCACTGTACATATGTTTGCAAACAGCGACAATAGACTCCAGTCACATGACTGAGGGAGGCAGTCTTTCTCTCTCTCCCTCCCCCCCCGTGTGTGTGTGTGTGTGTGTGTGTGTGTGTGTGTGTGTGTGTGTGTGTTACGGGGGAAGGGGAGGGAGAGGAGGGAGGAATCTATTTGCCTTAATTCATGGTAGGGTTTTATTTGGGTGTCTCATGGTTGAGCCTCCCAGTTCCCAACACCCTTTGTGCTAGATTCCTATTTGGCTAAAGCAAAACTTAAAAATAAAAAAGTTAAAGGAGTAAAACACAAACAAACAAACAAACAAACAAACAGCCCCCCGCCCCTGAAAATAGAAGTATGGCTACAAATGGAAAATGCAGGACCAAGAGGAGGCCTCCCTCACTCTTGGCTGCCTTCCCAGGGTGGGAAGTATCTGTTTGTAATTTTAAAAAATCTTCCAGCTGGAAAACCCCTAGCTCTCTGAGGCCACTTTGAGAAGTTGTAAATGTACTATACTCAATGGAGAAGGATAATTGACTGTGATGCACCATGGAAGTCCATGCCAACATTGTTAAGTTCATTTGGTCAATAATTGCTTTTGGGGACACCAGTTCTGCTGCATCGTTAAAGATTCTACTCCCTTGGCAATATTAACTCACTAAGTGTCCCACCCATCCCCAACAAACCCAGTTTTCCATTTGTTCTGATCAGTGTTCGAAACTCCTATTGTTCTAGGTGCATTTTGTGACAGGGGATTTCATTAGTGCAAGCAGTTTCTGAGCTCTGGCTGCAGTAGTGCGCCTAAGATTTCAGATTAAAACTGCAGAGTGGAATGAAAGGAAGACCTTTTTCTGCCTCCCCACTTCCAGCTACTCTGAAGATTGGAGAAGAGACCCTCTTAAAAATATTAGGGGGGTGGGCAGGGGGAGGACTAGACCATGTGAAAAATGAACATAACATTTTAGCTGCAGCTCATTCATTTTCAGCTTTCTTGTTATTAAAAAGCGTGCCTAGACGTTCGGTTGTTGCACCCAGAACCTTGGTTTAATGTGCCATTTAGCTCCTAACTTTAATATCTCAGTTTCTAACACTGAAGGAAATTTATGAGTTCTAAAGCAACAGAATGATTGGCATGGATCAGTCTGTATGTGAAGACTCACAGGCTCTGTTCTTGCAGCTCACAACAATAACTACAACACTTGTCATTTATAAAGTGTCTGAGCTGCTCACTGGTTTTGATGATATCCATTTAACCAAGAAAGTAAGAAGAGCCCTGCTCGATGAGGCCAAAGGCCCATCAAGTTCCGCATGTTCTCACAGAGGCCAACCAAATGCCTGTTGAAAGCCCACAATGAGGACTTGAATGCATGAACGCTCTTCCCACTTGTCATTCCCAGCAACTGACATGCAGAAGCATAATCCTTTGGGCAGAGGAGGCAGGCAATAGCCCTTGAATCTAGCCATGTGTAGTTTCATACTCCATTTATTTGTCCAATCCTCTGCTAAAGACATCCGTATGGGACATCCAGTACCTCTTGTGGGTGCATTCCTCTCCAGGAAATACGATTTTGGGGGCACCAGAGTAGTGCAGCTGAGAAGGCACCTGGGTTCAAAATAATCCTCCCTCACCTATGTAAATTGACTGAGTGCTCTTGAGACAATCACTCTTTCCCAGCTTAACCTACCCTGGAAGGGTTGTCGGGAAAATAATTGTGGGGAATTTGAGAGGAAGGTAATGAACAAAAATGAAAAATGAATTAAAAAGTTAAAAAGGAAAATAATTGTGGGGAGAACCACACCCCCCCCTTATCCTGAGGATAAGATAAAAAAATAAAATGTATAACTCGAAAAACAGGTTAGGTCAGCAGGAGCGGACAAGCTGCCCACCTCAGTCCTCTAGAGATTTTCTCCATATGTGTGCTAAATGTGTTGGGAGCAGGGAGCACTTGAATCCTACTGGCCCTGCTCCCTTGACATTATGCGATGGAGTACCTGTGGGTTTACAGTCCTACAAGCACAGGTGCTCCATGCAAAAGGGACCCCTGATTGCACACAGCTTCCCTACATGCTTTATAGGAAAGGCCCCATGCAGAAGGCCCCACGTTCAGCACCCAACATCTCCAGGCAGGGCTAGCAGAGACACCCAGGTTCCAATCCTGGAGAGCCACTGCCATTTGGTGTAGAGACAATAGTGAACCAGATAGACCAATGCTGTAATTCAGTATAATGCTATTGGTGTAATTCAGTATAAGGCTATTCAGCAGATGTACACCATATATTTAGCGAATCTTGGAGGAGGTTTGAAAAAGGCCCCTCATTTACTTCTGATGAGATTCTGAAATTAAATCTATTCTCTCTCTTCCCCTTCCTGGGAAGTGTTGCAAGATATTACTATAGATACCAACAACTCAGGTGACCAGTTCTGTCTGGAGCAAAAAGACAAACCAAAAGGCAGTTGGTATTGTCTCCTTCCTGCCCCCTGACACTGCCCCCAGTCCTGAATGGCAAGTCATTAAAAAACCGGAGTCACTAGCTTGAACTGGTTATCATTAAGCTGACTAAACAAAAGCCTTTGGCCTGGTTGTTGGGGAGGAGGAAAAAAAGAGGGAGCAGTGGAATAATGGCTGAGTCATGACAGCTGCAGGTGGGGGTGGTTAGTTGGCGGGGCGACATTTCTGAAGAACAGCATGTCATCCTCGGAAGAAACATGGAGCACAGGCTAGTAGAAAACAGACCCTTTGTGCAAGATTTATGCAGCACTGGAAGACAAGCACCAGACAAGGCCTTCTCCAGAACAAGCCCCCCACTCCCTTTACAACCAGTAAAGTGCAAACGTCCAGACTTCAACCACAATGCTAAAATCATGAGATGTTTCCGTAAGAAAGGATGTTTCAAAGATCGCAAAATTATAGATGGCAAATCTTAGCAGCTGCAGAACCAAGGCATCCCATTAGGCCTAGGCCTATCCATTTGGCCGGGGGGGGGGGGAGACACATCAGCCATGTCACATCCACCTGCCTTATAGTGAGGTGCAGGTGCAGCTGAGCCAAAAGGCACCACTGGGCAGCTAATTGATGGGTGCTGCCTGTAACACCCTGTGCAGGTGATCTGTTCAGGGGGCTTTGCAAGTGCCATCGTTACTGGTAAAGAGTTGTGCTTTACAGGCCCTGTCAGTCAGCTGTTTGGCAGGGCCTGCAAACCCCCTTTCAGCCCAGCCCAATTTTTATTCTGTCAATAATAAATATTAGGAGGAAGGCAGGCAGAATATCATCTGTACATGTACTGTACACCCCCCCATCCAAATTAGTACAGTGGTACCTCGGGTTAAGTACTTAATTCATTCTGGAGGTCCGTTCTTAACCTGAAACTGTTCTTAACCTGAAGCACCACTTTACCTAATGGAGCCTCCCGCTGCCGCCGCGCCGCCAGAGCACGATTTCTATTCTCATCCTGAAGCAAAGTTCTTAACCCGAGGTACTATTTCTGTGTTAGCGGAGTCTGTAACCTGAAGCGTATATAACCTGAAGCGTATGTAACCCGAGGTACCACTGTATTACAAACTCGCCCTTGGAAGATAGGTGAGCTAAGCATCACAACCACAGTCTGAACTAATAATGTATGGATTGTACACAGATGGCAGTGCCTTAAAAAAATAAAAAATAACAATTTGAGATGTTTAACAGATAGTTAAGGATTGAGCTGTATGCAGCCTTGCTGAGTAGGATAACAGCAGATTGCATTTCATATCTTGGAATGAATGTCCCGAGTGGTGAATTAGTAAATTGCAGGTCATAATCACAAACAGTGTACAGAATTTTGGACTTAATGAAAACCCAATGCAGTTCATGTCCTCATCATATAAAGGCACCTTTTTGGATTTTGTGTGAAATAAAAGGTTCTGCTCCCATTTAGGAGAGCTAGTGATGTCTCTCTGGAAATTCCTTCTAGTCCTGCTAATGGATTAATTTCTGTAAATCTCTCAGATCTTCATGATTTAGCTAATTTTATTCCCATGGAGAGCTTGTGACATCTTAAACAGGGGTGTGCCTTTCCCCCAAATGCTGCTGAACTACAACTCCCATCACCACCCCTGACCATTGGCCATGCTGGCTAGGGCTCATGGGAGTTGGAGTTTGACAACATCTGATGACACCACACTCCAAATTCCTAATAACAGCTGCAAACACCTTTACATGGATGTTAAATAGTATTGGGGACAAGATGGTGCCCTACCATCAACTGTGAGGGGGGTGAAGCACAGTCACCCGGTGTTACTTTCTGAAAGTGACCCTGTTGGTAGAAGCAGAACCAAGCAGCACAGTGCCTCCAGGCCCTATCCCACAGAGGTGGTCCAGGAGAATATCATGGTCAAATAAGAACACCAGGGTCATACTCTCTCTGTCCCTTTCCTAATAAATATATCAAGGTAACCAACACTGATTTGGTCAAAAAACCATACCTAAAACCATTTACCTTTTCACCTTTGGGTCCAGGTGGCCCGATTGGGCCTGGTGCTCCTGTGTGCCCCTGCAAGAGAATGAAAATGCATGTCTACATCAGGCATTGACCTTCCCTCTCCTCTAGCCTCCCTGCAGATACCTGGAAGGTGGTGGTGGGGTTTGGGGGGCTCTGGTGACAGAGAAATTGGGCACCTGCTCACACCCACCAAGAAAGAGAAAGGTTGGAAGCCCAACATTAAGAGAGGCTAATCTGGCACCACCATTGCATGGCCTTTGGTGCCAGGCGAAAACTTTCCTCTTTACCCAGGCCTTTGGCCATTAATTAATCTATGGCCTGTTAAATGGGGGAGGGGGAATGCTATTATGATTATGTTATTAGTATGCTGTGTATGATGATGATGATGATGCATAAATTATCTTCCTAATGTTGTACACAGTCACGGGAACTTTGGATTAAAGGTGGTATATGAATCAAATAAATGAAAATAAATTAATACATTTTAAACTCTTTTTAATGTTGTGTTCTACATGGCTGTGACCCACCCTGAGACCTTAATGGTGCAGGTGCAGGAAATAAAACAAGGCCTGATAATGACAGCAGCAATAATGATTATCTTGAAAACAGCCCCTGGCTGCAGAAATAATTCACATCGTGAAATTTCACACTCTGGAGTATGGCTGGGAAAAGGACACACAGACAGTCCAGGGTAATGGCTTACCTGATAGCCCTTTAAGCCAGGATGCCCTGGAACCCCCATCCGACCTGGAGAACCCTGTGGGAACAAGGAAAGGTAACCTCTGCTCCTGCCCTGATTTTCCTGCTGGCCCAGACACTCGTCTGGTGTTTCCAATAGGCAAAGCTTTTCCTCTATGCCTGGGCACCCGTCCCTGGTTTTCTCTTATTCTCTCTTTACATTCTTTTGTTGGGCGACTTCATCAGTCTCTGTACTTGCTTTGTGATGAGGACTCAACCACCCTCCCAATCTCCCGTTCTATCCATTTGCCCCAAATTTTTCCCTGTCAAATATTTCCAAGTGACTTGTCAGAGAGAAAGTATAGGCCAGCTTTGGACTTCAACTCCCATCAACCCCAACCCCAACATGGCAAATGGTCAGGGATAATGAGATTTGTGGTCTAGGAACATCTTGAGATAGGCACCATATATAGAGAGAAAGGGAGCACTTAATCCAAAAGAAATACATTTGTAAGTCATTTATGTAAAATGGCATTAAATATTAAATATATTTAAACAGTAAAAAAACCATATGGAAATTAAAAATAGCAAAAAACCAGTAGAAAATAGAAGACAATAAAATTGCCAGAATATAGCTGAAAGCAAGAGTTTTAAAATAAAATAAAATACACAAACGCAAATGCAAAATTACACACACATGCAGAAGTATATACAGTGGTACACTGGTTTTCAAACGTAATCTGTTCTGGAAGACCGTTTGAGTTCCGAAACATTCAAAAACCAAAAATTCAAAACGGAAGCCTCAGTACAGAAAACTCAATACGGAAAACTCAACAGGGAAGCTGCATGGCATGTTCGACTTCCAAGGCTTGTTAGAAAACCGAAGCATTTACTTCCGGGTTTACGGCGTTCGAAAACCGAGGTACCACTGTACACAAGTGCTCACACAGTGGCTTAAGTTACAATAAAAAGATTTAAACACACCCATCCAATGTAGCTGCAGTAGGAAACTAAAATCTGCTAAAAGCAGCAAACAGAATCACCAGCAAACGCAGCACAAAATGCAGTATATGAAAAAAATACCATTAGAGACTTTAAAGCATTCCTATTTTTGAGCCTCGTCATCTTAAACACCATGGCCTGGATTCAGTGTTCTCTGACTGCCAGTGCAAGGGTTGTAGCACCCGTGTAAGGGTGAGAATAATGGTTGTGCAATACGAAATTCAGTTCTACCAGCAGGAACCACTGAGGCTACAGTGACCCGTTGCGCAACCAGCCATGAGAACCATACTGCCTTTCTGCACCTTCTCTTGCAGAAGCATGTACTAGTTACTATAATGCATTACATGTGGCGCTGCCTCTGAAGACAGTTTGGAAACTTCAGCTGGTGCAGAATTCAGCGGCCAGGCTGCTCACCGGAGGGAAACGGTTTGAGTATGTTAATGACAGTCCTGATTAGACAAAGCTGGTTGACTGATCAAACCCAAAGAGTACTCATTAATGGTTCCTTGTCATCCTGGAAATAAGTGACAAGTGGCGTGCTGCAGGATTCTGCTTTGGGCCCATTGTTATTCAGCGTCTTTATAAACAACTTGGATGAAGGAATTGAGGGGACACTCATCCAATTTGCAGATGACACTAACAGATTGGGGAACTGGGCCCAAGCTAACAAAATGAATTTCAGTAGGGACAAATGTAAGGTTCTGCACTGAGGTAGGAAGAACCAGATGCACAAATATAATATGGGGGACACCTGGCTTACCAGCAGGACATGTGAAAATGATCTAGGTGTCTTGGTGGACCACAAGCTTAACATGAGTCAACAGTGTGATGCAGCAGCAAAAAAAGCTAATGCTATTCCACACTGCATCAACAGAAGTATTGTGTACAGATCAAGGGAAGTTATAGTACCAATCTATTCTGCCTTGGTCAGACCACTCCAGGAGTACTGTGTCCAATTCTGGGCACCACAATTTAAGAAGGATGTTGACAAGTTGGAACATGTGCAGAGGAGGGCAACCAAGATAATCAAAGGCCTGGAAACTAAGTCTTATGAGGAGTGCTTGAAGGAGCATGGAAGATGGAGAATGCTTGTTTTCTCCTGCTCTGCAAGGTAGGACTCAAGGCAATGGCTTCAAGTTACAAGAAAGGAGATTCTAACGAAACATCAGGAAAAACTTTCTGACAGTAAGAGCTGTTCGGCAGTGGAACAGACTCCTGTTAGGTGGTGAGCTCTCCTTCCTTGGAGGTTTTTAAGCAGAGGTTGGATGGCTGTCTGTCATGGATGCTTTAGCTGAGATTCCTGCACTGCAAAGGTTGGACTAGATGACCCTTGATTCCCTTCCAGCTCTAAGATTCTATAACTAGGCCTTAGGCTGATTAAACAATATATGGCATTTTAGACTGTGGGGAGGGATTATTGTTTTGTTTGTTACTATGTTATGTAGATTTGTGTTTTTTATAATGTAAGCAGCCCTGTGATCCTTGGATGAATGGCAGTATAGAAATAATAATAACAATAATAAATAAAAAACTAAGCACTATGTCATATTTCTCCCATTATGTCCCAGGCTGAAGTCCTACTTCCTTTTCTTAGTAACCCTCTGCCGCCATTGACAATGACACTAGGATGAAAACATGAAGCTGCCTTATCCCATGTAGCTCAGTTTGGGATTCACTGACTGGAATTTGTCAAAGTAGTCAACATGGTGCCCTTTTTGGACTACAAGTCCCGTCAGCCTCAGCTAGCATGGTCAAAGGCCATGGATAATGGTTGTAGTCCAGCGATATCTGGAGTCCACCACATTGCCACCCCTGCTCTAAGATTTTAAAATGGGGTCTTCTCGGCCCCACCTAAAGGGGAAGGTTCTGAACCTGGAATCTTTCGCATACAATGCATGCGCTCTAGAAACTGATCCTAAACTTATTCCCTTACATTTAGTCTGAAAGGTCCAAGAAAAAAGAGCTCAGGAGAAGGTTCGGGGCCCTGATTCATAGGTTAAAGGCAGGAAACCAATGGGAGAGCCAAGTGGGCCAAGGGTGGAGGAAACAGCAGAAGATGTCAAGCCAAGCAGAAAAATAGCCTCTCAGCCTGGGATTTTACACCTTTCCCCACTAACCCTAAAAAGAAGGCTGAAACCCTGAAAGGGGAGCATTAACCATGAATCTCAAAGTCTGATATCGCCTCAAAACCTCACTCACCCAGCATTTTGTGCTATTTTGTGCCATTAAATCTAGAGTTTTGTGTATCATCATGGAAGCGACGCTTGCTGTACTTCCCTCTTCTGCACAGCTCTTAGAGGCCTTTGGCATCCGTCCACATGCATTCCCAACCTCCACAATGCTGCTTTCATCCTGTAAGCTTACACTCCCATTTTTGCCCCCCTGATGTGGTAGGGAAAACTGCCACAGGATTATATGTAATGAGCCAGCACTGTTCTCACCATCGCTCCCAGGGTTCCTCTGGATCCTTTGGGACCTTGAGTCCCCCTCAAACCCATCTTCCCTGGTGGGCCAGTCTCTCCAAGTTGCCCCTGGTGACCTTTGCTGCCCTAAAGAAAGTGTAAGTGTCAATGACGGGAAACAAAAGACCTAATGCTCATGGTCTGGGTTGTACCACTCTGAACTACAGAGGGGGCTCAAAAATCTGAGTTCTCTGCCAGACAAACAAAACACAGAATATTTCCACAAAACAAAAACAAAGAAAAGGGAGGGGGGAGCCTAGCATGTCAAGAAGGCTGGCCAAGAATTACTACCATACTCGTTTTAGGAATATAGGAAAGTGAGTTATCCTAAATCATCTGGATTAGGAATGGTGAGCCTGTGACCACCCAGATGCTGCTGGACTCCAACTCTCAGCAGCCCCAGCCAGAATGGGCAATGGGCAGTGATGATGAAGAGCAGTTCAACATCAGCTGGAGGGCTAGCAGTCTCCCATTCTTGATCTAGGTCAATATGGTCTACACTTACTGGCAGCAGCTGTCCAGGGTCTGAGGCAGGAGACATTCTTAGCCCTACTTGACAATGACAGTGACTGAAACTGGGACCTCTCTGCAGGCAGACCAGATGCTCTGCCACTGAGCTGCACCTCTTTTCTATTTTGGGGGAGACGAGGTTTGCCAACTCAGCGAGAACTATGCCAAAATGTAAGCAGGAATGGGAGATCAGAAACATCACAGGAACTGTGATGTTGAGTCATGCTGAGTCAGACCATTTGTCCATCCACCTCAGTATTGTCCACACTGACTAGCAGGGGTTGTCTAGGGTTTCACGCAGGGAGATTTTCCTAGCCCTACCTGGAGATACTGGGGATTGAGCCTGGGACCTTCTGCTCTATCATTGAGCTATGGGTGTTTCATAGAGCATCAACGGGAGCAGGAAGAACAGAGGCAACCATACCTTTAGTCCGGTTTTCCCCTTCTCCCCTTGTTGGCCTGGTTTTCCTTCTGGTCCCTGAGGGGAGAAGGGAGAGAAAGAGAGACCACCCCTTCATTATTCAACACCTTCCAAAGGAGACCAGAATATTAGCAGATAGACTTTTTCACACTGGCGCCCTTTGCACACAACTCCCTTCTATTCTTTCTAAGAAGACAAAAAACACCTGCTGCCAGATTATACCAAGTGTTCCCACAGTGACCAATCAGATGGCTGTGCCATGCCCACAAACAGGACATGAGTGCAGCAGCAACTCTATCCACTTGTGATTCCCGAAATGAGCTCTTCACACTTCTTTTGCTTTACACCTTTCTTGTAGGTTCCTTTTATGAAATCGCTAATTTATCTTAGGTGTGTCCAACCACGCTGCTGCTGTTCCTTCAAATGTGATTTCCCTATTTAACAACCTCATTTGGGTGGTTATTTGCATTTTCAAATGATTATGAAAGGGTTGGTTGGTTGCAAGATGCCTCAAAAGTCTGGAGACAGAAAGGTGAGATATTTGGGGTTGAATCCAAGCAAGTCCCACACACAGTGAACCCACTGAAATTCATGCACCTAAGTCAGTCAGGTCCAACTGATTTCAATGAGTCTACTGTTAGTAGCACTAGCCTGGGATGCAATGCTAATGTTTTCACCTACTGTATTACAGTTGTATCCAAGGCTATACCATTCCCAGCCATTAGGCTCTTAGGCTGCACAAGGAGAGGTGAAATTCCTTTTTCGACACAAGGTGCAAGAGCCTTGTCCACTTTTGCATCTGGTCACCCTGCTGTGAAACTGCATTTTTGTTCACTCATATATTTTTTGTAGAGTCCAATGACATCACCAAATCCAGTTTTTTATGTTGTCTTCCCATAGTTTGCAACAGTTTTTTTTTTTAAAAAGCATTGTTGATATTGAAATTTTTACAGTAGATTAGAATAAATTATAAATAAGAAAATACAGACAGTGAAATGGGGGAGGAAGAGGAAGAAAAAAGCACTAATCATCACAACAGCACTAATGAAGTGTCATTAAAATGTGATTAGAATTACAAAAATATACAATGTATACATACATAGATTGACTTATTGTATGCCGTGTGTATATATCGATTCACGAGTCACTACGGTTTTGATAAACACTTTCCAAATATCATTAAATCTGTCCATAGATAATCTGAAGGTGATCTGCTCATAGGTTGCAAGAGTTGTTATGGTGTCTGTCCATTGATCAAAGGAAGCCATATTTCTTTCCAATGTATCAATATTAATCTTTTAGTAGATGTAAGGTCCTGGAGAATCCATTTATGTTGATCATTTGTTAAGTCCCATGTACAGTGGTACCTCGGGTTAAGAACTTAATTCATTCTGGAGGTTCATTCTTAACCTGAAACAGTTCTTAACCTGAGGTACCACTTCAGCTAATGGGGCCTCCCGCTGCCGCCACTGCACGATTTCTGTTCTTATCCTGAAGCAAAGTTCTTAACCTGAGGTACTATTTCTGGGTTAGCGGAGTCTGTAACCTGAAGCGTATGTAACCCGAGGTACCACTGCATTAGGAATATTGTTTTAAGATGATGTTATCTTCTGAAATTTGTAACTCTTTTCCCACAACAGTTTTTATACATCGTAGTATTTTTTTCAAAAAAAATTGCTAACATTGAGCACTGTATAAGCATATGTTTCTACAATGCATGGCCTTATTGCATCTCCAACAGCATGTTGTTCTTGATAAACCATGTTTATGCAATTGTGATGGAGTCCAATACTTTTTTGTTGTATGAGTCGTAGTTTATAATCTAGCGACACACTGGAAATAGAGGCTAGTATATTTTCTCATTAAATCTTTATTCCATTCATTTCTCAATGTGTGTACATCCAATTGATTAATAGACATTAAATATCTATAAAAAGTAACAGCTGGGGTTTTCTAGTCTCTAAGGATTCAATCAGATGTTCAAATATCTCCAGCATCTTAGATGCTGTAAAAGCTACTGGTCCAAATAAAGATGTTAGCATACACTGTAATTGTAGACATTGCCATTGTGACATTCCCGTTAAGTGATACCTTTCTTTTAAGGTAACGTAAATTATTTAATTTTTTTTAAAAGGTCATTCTCATCTATTAATTGATCTAAAGATAATATACCCACATCCATCCAATTTTTCCACAATACCGCCCGCCCCAATTTTTATAGTTGGATTTCCCCATAGGGTCAGTTTATTGTGGGAAAAATTATCAAATTTGTTTTTATTACCCACCATATTCCATATTTTCCTGACTGATTTAATTGTTTCAGGAGGATTTTGAATTGATTTATCTTGATCTCAATGTTTTTCATTCAAGTTGTGGAGTTTTATATTCAAGGCATGCTCAAATGGGGGAAATTATTGTTGGATGCATGTAGTCTGGAAAAAAATGAGATTTTATTTTTCTCCCAGATTAATGATGTGGTCACTGACTATTCATGTGCTGTTTTTAAAATAATATCTCTTAACTCAATGTGAATAAATTTAATTATAACCAAATCTGAAGGATCTATAGTTTTTCCTTTGGCAATTTGGAATTCTGGGGGCATGATTTATTTCCAATGGAATATTTGCTCTCAGCTGCAGCAATTTTCTGATGAAATTCTCCATGACCTCTACCAGATTGTCTTGGGTTGGAATATTGCCAATGCCATCTATATGCGGGTTGCATCTAAGAGATTAACTTTTTAGAAATGTTACTCTGTTGTCCAGAATTTTGTAATTGGCTTCTGCCCAGGCTTCTTGTAAAGTTACCGGTAAGTACTTTTCACAGGACTCCACTCAACTGCATGTTGCTGTTAAATCTGAGATTTCGGTTTTGAAAGTGGCTATCTCACACTTAATATCATTTTTTAAAAATCTAAGGCTGTAATTTTAAGACCCACCTCAGTTTGTTTATCTTGCATCGGTTTGAGACACTTGGGCTGTGCCACAATTTCCTTAAGCGTATCGTCAATAAAACTACCGTATTTTTTGCTCTATAAGACTCACTTTTTCCCTCCTAAAAAGTAAGGGGAAATGTGTGTGCGTCTTATGGAGCAAATGTAGGCTGCGCAGCTATCCCAGAAGCCAGAACAGCAAGAGGGATTGCTGCTTTCACTGCACAGCGATCCCTCTTGCTGTTCTGGCTTCTGAGATTCAGAATATTTTTTTTGCTGTTTTCCTCCTCCAGAAACTAGGTGCGTCTTGTGGTCTCATGCGTCTTATAGAGCGAAAAATACGGTATTTGCTGCCATCTCTCTCTCTCTCTCTTGCTGCTAATTTAATGTGTGTCAAAGGATGGGATGACGCAGGTATGAAATAAGGAGATTCTTAATTGATTGCAAATCGTCTTTGAAGTCCAGACAAGTCAATGGTTAAACCAGTTATGAGCAAATAAGAGAGTGTATTACAGCGCCATATTGCTAGCTAGTTCTGTAACCTTTTTTTTCTTCTACAGCAGAAGGCAATTGCAGCACCAGTCTGTCCAGCATGAACAGACAAACCACTGCTGTAGCTTTTAAGGGCTACTGTGCATTTAGTTAAAAATTTCCTCCTTGCAGCTTCTGCTCCTTTTTATTACTTCCTGTTCAGAGCTAATCAGTGATGATTTTCTTTGTAATAGTCATCTTCTGTTCCACTGAGAAGTGGGGACTTCAATAAGTGGCATCCTTGCTTTACTTATTTTTTTTATTTTCCTGAAAGACCTGCTCCATGCCTTGCTGGCCTTTCCACCTGGCCTGGGGAGGGGGGCAGGGCCTGACTGACTCCAGCTACAAAAGCAGAGGCTGCTAAAGGGGCTAGAGACCATTCTGGATGTCCCTTAGTGCAAAACCAGGTCTTTGAGCCTGAGCTTCCATAGTCACCACCTACCATGAACCACCACTGACAGGATTGGCAACAACAGCAGCAGACATATTCTGTGCTTATGAAAATATTTTATTCTCTTGTTAATTATGCTGTTTTAAATATGCATTTTATATTTGGTTTCCTTTAGTCATTTTTTCTTTTGAAACATTTAAGATCTTTTTTTGTTAACTTTGCTGTGTTAAATGTGCATTCTGTAGTTGACCTTCTTTGTAGTGTTTTATTTTGAAATCTTTAAGATAAAATTTTAGTTTCCTACTAATTATGTTGCTTTGAATGTATACTTTATATTAGACTTTCTTCAGTAATGTTTTATTCCAGATTTTTTATTTGATATTTTAATGCATTGTAAACCACTTAAAAATATAAAGCAGTACAGAAATGCCAGAGTGAGCAGAGGAGGAATGACCACTGGGAGGAGCACAGAGAGAAGAAGCCCCTGCACCTGCAGCAGCACAACCTTACTCCTTCATTTGTCCCAGTTGCAATAAAACATGTCTCTCCTGTATCAGTCTCTACAGCCACAGCAGGCATTGTAACCGTCCAACAGTTTGACTTTACCCCCAAAGGCGCACTCCTCCATTGTCCCCCGAGATAGACAAATGCCAACCAGCCAATGGTAATCCATGCCCCAAAAGCACCCAGGCTGGATTACTGCAGTGCTGGAGTCCTCAATGTGGGGCCTACAGGTACCGAAGGACCCACAGAGATCTACTAGGGCAGTGTTTCCCAACCTTTTTTGGGCAAAGGCACACTTGTTTGATGAAAAAAATCTCGAGGCACACCACCATTACAGCCCCGTGACGTCAGCGCGCAGCGTCACGCCGGGAGGGACGCACGAAAGTGTAAGTTTCAATTTTTCCCCCTCCCCCTTGCCGGGGAACCTCCAAGCTTTGGGGGTGGGGGGGGGGAGGAGGCAGCAAAGCGAGGCAGGAAGGAGAGCGCGGCTTGGCTGGGTGAGCTTTGGCAGGGAATGAGAGCCGCGAGGCGGGCGCTGCGGACGGAGGCGCTGCCCGCCGAGCTCGCAGGCAGCCAGGCAGGCAGACGGCGAGAGCCCCGCGCTGGGCGGCCTCTCCTCGCCGCCGCCGCCCCGCCTCTCGCTGCCCGACTCGCCCGCCTCCCTCCAGGCAACATCTCGCGGCACACCAGGCAACATCTCGCGGCACACTAGTGTGCCGCGGAACAGTGGTTGGGAAACACTGTACTAGGGTGCCCATGAGGTTCTCTAATCCCCTTTGCACCAGATTATAATTTATAATGGCTCTGTGAGTTTTTCTTCACTACCTCAAGCAGTGCTCACACTACCAATGGCTACTAGCCACAATGGCTATGTACTCCCTCAAGTATCGGAGGAAATATGCCTCTAAATACCAGGTGTTCGGAATCACAAGAGGAGACTGCCCTCTTGTACTCAGGTTCTGCTTGCGGGCCTCTCAGAGACACCTGGTTGGCCACTGTGAAGACAGGATGTTGGACTACAGTGGTACCTCGGGTTACAGATGCTTCAAGGTTACAGACGCTTCAGATTACAGACTCCACTAACTCAGAAATTTTACCTCGGGTTAAGAACTTTCCTTCAGGATGAGAACAGAAATCGCACGGCAGCAGCGGGAGGCCCCATTAGCTAAAGTGCTATCTCAGGTGAAGAATAGTTTCCGGTTAAGAACGGACCTCCAGAACGAATTAAGTTCTTAACCTGAGGTACCACTGTAGATGGGCCTTCAGGCAGACCCTGTAGGGCTCTTATATTAATACTCTATATTAAGAAAAAAAGATGGTGATTGCAAACATATATTTATTGGCTTGCTGATCTTGCATAATTAATTGCATATTGCAGAATCCAGCTTTTACAATACTTTGGAATATGCTGGGATACAAAAATTCAGGATACAAATCCCCAGCTAGGAAAAACCCCCAGACAGGAGCTGTCCTTGTAACCTTGTCTATATGACTTTGTGTTGCAGCTGGTTCACATAAACAAATATGACATAGGAGAGAGAGAGAGACTCCAGCACTCTGCCATTTCCTACTGTTCTGCAGGTTTTTATACGAGATCTTCCCATTAATAAACATTCACACAGAGAAACAGACTGAAAGGATTCAGGAAATTAGTGGGATTATTAGAGGCAGCCACTTCAAGACATCAATGTTTCAAACTTATCAGAACCACATTTCATAGGCACTCTTCCCCCATCCTGACTAAGCAGTTGGATTTTTATGCAGGGGCTGGGGGAGAGAAGAGACTGTAGCTGAAGGCACGGAAGGGCCATTTGTGTCTGATGGTGAGGGATAAGGCAGAAAATTTATTCTGTTTGCGTTTAAAAGCAAACTGACCTAATTCGCACTTCCTGAAACAATAGGGGAACCAAAATAGTGAACATCATTCAAAATTTGCCCTAATGACTGTGCAGCCCTCCAGCTTGCTGGAGAATCAGTCAATGTGGTGTAAGACTTTGTGTTTCAGTGAAGGGCCAGCTGAGCCTCTTTCTCTCTCTGCCCCCATTGCCTTATTTTCTCATGCCTCCATTATCAGAAGCTGGTGGCAGCTGTGTGAGGCTGCCCAGTGAAGTGAACGAACCACTGGAATGCCCTTGCCAGCCCTCTTCATGAAGAACCTTCCATACAGACAGTTACTGACTGACCTTTGGATTTTCAGAGCAGGAAGGAGTACACTGAATCTGAAAAGGGATATTGTAAAGCTGGGGAAGGCACATGGGCAACCAAAACAAGAAGACTTGGAGCATATCCCCTGTGTCAGAAAGCTTGCGCTTTTATAGCTTAGGAGGAAAGTGGTTAATTATGCATGGTTCAGGAAAAATGGGTAGTCCTCCTCCCTCTTGGGACCGGGCCCTGAGTGCTGTATTTGCAGGGACCGGGCCCCGAGTGCTGTGAGTATTTGCAGGGACCAGGCCCTGAGTGCTGTGAGTATTTGCAAGGACCGGGCCCCGCGTGCTGTGAGTATTTACAGGGACCAGGCCCTGCTTGCTGTGAGTATTTGCAGGGACCGGGCCCCGCGTGCTGTGAGTATTTGCAGGGACCGGGCCCCGCGTGCTGTGAGTATTTGCAGGGACCGGGCCCCGCGTGCTGTGAGTATTTGCAGGGACCGGGCCCCGCGTGCTGTGAGTATTTGCAGGGACCGGGCCCCGCGTGCTGTGAGTATTTGCAGGGACCGGGCCCCGAGTGCTGTGAGTATTTGCAGGGACCGGGCCCCGCGTGCTGTGAGTATTTGCAGGGACCAGGCCCTGCATGCTGTGAGTATTTGCAGGGACCGGGCCCCGAGTGCAGTGAGTATTTGCAGGCACCGGGCCCCGCTGCTGTGAGTATTTGCAGGGACAGGGCCCCGCGTGCTGTGAGTATGTATGCAGTATGTATACAATGAATACAGGTAGGGACTTAGCACACATCCCTGTGGTGTGCCAGTGCTGATTTTTAAGGAATTAGATATATATGATGGTGACAATGATAGTATGGTACAATATGTCAGATAAGATCATGGCTACTAACAGAAGAACTAGCACAAGTGGTGGAATGCCTGTCATTTAAAGCTGCTGTTTTTGAAACACACAGAAGTAATCTGAAGAGGAAGAGCTGAGCTCCCTGCTCAGTAAAAACAAAACAGGAGCTTTCTTGTTTTTCCTAAGAACACTGTTTCACTACCGAGGAGCTTTGCGATTTCTTTCCTGGAACTGCAAGACGTCTGTTCTTTCAACATTCAGACCCTGCAGAAAGGGCAGCCTATTATGAAAAGCCACAGTGCTCGGCAACAGACAGCAATTGAAAATCCATCAGCCGGGCTTCTGCCAGTTGGCCCAGCTCCTTCTGTGGCTTCTGGCTCATCGGTTGTACGATGAAGGAGGAAAGCGAAATGCTTGGTCCCTCGCAGAAGAGGTAGAGGATGTTTCACAGAGCAACAGCTACTGGATGGCATGGGTTGCAATTAGCTCCTGGCTCACCCGCCAACTGCTGGAAAGGTGCATATAATGGAACATTTGGTTCATGTTAACCGTAGGGGGATGACTGAATGGGCAGCAACATTTTTGACAGTGTGCTATATGCTTGCAGTTAGGATGCAGAAGGAAGTACTTTTGAACAGGAGTGTGTGTGGAATGGACTCGGTCCCCACATTTCTCCCTGGTGAGCACTAAAGAAGGGCAAATCTGATGGGCAAATGTGACTTTGGTTTTTGTCACATTTTGCTGGTTTCCAGTCTTAAAAGTTCAGCTCACATATCCACACCAGTTTATGATTTATTTTTTTAAGAAATCATGAAAATTACCAGCCTTTTACTGCAAATTTCTGCCAATGTACACAATTTTCCATAATGCAATGCATTTATTTGTGTTATTTGCACTAATACGTATATGCATTTTATGTACACTTTACTTTAGTATATTTAGAATTTGTGTGCACTTTGCGTGGCTGAAGCATTGCCTTGCAAAATTCAGAGGGCAAATTTAAAAGGATAGCTGTGCTTTGATTCGCGTTTTGTTTTGTTTTGGAAAGTGCAAATTAGGTCAGTTTGAATCAAATCCTGCCCCCCCCCCCCAGCCAAGCACAGATGTAAAGCCTGTGAGTTGCAGCCAACTACATTCTACTCAGAGGATACCCATTGTATTTTGTCATGTTTGTCATGTTTGTCATGTCCCTCAATTCCAATGGTCAATTGCCTCTTCCTTTGTACTTTTCTCTCTCCTGTGCTTCAGCTGGGCTCACTCCTGAAATCTCTTCTCTGCCATCTCCTTGGATTGACCAAATGTTTTGTTTGGCACTTTTGGTCAAAGAGAACTTCAGGGGCCACAAAGCGAGCTCAGGACAAGAGAGGGAGTTGTAGTTGTGCCACGTGGTAAGACAAGAAGGTGCCTTATACTGAGTCAGACGTGGAAACATGCCTTCCCTTTGGGGTATCTTGTTGGATACTGTGCGAAAGGGATGCTGGACTAGATGAGGCCAATCTCACACTCCTAACATAATAAAAGCAACCTTCAGATGTCTTCAGAGGAAGCAAACAAATAGGATTCTGCTACATGATAGTTGCCCTGACCCCAAACAGTACTTTATTAAAAGTGCAGAACTTGACAAAGATAGAAACGGAGGAGCAGATAAAGGTTATGGGATGGATCAAGAAAAGGGGAGGCAGGCCTGCAGGTGGCATGAAGCAGTTGAGCTAGCAAACATTTGTAAGACTGAAAATGTAGTTATTTCACAACTTGTGTGAGCTAGTGTTTAGCCTGTGTGTGTGTTTTAAAATCAGACTATATAAAAATATGTACTAAAATCTGAGATGGCACCATAACACTGCAATAAAGAATAACAGAGGGAAGTGATTACAAGCTGGCAAAAACATATTGGTTCCATCATGCACTTTGGTGTACTTTGACAGAGGGCAAACACAGAAACTGGTCTAGTCTATTTACTGGTGTTGCATAGCTCAATACTGCTTGTATGAGTGTAGTTGTTTTTAAAACTCATGGGTTATATTGGTTCTTGTAAAATGGGTGAGAAGTATGGGTTTTCTTTTTTTGCAGAGTCTAAAAGACAGGAGCAGCCCCTGCTGCAAGATGGCTAACCGTATTTCTGTTATCAGTAGTGGGTGACTGGGAGCCCTTCCTGCTCACCAGATTAAGATACTATAAAGCTGCAGTCAGAGTTATGGGCGTACTCCATGCCACATAAATAACAACTTTGAATAAGTCAAAGAAAACCCTGCAGGTGTGTGCAACTAATGCACAATCACCAATGCACAGGTCCTTTTGGACCCAGAGGAAGGAGTAATGGGGTTGTAAAGAGGGTGGGGCAGGGTATGATGGGGTGGGGTTTACTTAGATGTGCTCTGCCGACACATGCAGGGACCAGCAATGGAACCTCCATGAGAAATGGCTGCTGTCTGTAATACAAACTCCGCCCCATCCTCCAAAGTTTCATTTTGTAACCTGTGCAAATTAAAAGCGATTCACATTTGACAGTTTTACATAGTTATGGGAACTTTGCAATCTGGTGGAGGAGTTTGGATGAGCAGAATTACGCCAAGCATCTCATCTGGGGCAGAAGGGAGCCTGAAGGGTTACCTTTGTGTTCCACAATCCCCCGCTCTGGTACATAAGAAAATATGCAGAGTATCAAATTGCTTTAGGAACCTTGGTAGGTATGTGAAATCACCAAAATGGAAACTCTGTTAAGACCCATATTGTAAGAATAGAAAGGGTACAAACAACACCCACACCCTGAAAAAGAAGGAAAAGGGAAAAAGGAAAGGTGCCAGCATGGTTAAACAGCAAGGTAAATTTATTCGAAGAAAAAGCAAGTGATTTTGCAAACTCACTCGAACGCCTGTGGGCCCAGGGTATCCAGGAGGTCCTTCTTTTCCTTTAATGCCTTCCTGCCCTTTGTCTCCTGTTCCTCCTTCTAGGCCTGGTTCTCCTTTGTCTCCCTGGAAGAGTGACATGGGTAAATTGCTTTTCTGTTTTTCCTCACAGGTTGCCCTGTGTTTCACCAGCAAGGAAAAAGAATGCGACAGAAATCCGGCATAGTTCAACACAGAGACTTCCCCCCTTGCCCCCCCCCCACTTGTAGCCCAGTCGGTGCAAGGAACAGGGCTATGGATGCAGTGTGGGATATAACATTTAATCAAGCCCTGCCACTGCTGATCTTGAGTTAGGACTACTGTTTGATTTATGGCATTCACAAGCCACGATAATGGCCACTGGCTTTCAAAGGGGAGTAAACAACTTATTGTCCCTTAGCTATAACAGTTAAAATGAAACCTCCAGGTCCAGAGGTAGTGTACCTCTGAATAAAAAGGTAAAGGGACCCCTGACCATTAAGTCCAGTCGTGGCCGACTCTGGGGTTGCAGCGCCCATCTCTCTTTATTGGCTGAGGGACCCGGTGTACAGCTTCCAGGTCATGTGGCCAGCATGACTAAGCCACTTCTGGCAAACCAGAGAAGCATGGAAACACCATTTACCTTCCCGCTGGAGTGGTACCTATTTATCTACTTGCACTTTGAAGTGCTTTCGAACTGCTAGGTTGGCAGGAGCAGGGACCGAGCAACGGGAGCTCACCCCATCGCGGGGATTTGAGCCACCAACCTTCTGATCAGCAAGTCCTAGGCTCTGTGGTTTAACCCACAGCGCCACACGCGTCCCAAACAGCAAGCAAAGGCTGTTGCCCTGTCTTCATGCTCTGCTAGGTTTCTTCTTGGGAGTACATGACTGAATTCTGTTGGAAACAGGATGCATGCTCTTATGCCCCCTAATAAAAGTGTGTTACGGTAAGGGAAGGGCTGGACTTAGCACTGAGAAACCCAAGTTTGGATCCCACATCAGCCACACATACACCAGGAAGATTTTAGGCAAGCTGCAGGCTCTTCTGTGCTTCATCTGTGCAATGGGCTTACATCCTTCTCAGGGATTTACAGTGGCAATTATTGCTCTATGCAGTCTACAAGTACTTCATTATTTACACATACTTGTTATTGCTAATAAACCACAGCACCAGATCCCAGCACTCCTTTGAGAACATGGTCTGCCAGCTCTATGTCCAATTCACATTTGACTGTTACAAATTTATAAAGCAGAGGGGGAAGTGAATGAAGATACCAGCAGGGAAATTTCATTAATGCTGCATCTTTCTTCATCAGCCAAGAGAGGGATGCAGTTCCTGGCAGACTTGAATGGCGGGGATAGGGAGTCTTTTTCAGAAAAAGGGCTGCATTCCATTCCAGGCAACCATCCAGGGGCCACATGCCAGTGGTGGGGAGGGCCAGAGGCAAAAATGGGTGGGGCCATCCATGTAAATTTTAGTAGGCTAGTTTATAGATATGCTCACACACCCTTCTCTATCCCCCATTCAGAAAATGGATGGCAGAAAAAGGACATTCCTCCATCACCAGCTTTTTAGTTTCTTGTGCTACTTGCTCAGGAATGAAGACCTAATACTCCACAATCAGCATGAAAACACAGCCAGAAGGTGAGTATGGCTGGCTGGAACGATCCATTCCTTTTCCACCAGCCAGTTTGGTAGAAGTCAATCGTTTTTATGAGCCTGCTAAATGGCTAGTAGCTTGCTTTTCATGCTTCAGGGTGTGGCATCCCCATTCTCTGTGGCCAGTATGGAAATGCAGGCTACTAGCCTTTTAGCAGGCTAATATATTGGGAGAGGGGGGCTAGCTAGTAACCTTTGTGGGCTTCTTTACAAGATTGATCTAATGGCCCTATTTGAAAGAGGCAGCGGCCAAGCTGTCATCTCACAACATTCATGCAGAACTTTCATCCTAGGTTCCCAGAGCAAATTTATATCAAATTACCTATTGACATTTGCTCTGATTCAGCGCTACACTGTGGGTTTTCCTGGGGGAAAGTGTGGGGCACATGGAAACATGGATGAGCCCTAGGTCTGTCTCCATACAGTTGGGTTTTTTTTTAGTCCTACCGTTTCCCCTGGAAAAACTCACTGTTCACCGCTGAATCAGGACAAACAGCAATCCACAGAAAACCTGACAGCCATTTGTTCTGATTTAGTGATAAACGGCTAGTTTTTTGGGGACAGAGTGGTGGGAAGACAGAAAAAGAACCCTGTTCAGAAACGGACTTGGAAAGTGTGGATTTGTGCCTGGAAAGGGCAGTGCAAAAGGAAGTCTGGATGAGCCCGAAGTGACAGAATGGATAAGCTCCCTGAAAGTAGCAAACCCACACAGAAGGGAATGAATTTAAGGGACGAATCCAGCAAATTCACTGAGCAAGCAGACCTACTTTCGCATGTGCACTGGAACTACCACTCCCTCTTTTTCCCCCTGTGCACCCCACATACTCTTCCTAATCTGCTCCAGAAGGTTGAGGGGAAACCCCAGAGCAGATTTGGGGGAGGTGGGGGGGGGGAGCGCGGAGGAATAAGAGAGAGAAAGGAAGCTTTGCAGCATAAGCAGGAATCGTTTCACTCAGGAAATAAGTTTGGTGGATACAACCCTCTGTCTCCATGAGACACTAATTTTCTATTTGCAGGGAGTATTTACAAATGATTTTATCCATTTGCTGCATCCAGTGGATCCGTTCTCTTAACCACCCCACTTCACTCTGCCACATGCAAGGAACATCTGAGCAGAGAAAAGCAGCCAGATCATTTAGCTGAGGGCAGGAAAGGAACCATTCAATAAGCCTGCAGGGGGGCGGAGACACAGCAAGAGGTTAAAATAAGGGATTATCTTGTAAGAAGAGATTGTCTGGCTCAGACGTTCATGAGAGATGGCAGCAGTGAAGAGCAGCAAATCATATTGCTGGATTGACACAATAAGCTGCTGGAGATTTTTTCGGCAGAGTTTTCCAGGAATGGAAGTACTTGAGCTCATACAGTTATGGAGTCCAGTGGGAAAATAACAAAAAGGAAAGGATATACATTCCTGAGGCTTCAACTGTGTAAGGCGGGAGTGATTTCAGGCTCATGCAAGAGAAAGAAGATTTGGGTAAATCAAGATTCAGCCAAGCAGGGCCTTTCTTGAGGAAAAATCTCAAAATTGTTACCTTTAGCCCATCTGGCCCTAGAGGGCCACTGTCACCTTCAAGGCCCAGATCGCCCTACGAAAGAAACATAGGAAAGTTGTCAGCACTTACAACCATCACAGATCATCACCAGGCTAGCTTACGGGGTGCAGAGCCCAAACCACTCTGTCCTTGAGCACCTGTTTGGCACATTGTATAGCATCCACCACCTTATTTTGCTTGAAGCAGTCACCTCCCTCTCCCTAATTGTAGGCACAGTCCCAAGTGAAACCTGACCACCAGCTCATTTTAGGGCTTACCCCCACACACCTTCCAGGTACAGGTCCATGTCTGAGTGTTCTTTTTTTCACACCCTGGAGCTTTCACTGTGAAAACCCACTCTTTAGTGCTCAAACTTCAATTCGGGTTTTCCACAATGTGCTGTAAATTGTGGGTTTTTGCAAGGGAAACTCCAGAGCAGAGAAAAATGGGGGGGGGGGGAGGTGTTTGGGCACGGAGCTTTAAATGCAGACCATGTCTGGAAAGCATGAAGGAAAGGTAAGCATGGATAAGCCTTTAATCTCCATCTTGGTAAAGGTTGTGACTCAGTGGTAGAACAAAACCTTTGCAAGCAGAAAGTCTCAGGTTCAAACCCTGGCATCTCCAGGTGGGGCTGGGAATGTCCCCTCTGAAACCCATGGAAGTCAATACCAGTCAATAAAGACAATACTGAGCTAGGTAGACCAATAGTTTGACTCAGGATAAAGAAGTTTCCTAACTCTTCCTCCCTTCGCTCACTGGGTCCTCATCTGTTGGTCTCAACAACTGCCCTGTGATAGAGCAACCTGGAGCAAAAGGTGGCAGTAACAGACTCTTGGTATCTTGCTTTGCCTTTGCTAGAACTTGATCCTCAAATGTACCTGTCCATGAACCCCTTCCTCTGGCTCCTCCAGACACAATTCTGCTTTCTATAGCTGCAGCTGTGCCCATTTGGACCACGTCCCTGTCTGGGCATCCAGCAGCTAAGAGTAGACCCCTGCTCAAGGTAACACGCCGAGCCCATCTAGCTCAGCATTGTCAACGTGGACTGGTAACAGCTCAAGACATGTTTTGAGCTCACCAAGGGAATAATACTATCACCTAAGCAGATTGCAAAGTGCAAACAGGTAGATACAGGTGTAGGAGAACCTTTGGGAAACCTGGTCTCCAAACCTCAGGGCTGCAAAATGGGAGGGCAATTCAGCCCAGCACTACGGTTCATATTTTGTTTGAACTGCAAGTAGGCCCTTCATAGAAATGGTACTTCTACTTACCCGTTGGCCAATGAGGCCTTGTTCTCCTGGAATCCCAAGAGGTCCAAGATCACCCTAATGGGGCAAAGAGGGAAGGATGGGGAGGCAAATTTTGAAATCAGCTTATTATTACATTAGAAAACTGCACGAAGCAACGCTGCAAGGTTCTCAGGGTTTCAGAGCTTTAAGTCTGAGGGAGCAGAGTCCAGGAAACAAGGGGTGGAGCCCAGTGACCTGGGTGAGGGCAGAGCTTGGGTATACCTGGTTACTCACAAGCTGGAATCTGAGGGATGCTGGAGGAGCAAAAACTGATAAGATTTGACTCCGAGAAAGCTAATATCTTGAATAATTCACATGCAACCTTGACACTTGATAACACCAGTGTGAAGAAAGCAAACCAGGAGTTTATTTGATCGCTCAGAATGCAAGAACTGAAGTCAAATGCAAGAAAACAATGTATTTATTCATTTACTCACTACATTTAGACCCCAGCCTTTCCTCTATGGAGCTCAAGGTAGTGTACATGGTTCTCCCCTGTCCCCCTGACCCATTTTATGCTCACAACTCTGTGAGACAGGTTAGGCTAACACAGAGGCAGTGACTGGCTTGCTCAAGGTCCCCCAGAGGGCTTTATGGGCTCCTTGGTCCTAATCTGACATGGAGAAAGAGGGGGTGTAATACTTCACACAATGCATAATGCAGTTGCAGAAGTTGTTGCCACATGTGGGGTCATGATGCTCACTGGCCTCAAAGGCTTTTTAAATACACAATTTTTCAGTGAAGGGATATTCTCCAAGGGCCCCTGCAGAAAACCTATGTATTGACCACTCATTCTGATTTGTTTGCACAAGGGATGAACAGAGGTTGGATCCTGCACCTCTCATTAGTGCAAAGCCCCTGCTTGCATTCAGGACATAGACTGGGTTGGGCACAGAGTGATCTGGCCCCAATTGGACCCCAAACTGGAAAGAGACTGCCTTACGCAACTGCAGTGAACACACATCTTCCCATAGCCATTTGTTCCTCACATACCTTTCAACCATTTTCTAAACTACAAAAAGTCCAGGTTTTTTAAAGTGGATTTGTTTTGTTGTAGCCCAAGGAATCAAAGACAAGCAGTAGCACAAATAATCACACACTTGTGACAATCACGCCAGTATTCTTTTAACCGAACTGAGCAGAGAGTCCCTTCCAGCGGATACGACTGTCCATTTCTCCTTTCCTGCTCACAACAGGACCTTGCTCCCTGATAGGCTAGCCGATGGGAAAGGCTGCAGATCAAGAAACATAAATGGGAGCTTTTGTTCCAGGGAAAGGTTAAGAAGGTTGCCAAGTGGCAGGCAGAGACCGCAGAGCTGAAATCTTAGACAGACCCTGGGGGGAGCAGAGGGGGAGAGGTCCAAAGAAACAGTAGCTCTGCTGCTGCCTTTAGAAGGTTTGCCAAGGCAAACATAGCCATGGGGTGAGAAGGGGGGACACAAGCAATAAAGGGAACTGCACTGAAAGCAAAGTAAGTTCTCCACCATATAAGTGATACAAGCTCTTCAGCAACAAGGGCAAGAACCTTAATCAGCTGACAAGAAATAAAAAGGGGGGCTGTTCTTCTTTTAAAAGCCCAGGATGGGATGGGGGGAGATAATTTAAACTGCTAACATCTGTGGTACGGTGAAAGCCATTCATTTGGCATCCTGTGGCAGAAGGACAGAAGATAGTCCTTCTTCACCCAGCGCATAATCAAACTATGGCACTTCCTCCCCCAGGAAGCAGTGATGGACACCCATCAGTGATGGACAGCCCAGATGACTTTAGAAGAGGATTGGAGAAATTCATGGAGGGCAGGCTATAAATGGAATTGTAATTCTTAACTCTTATAACGATATAGTATACCCAGCTCTACCTCTCTTTCAAATCAGAACCAGTGAAGGCAGTGAAGGTCCTGTGTGAGTGTCTGGAGGCGGTTGGAGGGTGGATGGCGGCTAACAGATTGAGGCTGAATCTGACAAGACAGAAGCACTGTTTTTGGGTGACAGGGGGTAGGCAGGTGTGGAGGACTCCTTGGTCCTGAATGGGGTAACCATGCCCCTGAAGGACCAGGTGCACAGCCTGGGAGTCATTTTGGATTCACAGCTGTCCATGGAGACACAGGTCAATTCTGTGTCCAGGGCAGCTGTCTACCAGCTCTATCTGGTACGCAGGCTGAGACCCTACCTGCCCATGCACTGACTTGCCAGAGTGGTGCATGTCCTGCTTATCGCCCGCTTGGACTACTGCAATGTGCTCTACGTGGGGCTACCTTTGAAGGTGACCTGGAAACTACAATTAATACAGAATGCGGCAGCTAGACTGGTGACTGGGAATGGCCACCAAGACCACATAACACCGGTCTTGAAAGACCTACATTGGCTCCCAGTACACTTCCGAGCACAATTCAAAGTGTTGCTGCTGACCTTTAAAGCCCTAAACGGCCTCAATCCAGTATATCTGAAGGACTGTCTCCACCCCCACCTACCCGGACACTGAGGCCCAGCACCGAGGGCCTTCTGGTGATTCCCTCACTGTGAGAAGCTAAGTTACAGGGAACCAGGCAGAGGGCCTTCTTGGTAGTGGCACCCGCCCTGTGGAACGCCCTCCCAGCAGATGTCAAAGAGAACAACAACAACAGACTTTTAGAAGACATCTGAAGGCAGCCCTGTTTAGGAAAGCTTTTAATGTTTGATGCATTACTGTATTTTAATATTTTGTTGGAAGCTGCCCAGAGTGGCTGGGGAAACCCAGCCAGACGGGCGGGGTACAAATAAATTATTATTATTATTATTATTATTATTATTATTATTATTATTATTATTATTATTATTATTATTCCTTTTATTTTTATGTTGTTCAGTTAAACTATTAACAACAACAGCAGCAACAAAACAACAACAATAGTAACAGACTTTGTTAACCTTTTATACCACAAATGTTCTGTGTTGGGGAAGGGCCATGGTGCAAAAGCAAGAATGTGGTAGTGCTGGGAAACCAGCACAGAACTAATAAAGCAGAAAAAATCCACCACGAATGTCCTCTTACTGTGTCAAGAACATGTAGAATATACCTGCAACAAAACACCAGTCTGGAGAGGCCCTTAGTTTGGACCAACTCAGATTGAGAACCAGACTTTTGCCATGTCCACCTTGCTGCCTACAACTGGCCTACCCCCACCTTTGCCTTCATCCATCTTGTCAAAAACAGCCCAGATGTCATGGATGCAGAGGAATGGTGGCAAGAACCAGCTGGGGAACCACCAAGGGAAGAAAGTGCACAGCACAGCGACTGGTGGTGAGACAATGAGCAGTGGTCAGAGGGAGAAGACTGGAAAGATGAGGTGTCAGAAGCGAAGAGGTAACAGTGCTTAGTGAGCAGATAGAGTCTGTGGCTCAGAGAAGTTCAGAATCAGGGACAGAATCAGAAGAGGCAGAGGCCTAGAGGCAGAGATGAGTGAGGCTGCTGAAGAGGCACAAGTGTTTCCTCCTCCAGGTGTGACAAGCTCCCCTCCCACATCTCCCAGAACCAGGAGAGGCATAAAGAGGGCAGAAGAGAGGTTAGTTTCACACAGATGCAGTCTCAGATTGCTTTGGGGGAACCCTGGAGAGGAGGGAACTGTGGGAAGGCAGGGACCTTCAGTCTCTGCTACTGGGGTCAAGATTTGCCAGAGATGAGCTGCTATGCTCTACAGGTATGACGTTCCTGTGCAGATCGTGTTTTTTTCCAATAGTCTACTCCAACTTTGAACTGTATGATTTACTGACCTGAACGCTCTTTGACACCAAGACATAACAGAAATAAAAGCCACAATTACCCCTCTGATCGAACATTACATATAGAGGTGTGTGTTCCCCTGCCGCCCCCATTTACCTTCATGCCTGTTTCACCTGGAAGTCCACGCTGCCCTGCCAGGCCAGGAGGTCCCTGGTAGAGTGGGGAGGAAGAAAAAAGTAAAAGGTCATTGTCAACAAATGGAGAACACATGTGTATAGCAAATGAAAATGCAATTATAAATTACTCAATGATTACCCACAGATAACCTGTTTGAACTCACTGTTTCCTACCAGCCATGTACATTTTTAGTCCTGTCATTGGAAAGTCCACTTTTCCCTCCTCCATCATTGTACCATCAGTTTAATGGAGTTCACTTGAGAAAATATCTAGTCTTGTCAGGCAATTAATATGGTGTACTTTGGTGATTTTAAATGTTGAATTAAGCTGGATTTAACCTCGGTGGTGTCTCTTGTATCTTCTTTTTCTTACTTTACAGATGTTGGTTAATATCACAGGTGCATGTTCTACATTATTTTATTCATATTATAGCTGCAAACTAGTCATGGCCTTTGGCTAGAAAAATAAACTTATTTATTTACTGACTGAAATATATTGCAGGCAGAACTATCACCATGGAGGATCCAAATGAGATTTTTCCCAGCCAATGGCTCCATTGTGTTTTCCCAGGAATAAATACCAATAAAGTCTATTCATGGGAAATGCAGTTCTTCTCCCATACCCAGCAAGTTTCTTCCTGCAATTATCAAACACCCTGGTGAATGAGAGGACATGAATGGACTTCTGCAAAGATTAAAGAGGTGGGTCTGAGAGAGGGGGAGATTATTCTCTACCTTATGTCCAATTTCTCCCAAAGGCCCAGGTGGACCTTGAGCTCCCTGAGGTCCCTGAAATAAAGATGCATATTGTTAAGAATGCATGGAAAGCGTCCTGCTGGATCAAAATAAAGGGCCACATAGAGTAAATAAGCACCCTGCTCCCAACAATGGGCAGCCAGTGCTCCCTGCAATGCTTGTAAACAGGGCATGCACCCCCCCCACAACCACTGCCCTTCCAGTAACTAGTATTGCCGGGGTAGATTGCCTCTGAATATGGAGGTTCTGTTTAGCTACCATGATTAATAGCCACCTCTCCTACACTGATTTGTCTACAGTGGTACCTCGGTTTTCCAACAGCTTAGTTCCTGAACAACTCGGAACCTGAACGCTGCAAACCCCGAAGTAGGTGTTCTGGTTTTCCAACCTTGCCCCAGAAGCCGAACGTGCTCCTGAGCTTCTGTTTTTACTGTTGCGCAGCAAATTTGAGTCCCCCACGTAGTAATTAAGGCTTTCCCCCTCCCATTTAACACTTAAGCTGCAAATTTAAGCCCCCCCATATAGTAATTAAGGTTTTTCCCCTCCCGTTTTCCCCCTTAAGCAGCAAATTTAAGTCCCGCCTCCCCATCATAATGAAAGTCTTCCATCTCTGATTGCAGTGTTCTGAGGTGATAGTTGGTGCTTTAGCTTTTGCTATTTTTACATTTTCGTTTGTGTGGCTTTTTCATTTTTGTGTCTGTGGCTTGTTTTTCATTTTATGATTGATTGATTGATTGACTGTGTGACTGCAGAAATGGATAAAAGCCCCCCATCCAAACAATAACTATCATCAGTGCAGGTAAGATTTTTTTTAATTTTAATTTTTATCATCTACAATATTGTCTTATTTATTTTATAGTACAGTACAGTGATACCTCGGGTTACATACGCTTCAGGTTACAGACTCCACTAACCCAGAAATAGTACCTCAGGTTAAGAACTTTGCTTCAGGATGAGAACAGAAATTGCGCAGCAGCGGCGAAGTGGCAGCGGGAGGCCGCATTAGCTAAAGTGGTGCTTCAGGTTAAGAACAGTTTCAGGTTAAGAACGGACCTCTGGAATGAATTAAGTACTTAACCTGAGGTACCACTGTACATTGATTATTGCTTTCATTTTATGGATCAATAGTCTCGTTAGATAGTAAAATTCATGTTAAATTGCTGTTTTAGGGGTTGTTTTTAAAAGTCGGGAACAGATTAATCCGTTTTGCATTACTTTCTATGGGAAAGTGTGCCTTGGATTGGGAAAGCTTTGGTTCTGGAATGGACTTCCGGAATGGACTAAGTTTGAGAACGAAGGTACCACTGCATTTTGGCTGCATTTTGTTATGGATTTGGGAATGCCTGTCTAATGTCTAAGAACAGTCAGAAGATCTCTGCTGGATTAGATCAAAGGTTCATCTGGTCCAGTGTTAAGTTCCCCACAAGCTGAAGGTAAAGTCCTCTCAACTGTTTCACAGAATTATTGAATCATTCATCTCCCTTCCCCATGTCCCAGCAACTGGTATTCAGAGGTAGGCTGCCTTTGATCATGGATGCTCTATTCAGGAGGAGAGCATTGTGTTGGTGGCTCTGCTATTATGGAACTCTCTCCCTAGAAGCAGCCTGCTGGAGCTTGTCTCCCATTAGAAAGAAAGTTTAGATTTGTTGTTGCCTGGGATGAGGGGGCTGTGGTGGGTACTTGCCGGGTCTCCTGGAGGCCCTTTAGCTCCTTGGGGTCCAGAAGGTCCTTGGATACCCTGGAATAAAGCAGGACAACAAAAAGTTCAGAGTTCGAGGTTGAAGTGCGGATTTTCACACCTCTTAGCCACTCATTAGCACCTTGCAAATACTTCATAAAAGGAGCAAGAAGGTGATTCAGAACTAGGAAGGAGAAATGACCTAGTGCCTCACTCTCTGGGATGGCAACTGACCCAATTCCAGAGAAATGGTATGACCAATGAAGACATTTAATTTAACCTGTTAGATATTCTATCAGGGCACATTTAGGAAAAAACAAAACCAACATCAACTCATAATCCCCTAGTGCAGGGGAACCTGTGGCCCTCCAGATGCTGTTAGACAGCAACCATGTCATCCCTGACCTTTGGCCATGCTGGCTGGAGTTGATGAGAGTCCAAGGACAGTAAGGCCCACAAATATTCCTCGCCTCTAGTGGTTGCAAGGTCAGGCCAAAAGTCTATCTAGACAGATTTACTAAGGTTGGTAGGGATCCCGGAAGGTCACCTACTCCTTATTTCCTACTAATACATGAAATGTTCTTGATTGGGGTGGGGAGATCCAGCCCCTGTTTAGAAATCTCTAATGAAGGAGAATCCATCATCTTCCAAGGAAGTGTTTCACTGTCAAACAGCTTGTACCATCAGGAAGTTCTTCCTAATGTTTAGCTGAAATAACCTTTCTTGTAATCAGTCGCTGATTCTGCTCCCACCTTATGGAGCAACAGAAAACAAACCTTCTCCATGGTCTATGTTTACCACATCCCAGATGCATCTGGGAAGCTCACAATCAGGTCACACCAGCCCTCTCCTGGCGTACCAGCAAGTGTTACATTGCCTCTGAACCCAGAGCGTCTATATTTAAACAGAGGTGCTGCTGCTTTCATTCTTCTATTACTGTGATTTCAGGTTCTGTATTTTAATAGCATGATAGGACTGTAGGGTTGGAAGGGACGCCAAGGGCCATCTAGTCCAACGCCCTGCAATGCAGGAATCTCATCTAAAGCATCCCTGAAAGATGGCCCTCCAACCTCTGCTTAAAAACCTCCAAGAAAGGAAAGTCCATCACGCCCTTGGGAGTCTGTTCCACTGTCAAACAGCTCTTTCCGTCAGAAAGTTATTCCTAATGTTTAATCAGAATCTTCTTTTTTTTGTAATTTGGAATCCATTGGCTTGGGCACCATCCTCTGCAGAAGCAGAAAAACAAGCTTGCTCCAGGCTTGATTATTGTAACTTGCTCTATGCGGGGCTGCCCTTGAAGCTGACCCAGAAACTCCAGCGGGTGCAGAATGGCATGGCGAGGCTCCTTATGGGGTCCTTGCCGCGGGATCACATTCATCCAGTGCTTTTCCAGCTGCACTGGCTCCCAGTGGAGGACAGGGTCAGGTTTAAGGTGCTGGTTTTGACCTTTAAAGCCCTATGCGGCCTAGGACCCTCATACCTATGGGACCGCCTCTCCTGGTATGCCCCGCAGAGGACCTTAAGGTCTACAAATAACAATACTTTAGAGGTCCTGAGCCCCAAGGAGGTTAGATTAGTTTCAACTAGGGCCAGGGCCTTTTCAGCACTGGCACCGACGTGGTGGAACGCTCTGTCACAAGGGACTAGGGGCCTGTGGAACTGGACATCTTTCCACAGGGCCTGCAAGACAGAGCTGATCCGCCTGGCCTTTGGTTTAGACTAGGTCTGACCCTTATGTTTCCTTCCCCTTATGGTCTTGATTTATTGGCTACTTTAAAATGAGGCTGCATTTTAAATTGCATTTTAACCTGTATTTTAAATTGGTTGTCCCCCCCTTTCCCCCCATTATGTTTTTACTGTGATTTTATTCGTGTTAGCTGCCCTGAGCCCGGCTCTGCCCAGGGAGGGCAGGGTATAAATAAAAATTATTATTATTATTATTATTATTATTATTATTATTATTATTATTATTATTATTATTATTATTATCCTATTCAATTTATACCCCACCTTTCCTCCCAGGAGCTCAAGGTGGGGTACATATGTCTCATCCTCCCCATTTTATCTTCACAACAACCCTGAGAGGTAGGTTAAGCTGAGAGACAGTGGTTGGCCCAAGGTCACCCAGTGAGCTTCATGGTTGAGTGGGAATTTGAACCCTTGATCCCCCAGGTCCTAGTCCAGCGCTCTAACCATTGTAATGAATACTGGCTCTCATCCTCCATCTGGCAGCCCTTCAGGTATTAGAAGATGGCTATCATACCACCTCTCAGTCTTGTCTTCTCCAGGCTAATATATATATGTAGTATGTTTATGTAACCCACCCTGGGACAATTCGTTGAACAAGAGGCAGTGAATTTTACAATGAACAAGAATAAATACAAACGCAATAATCACGACCAGCAGTCCCTTTTAAAGCTACCTAAGCCAGCAACCACCACCACTTCTTGCAGCAACAAATTTACATAATTAATTATGCATTGTGTATTGGCATCAATGGTCCTGGGCATATAATTGTAAGCATCCACCTGCTAAAGAATGGTTGTGTTAAGATTAATTTGTGAAACAGCGGGTATGTTGAAACTTACTGACTTTGGGCAAAAATGAGGGAATGACAGAAGGGAATAGAACGTGATCTTGTATTATCACAGGGTGGTTCACAACATAAAAACACAAAATGAAAACACAAAATACGTAATAAAAACAAAAACGAACCAATGACATGCTAGTCAACCAGAGGCCTGGATACAGAGGAACATTTTTGCCTGGGGCCTAAAGATGTAGGGAGAAGGTGCCAGGTGATCTTCCCAGGGGACAGCATTCTCCAAATTGGAGCCACTGCAGAAAAGGCCCCTTCTCATGTTGCCTCCCTCCAGACCTCTTGTGGAGGAGGAACACAAAGATGGGCCTCAGATGATGATTGCAGGACCCAGTTGTAGATACAGGTAGGTAGCCATGTTGGTCTGCCATAGTTAAAACAAAATTAAAAAAAATCCTTCCTGTAGCACCTTAGAGACCAACTAAGTTTGTTATTGGTATGAGCTTTTGTGTGCATGCACACTTCTTCAGATACACGAAAGCTCATACCAATAACAAACTTAGTTGGTCTCTAAGGTGCTACTGGAAGGATTTTTTTTATTTATTTAGCATCCAGTTGGTTCATCTAGAGAGAGGCGGTCCTCCAGGTATTGCAGTTTTAGTCCTTTATATGAATCTGCCTGGGCATTAAGATAATGCCTCGAGAAGCCATGCTCATAAGCCTTGAGACTGTCACAGAGTCAGTATATATAATGCTTATTATGTTGTTTGTACTTCAGCTCTTACACTTTACTTTCCATACATTGCTGAGATGCTTGTTGTGCATCTCAAAATAAACAGATAAAATTATTAAGTAAAGAAACACAAGTTTGCTATAAAACAGGATGCAGCATGAACTTACAGGGAAGCCACGAGATCCCATCTCACCAGTCTCTCCTATCTTTCCCTGAAAACACAGTTACAGTTATGAGTATGAATCCAAACAAAAACATGCCTTGGTAAGCTGGCAGCAAAAGCATAGTGGAAGATAAAGGGTGCTTACTACACTTCAGGGACAATCCAGGTGGGGTGGCTGTTCAGAGAAGGACTTGGGGAATCTGTGGCCCTCCAGATATTGCTAGACTCCAGCTCCCACCAGCCCCAACCAATGTAGGTCATGGGACAGTGGTAAGGGGAGTTACAGTCCAGCAATACATGGAGCACTACAGGTTCCAGAATTCCTGTGTTGAAGGCTGGTCCTTCCTCCGTTTTAACCATTTTTGAAAAGCAAAGCAAAGCAAAGCAAAGCAAAGCAAAGCAAAGCAAAAACTACACCATTTGCTAACCACAATCTTCACCAATATGATGCCCTCTAGCTGTTGCGGACTACAACTCCCATCACCCCCAGTGTTGTTGGCTGGAACGGATGGGAGTTGTAGTCCAAAACAGCTGGAAAGCACCAGATCAATGAAGGCTGCCTTAGAGAGTGGCTGGGAATGGTGCTAAGCACATTGCTGGTGAGACTCGGGCCACTTGCCATCTTAATTTTTCCAGAGGTGAATTTGTGTCTGGGGCCTGTATTTCACACACTCCCCTGCCTCCCAGAGCCTGCACACATTTTTGTCTTAAGTCCATCTTGTGCTACAGTTTGCTGAGAAGCCTGTTGAGAGAAGGATCCTCTATGATATAAATAGGCTTGTGGTTAACCTCCTGTTGTGGTTTTTTTGGGGGGGGAGGGGGGATAAAATAACTAGTATGAATCCTTTAGGAAAGAATTGCCTGTTCTTTCTCCTA
The DNA here is from genome assembly GCF_964188305.1 of Podarcis bocagei. Taxonomy (NCBI): domain Eukaryota; kingdom Metazoa; phylum Chordata; class Lepidosauria; order Squamata; family Lacertidae; genus Podarcis; species Podarcis bocagei. The sequence continues at coordinate 4,770,755 of NC_138140.1, read as the reverse complement.
TGTATAAACTTAAGGAGAGAACCATTTACATATCAGTTTCTTGTTACTGGCATGGGTACCTTACCTAGGATAGGTAATGTGTGCATAGATAGGTAACAGTAGTCAGTGCGTTTCCTCACTCTTTTGTGGGGGAAGCTTGGCTCCCACCCCACAGTTCACTCTTTACAGTAGCTTCCAAAAGATCCATTTATTGAGCATTCATCCTGATATTTTTTTTCAGGAAGGTTAGGCAAAAAATGCAATGAACTACAATGCAAGCAATTGTTATCTCATAGTTTCCAAAGGAATTATCCCATCACTTTCCTTACCACAACAAGTATGATATTGGGGGGGGGGGAGGTGGGCTTGTTGCCCAAGACCCATCCAACCAGCCTTAGTAGTGTTACCTGAATTTGCCAGTATGTGTTTCGATCCCACTTGAAAATAGCAATCGTCTGAAAGTGCCCCAAATAACATGTGTTTGTCTCCAAATCTAGGGCTGCTTTCCTCCTTCGCAGTCCCAATCCAGAGTTCTGGCAAGCTGTCTGCCTCTTTGCATCCTGCCCTCAAGCTCCTTACAAGTTTGTCCAATTAAAAGAGTGTTTCACAGTACATTATTCACTCCACCCCCACAGTAAAACCCTAGTCTGTGTTTTGGAAAGCAGCACTGGGAAAAGTGGGTTTGTGATGTCACTGTTGTCAGTTAAAGAGCCCTGTGCACAGCTAGTTTATGTTGAAAACTGGCCGGATCATTTTCTTCTATGATCCTACAGAGAAGATGGTGCATCTGGCCCAATCAGGGGGAGTGCAGTTCTACTGTGGCAAGGCCACTCTGCTAAAATGTGCCTATGCATTTATGCACACAAAATTCAACAGACTCAGATCTGCATTGCACTGTGGCCCATAAACTGTTGTTAGGTTCTGGGGAAGGGAGGGTGGAGCATGGGGATGGGGGAATCATTTTGTTGCTATTGTTCATTTTCTTTTTTAGCCATAATATAGTTCAGGGAGTCCTACTAAAACTAGATCTGAGTTAAAAACAGCCCAAATTCAATTTTGCAGAATGGAATTAATGTGCACCTCTCTTTCAGACACTTCAAAGTTTAACTGACTTACCTGTTGCCCATCTGGTCCCTGTTTCCCTGAATGTCCTGGAAGGCCCTGTTAGAAGGAAGAAAGGAAGTTTATTAATATTATTTTTATTATTACTGTTATTCTCTCCCATCCTTGCTCCTGAAGGAGCCCAGGGCAGGAAACACAGATGTGGACTGGGAAATATCTCTCCTTAACAGGCTTGTTGGAGGAGGAAGGTCTTTCGCAGGCAACACGAAGTCTCTGAGCATCTAATATTTAAGGGAACTCTAAAAGATAGATGCCTGATTCCTATATTCTGTGGAACAGACCAGCTGATAAGATGGCATTTGCAGGAGGTCCTCACCTGAAGAACACAGTGATCAGTTGGAGTGAGAAAATCTTACAGGTATATAGTGCCATCTATGCGCATGGGACACAGATGGCACTGTGGGTTATCTCATAGTTTCCAAAGGAATTATCCCATCACTTTCCTTACCACAACAAGTATGATATTGGGCTTGCTGATCAGAAGGTCAGCGGTTCGCACCCCCACGACGGGGTGAGCTCCCGTCGCTTGGTCTCTGCTCCTGCCAACCTAGCAGTTCAAAAGCACGTCAAAGTGCAAGTAGATAAATAGATACCACTCCGGCGGGAAGGTAAACGGCATTTCCATGCGCTGTTCTGGTTCGCCAGAAGCGGCTTAGTCATGCTGTCCACATGACCTGGAAGCTGTACGCCGGCTCCCTCGGCCAATAAAACGAGATGAGCGCCACAACCCCAGAGTCGGCCATGACTGGACCTAATGGTCAGGGGTCCTTTACCTTTACAGTGGTGCCTCGCAAGACGAAAAGAATCCGTTCTGTGATTCTCTTCGTCTAGCGGTTTTTTCGTCTTGCGAAGCAAGCCCATTGACAGATTAGTGGATTAGCGCTATTAGCGCTATTAGCGGCTTATCGGCTGATCGGATCAGCTGATAAGCGGCTTAGCGGCTTAGAAAAAGGGGGGAAAAGGGGAAAAAAACCTGCAGGAACTCGCAAGACATTGTCATCTTGTGAAGCAAGCCCATAGGAAATTCGTCTAGCGAAGCACCTCCAAAACGGAAAACTCTTTTTGTCTTGCGGGGCACCACTGTATCTTTATGTGCATGGTACCTTACAAAAGAACAGATAGGAGAGGTCCTTGCCCCCACGAGGCTTACTGCCTAAAACAGGGAATCAACTGAAGAAGGGGGAGGAATTGGCAGCATAGGTAAGCAAGGGAAAAAATGCTTTGACTTAAGGCTCATCCACACCTCCACTTGCCCCTTGCTTAGAAAGCACAGGTCCAAGTGGTTTTCTGCTTGGGCCCAAGTGGTTTTGCCTTTGCCCTCTTGCTTTCCCCTGGGAAACCTGCTCTTTAAGGCCAAATTGGAGCAAACACCAATCTGGAGAAATCCTGATTGACGTTTGCTTCAATCCAGAGGTAAACAGTGAGTTTTCCCAGGAGAAAATGGTGGGGCGACTGGAAGTGTGAATGAGGAGCCTTTAGCTACACCTGAGGATTGGGCCAATTGGTTCCCAGTGGGGTGGAAGAGGGCTCTGATGTGGCTTTGAAAAATCCTGCCCTGCTGTGTGCTGCCAGAGCCAAACTCTGCAAACCTTCAGGGTATTATATCAAGAGTCCTGGTTTCCAAGAGCCCTTTGAAAGCTCTCTCATGATAAGAAATGTTCTGACTTTCTGCACAGATGGATTATTTTTAGCCATGTGTGAGCATTCTGTTGACTCCAAAATAAAAAGGCTTTGCCTTTGGTTGCTTTGGCAATATTTTAGCCACCATGAATTCACAGAGATCATATCTATGCAAATAAGTAAGGTATATACTGAATTCAGATGAAGTCTAAATAAAGATGATGAGGTACGTTTGCCTCTTAAATGCAGACAGAATCAAATTTCTTCCCCATCCTAGTCAAGACTGTAAAAACACAGTGCAGAAAAGGTGTGAGTTAAACATCAGAATGGGAAGGGGATGGAAAAATCCTGGGGGAAACACCACTTTTTTGTCTTTTGACCCTTCACCCTGATATTTAACTTGATTTAGCTCTGGAAAGGAGGCCAAACCCTGAAAGCTTCAAAGTCAAACATGGAGATTGACAGCAATGCTTCTGCCAGCCTGGGAGACTCCCCTGTTCAGCAGATGAGCTAGCATGAATATTCTAAAGTTCTGACCCAATTTAAAACCTCAGCTTTCAGCCAACAATAGGTTGCTTGTCTGTGGGTTCTAGATATAAACGGCCTCGGTCCAGTATACCTGAAGGACCGTCTCCACCCCCATCGTTCAGCCCGGACACTGAGATCCAGCACTGAGGGCCTTCTGGCGGTTCCCTCATTGGGAGAAGTGAGGTTACAGGGAACCAGACAGAGGGCCTTCTCGGTAGTGGCGCCCGCCCTGTGGAATGCCCTCCCTTCAGATGTGAAGGAGATAAGCAGCTATCCTATCTTTAAAAGACATCTGAGGGCAGCCCTGTTTAGGAAAGTTTTTAATATTTAATGCTGTATTGTTTTTAACACTCGATTGGGAGCCACCCAGATTGGCTGGGGAAACTCAGCCAGATGGGTGGGGTATTAATAATAATAATAATAATAATAATAATAATAATAATAATAATAATAATAGTTGTTGTTGTTGTTGTTGTTGTTGTTGTTGTTGTTGTTGTTGTTATTATTATTATTATTATTATTATTATTATTATTATTATTATTATTATTATTATGTTTTACCAGTCCCATGCAAGGAGACCATCTGGGCTGTGACTCTTGGAAGACTTGCTCATTGCCTTTCGTACCTTTCCACATCTGGCCTGGGAGTGTGGGACCCTGACTGACTCCAGCTGCAGAAGCTGAGGCTGATGAACAGCCTCTTGTGCAGGGGTGGGTGGAAGGGGTATTGTTGATGCATGGGGCTTTTTTGTATCTTTATTTTAGATCTTGTGATTTATGTTGAAATAGTGTGATTTGGTTGTGTATTTTTTGAATGTTTTATTTATTGTCTATGACTACTTTTGTTACGTTGAAGTTGTGTATTTTTTTCCCATCTTGCAAGCCACATTGGGCATGGTTTGAATCTTGGGTGGAATCTACACACATATAAAAACCATTCTGAAAATGCTTTTTTAAAAAGCATTTTTAAAAATACAGTGGCACCTCAGGTTACATACGCTTCAGGTTACAGACTCCGCTAACCCAGAAATAGTGCTCCAGGTTAAGAACTTTGCTTCAGGATAAGAACAGAAATTGTGTTCTGGCGGCGCAGTGGCAGCAGGAGGCCCCGTTAGCTAAAGTGGTGCTTCAGGTTAAGAACAGTTTCAGTTTAAGAACGGACCTCCGGAACGAATTAAGTACTTAACCAGAGGTACCACTGTACATTGAATTTTCCATAAGACTCACCGTCCCCATCTAGTGTCACATTGTATATTGAACTTAAAACACACTTAAAACGCTTTATTTGCAGCTGTATAGCCGAGTCCCTGGAAAGGCATGCAAATAAAATTATGTATGTATGCATGTACTTATAATCATACATTTGCCCATTCACAACTTGTATTCCTATCAATGGCAGGACAACAGAAGTAGAATTTCTGAACACTTGTGCTTGTTTAGAGGCTTATATTTCAAGCCTGGAAGGATGAGCATGCAATGCTTTGAGGAACTCACTACCCTTGCTACATTTGAACGTATTTCCCAGAAGCATCAGTGGATATCTATTAGGACATCTGGATTATTTATATTGACCAATGTACTTAATTTAAGGGGGATGTGAAGATGATTAAAGGTAAAGGGACCCCTAACCATTAGGTCCAGTCATGGCCGACTCTGGGGTTGCGGCGCTCATCTTGCTTTATTGGCCGAGGGAGCCGGCATACAGCTTCCGGGTCATGTGGCCAGCTTGACTAAGCCGCTTCTGGCGAACCACAGCAGTGCACGGAAATGCTGTTTACCTTCCCACCGGAGCGGTACCTATTTATCTACTTGCACTTTGACGTGCTTTCGAACTGCTAGGTTGGCCGGAGCTGGGACCAAGCAATGGGAACTCACCCCGTCACGGGGATTCGAAACGCCGACCTTCTGATCGGCAAGTCCTAGGCTCTGTGGTTTAACCCACAGCGCCACCCGCGTCCCTGTGAAGATGATTACTGCATCCTTAAAGTGAACTGATGGTGTGAGCATTTTTCTCTGTGGCTTTTTTTCTTTCTTTGCTTTTCTTCTTGCTATTAAAATGTAATGATGATGATGATGATGAACTTACATTCATTGCCCAAAATATAACTCCACACATATATATGTGAGTCAGCAGCTGGAGTGTCAGACTAGGACAAGGGAGTAGAGGCTTCAAATCCCACTCCCTGGATGAGCTTGACCCAATAGCTGTCTCTCACAGGATCATTATGAAAATAAAATGGAGAGGGGGTGAATATTGTAACTTGAGCTGCTTGGAGGAAAGGCGGGCTGTAATTAATAAATAACATGAAAATCAGAATATGCTCTGGCATATTTGAAGTGGTGATTGGTGAACTCCCTTCAGTCTTATTCTGAACCGGGTTGGTATTTGAACTCTTTCTTGGAAGACTATTAGAAAAAGCTTGCCTGCCTGAGCTACGGTAAAGTGGCCAGAATTTCACTGAAAAAAAATAAACATTTCTAGGGTCATGAATACAAGGGCCAGAAAAGAACTTCTCTGAGAAATGACGCTCAATTAATAATGCTTCTTAACATTAAGGGCCAGAAAAATCCATATTCCAAACCAGGTAATTATGCACTTTGGCAAACAGTAATGAGAAATAACAAACAGAAGAGAGTGTTTTTGAGCACGTGTAAACTATGTTTATTTCACCACTAAGGAACCATTAAAAGTAGTGGGCAGAACTTCAACATATGCTTGAGACCATACACGTCTTAATCTTCATCACAAACTGAAAGGGTCACACAAATCCAACTAAACCTGGTTCAGCATCTGCCTTGCAAGGCTACGAAACATTCACAGAGTGCAGGGTCAGGAACGCCAGCTCCTTAGTTTCCCATAGTGCAATGGACACAGTGCAATGCCCCAAAATAATCTAGCCACAATTAACATTCTCTGGAGCTGGTGGGGGGCTCACCTTAGCACCTTGCGGCCCTGGTTCACCCACTAGTCCATCAGGACCTCGAGCACCCTAGGGATAAACACACACAGGCACACATGAATATACATAAATATACAACATTTAAAAAGTGGGGACGGGGGAGAGGAAGAAGAAAGTTGTACACGAGGAATGAACAGCAGGTGTCTCTCTCAAGCTACAAATGGCAAAAACTTTCTAACCCTCAAATAGAGAATTTTAAAGGAGAGTAGCCAAGTCGAGTTAAAAGTATTCTCTTGTAAGAATCTTTCAAAAAGACAGTGAGGAACCTTGGGCTTATCCCATGATCAAAATAGAGCTGAGGACATTTGTTTAGGGGCTCTGCCAGATAATCTATTTTTTTCAGCAGTCACTTGATTTGCTTCTGCAACACTTATGTGGCAGATCTTAATTGAGCATCCACTCTGATTTGTTTACAAGCAGCACACATCCTGCAATTCATCCTGCTTTGCTTAGGCGGGAGGGTTAAATGTCTTCATGCTAGTCATTCATTCATTCCATGCTATTCAGTGCATTTCTCTGTCACTTTCCAAAGCGCGCAAGCGCGCGCACACACACACCTGCTCCTTTTTTAAAAAGTGGATTTGTTGCTGAATGGCAATGAATCCACTTTAATTTCACTAAAGCCAACGTACCAATATGTGGTTGAATTCCCCCCACCCAATAAAATACTGACACTCTAGAGGGCCCAAAATGCTTTACATCTTGCCCTTCTGGCTCCATGAGTCACCCGCAGTGGCCGACCAGGTTAAAACCAATGCCACGCGAAAAGGAGGGCAAGCTTAACGTTAGTACATCATTTTAAAGACTACAAATTAAAGAAAGAGGCAGCAAAGAAACCTGCAAACACTTGAATAAGAAGGGAAAAGAAAGGGGGGGGGGCAGAATCAAGTAGCAACCCAAAACTTCAAGAACTGATCAGAGTGGACTTCATCTATCTCCTGAAGGGCAGGCCTCTCTGGGAGAGAATTACCTGATTTATTTATTTTTTTAAAAATCACATTTTCTGATTGGAGCAGTAACACAGATTATGGCCCTCTACCCCAACCTGGCGCTCCTCCAGATGCTGTTGGAGGACAAGCTCCGACATCTCTGACCATTGGCCATGCATAGTTTGCCTGAAAATTTCATAAATTTAATCCCTGGCACCTGCAATTAAAACGGATAAGGCAGCACATGATGGGAAAGGAAGAGACCTTTGTGTGAGTGTTTGGTTGCCTGTTACAGGAGCCACAATGGACTGCTAGACAGACTTGAGGTGGGGAACCTCTAGTCCACAGGCCACTCTTGGCCCATCAAGCCATTTCCACCCAGCAGAAGCGGGAGGACAGGGGTTAATCCTGCATTGGCTGCACAGCCCTATTCCCAGTTGGGTACTGGATCACTTAGCCTAGGCAGCAGGATTGACTTCCTTAGATATTCAGGATGGCCTCACCAGTGTATACTGCCACTTATGCATAAGTTTTAATGAGGATTCCCTGAATTTTATAAACTATACATTTGTGAACTCATAAACTCCAGTCGACATGAATTTATTATATATACAGTGGTGCCTCAAGTTACAGACGCTTCAGGTTACAGACTCCACAAACCCAAAAACAGTACCTCAGGTCAAGAACTTTGCTTCAGGATGAGAACAGAAATCATGCTCCGGCGGCGCGGCAGCAGGAGGAGGCCCCCATTAGCTAAAGTGGTACCTCAGGTTAAGAACATGGACCTCCAGAACGAATTAAGTTCTTAACCCGAGGTACCACTGTATATTATAATGGTCAATATTTAATTATGGGTGGTATCCAATGTTAGTCCTACTCAAGAGTATACCCATTGAAACTGATGTATATTACTAACTTAGGTACATTAACTTTAATGAGTCTGAACAGAATTTAGTTGGGTACAACCCTATAATTTTTATCTTACTACTCCTTTAATTAGTTCTTCTTTCAACCCTGTGACGTAGGCTAGGCTGAGAGTTTGAGACTGGCCCCATACTACCCAGTAAGGTTCTTGGCTATGCAGGGATTTGAACCTGAAATTCCCTGGTCCTAGTACAACACTCTGAACCACTACACACCACATGAAAGACACACATGCAAGACAGGCGTGATTGTGCAACACCAGACTTCTGTGAATAGTGGGGTTGGGAGCACTTGGAAATGGAAATCCCTGGTTCAGCTTCCTTTTCCTCCCACACACAGTACAGCTCATGCAAGCAGCCCACTCATGCAAGCTCTTAAGTAGACTGATCAGCAGCTGACTGTAACATGCAAATCAGCCGGGAGGAAAGAAGGAGAGAAGAGGAGAGGTGGGCCAGCAAGGAAATGGGAGAGGGGAAGGAGGAAAGAAAACTGGAGCCAAACGTGATAATCATGATGCAGACTTGGAGCCAACAAAACTGAGAGCCAACACTGACCAAAGCGAGTGCAGTATGAGAGAGAGGAAGAGTCACACAGAGCGGTAGTGTAACTGCATAAGATGTGCAGCGGGGAAGACAGCCAAACTGCTACAGCAAGCAAAACCTTGTCAATGTCCTTTTTTGTTTTATTTATTTTTTTAAAGCAAGGCAGGAACTCCTGGCCAATCTGTGATGGCAAGATCGCAGCAGGAGCCCAAACAGCTGAAAGCTTGGTGGACAGGAGGCAGTTGTAAATGCAGAGGTCCTGCACTTTATTTACTTATTTGTTTGTTTTAACTGGCAGGTGGGACTGATGACTTGGCTCCAGATGGTGGGGCAGCAGCTATCTCCTGTCACACAAAATCTGAAGCTGCCTACCCCCATCCCTTTAAGATAACTGGTTCTCAATTATCAGGGGAATCCAGCAATCTAACACACAGGGTAAGGAAGGGCTGAAAAGTCCCAACAATTCTGTGTCTCATTTGGCATTACTATGCCACTGATAGAGCACGAAAGGCATATCATCATACGCATGATAGTCCCAAGTCCTTCTTCCTGCCCCTTTCAATATATTACTTACTTATTTACTATTTCCCTTTGGAGTGTTGGGGGAGGGGTAGTATCTCTGGTGGGGGTCAGTTATGCTCCTTCTTTGGTCCCTGCCCTGCACTCAGCGCTCACCTGTGGCTCCTAGAAGCTGTCCTGTTAGCATGTGGCAGCAGACACACCCCAGGAATGGCTTCAAGTGGCCAGCTAAACAAAGTGAGGGAAGCAGATGGCTCTCCGACCCCAGGTGAGTTACAGACTTCCCCTGCATGCAAAGACAGGCTGCAGCGGATTGAGCAGATGAAAACCAAGAGGTGGTCTAGCAGTCAAGAAGGCGGTTTCTGCATGTGCTGTAGAAGGAAATGAGGGGCAGATGGGGCTCATCAGCCTGGGAAGGTAGTCCATCCAGGAGAAAGAAAACTCTGATTCTAAACCTCCACTGCTTTGTGGAATGTCTTCGGGAGAAGAAAGGGCTAAGGAGTAAACCTTAGGGGTTCCTAAGATGATTGGAAGGTGCTTTGTACACCTCCTTCTGGCAACTCCTGCAGCCAATGTGGCACCAGATGTATTGCTCTGCTTTCATTTGGACCACATCAGCAAGGCCAAGAGGTGAGCTGAGGACCTCCATACCCACTGCTCAGGCTTGCGCCCCAGGGAGGTCCCTTTGGTGGTGCTAATACAGCAGTTTGACTTCACCCTTGGAGGAACACTCCATTGTCTCTCGAGCCAGATGGATGACAACAACTATTTTCCTTTCCAAGCAGGCAATAGGCATTTTAACTGAACTAGCATCAGTTAGGTGCAGTGGTTAGAGTATTGAACTAGGTCCTGGGAGACCGGGGTTCAAATCCACACTTGGCCATGACGCTTTCACCTTGGACCAGTCACTGCCTCTCAGCCTAACTTATCTCCTAACAGGATTGTTGTGGTGGTTAAATGCAAGAGCATCCCTGAGCCCAGTAAACAAGGGGGAGAGATTCAAAGCTCTTCCTGTGCTGGAAAAACTTGGTGCGAAAGGAGCTTTTAAGCTCTCACCCTTGCATCCAAGTGTTTTAATCAGATAGCTTATTTTGTGGGGGTTTAATTGGACAGCTTTCAACCACACAAAGTTGAAATCGCAGAAATTCATTGCACCTAAGATGTGATTGCACTGTACTCTGTAGTACAAAATACTGGAAAAACCACAGGATGCAAAGGCCAAACACCCTGATGAGGTACACCTAATGCTGCCAATGACTACAGCAGCAACTGAAATGCTGTAACTTTAATGCAGCTGCACTCCGCCATGCTCAACACAGCAGTCCTCTTCAAAGTGTAAACTGAACTAATCCCTTCACTGTCCATTTTATCAACCACTGACCTCACACTGTGAACATCTTTCTGTTTGCATTCAGGATATGACTGTGAACAAGTTCTACCTGTTCCTACCTCCTAGGTGCAATACCCCAGAGGCAACATTGCACCAATTAGTTGAAGCCTGTGAAACCTCTGTTAGCTGACAGTGGCAGTCACAGAGGAACAAGAGAAATGGCGGCCCTGGGCCAGGAAATGACCCATCAGCAGCCAGGAGGCCCTCCAAGAATTGCACCAACTTCCAGAAATATATTTAAAAGGTTATGACGTGTTCCTTGCTATGTGATGGAACTAGTCCATAGTTAACAAACTGTTTCAGTGGCAAAATCTTCTGGGAGATATAAGACTGGCGTAAACATATACCTAAGATTCTGGTCCTCCAGGTCACAGGTAGGTGGCATGTGGCCCACAACAACTCCTGAAACTGCCCCATCCCTCCATCTCATGTTCCTCTCCTCTTGCTCTTTTCCTTCTTGTTTATCTTAGCTTTCAGAAGTTTTTCCTTATCCCCCTGCTTCCTTCTAGGTAGTTTCAGAGCAACTGAAAGAGGCAGTAATTATTATATTTTTACTTTGTAAACTGCTAAGAAGCCTATTTTGGCATTAAGCAGTGTATAAATGAATACAGTAACAACAACATAATTATTAATGCTTTATCCATTTATTTAGTGTGTTTATGTAATGCTTTTCATCAGAAGTGGCTATCAATTAGCTACTTTGGCTCAGTTCAGTGTGTTAGAAATAGCACACAAAGCCTTAAATGGTATTGGGACCCAAAACCTAAAAGAATACCTTCTCCAGTATTAACTATCTCAGGCCCCACAATTGGCAGGGAAGGTCCTATTGGCAGTGACACCACTGGGGACTGCCAGGTTGGTATTCACCCATGACAGGGTCTTCATAAGGATAATTCCTTATTACTGGAATGACCTTTCTGTTCATCACTGACATTCAGGAGAAGCTGAAAAAAACATTCTTGCCTACCCAAGCATTTTATGGCTGAAAGATTCTGGATTATATCCAGTGATGGTGCTACTCAGGGTAGACTCATTGAGTTGTATCCAACTAAGCCCTAGTCAGAGCAGACTGGAAGTAATGGACAGAAGTTGGTCACATATATTAACTTCAATGGGCCTACTCTGAGTAGGACTAATGTTGGATATAATCCATCAAAACAAATGGCCATAACTAACTTGGATTCATTAATTCAGTGGGTCTGCTCTGAACAGAACTTAGTTGGAAACTACCCCTTTATCTTTACACAACACTTGGCTGGAGGAGAGTCTTTCAGACAGAGATGCTTTCAAACAGAAGACTTTCCTCTGCAAGGCAGGACAAATGACCACCCTAGCCATCACAGGAAGAGGCTTGCAAGGAAAACTTTGCACAGCATAATACAACAATGGAATAAGATAGCATGTAATAAAACTAGCATCTGATTAAAATTATATAAATGAGAACCAGCAACACAGTCTATAAAAAGCTGAGTAGAAAATAAATAAATTGTTAAGGACTGCTAAAAGGCCACAAGAGAGAAGGCCAAATTGAAATTGCATAAGATTTTCAAGTCCAGCCATTCTCAGCTTTTATTGGGTCATGGATTTCTTTGAGAAACTGATGAAAGCTATGGATTCTCTCCCCAGAAAATGGCAGATTAAGAACCAGTTCTATTAACAACACGGACAAGGAGTGGGGGAGCTGTGGTCACTCCAGATGTTGATGGACTCTGGCTCCCATCAGCTGTAGCCCTAGGTATGATCATGAGACACTCAGCTGAATAACATCTGAAGGGCCACAAGTTCCCCATTCATGAAGTGGCCCAGATTTGCATCCAACCAGGGAATCTAATCCTGAACCCCAACACATATGGACTTAATTCCAGAGAGGATTTGGTGCATGTGTAGAGGGCATGAGCAGTCTTTGGCATGTGTTTAAAATTAATCCTTAGATTAAATCATTTTGCTGAAAATCTGGGACTCATCCAAAAGGGGGGGAAAGGTATTTGCGAAGAATCGAAGAAAAATAGACTTCCTATATTAGTTTTTTAAACAAACAAAAACCAAAAAAACCCTTTTTTTGTAAGAGGGAATGGGAAAGCCTCAACTAAATCAGAACAAAATTATAGTCTTCTATCAGGAGGTATATTTATCTAAAAGGTCATTTCTGTCCCCTCCCCCCAGAAGTTTACACGGTGTTTTCTCAGTCTAATAACTATAAACATTTAAGCAGAGACCCCTAAAAATCTCCATTGTTCTTCTCAATCAAAACCAGATCAACCATTAGTCTTGCCTTCAAAACTGAAATTAAACACTGACAGAATCCACATGCATCTGGCAAAAAGCTGCATTAATGTCTTTCCATTCTGATTTGAATTACATCCTTGGATGTGGGATCAGAAACACAGGGAATGCTGAAGAGGACAGGATCTGGAATTACTGCCCCTCAGAAACTTAACAAAACCAAAACGAAAAGGAAAAGGAAAAGAATGACGATGAAATTAAAGGCTTGTTCACATGAGATGATTAGGGTGAGGTTGGTTAGGGCAGAGCTGCTTAAGCATGCAACACATGTTGCTCATCCTGTAACAATTTTACTGGGCATGTGGGAGGTTAATTAAAGCCTATTGGCTTGTGGGGGACACAGAGGTGGGCCTTTTCACTGGTGGCCCCAGAGTCATAGAATGCGATCCTTGCTGAATCATGAGTGCCATGAAAGAAAGAAAGAAAGAAAGAAAGAAAGAGGGTGTCATGAAAATTCACCAGCATTTTGTGAATTTCACCACATTATGATATACAGTTACGTATGTCATACACATTTTTGTAATGTCATCCCCCTTTTTTCATGTTGTTTTCACTAACAGGCACACTTTAGTATGCAGTTTTGTACACATTACTTGCCTGGAGAACAGCACTGAAAACACTGGAGAACGGAGAATTTTGAAGAAAGGCAGCGTTTCAGTCCACGTATTGTTTCAGAAAATGAAAATTTGATAGTTTCACATTTAAATGTGAACGGAATCCAATTTTTCACTCATCTTTAATCCCAGGTCAATGCTATCATCTAGAAACCTTAGGTAGCTGTCCAGACCCCCCACTCCCCACTATTCTCACTATTGACCCCATCCCTTCAAGTAAATCAACTTGATATGCAACATAACAACTGAAAAGTCTCCTGCATGGGCAATACTTGGGCTTAGAATCACACCTGCTCAAGGTTATCCTAATAATGATAGCTTTTCTGTTACCAGTGGCATGGGTGGAAAACTGGGGCTGGTCTTAACACAGACTCTTGGCATGCTGGTATGGTCCATAGCACTGGCTGAGAAATTGATGTTCCAGGTCAGAGTGGCTAGAGGCAAGCACAGTCCATTTTCCTTATACTACATGTGGCAAATGTTCACGGAACACGTGGGTTGTTTGGACTATCGCAAGAAACCACCCAGTACTTATGAAAAAATGGGATGCAACCTTTCATAATAATCAAATGAAATTTTATTATCCAGTATTACACCAATCTGTACAAATGTTCAGGGAAGTTTTTAATGTGTGACATTTTAGTGTATTTTTTGTCTTTGTGGAAGCTGCCCAGAGTGGCTGGGGAAACCCAGCCTGATGGGCGGGGTACAAATAATAAATTATTATTATTATTATTATTATTATTATTATTATTATTATTATTATTATTATTATTATTATCATCATCATCATTATTAATGCAAGCTGTTCATTTTTCATTGTTAGAATAGTTTTCTCAAATGTACCCAATCCCAAACAGATGGGTCTGGAAGTCAACTGTCATTCTCGCTAAGCATAACATCCCCGACTGGAAATTTAAATGGTGGTTACTAAGCAGAAGATACCATTTAAATTTCCACCAGTGCCTTGGAGTGATGCATTATGGGTATTTAAAATCAGTGCAAATCACAGTGCAGCTGTTGCTGCCACTGGCAGATAAGCCAATGGGAAGCCCATCAATATATGAAGGGTCTGACCAGAACACATTTTCCCAGAGTGCCTCCTCAAACCTGGAGCCCAAACGTTGCCGCAGCACAGTACCATTTCATTATGAGATGCAGTAACGGACCATAAAGAAGGGGTTTCCCAGTATGTGTAGAAACTAGCCTACTGTACAAAGGTAAAATTTGCATTAGTTGCTCAGCCCACTCTTACTTCTTGCCTACCCCACCACTGGTATGTGGCCCTTAGAAAGTTGCCCAGAAAGGAACATGGCCTTCAGGCAGAAAAGGATTCCCCACTTATGCTCCATCAAAGAACGTAAGAGCCCAGATAGATCATACCATGCTTCAAGACAGCTGTTTCTTGTGGAATAAATCTACGGCTTCCTACACCCTTATGGAACAGTGACAGAGCACTCTCTCCCTAGAAGGCAATAGTAGCATTTCTTTGTCGGCTAATAACTGCCATAAGCCTATTTGAAAGATTAACCTACAGGAAAGCTTTACGCATGATGGATGGACCAGGCGTTTGGGTCACAGTAAAAGCCAGGTTAAGCACAATTGTTTAAACATGTGAATAATGTCACCTGTAGCTTAGCTCTTAGTGCATTGTTCAGCCTTGATTTCATGAGCACAATGATCCGCAGTGACCCTAATTTAACAGCAGGGCCTCCAGAAGTGCTTCATCCGCTCCAGGCCAGAGTGGATCTGGCCACCCAGAGCATGAAAAGAGCTGAACTCATTCAGGACCCAGCTTTTCACTCTTCTAAAGTGAAAAGTCCCGCTGGTCTTTCTAAAGTCTTTAACTGCCTTATTTCCACCTCATTAAAATAGCATTATTATTTTTTAGAGAAATTGGTGGTTGGTTGGGAGAGCAGCTTTCCAAAATTAAGTGGCTCTGACAGCTTCTGGGGCGAGGGCAGCCGGAAAGCTTTGCCACTGGCGCCACGCCTCACCAGTTGCCTGCTTTGCTCAGCCTGAGCTGGAAAGGAAGGCGAGTGGAGGGAACCCTGCACAATCTGGGGCCTTTTGGCAGAGGTAGCACAATACTGCAGTTGCAGAGAATTGGCTGCTGTAAGCTCAGGCTTGGCTTGGGGTGTGGGGTGGCAAGGCAGAGAGAAATCAAGGAGGGAGTCTGGTGCTCCAGAATGGGATGCTTAATAGGTTCTTCCTCTTGGCTTCGCTGCATCTGTGTGGCACAGAGCACTGGAGATTTCCACACTAATGAGTGGAGATTAGTTCTGCCCCAGGGCAGGCTGCTCTGGAAGAATTTTCCATCAATTCCCACTCAACAGTGATGGCTCTCTGCATGTCATTAGCTCCTCTCATGCAAAAATGGGTGTTGTTTGGTTTTCACAACCTCTAGAAATACAAGGAGAAAATCTACTGGCTACTTCTCTACGCCAAGAGCTCTGTTGAGGAATAAGATGCCCCCATCCCCAGAACTTTCACAAGGACTTAGAAATCATAAATTGATGTGGAAATCTAGAAAAAAATGGACTTAAGGCTAGAAAAATGAGAAAACCCAAATATGACAAATTCACCCAGCCCTAATAATCACACACACACACACACACACACACACACACACACACCGTGCCGTCTCTTGCTGGTGCCAGTAACTTATTTTACAACTTGTGTGTTGCTTTAGTTCATGTTCCATCTTGAGAGACATCAAGGCTTTTATAGACTGCCTTGAGAGCCATTGAGTCTACAAGGTGGCCTATAAATTTCATTTACTGCACAAAAGTAAACTGCAGGACTCTAAATACTAGCAAATCAGCTGTTTGATAAAAGGAAACTGTGTGGGAGGAACAGCCCAGCCTTTCTAGTTCAAACAAATTTAGCTGCTCAGCTCTTATATCTGATTGTGAGGAGTTCTTACAGAGAAGGGTTGCTGTCCAAGCCAGCCAGAATCGGTGTCAACAGAACTATGCTGTAAGAGCTATAACTTAAAGAATTGGTGCCTACTCTTGCTTCTCTCCTCTTCCCTCCTCCTCCCTTTTTCCTCTTGTGTCATGTATTTTTTTACTGTAAGCCTGATGGCAGGGACTGTCTTACTCCTGATTTTTGTAAGCTACTCTGGGAGCTTTAAATAATTCCTGCATGTAATTCCAGGCAACTCTTTAACTTCTCTGAAAACAATAAGCTCCTAGCTCTTGTTTGCAAGGTAACTTGAGTGCCTCCAGATCTTTGAACCTAACTTTCCCCCACCCCTCTGACCCTGAATACACACATATCTTCATCTCTGGTTTCAGATCCAGGACAACAGCAAAGCCAGGCTAGATATTGTAAATTTGTATTTGTTCCAACCAAGCTCTTAAATACAGACATAAAAGCAAAACTATAATTTGGTTCACATCGCCAGATTTTAAAGGTGAATACGTAGAACTGTGTAATATAATGCTGTTTGTAAATTCTAATCTTCACTAACTCATGGCAGGGGTACAAGCTTGAATCAATTTTAAAACAGATAGATTTATATCAGCTAAAGATTTGCTTGCAGGTTTAACAGCTTGGGCTGCAATTTGAAGGAACAACTGCTTTGTAACACATAAACCAGCCCTTTCCTGTCTTTGTGCCAAATCTGATGAATGGGAAACCTAAAGATGGATTTTCTTCCAGCTGGTATCCAAACTAGCAGATATTTGGCATTGTGGGCTGAAGCCACTGTGGCTTGCTCTCCCTCACAACAAGAACCACAGGCAATTTGACAAAAGGCAGTGCTCAGCTGAATTCGAGGTCTATGCATCTTTTCAATCTGGATTGTCCCACAATCCTCCATTAAATTTGGAACTGTCAGTCCTGAAGTCTCATAGGTCCCAGCATAGTAATATTACGTAGAACAGCAACCTCCAATCCAGATTCCCAGAGAGAGTTACTGAGTGCCTAAGGAGAAACCATGCCCTTACCCACAGCACCCACAAAATTGGTGCTGGCATCAAGGGTCAGCACAGCCAGGTATCTGCCAATGCCCCACACCAGAAAGGGGCTAACTGACATGAGTACCTCTTCACTGTTGCAGCCTGCAGGCTCACCTTGCCTCTGTTCTGACCCAGGCAAGAATGGTTGTGAGAAGGAGGGTCACTAGATGACACTTAGAAATCACAAATTCAGATGTTGTTGGGTGGCAACTCCTGTCATCCCTGATCATTGGCCATGCTGGGGATGCAGGAGTTAGCTACCCTTGCAGCACAGAAACTTGTGTGCCAAGGCCCTGTGACACAGTCACTCCCTATATGATGAAATAACCATACTAGACAGTATGAAATAACCAAACTAGACAGTGGGTTCAAATAGGCCACAGCTTTATCAGATACAGATGAGAATAGTTTGGCATAGACATTGGGTGAAGCCATTTAATTAACTCTAGCCCATCTGCTGGGAGTGTATCTAAGGGTAAACCACAACATGGGGGGCACTAAGACTTACATCAAATAGGGGTACCCCCAAGGGGTCCCCACTAAAGGAGTTCTATGTCTCTAGCCCCAGTCTGGCAGTCAAACTGAAGAAACTCTCCACGGTTCCCTTTAATGGGATACCCTTAACCAAGGAGGGGGCAGGAAGAGGCTACAACCTCCCCTCCAGCCAGGCTGCAATACTGCCTGAGTGTTTAAGGTAAACAGACCTACAGCCGATACATGCACACTGTAATCTGCATTGTGCAATGTACAAAAACAGCCTACGTGTTCCATAAAAGGCATACATACAATGTTACTAGCAGGTATTTCCTCGTACTGAATATTAGAAGTGTTTGTTATGGTGGCTTGTTATAAAGAGATACAAGGATTCCAGAAGACTTCCAGTACATATCTTAAAACAATAAACTGCGGGAACTTGTCCACATTCCTGTTTGGAGGTCCTTAGAAAGCACTTTTCTGAAAATTATCTGTAGTAGATGTTTGACAGTTATAAATAGACTGAAACAAAGCGGCATAGGTGCAATCAGGTGAAGAGCACCCAGAAGGAGTTGAAGTTAAGAGGATAGCCTCTAAAAACATCATCAGCCAAGTAAAAACCACACCTATCTGAAACCAAAGCATAAAGACACTAGCAATTAAGATTTGATGCATTGATGCTCCAGATCTTGCATAAAAGTTGGATTTCCCCCATTAACAGAAAGCAAATCAGTGAAAGGAAGCAAAGGCACGAGATGATTACGAAAGGATGCTGATGTCTTCTGGATGCTCCATTAAAAAGAAATTGTAAAGAAGACACTATAATATAAGGTTACTATATTTTTTTCCAATGAATCCAGGGGCACTTTTCAACTTCAATGGATTTTGTATGGGGACTGATTTGTAAATGGGTATATCTGGAAATGGTTTTAATGTTGTAAGCTGCCATGGGGCCTTTTTGAGGACCAGCAGGCAAGGCACAAATGATTTTATGAACAAACAAACAAATCAGCAATTCCACCCAACTGCTACATGCACACACACAAAAGCCCATATCACCATTTTCCGCCATCCTTAGTAATATTTTTACTGCATGCAATGCCCCACTGCAATTTCTTCTTTGGGACATTAAAGGAAAAATTATCAACAGGGAACTTTACAAATTTAGCCACAACTTACCCGGCGACCTTTTGAACCTCTTGATCCTGGGGATCCACGAACTCCAGCAGGACCCTGGTAAAACAAGAAAAATGTGGAGGTAACTTGCTTACAGCATGGGGTCACGTCAGGACTCCAAAATGTTTGTGTTCCATTATTTTTTAAAAAGCAAGACCTAATTTTGATGAGGATATTTGAAATGGGAAATTTGCTATAAAGTGTAGGTGTGGGGGGATGGAGGGAGACACTCCAGCCCATGAGCCAAATGTGGCCCTCAAGACCTCCCTATCTTGCCCTTGGGATGCTCCCCAGACCACTCACCTCACTGTCTCTACTTCACAACTTGTTTGTCTGGCTGAACTGTGTCTTTGAACAGAGGCTCCTATTGGCTTGGATGTAGGATGGACCAATTGTGTGTGTGTGTGTGTGTGTGTTTAGTGGGTGCAGAACATTTAGTTTTGCATGGCTGGGACGTAAACTACTGATCAAATGTAACAGGCCCCCATTTGGTGCTACCCACTTTTGATTCAGATCCTACTCACGTTGCTCTCTGGCCCCATCTGCCACTGGCAACACAGCCCACAGAAAGCTGCCTATGGAAGGATGTGGCCTTCAGGCTGTAAAAGGTTCTGTAGCCCTTAGGTAAAATGCTGTGGACATTTGCATTGTGCAAGTGGGTTGGGCCATGGCTAGTTAAGCAATAGTTAACTGATTCATTAGGACTTACTTCTGAGTAGACATGGTTAGGACTGCACTGTTATTTATGGCATTTGTATACTCCTCAATCAACCATGTTCTTCAGGTAGCTCACAGTTTAATACTCAATAAATACATATGCAGTCATACCTTGGGTTACAGCCGTTTCAGGTTGCACTTTTTCGGGTTGCAGGTTACTTTCGGGTTTCGGCGATCGCGCATGTGCAGAAGCGCTAGATTGCGCTTTGCGCATAAGCACCAAATTGCAACCCACGCGTGCGCAGACACGGGTTGCGAACGTGCATCCCGAATGGATCACGTTCGCAACCCGAGCATCCACTGTAATCAATTAACAACCAGATTAATTAAAAACAGCACTGTAACCCAACAAAATGGATCGTTTAGGCACGGGGAACCCTCACAGCTCACCAGATACTGCTAGACTGCAACTCCCAATACTCCCTGCTGCTGCTGCTGCTGCCCATGCTGACTGGCCCTTATTACTAGTCTATAAAATTCCTTCACCCGCCCACAGTTCAGTTTCAGGGTTTTGCCTTCTTCTTTTCCTTAACAAATTTGACCTGATCACTCAAACAACAAATCACAGAGCTCACTCACAAGCAAATATTCAGATGTAGCACTGATGGGAAGAGAGGGGAGTATGAATCTGATAATTTCTAGTTCCAGTTTTCTCTTATCTTAAATTCAGTTTTCCAAATTTACAAAGCAACCCATGATTTCCTCATAAAAATCCATCAGCATTTTAGAGTGAATTTTCCCCAATAAACAGAATTTTGACTGCAGATTTGACTAATGTGACCATTTTTTGCAAGCGATTTTCTCCAACTTAATACATTTTTGTATGTTGTTTCCATTACATTTCCTTCTTATAGATGAATTTCTGAACACCTTGTTTGGTTGGAGAACTGCATAGAAAAAGCTGGACAAGTGCTGGACAACTTCAAAGGGTAGCAGTTTTTGTATTGGTTCAAGCAGTGTGGATTAGGTGGTTTCTCCATAAAACGCAAGCAGGATCTAATTTACCCAGTATCCCTAGCAGAAGATAACTTATTCTCCCTTGAATAAAATATGTAGGGGTATGAAAGACAAGGGGCATTGGGGAGCAGCAAGGAAAATAGGCTTGACTTACAGGCTGTCCAGGGAGCCCTGGTTCACCAATTGCTCCAGGTATTCCAGGGTGCCCCTGTATAACAAAGGAGAGAACGCATGAAGCTCTGCATAATACGGCTGTATTCATATCCAGATGCAATTCAGCCATCTCCACGCTGCTTTACATAGCTCTGAATGCACCATATTTTTCCATGTATAGGACACCCCCATGTATAAGATAGCCCCTATTTATTTATTTATTTATTTATTTATTTATTTATTTATTTATCTTACCCCAAAATTAAGAACTCAATAGTTTAAACATCAGACAGAACCCCAGCACCAGCGTAGCAACCCCTGCCAGTGCCTGGGGCGGTGGGAGAGTGCTTGCACATGGGCAGCAGTGGAGCGTGCCCCACCAACACCTGAGATCACCCACAGTTGTTGAGCTTTATTTTGGAGATATAGGGCACCAGGAAGGTACAGTGAATCCTGTGCATTCACTATCAGTGTATACTGTCGTACCTCCTTTTGCATCCGGGATCCGTACTGGAGCCCCAGATGCTCAACAAAAGGGACACTCAGCAAAGCCCTGCTCTGCGCATGTGCTTCTGAGCATGCGCGAGTGGCAAACCTGGAAGTAGCCCATTCCGGTACTTCCGGGTTTGCCGTGGACGTTTGATGAAATGGACCCTAAACGGGGCGGACTCAAAACGAGATACCACTGTAATATGAACCCAAATTTTGAACTAAGAATATTTAGCAACAAGCATCATCTTAAACACTGAAAAATATGGCATGTCCCTGTCTCCTGTGCAAACACACGACAATCAGCAGCAGTAAATCTTGGGTGGCTTTGAGGTCTTCACAGACCCTAAATGGTCAAGGGCCTAACATGTGAAGACTTCAAAGGCTACCTGGGAAATCAGTGTGAAGACATAATAACTTGGCATGGGTCAACCACCCTCCATGCCCCCAAGCAGGGGGGAGGGGGGGAGAAAAGCATGCCCTCCAAGCGGCAGCGGGAGAGGAGACAGATTATGGTTCTTCAGGCAGAAAAGGAGGCGAGAGAATGCAGACTTACTCCTTACCATCGATCCCTTGACGCCCGGTGGTCCTGGAGGTCCTACTGCACCCCGATCCCCCTAAGGGAGACAGGTGCACACAGAAGGAAGAGTAAGAAGTTCTGTTAGCAAACAATGTGCCAAGGAATGGTGGAGGGAATTGTAAAAGTGTTGTAAACCCTAAAGCCTGAAGGCATGTGATGCAGCAGCATAGACGAAGCTAAGCATGACCAGGTCTGGCTGATGCCTGAATGAGAGACCACTTGGGAAACCCATTGGAAGGAAGGCTGGATAAGGCTGGACCCAGTTGCTGCATCTCAGCCTAACATACCTCACAAGAAGCTATTGTGAGGATCAAAACAGTGGCAGTAGTGAGGAGTCCACGTAACGCTACCGAGCTCTTCAGGGAGAAAGGCAGCACATAAAACATAATGGGTTGTAGCCAACATTAGTCCTACTTAGAGCAGACCCATTCAAATGAATGCATATTCCAATGGGTCTGCTCTGATTAAAACTACAGTCAAGTAAATACTTAGTGTGAAATTCATTGTAGTGCTGAGAGCCAGTGTAGTGCAGCAGTTAGAGCGTTGGACCTGGGAGATCAGGGTTCAAATTCCCACAGAGCCATGAAGCTCACTAGGTAATGTTTGGCCGGTCGCTGCTTCTCAGCCTAAACTACCTCGCAGGGCTTTTTGGGGGACTGAAGGAGAAGGGGGAGAAACACGTACACAACTCTGAGCTCTTTGGAAGAAGTGGGATACCAATGCAACAAATAAATAAATCCTCCAGCACAAGGATTTCTGCTTGCCCCAATGGAACAATCTCCCCTCTCCTCTCCTTGTGCACTGATTGGGGAGGCGTGAGGGACAGAAAGCCCTGTTGTGCCACCAGGAACTATTGCACCGGCTTCCGCTAGTAGTATGGGTAGGGCCAGCCCAAGATATCTTAGCACCTGAGGCATACCCCAAAATGCCCTCCTCCCCACCAGAGAAGAAGGGGTGAGGGAACATCTACATCAGGAGTAGGGGGGCAGATAAAGATCTACATCAGGATCTGCTACTGTACCCCAGTAGATCCTGTTGCCCAAGGAGGGCAGCTCACCTTACCTCTTGATCAGGCCAGCCCTAAGTAAAGATCTACACTGGGATCTGCTGCCCCTGTGCATTCTGCCACTTGAGGCAGTCGCCTCACCTTGCCTCATGGGTGGGCTGCCCTGGATGGTTTATTTGAATCTGGCTGATACATTGGGTGGCATCCAGTGACGTCAACAGCTTGTGCACCAGGGCTTCTTCTTCCCACTATAGCCCCCTGTGCACTCCCAAAACCTTCTTCAGCTCTCTAAAGAACAAGGAGCATGGGCAGCGGGTGGGGAAGGAGAAGCCCCATTGTGCAAGCGGACATCGGGTCTCACCCATAAAATGCAAACATGATAAATAAACAAGGGAGCTAAGGTTCCACAATTCTACAGCTTCAGGATGAAGCCTGCTTGAAGAGTGCAAAGGTGTTTTATATTTAACTTGCATGGTTTGTGTACATTTCATTAAAATTGCCTTGAGACTCCTGGTTAGGCTATAGGATAGGAGATGCAGATGGGAGAATCATGCATCTGCATACCTAGGGGAGGAGGGAAGCTGCTGAGGCCCAAATCTGTGCCACTGCTCAGATGTTACCAACAGGCACCACACAGCCCAGAACTCCTCTCACTAAATGGATCTGGGAGTCATGCATGCATAAACATATTCTGCTTCCACCCACCCCCAAACCCCTGTTTATTAGAATGTGTTAATGTATGCATGCACATAAGACTTTTGCACACCGCTAATTTCAACAGGTCTTAAAAGCACTTCTGTTTGACTAGGTTGCCTAATTTTACACCAGTGAACTTTATTTGCTAAAAACCATCGGTCACCACAAAGATATGAAATATTTAGGTACATTTTAGCACACATGGTCCCCAGCAAGCTGCATTCCATGTTGCACAATAATATTTTATCTGCTCTGTTGGGCTGCTAAAGCAAACATGGAAACATCATGTATGTAGTGTTTTTATCCTCATCGGCCAGCAAACAACAATTTTTCAAGACAGAAACACTCTGAAGAATCCTTTTGAGAAACCTGTCCCTGGGAGAATTATACAGCCACGCTGTACATAACTAACTTCTCCCTTGCTGCAAATGCATAAGTGACCATTAGAATATCTTGCAGCTGCATATGATGTGGGCATAACTTGAAATCTTAAGAAGCTGCAACTGCCTTCCTCACTGCATCAACATATCTTAGGTTTATTTTCTGCAGAGGTCCCTTAACTGAGATTTTCTAGATGACAAGCTTGCAGGCCTGGTGTGTGGAGTCAGCCAAGTTGGGCACCTACTGAGGCTGAAGTTCCAGCAGGAGGGACTCACTGTTGACTGGAGGCTACTGCCACCTGCTGCCACTCCCCTTTCCCACCATTGACTGCTCATTCACCTGCATTGTCTACAAGCCCCAAGTGGTGCAAATGAGCAATGACGGTGGGTGAGGAATAAAGGTGGAACTTCGGCAGCCAATGATACCGTGTGATGCAGTGCATAAGGTGTTGCACTAGGACCTGGGAGCCCAGGGTTCAAATTCCTACTTAGCTATCACAAGGCTATTGTGAGGATAAAATGAGGAGGGGGGGAGAACCATGTGACCATCTTGAGAGCTTTGGAAGAAAGGTGGAGTGTAGGCTGTGACTGTTTTAGGCACCAACTAAGTTTGTTCTAGTGACGTGGGTGGCACTGTGGGTTAAACCACAGAGCCTAGGGCTTGCCGATCAGAAGGTTGGCGGTTTGAATCCCCGCGATGGGGTGAGCTCCCGTTGTTTGGTCCCTGCTCCTGCCAACCTAGCAGTTTGAAAGCACATCAAAGTGCAAGTAGATGAATAGGTACCGCTCCGGCGGGAAGGTAAACGGCATTTCCGTGTGCTGCTCTGGTTCGCCAGAAGCAGCTTAGTCATGCTGGCCACATGACCCGGAAGCTGTATGCCGGCTCCCTCCGCCAATAAAGCGAGATGAGCGCCGCAACCCCAGAGTCGGCCACGACTGGACCTAATGGTCAGGGGCCCCTTTACCTTTAAGTTTGATCTGGGTACATATAAACTTTCGTGTGCATGCACACTTCTTCAGATACACTGAAACAGAAGTCACCAGACCCTTATATATAGTATATATATAGTAGGACATAAATCTGACATCAGGAATCACAAGACAGAGAAGCCAGTAGGAGAACACTTCCATCTTCCAGGACGTTCAATACAGGATCTCAAAGCAGCTGTCTTATTACAAAAGAATTTCAGAAATAGACCTGAAAGAGAAGTTGCTGAATTAAAACTTACTACTAAACTGAAAACTATGGAGAGACCTGGTCTGAATAAAGATATTGGATTCTTGTCTCATTACATATACTAAAGCTATTTTTGGTCATCTGTATACTATCCCTTACTTTTTCCTGCAAGACTAATTGCAGTCGTTAACAGTCATCAACAGGTTCACCATACCCATTCAGTCAATCAACCATCTACTACCCTTCTGAGAAAAACCCCATCCCACCCTCGCACTCTATATAAGGGTCTGGTGACTTCTGTTTCAGTGTATCTGAAGAAGTGTGCATGCACATGAAAGCTTATACCCAGAACAAACTTAGTTGGTCTCTAAGGTGCGGGGGGCAGTGGAAGACAGGAGTGCCTGGCGTGCTCTGGTCCATGGGGTCATGAAGAGTCGGACATGACTAAATGACTAAACAACAACAAGGTGCTACTGGACAATTTTTTAATTTTTTAATTTATTTCAACTGCATCAGACCAACACGGCTACCTACCTGAATCTGTTTTAGGCACGTCTGATATGTGTGTGACCATGACCGTGTGCATTGCGCCAAACCCAGAAGTGACCCCATAAGGTCACAAAAAGGGGCAAGGTTTGTGGGATTTTTCAATGCTGTTTCAAATATACGCAATTTCACTTAAACCTGTGGTGCCTTGGAACGTAACCCCTGCATAAATTGAGAGTTGCCTGCATAAGTAAAATAATCATGGGTTGTATCCAACTAAGTTCTACTCGTAGTAAATTCACTGAAATTAATGAACCAAAGTTAGTCGTTGCCACAAATTTCAATGGTTCTACTCTTAGTAGCACTAACACTGGATACAACCTAAAAAAATAATATTGGATAAGGGGGAGCCAAAAGCCAATATTGAAAAGTTGAGTGAAAATAAGGAATTCTGCTGAATCAGGCCAAAGCCGGCCCCCCCTAACCCAGCATCTTGTTCTCACAATAGTCAACTAGTCTGGAAAGCCTCAAGCAGGACTCTCCACACTCATGTTCCCCTGCAACACAATACAGTCAATCCACTTAGCAACACATTCTTACCTTGTCCCCGACTATTCCAGGCTCCCCTACTGGACCAATGAACCCCATCAGGCCCTGAAGAGAAGAAAAAGAGGGTGACATGGGGTCGGGGCGTGGAGAGAGGGGGACAGAGAGAGAAAGAGAAGAAAAACAATAGAATTGATTTTCTGGTTTGCTTGAGTCAGAGTCATAAACAGAGAAAGAGATAATGTCCTCCTTGTGGGATGAATTAGCCCAGCACCCCTTAAAAACTGCCCACAACCTCTTATTGGCTACTGGCAGGGACACAATTGCTCCCAGACTGTGGCCTCTGCAGCTCAGCCAGCTGGTCCCGCTTTAAAACCACAGTTGGGCCTTTGAAGCTCGGCGCCTGCAGGAGCCACAACACACAACAGACCAGGAACAAATTACAGGCAGTGCCACAACCATAAGCCAGAGGGAGAGAGAGATGGAGAGAGAGAGATGGTGCTATATTTATGATTTTCCTCTGCTACATATTTCTTCTCTTTAATCTAAGCTAAGTGCTGCAATATAAAACATAGGAATCTGATGGGTGGGATAGAATAGGTATTCCTGCAGCAGCAATCCAAGAAGAAGGGCCTTGAACGCATAAAGTCACCTTTGATTACCGAGTGCATGGAGCTCAGTACAGCCTATAGTATTGACTGGCAGTGGCTGTCGAGGGTTCAGCCAGGTTTCTTTTCCAGCGGTACCTAGAGTTTGTCAAGGAGTGAACCTGGGACCTTCCGCATACAAAGCATACATTATATCACTTAGCTATGGTTCAAATGAGTTATACAAAAACAGGAAGCTGTCTTACTGGTCTTTCTAGCTGAATGCTATCTAAAGCAGAAGTTTGGCACTTCAGATGTTGCTGAACTACAATTCCCATCAGTCCTAGCAAGCATGGCCAATGGTGAGGAATGATGGGAGCTGTAGTTCAGTGCCATCTGGAGGGGGCAAAGGTTCCATATCTGGGCTATGGTGTCTGCCAGTGGCTCTCAATAATTTCAGACCGATATTACCAGGAGATGCTAGGGACTAAACATGGGACCTTCTGCATGTGAAACAGTTCCAGCACTGAGCTATGTTCCTTTCCCCACAAAAGGCAGGGAAACAGAGAAAGTTGCTTTATGCTGAGTATGGACCACTGGACCGTCAAGCTCAGTTCTGTCTAGAGTAACTGCTAGGGGAGTAGCATGGGGGGGGGGAGCTGCCAGGGCAATCACCCCAGATGCATTGGGGGGGAGGCACTGCTCACACCGCCCTCCCTGAGCCAGCTCTGTGCCACTTCGCAAGGCTGGGATCTGGGAAGGGTGGCGTGAGAAGGACACAACAGCCACCCACTCTTCAATCCCAGCCCCTTGGGAGTGTGGCTGGGATCAAAGGGTGCGCAACATCCTTCTCATGCTGCCCTCCTGAGCTGCTTTGCAAGGCTAGGATCTGATCAGATCCCAGCCTCTCAAAGTAGCACAGGTCTGCTGTGTCGGTGGTGAGGGCTGGGCTGGTGTACGGTGGGGTCCATCCGCCCTCCACAACCCATTGCGTCCCAGGCGCTATGAAAACACGCTCCACCAGTGGTGACAGGCAGTAGTTCTCTGGGATAAGTCTTTCCTGGCCCTAACTGGAAGTGCCAGGTATTGAACATAGGACATTATGCCAAGCAGATATTCTGCCCTGCGCCCATCAACATATGTAAACAGCCATATTCTTCTACTGGTCATAGATGGATACTTGGTTTTTCTAATCACACCCACTAGAAGAGGAATGAAGGATCATGCCTACAATGAATCAGACCAACGGGCTGTCTATTTTCCAAGGTCTCAAGCAGAAGTCATTCCCAGCTTTGCTGTTTCTAGAAATCTTTATTTTTAAACTGGAGGCTACAGAGTTTCAACATGGGATCTTCTACATCAAGGGTGGGAAACCCTCCAACTTTTAGTAGACCGCAATTCTTAACATCCCTGACCACTGGTCATGCTTGTTTAGGCTCAAAGAAAGTGGAGCCTAACGGCATCTGTAGGGACAGACGTTCCCCATTTTTGTCCTACGTTAGAGCTGCTGAGCTATTCAACAGGAAGGAGTTCAAAAATAAAACTGACAACATAATAATGCATTCATAAAAATCAATCGTACAACTGCACTTGGAACATTTTCCAGACATAGCCGGAATACGACACTCGGAAGCAGTGTCAACTTTCCTCAAAAACTTCATATTTCTTTTATTTTTGAGATTTCAACAACTTTGGATGAAAAAGCTCATCAACTGGCTTTTTGAAATATGGCAACCCAGGAAAGGTGCAGAAAAGGGCAAACCAAAATGATCAGGGGGCAGGCAATAACAGAAAAGGTTGCAACGTTTAAAGCTATTTAGCTCTTGAAAAGAGTGAGCAAGGAGGGACATGAGAGAACTGTGCAAAGTTGTGTATATTGTGGAGAAAGTGGGTCAGCAGACCCCTGGGGGTCATCCAGCGTAACTGAAGGGTGGGATACTCAAGGCAGACAAAATACTTCTTCGCAGTTAAACTTGCAAATGCGCTGCTATAAGAGGTAGTAATGGATACGAATCATGGTTATGTGAAGCAACCACCACCTGTTCATTCAGATACCTGTGAAGGGCACACCGTTTTAGCCAGGCTTTCCTTGATCTTAAATACTGTATAGGAATCTCTTTTTTAATTCATTAATTCCTATTTCTATATGCTTTTACACTGCAGTACTGTTTTACTGCTTTTATGCTGAACTGTACTTTTGTTTTAATGGTGTTCTTCATCGTTTTCATGTTATGCACTGTGTTTAAATATGAATGCTTTACAAATAAATAAATAAATAGTTAGTTATGATGACTATGTGTTATGCCCAATGTGAGAGGCAGCAGCCTACATATTTTACTTTCAAACGATGCTTAAAGGTATTTAAATACAGATTTTAATTGGGATTATTTTAAAACAATAATTTCACAGGCTAATGGATGAGGCAAATGTATAAATGTATTATGTATAAATGGATACGCACTAAACTGGCAAGTACTGGAAAGATTAATTTAACTAATTCATCTACATCCTTCTTCTTTAAGGAGCCTGGGGCAACAAATACACCAGTGATAATACAAAATAATTATAAATAAAATATACTTTGAAATCTAAACCAATTAACAACATCTATAACCCATTAAAACATGTAAAACAATCACATACTATTACAGCTTATAATTTTAAGGTTTCTAGGAACAGTGCACTGTATCCAGCTAAGGTCTGCTCCGAGTAGACCTACTGAAATTAACGAACTAAAGTTACTCATGTCCATCAATTTCAGTATTCTAGTCTGAGTAGGTCTAAAAAGTGGATATAGAACATAATTTTTCAGCCACCAAATGCTTGGATAAACAAGAGTGTATTTTAAAGTTTCTCCTGAATATTAATAATGAACAGAATGGGGAGCCACCACCAAGGAGACCCAGCCATGGATCGATGCCAAATGGGAAGCCAATGGGAAAACCACCAGCAGGACCCACCCCTGCCAAGAGGGCTTTTATGTTATTGGGTTTCAATCCACTTAGAGCTTTGTAGGCTACTGCATGCAGTTCCTGCTTATCAAACATAATGAGTTCCCTAGAAATCGTTTCTTAAGTGAGCATCTGCACAATGAATTGACAATTTCCATTGATTCCTATGGGGAAATTTCTAATGTGTTCCTGACCATGGAACTGTGACGCCCAAAACCCCGCAAACCCAAAGAAAATCCTGAAAAAAATGCTTTCTAATTTGTCCAACGGCTCCCCTTACCCCTCTCCCTCTGTTCATCAGCGAACCAACAAAAGGCAGATGAGGAAGACAACCAACAAAAGGCAGACAAGGCGCAGGTTGCAGCCACAGCAAAGGTGGCATTTTTCCATCTCTGCCGTATCAAGCAGTTGGTCCCTTACCTTTCTCGCCCTGATCTGGCCACAGTGACCCATGCAACGGTCACCTCCAGGCTTGATTATTGTAACTTGCGCTATGCAGGGCTGTGCTTGAAGCTGACCCAGAAACTCCAACGGGTGCAGAATACTGCGGCGAGGCTCCTTACAGGGTCCTTGCTGCGGGATCACATTCATCCAGTGCTTTACCAGCTGCACTGGCTCCCGGTGGAGGACAGGGTCAGGTTTAAGGTGCTGGTTTTGACCTTTAAAGCCCTATACGGCCTAGGACCCACGTACCTACGGGACAGCCTCTCCTGGTATGCCCCGCGGAGGACCTTAAGGTCCACAAATAACAACACTTTGGAGGTCCTGAGCCGCAATGAGGTTAGATTGGTCTCAACTAGGGCCAGGGCCTTTTCAGTACTGGCCCCGACTTGGTGGCACGCTCTGTCACAAGAGACTAGGGCCCTGCGGGACTTGACATCTTTCCGCAGGGCCTGCAAGACAGAGCTGTTCCGCCTGGCCTTTGGTTTGGACTCAGTCTGACCCTTATGTTTCCCTCCCCTTATTGTTTTGATCTATGGGCTACTTTTAAAATGAGGCTGCATTTTAAATTGCATTTTAACCTGTATTTTAAATTGGTTTTGTTTTCTATTATGTTTTTATTGTAATTCTACTGAGCCCGGCTCTGGCCAGGGAGGGTGGGGTATAAATAAAATTTATTATTATTATTATTATTATTATTATTATTATTATTATTATGAAGTTAAAAAAGAAGAAGCTATATAACTGAATCTGTGGTGTATATAGCAAGATTTGGGTACTAATTCCTTGTGATCGGATAAGTGACTTTTTGCATAGCTAACTTTTTGCATAGCTAACACCTGGGGCTGGTCGTTCCCTGCATTCAGAACAAGCTGCAACCTCTGGACCATATTCAAGGGCAGCCCCACATAGAGTGTATTAAAGTAGTCCAGGTGGGAGGGAACCAGAGCTATTCTGGTTCAGAAATGGCTGTAGCTGGTAAATCTTCCTAAGCTGAATGTAAGGACTCCTTGCCATATAGGCGGCAGCAGGACCCAAAACTATACCAACACAAAGGCTACAATGGAGTTTGGGGCTGGAGGGGGGTGGAGAAGAGAGGGAAGGGGGGGAGGCATTTTGACTGAACAAGCACAACATTCTTTTTCTAATGACATAATTGGTAAGGAAATGGAAATTTTCCACAGTGATATTTCTAGACAGAAAACTAATTGAGTAAAAATAATACAGCCTGGCTTTCATACTCTCAGGCCAGTGGCAATCAGTAGAGGCCAGCTGTGTTTTCTTAAGTACAAAAGGGACCTACGTTTCTTACTCAAGAGCATGTCTGGAAGGGTCTTGTGGGGAGAGGGGCGAGAGGTAGAAAAAGAATAACAGCCACAAACAGTGTTCCATCTTCCACCATACCTTTCACCAAAGGCTGAAGAAGGTGGCACTTAACTATTACTGTTTGCCATGTAACTCCATCTGCAGAGCATTGAGACCCAAGTGGGGCACCTCGCTGGGGAGAGCATCCCATCAACAGGGAGCCACAACTGAAAAGGCCCTCCAGAAAAGCAACAAAGAACAAGAGGGGAGAGAGAAAGAGGTGGGCTATTTTTTTAAAAAAAGAAAAACTGCAAAACAGTTGAAACAGGGCTCCACCACTGAGCAAATAATGGCTGTAAAATATGGCTTCTAGGACAGGCCACAGCAGTTGAGTAGCCCACAGCTGGTCTCACCAAAGGCACCACAGGCTACTCCTTGTGGTCACATGGGAATGAGATGACTATGTCAGAGGCTGTGAGGCTAAAGAGCAGTTGGTCAGTTTGGTGGTTTCGAACATGCACACAAATGTGGGCTTCCACAGCTTTTATGTCTGTGGTTCCCCCTCAGGCCCACGGGGAGCTAGACTTTTCTCTCTTGAGTAAGTGCCTGGCATCACAATCTAGCAAAGATCCTGACAACGGATTTTAAAACAGGGATCATTTCCACGTGGGCACACGGTTTCATCTGGGCAGGCTGGCATCAATCAATGTTTACATTCCCTGCTAGACAGCTGCACACCGATTTGATCCGAATCCGTCTGGGAAATAATCCAATTTCCCCCTTTCATTCCCAGTGACAGAAGGAAACCACAATGGTTAGCTTTAATTTACTCGTCTCTTGGTGGAGTTTCCCACCACGCATTTTGAGGACAAAATACTGTACAGGGTGGGGTGGGGGTGGGGGGTTATTGCAGGCTGCCAAGTTCAGGATTGGAAGCCTTAAAGGAATTTGTAAAAATATGAAGTTCTCTCCAGGGCAACCTTCTGAGGACCCAATGCTAGTGGTGGATAGAGCCAGAGGCAAAAGTGGCTGGAGCAATAAATGCAAACTTTATCTTTGGAAGACGCCTAGAGTGGCTGGAGGAACTCAGTCAGAGGGGTGGCATATAAATAAATCATCATTATCATCATCAATGTGCAGCAGCTTGTACAATTGGGTAGTTTGTACACACACTGCTCCCTGTCTTCTGTTCAGACAAGAAAAGGCATCACCTGAGTTCAAGGACACATTCTAGTCAGGCAGAAACACTTGGGGTGTGAAGCAGGGTCAGTACTGGGTTGTGTGGCCTGGGGAATGTTCCAAGGGCCAGAAAAAGAGGATTGAGGGGCCATATTTAGTCCCTGGGCCTGAGCTTCCCACTCCTGGAAGGTAGGACTTGAATACAAGCCAGAGTCAGGATGAATGAACAGCAAGGATCTGAGGGCTAAAGATGACTCAGGGCTCTATAAGTCAAGATCAGAAGCCATCCTAGAAGGTAGGCAGGAACAAAATCAACACCAGAAATGCAAGACACACCAGAGGTCAGGCATATTTTGTTGCTCAAGCAAGTTTCAGCTGCAACCGGAAACCCTTTATTCTCCTTCCTGCCCAGAAGGATTTAGTGGCCACCCTGACTGGGTGGAAACAGTCCAGACCTGGAAGGTTCTATGCTGAGAAGCAGCCACCTTCAGTTCAGAGAATTACCACATGAGGCAGCTGCTGGCTGCAAGGATGCAGCTATGCACATCACTACATGCGGCTGTTGCCAGCAGTTTCTGACAATGGCTCGCCTAGACAAAGTTCAGTTAGTATTAGCCATGTTTAGGATTCAGATGACATACTAAACTGTGATGAACTGAAATAAGAAGAAAAAATAAAACGAAGGGGGTGCTGCAGCTCATTCTCGTTATGCTCAGTTATGGTTTAGCATGATGTCCAAATGCAGCAATTGTCTTTGGCACTAGCTGAAGTTTTCACTCAGCAAAGACCCATAGAGAACAATCCTAATGTTTAAACTCTGTTAGGCTAAACACACAATTTCTGCAATTATAACTAGTGATGCACAGAACCAGCAAAAGTAATTCCATTTTCTGAGCCTAATTGAGATTTCATATGGTACCTTTTGTGCTGTTGTTCCTTCAATATCTTCATTATTTTTTTATTAAAAGTGATAGGTCTTATCACTTTTAAAGTCTTTTAAAGTCTTTTAAAGTTTAAAAGTCTTATGTAGATTTTCAATTTCATTGTTCTGTATGGGACAATGACAATAAAGATATCGTATCGTAGGTATCTTTGGGCATACATGCTCCACACAGGGTCAAATTGCATCGTGAGTTTTGGAGTCTTTAAATCTACATATAACAATTTCCTGTTCAGACACATGTACATTTTTACAACTGTATCTTGCACACTTCAGGGAATTGCTGCTCTGATAATACAACATTTTCAGATCCAGAAAGGTGGCTTTCCTGGGCAGCCACAGCTACAGCCATCAAAGCTACTGTGAACAAACAAATCACTATCATGCCATGGGGTCAAGGAGAAATGAGCAAAATGCTCTGCAAGACATTTACCTGATCACCAACTTTTCCTGGTCGCCCTGGATTCCCTGGTTCACCCTGAATCAAGACAAGAGAGAAGCACTAGAGTAGGATTACTACTTGCCATTCATGTGACACTTAAAATTTTGCAAAGTGTTTTTCAGACTTATTACTGTGACAGACAGGTTTGCTCATGAATGTAGAGTTCAAAGAAGAATTCTTTATTCACTAGACTCTCTGCTTCCCAACTGCAGTCTTTCCCAACCTGGTGACTTCCAAAGCTGACTGGGGCTGAAGGGAGATGTACTCTAAAACATCCCAACTCTTTAAAACAGTCATGGCTTCCCTAAAAAATCCCGGGAGCTGTAGTTCACCAAGGGTGCTGAGAGCTCTTAGGAGGTGCCTCACAGAGCTAACGACTCTCAGCACTCTGAGCAAACTACACTTCCCAGGAATCTTGGGGTAAAGCGCTATAATAAACATACAGTGCAGATGGGGTCTGTCTTGACTGAGGGCCATTTTACTCTTGGCACAGATAGGATTCTTCCAGTTTACTGAAAGTCCACACAGGGTAACAAATGAGAAGGCATGCCTTTACACAGTGGTGAAAAACCTGGGTGGCACTGTGGTCTAAACCACTGAGCCTAGGGCTCGGAAGGTCGGCGGTTTGAATCCCCGCGACAGGGTGAGCTCCTGTTGCTCGGTCCCTGCTCCTGCCAACCCAGCAGTTCAAAAGCACATCAAAGTGCAAGTAGATAAATAGGTACCGCTCCGGCGAGAAGGTAAACGGTGGTTTCCGTGCGCTGCTCTGGTTTTGCCAGAAGTGGCTTGGCCATCCTGGCCACATGACCCGGAAAAACTGTCTGTGGACAAAGGTCAGCTCCCTCGGCCAGTAAAGCGAGATGAGCGCTGCAACCCCAAAGTCGTTGACGACTGGACTTAACTGCCAGGGGTCCTTTACCTTTAGGGACCCTTACCAAGCCATATCCCTCATTAGCTCTGATCCATGCCCTCTTGAATTGATATGGCTTGGCTGGAATGCCACTGAACTATGGTAATGCCTGACTTCCCCAGATAGAAGACGGAGATGTTGGGTGAAGATATATTGGACTCTTGAGTGGCTGGAATGTAGTCTATTATACAGAGGTAAGGATCTCTTCCAGTGCTCTGCCCACCCTTGGTTCATGTGACATCCAGCACTCTCATGTGGCCCCTGGAAAGTTCCCCAGAAGGGAATGTGGCCCCTCGGACTGAAAGAGGTTCTCTGCTCTTGTCTTTGCAAAACTGTGGTGGACAAATGCCAGGGATCCACTTCAAACTGTAAGTACAACATGGATAAAGGACACCCTTCCTCTCTTCACACACTAGAGTTTTCACCACAACATGATAATGTGACACAGGCTCAATTCAGAAACCACAGCAAACCATGGTTTGAGTTTCCAAACATACAGAGAAAGCTGCTTTGCTGTTCTGGTTTCCCATTAGGGTGCTACAGCCTCGGGAAGTAAAGCAAAGATTGTAACTCTGGTTTGCCATTTCAGACTTCCTACAGAGGCTGGTTTATAAACACACTCTAAGCCACAGTTGCTCAGTTTGGAGGCCATGGTTTGTCAACGCAGACAACTTACTAAGACCACAGTTAAGCTCCCTTAACCATGGCTTGATGTGATCTCTGAACTGAGCCATGAAGCACAGAGGAGCAATAAGGCTCAGCAGAGCCTAGGTCTTCTGGGCAGGCCCAGTATTGCTCCTATATTCAGTACAGCACCTAGCACCTAGCGCTAACCAAAAAAAATATATTAAAGAGTAGCAGAGATTTAACCAAGCTGCAAATATGCTGAAAATCGTGCAAAGGGCATGGTTGCCTGGCAGTAAAGCATCCAATTAGCACAGCATTTACACAGGATGTGGCAGTGGGGGCGAGGGGAGGGGAGTCTTATGGCAACAGCAGCTGCATTCTCTCGGGTTCCATGCCCCATGATTACAGAAAGGCTGCTTGGGATGCCTTGTTGTTCTTCAGTTTCAAGAGTTACATTTTTTTATCTCTGGAAGGAATCGGAAGGGGAGAGAAGCATGCCCTAGAACTATTTGGGGGGGGGAGAGGGGGGGGGAGAGAGAGAGATGGAGAAAATCCAAAACAGATTGATGGAAAGAAAAAGGATGGTGGTGGGGAGGGAAGACATTTTAAAATGGTTAATAATAAAACTCTGTGGCTTCCAAAAATATGCACCATCATTCTTTCTGCCACAGAAACCACCATGAGTAGGAATTTCCAGAGCAAGAAAGAATAGTAAAAAATGGCCATTTGAAGCAACTTTCAAATGCACAGCATGTTGAAACTTAAGCAGTAGGGTTCCCTGGATTTTAACACCACGTTTTACCCAAATGCCTCCCTTCTTGTGTCTAAAACAAAGCCATCTTTACCTTTAAGCCATCAGGGCCTGGTTTGCCTGGAAATCCTTTCCTGCCAAGTGGACCCTGAAAAATGACACACACATACAAGTGCAGAAAACACTGTCAGGAGCAGAAGCAAGAGGCACAGGAATCAGTACAAACATGACTGCTTTATCTGTAAGTTGGTTTGGACTATGTAAGGTAACATCCAGGCCACACACTTCTTCTCCCAAAGAATCATGGGGATTGTAGCTTTGTGAGGGGTAAAATACAGTGCCCTGGGGAAAACCATATGCGTTAAATGTGCTTTGAATCCCATGGATTTGACTTATGAATATGACAAGGTCACATTTTGGGGGGAGGGGGGAGCAACTAATAAATGTAAATAACCATCATCATGTGGGCTAGAACCTCCACAGCTGCCTCAGCCTGAGTTGGAGAGAATTACAGGTCACCAAATTCAACCAAATTAGTCAGCATGCCCTTAAAGAAGCCTTTCTGTAACCTGTCAGACCAGTTAGGAACTGGGAGAAGGTTGCAAAAACAAGATGGCCTGACTCTGAAGGGTATTCAGCCCCTGTCCCATGAAGGTTTATGGATTAATTAAAATAATTCAGTCCCTCCTTTCTGTATGTGCTGACCCTCAAGCCAATCTAACCATTAGTTATGAAATACATTAAAATGGTGTGTGTGTGTGTGTGTGTGTGTGTGTGTGTGTGTGTGTGTATTCATTACATATATATTCATTACAAACAAAGCAGCAATGAACAAAAAATGAGTACCAACTGAAATAGTTTCACTGAAATAACAGGACCTTGACCAAGTATCTAAAAGCAAGCAGGGGACAAGCCAAGTGCATATTCTGGTTACCAAAACAGGGCTGTCAGTTACCTTTTTATATATATAAAAAAAGGTGGGTGTGGAAGCAGAGATTCAAACCTGTTCAGAGCGCGGCGGTGAGCAAAATGCACTCTGCACATGCTCAGAGCACTCTTTTTATTATTATTCAACATGTTTGAAGTGTGAACCATTCAAAATATATTCTGGGTTCAAAGCCATGGGGATAAGGGGGCGGGGGAAGGAATGGTTGAAATTAAGCCCTGGTTAGAAACTGGCTGTGACAGAAAAGTTTGTTTGGTGGGCAGGCTGGGTCACCAAGTGTTTGTTTTTTCCCCTGCCAGCAAATGGTCGACTGGCAACAGCGTTTGATTGGCCAGAGTTCCGGGGGAGGGATACGATTGGTTTGCAGAGGTTATACAGGTTTCAGGTTGGGAGAGAGGGTGAAGGGGTTCTGAGGGGAAAGGAGATACACTCTGAGGAGACTATCCATAGGGAGAGGACAGAGCCTCGCAGCTGGGATAGGGAGACCAGGCTGAGGGTCTGGGGAAGGTGTCCAGACAGGAGTATGCCGGGAGGGCTGAGTCTGAGCCAGGAGAGACAGATCCTATGGGAATTCAGGCTCCCTGAGGGGTCAGTCTAGCCAGGAAGGGAGAATTCTTCTAGGTACTGAAGACTCCCAACCCAGTGACAAGGGGGGAGGAGATCCCCTGGGTCTGTAATACCATTTATAATATCTCAGGTGTGGGATTGTTAAGAGAGGGGGTAACTGAGGAAAAATGCCCTTCACTCATGAACCAAAGGATTAAGCTGTGAGGGAAGTGGTATAGTGTTGAAAGTATTGTATTATCTAAGTGACAGACACTGATTTGAACATTTTACCATTTCTTTGGGAAACCTGAATATTTATCTACCTGAAGTGTACCAACTGATGTTTAGTAACTGAAGTTAAAGAGTTGTACCTACAATATTGTGTTTAAGCCTGAGACATCTTAACTTACTTACAAGTAAGTAAGTTAAATTCTACCTGAAAGAACTCGTTTCCTGGCCCACTTTGTGTCATAAACGTCCTTTGTTTAATAAAACTTTTTGTGTTCGTTTTATTAACTTCTGCCTGAGACTCTAAATCAATAAGTTTTCCCTCACACAAGTCCCTTACTAGATAATCTGGGGTAAATTATAGAAATTTGCATAATTGGTGTACCGTGAGGTGGTCGCACTAAATATAATTGAGGGCTGGCCCAACGGCGCCAGGGTGAGAAAGTGCCGTTGTGCCGTCTCACTCACAAAGCAAAATAAAAATGTAAAAAAACTCCCCACACCTGCCCACAACAACGACAGCCCTCTTCATCTCTCTTACCTCTGCCCCTGGGATGCCAGGTGGTCCCACTGGTCCTTCATCACCCTGGATCACAAAAGGAAAATGGGAGACAGGTCAAAACAGGGCTGTCACCCAGTTAGGCAGTTAATTCATAAAATGGGTTTTATTTGGTTCATTAGTAAGTTGCAGGAGAGCAAAGTCAAGTAATTGTTCTAGAAGGAAAAAGCATCTTCTCTCTGGGTTGTATCCAATGCTAGTCCTACTCAAGAGTTGACCTATTGAAAGTAATGAGCATGATGGACTTAATTTCAGTGGTTCTACTCTGAGTTGGCTTACTCTGAGTTGGCTTACAACCCTTTATTATTTTTAAAAGATGCAAGCACCACCTGGTGCAACTACTGCAAAGTATTTTCCTGGAAGAGGGAAGCAGTACATCAGAAAAGGATCTCCGGATTGCCATGAGTCATCAAGGTGGTTTGGCTGCAAATTAAACAAGAAAGGCAAATGCAAATTTAAGCTGCATTAATCAAAGTGGAATGAGGTCAAAGGAAGGCGAGGAAGATGGTCAGCAGCATGGAAAGAAAGTCCTGTGAGGAAAGGCAGAAGGAACAGAAGAGACTTCCAGCCCACCAATACTGCACATGCCAGAGCCCATTTATGGTGGACTAAAGGGCTCTGTCACCCTTTTAAAAAACCGAAGTGGACTTTGCAGTTTGGAAAGCAATGGGAAAATTAATTGAAAAGTGCAGGATGAATGAATGGTTAATGGAAATGCATATAAACAGCCCACAAGAAAATCAGTGTGAAAGCAGGATGAATACCTGTTGTATACCTGCCCTACAAATCAGGAAATAATGCTCTATCAAGACCAAATATAATTTAACCTCCAAGTCAGCTTTATGCAAGTGAATCAGGATGTCTGCTCAATAAATATTTTATTTATTGCATTTATGTCCCACCTTTATTCAAAGAGCTCAAGGTGACATACATGGTTCTCCCATTCCCAGTTTTGATTTCACAATTACCCTGCGATTGGGCTGAGAGGCACTGATTGGCCCAAGGTCCCCCAGTGAGTTTCCTGGCTGAACCCCTAACTCCCAATGTCCTAGTCTGGCCCTCTACTCTCTATACCACCACTGGCCCCAGATTAGTGGTCTGGAGGGACCCAGACGGGGAGATGGGGGGGGGGGAGACATGGCAAAATATATAGGGCTGCTACTTATAGGAGGTCCATGGCTTGTTCTCTACAGCCTCAGAGAGCAGGACTTGATCCTAATGGGTTACAGGATGTGTTGGACTGAACATAAGGAGACACTTATTGTTCACAAGGGCAGTTTGGCAATGGACCCAGTTGCCAGAGTGGTGATGCTCTCTCTCTACCTCTCTTCAAGCAGAAGCTGGCTAGGGAGAGCCACCTGTCAGATTTCTTGCATCAAGCAGAATTGGAAGGGGGCTGGACTAGATAATCTACAAGTTCAGTTGTATAACGCTATGAAAGAAAGGAAGTTTGCTTAAAGCAGGAAAGGTGTCTGAAGCCATGGCCAAGCCAGTGCCCTCCAGTAGGTTTGGACTACGCAGCATGGCCAAAGACATGTCAGCATCTCCTGCTCCTTTCTTACCTCTTGGCCAGGTAGTCCCCTGGGGCCAGGTAACCCACGTGCTCCTGGTTTTCCCTGCAACAGACAAGGGGGGGGGGAGTGGGGAAGGCTGAGAAAAAACACACAAGCTTCCAAGGGCTCATCGAAACACAGAGTGAAAGCTGCCTTCCAGTGTGTGTTGCCACAGGACGGCATCCAACATCAATTCTGTTGCAGATTGAGAGGGGAGAGAGACCAAGAGAGAAAAAAGAAATCTGTTCCAGCTCTCTTGGAGCCATCTCAACACAAACAAGCCCTAAAAACCAGAGCTTTGGCCATGACTATCTGCAGGGATCTCCAGGATTTTTCCTCTTCCTCTCCTTACCCAGCCATTCTTTCTTTGGTTCTTTCATATGCACTGGCACTTGCCAAGAAAAATGCAAAGTCTGTTTATTTCAGCACCACTCACCTTAATGCCTTCGGGGCCATTTTGTCCTGGTGGGCCAATGTCACCTGGAAAGCCCTAGAGAGCATCAGACAGAAATGGTGTTAAAACAACAAGGTCCCCAAGCTAAAGCTTCACACACCAGGCATTGGGAGGAGAGAGCTAGCCTGTTGCCTGCTGAAATAAACCAGGCTCATTGTAGTGTAGCAAGACCAGCACCAAAAACTTTTTTGTTGGTCAACTCTTGTTTTGCTATGTACCTATATACTTAAGCCTAGACTGGAGGGGGGTTGTGTGTGTAATGTTGATTTTATTCTGTGGTTGCCAAATTGTTGATTTTTTGCTTCTTCTATAGGCTGAGGGAACACTGAAGCTAGGTCCAGTATTATAGCTAGATATAAAGGCTTATTCAGTGGAGTGACCAAAACACTCTCTCTCAAACCATAGTGCCTTAAGTGGCTGCATGAAGCTACTATACAGTACATACGTACAAACATTATTTTATTTGTATGCCACCTTTCCAGGATTCAAACCATGCTCAAGGCTGCTTACAACATGGAAAAACATAACTGCAACATAAGAAAGTAGACATAAACAATAAATAAAACACATCAAAAATACACAACCAAGCTGATAAATTTCCACATAAATCATTAAATCTTAAAACAGAGATACAAAAAAATAATATCAGTAGCAATAAAAACCAGTAAACAATACCCCATTCTAAGAGTCTGTTCATCAGCCTCAGCTCTTGCAGCTGGTCAGTTGGGGCCCCGTCCTCCCAGGCCAGGTGGGAAAAGGCCAGCAAGGCAGGGAGCAGGTTTTCCTGCTTACAGTAGGTCTGAACCCAGTAACTAATCAAAATAATGTCTGTTCTTTTGGTTCTTTTGCCTATCATACCATGCCTAAAATCTGGGGCACTGTATAAATAATAACTTGCGGGCATTGGAGAGCAGGCTGATTTGGATTGGGACTCAGGGATTGTGGGGAGTTGCTCCCAACTGTGGTCTCAATTTGGTCAGGGGAGGGACATGTCTGCTAATTGGGGAAGGACTGTGGTTCAGCAGTAGAGCATCTTCTCTGCATGGAGAAGGTCCAGGGTCCATCCCAGCATCTCCAGGTAGAACCAGTCAGTGTGGACAATGCTGAACTTGATGAACCAAGGATCTGACTCAGTATAAGGGAACTGTTAATCTTCCCATTTGCATGCGCCCCACCCCCACTTGCAATTAACTTCAGAAATCTGCTAATTGTCTGAACAATATCTTATGCTGTAGAATATAAGAGCCTGGAGAAGAGAAGACTGAGAGGTGATGGGATAGCCATCTTCAAATATCTCAAGCGCTGTCTCATAGATGATGGAGCAAGCTTGTTCTCCCCTGCTCTGGAGGGTAGGGCCTGAACCAAGGGATTCAACTTACAAGAAAGGAGATTCCGACTAAACATTAAGAAATAACTTTCTGACACTAAGAGCTGTTCCACAGTGGGAAAGTCTCCTTTGGAAGACTGTAGACTCTCCTTCCTTGGAAGTTTTTAAGCAGAGGTTGGATGGCCGCCTGTCAGGGATGCTTTGGTTGATATTCCTGCATTGCAGGGGGCTGAACTAGATGACCCTTGGGGTCCCTTCCAGCCCGATAATTCTATGAATGTGTTGTTTGTTCCTTAGCATAAATCAATCCTTCTTTGTCATGAAAACTTTCCCCTTTCTCTCAGCTAAAGATGTGCTTATGTCAGCAAATGTTTCCTTGGCACGACACAGCAAAGGCAGTCCCCATTCAATTCTTTCCGCATTTAGAGTCAGCAGCTAGTCATGTTTTCTTGAACAAATAAATCAAAGCATTGCAAGCTTGACCAAGAAGAGTGGGGGGGGGGGAGCAGACTTGGCATTGCAAATGGAGAGGTGACGACATGCTCATTAGCTGGAGCACTTGACGTTTAACACCAACCCCATTTTTCGCCCACAATCCATTCAACTAAGGAAACAAAGAAAGCCACAGTCCAAGCCAATATTAACAAAGAGAAAGATTATCAAGTGATACCACTCAATGGAGAGCTGTTCCAGACCCAGCAAAATTCCAGAACATTGACTGCGGGGGGGGGGGGGAGCTGGTGGTGTGAGCCAATATTTGAAACCATGCGCCAATGATGCACATGTCTTTTTAAAAGAGCTGATGCTGACCTTTAAAGCCCTAAATGGCTTTGGCCCTGTATACCTGAAGGAGCGTCTCCAACCCCGTTGTTCAGCCTGGACACTGAGATCCAGCACTGATGTTACAGGGAACCAGGCAGGGGGCCATTTTGGTAGTGGTGCCCTCCCTGGAACACCCTCCCATCAGATATCAAGGAGATAAAGAATTACAGAATTTTTAGAAAGGAATCTTAAGGCAGCCCTGTATAGGGAAATTTTTAATTGTTTATATGTGTGTTCGAAGCCACCCAGAGTGGCTGGGCCAACCCAGTCAGATGGGCAGGGCATAAATAATAAAATGATATTGATGATGATGTACTAAGAACCAGAATCAGAGCTGAGGTCCATGTAGTTCAACATCCTGCTTCCCACAGTGGCCTTAAACATGCTTCCAGACAGGCAACAAGCAGTGTCCAACTCTCTTTGTCTCTCTCTCACACATAGCCAGTGTGTGCCCTCCCACCCCACTGGCAACCCAGTGGCATTCTGCCTTCTCTGAATGTGGAAGATTCATAACTGTTAATAGATCTGCCCTCCATCAATTACAAACTGGTCCAGGCTAATGACAGCTCAGTCCTCCACTAATTACAATGCCACAAAGACATCGGAAGTGCTCTTCTGGATCATGCCAAGGGCCCATCTAGTTCAGCATCCTTTTCTCACAGCAGCTAACCAGATGCTCATGGGAAGCTCGCAAGCAATGCAGAAGTATTCCCCTCACCTGCGATTCCCAGCAACTGGTATTCAAAGGCACCAGTGGTGGTTGGTATCCATTGGGACTGGTGGGGCAGAAGGCAGGGGCACCAACATCAGGTGCAGCCAAAGCCAATGATAGACAAGCCTACTGATTCGGGTTTTGTCCCCATCCTCCTCCCTGTTGAGTCCTACAAAGGGAACATTGAGGAGGAGGAGTTGGCAGCCTTGGCCACCCCTCGGCTGAGGGCACTGCCCCATTTGGCCTTATGAACTAACCTCCGCCAAGAGGCATACTGCCTCCAACAGTGGATGGAGAGCACAGCCATCATGGCTACAAGCCACTGATAGCCCTTAACCTCAATCTAAGCCAGTGGCGATCACCACATCTTGTGTTGGGGCTGGCATCAGTCCAGCCCTCTGACACTGTTTCTGCTTGGTATCACTGCCTGTTGACCTGTCCTCTCAAAGCATATGAAGAGTGACAACAGCACTCTTATTGGTCAGGGATGGAGAAACTCTGGCCTTCCAAATGTTGTCAGACTACAACTCCCATCATCCCTGACCAATGTTCATGCTGCTTGGGGCTGGTGGGAGTTGGAGTCCAACAACATCCAAGATAGCTCAGTTGGTAGAACACGAGACTCTTAATCTTAAGGTCATGGGTTCAAATCCCAGTTTGGCAGGAAGCTGGAGTAGATGACCCTAATGGTCCCAACTTTACAATTCTATGAACATCTAGGGGGCCACAGGATCCTCACTCCTGTTTTGGGCAATGATATGGCTTGGGCTCACAGGGAACAGGCAATTGAATGAGTAGCAGTAACCTTGGTGAGGAGGAGGAGACCCACTCAGTGAAGGCATCCTTCTGAGGGCATCTTGTCTGGGGGCCTGCAAAACCTGGAGCTGGTGCTGACTCATGGTAATAAATTCAGTACATTAATACAAGCCTGTATGAAAACATACTTCCTTTTGTCCTTCCTGAACCTATTGCTCATCAACCTTTGGCCTGCCAGATGTTGTTGGACTCCAACTCCCAGCAGCCTCAGCCAGCAAGTCTAGTGGTCATGGGGGATATGAGCTGTAGTCCAGAAACATCTGGGGAGCC
Organism: Podarcis bocagei; assembly: GCF_964188305.1. NCBI lineage: Eukaryota > Metazoa > Chordata > Lepidosauria > Squamata > Lacertidae > Podarcis > Podarcis bocagei. Next base: position 4,726,177 of record NC_138140.1, on the reverse strand, counting down.
ACAGATTCCTCATACCTAGCATGCCCTGTCTATCCCAACTGCAGAATTAGAAATCAATTGCTTCATATTGCTAAGGGTGGAATTTTAAACACTGTGTGTGTAAATGCTGTGTTGCTACAATTCTGCCTTTTTAATATTATTGTTTTATATTGCCTTGTGGTTTTTCAGTTTCATTGTCTGATTTATTCTTTTGTTCATTTGTAAACTGATTAGGGACTGTTTAGTAGTAAGCAATATATAAATATATGAAATGAATAAATATCCTTCAATTGGAAGCCCCAAGTTCATCTTTAACAGGGATGATTAAATGGTGCAACTCAAACCCCATGCACACACTGAACCCAGCGGAGTTTACTTTAAAGGATGGACATTGTTGTTGTTGTTGTTATTTATTATTTATACCTATTCGGTCTTTTTATGAAAAGAAAACTCAAAGTCACCTACAATATAGGAATATAGGGCAGGGAACCTGAGGCTCTCCAGGGGCTGCTGGAGCCCAGCCAATGGTCAGGGCTGATGTGAGTCAGGAGTTCAGTAATATCTAGAAGGCTACAAGTTCCTCACTACAAAAATGAATATGCATAGGATCAGATGCCACACCTCATTCCATGTATCATTTTTTGGGTGAGACTTGCCATAGGAAATGTCTCCCTCATTGCACCAGTAACATAAAATATTCTATGAACACAAAGGTGGCTAAGATCCCATCGGCTCTTCCTGCCCCACAGCCCCACTCCCACCAGAACTGTGACGTGGGAAATATTCATACTACCAACAGGACTCTGCCTTATACTGAGTTCCTCCATCTCAGCAGTTTCTAACCTGACTGGCAGCAGCTCTGCACAATTTCATCCTAGTGCTAGCTAGAGATTCCGTGGATCAAAGCTGTGAATGTCTGCCTGCGAAGCGGATGCTCTATCATTGAACTACAGCCTCCCCCACTGATTGTGACAGTTGTACAGTGGTACGTCGGTTTACAGATGATTCAGGTTACAGACTCCGCTAACCCAGAAATAGTACTTCGGGTTAAGAACTTTGCTTCAGGATGAGAAAAGAAATTGGGCGGCGGCAGCGCAGCGGCAGGGGGAGGCCCCACTAGCTAAAGTGGTACCTCAGGTTAAGAACGGACCTCCAGAACGAATTAAGTTCTTAACCTGAGGTACCACTGTATATTACTGGAGCAGTGCAAGAGGCAGCCAAGGGAGGGGGAGCAACTTTGCACCAGCAACCACATTGCAAAAATAACCAAAGGACCTGGGCTTAAATTAGCCTTCTTCAGGAAGATAGGTGGTGCTCTTTAAATATTTAGTGTTTCATCCTGTTCCTTATATAAAAGAATGCTGGACAATACTCAACCACTGCCTCATCACATACATGAACGAGAGAAACTGTAGTAAACTTCACAGGACAGCCATTCCGAAAAATATAATTCATTGAAACTAATCCAGAACCTCACCACAAGCTTTTAAGACTCATTATTTTGACTATGGCACAAACTGTTTTGATGCATACAATTTCATAATATAAACCATTTCTCTTTTAAACCTATCCATGTTCTGCCTTTCCTCTCTGACATGTTTATAGGATGCTAGTTCAGCCACCAAGACCGTGTCCCGTTACTTAAATAGCCTTTATTTATTTTAACCCCGTTGGCTTTCTAATGGATTTCTAGTATCTGCCAAAGACTATTCCTGATACAAACATATTAATAACTGAGGGCTGACCAATATGGTGGGGAGCTTTCCTGGATGAAGTCCTTTCTTTATTTTCCTTCTTTTCCTCTCATTTCAGCCAAATGAGTCCCTACAACCAAAAAATATGACCCAGCTGCTTCAAGTGATGAGGGTGCTCCACTAGACTCCTAAGTTATGTCCCGTCTGTTACAGCAAACCCAAAAAGGAGTTTCGGGGCACAAGCATTATGCTGATTACAAAAAGACATCAATGGGCAAAGCAGGCCTGGGCCTACGAAAGCTTATGTCACAAGAAATCTACTAGTCTTTTGAAGCTGATACCAGATTCCATTTTGCCCACTCAGCCCTAAACAGTGGGGCAGGAGCTCACTGTGACAGCTCCCAAAGCCACGCCCCCCCCAAGCTGTGGGAGCTGGTGCCTATTGGGACTGGTAGAATGGGAAGCAGGGAGACCAACAGCAAGTAGAGCCAATGACAGGCAGAGGCTGCCTAATTCTGGTTTTGTCACCATCATCCTCCCACCTAAGTTATACAAGGGTAACACAGAGGCTATGAAGGAGGACGCTGATAGGAAGTTCCACCGCACTAGACTGGATGCATGTAAGAAGTAGGCAGCTGTAGGCTGGCTGAGTGCGGGGTGAGGTTGATGGGGCACAGTCCCATTTGCCCCATTGAGACAGCCTTCCCTGCTCCCAGGAAGGGTCCAAGCCTGCAGGCAGCTGTGTTGATCCATTTTGGATTCCCCCAGGCATCTGGGTGGCCACTCTAAGAACAGGAAGCTGGACTGGATGGGTCCTTGGCTTGATCCAGCAGGGCTCTTCTTACATTCATTTTACTTGCCTTTTAAAAAAATGTAATAAGCAAGGGGGTCGGATTCAGAGAAGTGGATGAATATTAAGGAAGGAAGGATGACCAGCTCAGGATAGAATGCGGTTTAAGAAGAAACCAACTAAAAAAATGGCAATAGGTCTCCAAAGGAAGAAGCCATCTTGAACTCGTACCTCAGGGCCAGGTGATCCTGGAATTCCAACTGCACCTTTGTCACCGATCTTCCCCTGTGAAAAACCAGAAGGGGAACAATGATTCAAGAGAGGGCTTTTTAAGATTGAGGCAGTCAAGCTGGGTGCTCACCTATTGAAATGCTCCTACATAAAACATAAAACCAATATACCCTTCCACCTAGAAAACTAGCAGGTCAGGACTAGGTTTGCTTTCTACCTGGCTTACCAAGAAAATACTTTTTTCACGGGGACACATTCAATCACCTTTTATTTTCTTATATTTACATACCACCTTTCTTCTCCCCAGTAATCCAGCCTTCCCCAATCTTGGGTCCCTAGATGTTGTTGCACTACAAACCCCAACACCCTCATCCATGGCCAATGGTCAGGAATGATGGGAGCTGTAATCCTAAAACAACTGGGGACAAGGTTGCTCTAGCCATTACGCTGGTTCTGAGTAGTAGACTACTGGCAGAAGCCTTTATGGGTTAAAATGGAAACAGGAGCAGTTACTTACAGCGGGTCCTGGCTTTCCTCTGGCACCTGGCATCCCAGGTGAACCTTGGCTACCCTGAAAAACAGAAGAGAAGCTTCTAGAGGACAGCCCCAGGCAAGAATGTGCAACAGTCAGGGACGATGGGAGTTGTAGCCCAGCAAAATCAGTATGCTCCAGCCCTAAGCATGACAACTCACTACAAATTGGGGCCAACGCAATATGTTTTGGCACCTGAGGAGAACCACAAAATTGTGTCCGCACTCCCAGCCAGGGAAGAAAGGGTGAGTGAAGATCTACATCAGGAACAAGGGAGAGAATCAAATCAATCTTACCCAATGGTTGAAGTGGGAATCAGAGGCTGTCACAGAGGAAAGGGCCTGCTCTGAATCATGCTGGGTGGGCGCAGAGCCCCAAAGACCCCAGAGGGTAGCCCTTGCCATTTCCTCCCTAGAGGTGGGAGGAGACCGGTAGTGTCTCCTATTCACCAAGAGGCTGCTATGGAGGTGGCATGGTGGGGTGGGGTAGGGTCTACCAAGGAGGCAGCAGATCAGCCTCCAAGGATCTCACTGCAGCAGCGAGTACCTGCTGCTCGAAGTGGTCACCTGACCTTGCCTCATTGGGTGGGTTGGCCCTGCTTCAGGTCAATGCTGATCAAGCATTGGCTGGGGAGGGTGCCCAATATGAATGTTGTCATCAAGGGGGCGGGACTTGTACACTCCCTCTTTGCCTGTTCAAACTGAATACCTGACAAGTGCTGCAGATTCTTCTGGAACTGCCTTAGGCCCCAGGTAGCTTTCCGGACACCAGACATACTGACCAGGCTAATGAGATTCCCCAGCTGCTATTACCAGTTCTTTAGATTGTTGAATAATTCATTGTAATCTTTTACTACTGCAGTTTTGATTGGTAACCACTTTGGTAGTTAGAAAAGGGGCATAAAAATTATATGCGCACACTTTCATAGAAAATGTAACAAGGTGGTAAACAGCGTGAAAACACAATGCTGCAATAATAGCGTTAGTAAAAGCATCAGTACCAAATCAATAAAAATTGGTTGGTAAAAAAATCCTTGGTCCAAAAGACTGTCTGAACAATTCCATTTTTAAAAGACATCTAAAAGAAAATAGGGGCAATTCCTGCCAAATATGTATTTGCAGTGAGTTCCGCAGGGCGTGACCTGCCATGTTAAAAGCTCCCCCGCCCAAAATAAATGTCCCATCAGAAGATCTCATTGATTAAGGTGAAACATTAATGTAATTATTATTAATCACGAAGATAATCTGCTTATTTGTATGCATGCTACTTTTTCATAAAATTGTGTCCAAAGTGGCTCACAACAACACAACAATAAATAAAGCAGTTCAGAAATAATAATTAATACCCGTTTTACAAATAGCATGCACACAAATGAGTCGTGGCAGTCTAATAGCTTTGACTTGAAGAGAAGGTAATTTTAGTAATTTGATAAAAAAAACCAAGAAGTTTTAATTTGAAGGAAAGTGGGTTTGGAGTGCAATAATCTCACTCAAGGGCGGGTGGTGGGTGGGAATCAGGCGCAGCAATTCTCAAGATTAAGATTTATACTTAAAGTCAGTCACCTTGTCTCCTTGGAATCCAACGTCTCCTGGCACACCAGGCACTCCCTGATCACCCTGAACACACACCACCAAAGAAAGTTACAACAGACATCATATCAGGGATAAAACACATGCTCAGGTTAATGGAAAAGGACTTGGTTTTACTGGAGCAGCAGAAATGTCATTTTCCAGGCTTGTTCAAGGCAGGATTGGTGGCAAAAAACCCCAGAGCAAAACAGGACTTCTGAGCAAAGTTGGAGTTTTCCCACACCAATGACAGGAGGACATAACTCATCATGAGGTTCTTCCTTGACAAATCACCAGTCAATTAATGGTGCACAAGAGTGCTTAGAAGTTGTCTAAACCCCTTCTGAATTGGTCCTCTTTTTCAAACCATCTAAATCGGTGGGTGACATCCTCCTCATTCTTCCTTATACCTTGTGAAGGATGAGATTCTCTGTTGCAACTAGTAAGGAGGGCTGCACTACAGTAGGGTCGCCATATAAACCAGAAAATTTCGGTAGTGTCCAGGGATGGGGGCTAAATTCTCAGGAAATGGTCTGTTAGGCAAGCGTTCGCATAACAAGCAGACAATTTCCAGTGATTCCTAAGAGAAAATTTACAATGCATTCCTGACCATGGAATTTTGACCACGAACTGAGGTAAGGCCTGAGGAAAACCCAAGAAAACCCCCTGAAACCTTGCAAGAGACAAACAAGGAAGGAAAGACTACTCTCTTATCTGCTCTCTCTCCCTCCAACCCACCACGATATCTGGCAAAACGGCTCCAATGGGCTAGCAAAACACAAAAAGTAAGGCTCGCTTAAGGCTGCTTATTTTGGTACACTACTACACGCAGGTCTGGCTGTTTGGATATCTGAAACTGCAGTGTGTATAGCAAGGTTTGGGTACTAATTCCTCGTGATCGGATAAGTGAATTTTTGCATGAGTGTTTGGATAGTGGGACTGTGTGTACATAGGATGTTCATACACACAACACATACCAAAAATTCTCCCTTTCAAGTAGAAAGCATAGCAGGCAGCGATTGGACCAACAATTCTCTCCCTGATCTTAGTTGACTTATTTGTGGGGGGTGGGAAGGGTGGACAATTTGAAAAGGGCCACCCCTGCCTGCATCATCAAGTAGTTAAGCCTATCAGTCCACATTTTGCTGTGGATGCAGACTCTTAGAATATTCTCACAGGAGGTGCTTATTCCATGTAAACTTACATATACAGTATATTTTCCCCAAAAGCAGCAAGGCTTCTTCTTCTTTTTTGTCAGGCATTTGGAAAGAATTAGGCAATGCACAGCAAATTATTTACTCTCAAAAATATAAACAACTGAAGGAAATAGCTGCACTGCTGACAACTTCTTATTTTTATTAGAATTTCTAGGCCATCCTAACCCTGGCATGTGAGATGGCCTACAATTTAATACCCTTGTAAAATAGCCAATGAAGCCCTATTAAACAAAAACACACAGTGAAAGTTCTCACCTGTTAACTCTGGCCTCCCAAAGCTAAGCCTGCTAAAAGGATATGTTCACACATTCATGTGGACAACTGGATAAGCACAGCATCCAGTGGTGGCCTTAGGGCCAGCCCTACAATGAGACAAAGTGAGGCAATTGCCTCAGGCAACAGATGCTGCAGTGGGAAGCAGAGGCAAGGCACTGGAGGACTGAGCTAGGTGTGCCACCTCCAGGTGCTGTGGAAGATGTTGCTTGTCACCCGTGTTGAAGAAGGGGAGGGAGGGACCCATGAGGGTCCAATTCTTCCTAGTACTACATGAGGATGAGACTACTGAGTCCACCCTCTTCCATTCCTGTGCAGACTTTATTTTATTGTTATTGTTTATTAAATTTCTACACCACTCTTCAAGGCAGTTTACAATATAAAAACAAAATACATACCATAATAACAAAGAAAAATGCCCCCGCCCCGTCCCTGTCTAGCTACGCTACTGGGATGGAAGCAGACTAATTTATTGCCAAAAATGAGTGGTTTAAAACTATGGGTTGTGTCCAACTAAGTTACACTCAAGAGTAGACCCACTGAAATGAATGGAATTAAAGTTAGTCATTAAAAAAAAATAATCAGTGGGTCTACTCTGATTGGGATACAACCCAATCTTAGTCCTACTTGGTGTAGACCCCTTGAAATTCATGGACATGATGCACTTAGGTACATTAATTTCAATATGTCTACCCTACTTAATACACAAATGTGCACGTCAAGTGACTGTCTGCCCCTAGAGAAAGATCTGGACTGGTCACTGCTGCAAACCATGGGGTTCAGTCTTTTGGGAACATCTGCTGCACAAGGAAACGAACTGGAGTAAAATAACTTGGAGATGTGTGTGTAAGACCCTCCACCAGCAGAGCCACAATGCAGACACACAAAGGGCTGCATCGATTCTACAACACTCTGGTGGAAGGAGAGAGCTTTTGCCAAGCAGGATGTGGGATGCCCTCAAAACCTGTAAGTCCTTCTCCCAGAACTCTGCAAGTCAGCAAGAAGCAGCAGATGGAACAAGTTAGGTCCGGGGATGCTGATCTCATCTGATTTGAGTTAATAATTCGGAAAAGGTTGCTGGCTCCTGGCAGTACAGAGGACATTTTGAGTGCCATGCTGTTGCTGCTGCTGAGCCAGCATCCTGCGCTTCAGACCCTCTCTTGCACATGGGATACTCCCCCCCCCCACCTGGAGCAGAGTAAAGTTGGAGCTCTGTTCTGAATGATTCAGATCCCTCTAGCAGAAAAACCCAGTGGCATGGGGGCTTCTTTCAGGGGTGGTTGTGGGACCCTTTTGCAACCCAAGGGCCAGAGGTGGCAAAAAATAATAATAATACACAGAGCAGCGTTTGTACAGTTGGCTACATTCCAGTCATTCAGAAACACAGAGGTTTCAAAAGGCAGAAACAGGCAAGCAAGAGGAGCGATCGCAGTTCAAGAGTACATTTCAGTCAAGCAGAAGCAGTCAAGGGCTTCTGCAGTTGATCAAGGCTGCGTGAGCAGTGTGGCCTAGTGAGCACTCAAAGGGCCAGACAGAGGAGCTTGTCTATCTGATTAGCTGCTCTGATATATGGGTTTTTAAAATTTTAATGCTTTCCAATCCCATAGGTTTTACAGCATTTTGTCATTACTGGATATTTTACTGCATTTTATTCTTTCTTACTTCAAACATTCAAAAGTTATTATTTATTTATTTAAAAATAAAATAAATTATTGATTATCTAGTTTTCGTTCAGTACACACACACACACACACACACACACACACACGAACAAAGAAAGTAGATATGCTCTCCAACAAAAAAAGGTTTCGAAAAATAAATATATATTCTACAAGATGGACCACAACATAAAAATAATGGGTGGGATCCTACTAAGTCATTCTTAAGAGCTGACCTATTGAAATTAATAGACTTAAATTTCAATGGGTCTACTTTGGGTGTGGCTAATATTGGATCTTATCCAATGCATATTTCACTGTGAAATTAGAATTGCAGAGAAAAATGATGGCAAAATGCATAATCCTAAAGTTTCTTGATGGAGAACAAATTGGTTGATCACCAAATATCTAGCTGTGCATATAAAACCCCAAAGGCTGTGTCTATCTAAGTTATAAGCAGAATAAACCCACTGAAACCAATTGGCCTAATTAATCATATTCATTAATTTCAATGGGTCTACTCTGAGTATACGCTAAGTAGTGCTAATGTTGTACACAACCCCATATTTCTTCCCCAGACAAGTGAACTGATTTTTGCCACCAAAAATGACCAAACAGCCCTAGATCATATTAAATTGTAAGACATTGTTACAGATCCATCCCCTTTAATTCTGGGAACCTTTCACAAAACAAGATGGGACCAATCTTAAGAGTGTTAAATCTTTGTTTTTCCAGTATGTTCTAAACTTAGATATACAGATCAGAAAGACTGGTAAACTAAGGGAGTTGCAAGTAATGAGGTATATATATCACACAGTGTGAAGAAAACAGGGTCTTGCATGCAGAAAGAAAACAACAGTGCAATAAGGGAATATTCAGATCACCTTATCACCTTTCAGTCCACTCTCTCCAGGATTTCCCATCAGCCCCTAACAAAGAGAAAAGAGAGGGTGAGACCAAAGTGAACTGAAGCATTGCCCTTCATTCCAAATCTAAGAGCCACAGAGTGTGAAGAGGCTGAATCAGGGCTGTCCTGAAATATAAGGACGATTCCCATTCACCAAACCATCCATGGAACACATTTGCTTCAGGAAATTCAGATAAAGGGGGAAACATAGAGAAAATATAGGGTTGCAGCCAATGTTAGTCCTACTCAGATTAGGCACACTGAAGTGTCTAGGTGAAGTGAAGTATAGGTGTGGCCAACTTAAGATACATTGGTTTTAATAGGTCTTCTCTAAGCAGAACACAGTTAGCTACAGTCCATTTCCTGGACAGTTTCCATTCCAGTTGGTCATTATAAAAACTAGTACACAATTTCCATTACTGGTGTCTGATTTTTTTCATTTTCCTCTTCCCTCCTTTTTTGTGTTGTGCCATTTAAGATTGTTTTAATGATGCTTCCCTGCCTGTGGCTTCAGGAGATGGGGGCATATTCCATGGTCTTCTAATTGGAGGGTTGGAGTTGTGCTCCACCTTATAGATCACAACACACACTTCTGCATGCAGAACAAATTGTGGGTGCTGGGTTCAGGGGAACCCTAAAGAAAGAAGAATATGACTAAGGGGAGCCTAGCTCAGACGATTTGAAAAACATATGAAGCTGCCTTATACCTTTCACAGGCAAGTCATTGTGCCTGTTTCCTCACCTGTTGTCTACTCTGACCAACAGCTGCTCTTCAAGGATTTCCCCATCACCTGCTACCTGGTCACATTTGGATTGGAGATTCCAGGGGTCATCTGCATGGCAGGCTAGTATTCTAACACTGAACTTGGTTCCATCTCATCTAGCATCTTCTGCTCTAGCCTTTGCTAATATGGTGCCCCCTCTAGGTGCTTTGGAGTACAACTCCCATCAGCCCCAGTAAGCATAGCTGATGGGAGTTGTAGTTGAAAGCATCTGCAGGACACTCCACTGGGAGAGGCTGGTCCACTCTGATTGCTTATGACTCTGTGGAGTCTTTACCAGCCCAACAACCCAATATGGTCTTTGAGCGGCAACACTGGGGATCAAACCTGTGACCTTGTGCTCTGCACCACTGAGCTATGGACTCTGCTTATTGGAAGTCAGTCACCTTTAATCCTTTTGGTCCTGGAAAACCTAAAGGTCCAACTGCACCCATATCGCCCTGGTGAGAAAGAGAGAGAGAGAGAAAAGTGAGGTTTAGGAATGGAGAACAACAAAGCCTTCTGCCTCGGGGGTTGGATGAGATGACGCTTGTGGTCCCTTCCAACTCTACACTTTTATGATTCTATATGGAAAAAGCTCAAGGTCATAAGGAAGGGTGGAATAGGAAACCTGCCTGAAACAGCAGACTTCAGACAGTGGACATTCCTAGCCCTGCCTGGAGATGCTAAGAACTGAACCTGGGACATTCTGCATGAAAAGCAGAAGTTCTATCACTGAGGAACAACCCTTCACTTAACAAAGAAAAGCCACAGTCCTCATGGCTCTGAATGAAGGGCTGCTTATACTGAGTCAGACCACTGGCCCAACTAGTTCAGTATTATCTACTCAAACTGGTAGCAGCTCTCCAGCTTTGGGGGTCATTCCCAGGCACACCTGGACGCAACAGGGACTGAACCAGGGATGTTCTGTGTACAAAACATTAGATCTGCCACTGAGCTGTGGGTCCTCCCAGCATTGTGTGAATTACCCAGGAAAGGTACCAGAGTTCAACTGTTTCAAGGTCCCTGTTAAAGCAATCTCCTTCTTGCCTCCACACACACCCTTAGAACGGAGCAAGCTAGCTCTGTGCCTTGAGTTCTTCTCTGCCCTGGATAAACAAACAGAGGAGCTGCTGGTTCTGCTAAAGGCATATTTCTGTACAGGGAGATCACACAGCCGAATGCACCATGTGAGCTTTCAGCTGCGGCTTCCTGAAAACATATAGCTTTTTCATGCCCTGCAGCTTCATAGAGGGTCCTTGCAAGAAAGGGCTCGCTTCATAAAGCAGACCTGGATCACTCAGCTTGGACGGATGCGGCCAGCTCTGGTTACTGCTCACACCTTGCTCTGGTCGTGGAGGAATAGCACTCAATGCCAGCATGCAAAAGAGATAACTGGGTACCAAGCCCTCAGGATATCCAGAACCAAGAGGAGGGCATGGGCAAAGTCAACCACGAGGGGTGTTATGCTGAGCATCACCAGAAAGGTCTCTAGTGTAGTGTTAACACTCAGAGTGCTGGACTAAGACATGGAAGACCCAGGTCTAAAATCCGCACTCAGCTATGCAACTCACTGGGTGGTGATCTTGGGCCAGTCACCTTATCTCAGTCTAACCTTCTTCACAGGATTGTTGTGAGGATAAAGTGGGGAGGAGGAGAACCACATACACCACCTTGAGCTCCTTGGATGGAAAATAAATGGGGTATATAAGTGTAAAAAATAAAATAAGTAATAAAAGCAAAGGCAACTCCAATGGTCCCTGACCATTGGCTATGCTGACTGGGGCTGCTGGGAGAAGAGGGACCTTAGAGAGGCCTTCCCATGGCTATTGTGTGTAAAATGCTAAGAAGGGAATATCCACACTCCCTGATGCAGTAAGCTTATTTTTTTGGGGGGGGTGGTGGATGCTGCCTTATCTTAAAAGGGGGAGGCACTGCAAAACTGGAAAAGATGCAGAAAAGAGACCATCTGGTTAAACTGATTGATGGGAGAAATGAGACAGACGAAAGAAGGAAGTTCCTTGAGCAGCATGGAATTTTTTCTGTGGAATGAGGTTAGGCAATGGCCACAGTTTTGGATAGCTCTGCTGCAGGGGTGGGCAACCTGTGGCTCTCCAGATGTTGTCAGATTCTGACTCACACCATCCTCAGTGAGCAACATCTGGAGGGTCACAGGTTTCCCATCCCTGGACCCAGACAAATTTGCAGAAGAGGATAACCCTTGTCAATGGCTGCTAATCATGACAGCTGCAGAAGCGGCACGCCACCAAATCACCAGATTTTAGACACCTTAGGGTAGTTTCAGTTCTCAGCCAGGAAAATGTACCATTTATAAAGTGCAAGAGCTGCTTCCCCTGACAACTCATTCAGGCCATCTATGAGCCAAAAATGACTGCCACATTGTGGGCAGGAGGGTTGGGCTGTGGGGGAAGGTTGTAGACTGGCAGCAGGGGAAAAAAATACTCACAAGGTTGAATTATTACTCTGTAGGCACCTTTTTGCCATGCCCTGACTCCCCAATGTGGGACACACTCTAATCCAGAAGTACCCAACAGGGTGCCCTCCAGATGTTTTTGGGCTCCAAAACATAGTTGTTTTAACAACAACAGTGGAACATATAAGACAGGATTAGCATTCAGTAATAGGAGACTTCCAGAGAAAGTGTGTTATAACTTATGACAACACAGTGACACCTTCATTTGACTTAATTAAACATAAAGTATCCTCTCCAGAGAGAGACGCGGATTGCTGGGGGACAATAAACTTCATTACATTTATTGATAAATCTTGCAAACGCATGTAGCAAGCTGCATACTTATGGAAGGCTCACAAATACAACAAGGACACAACAGCATGCTCTCATGCGTGATCCCCAGTCCTTATAGCCTAAACATGTGATGCTACCATATACTGTCAGACGATTGCCACATCCAGCCCAGAGTTGTCTACGCAGACCAGAAACAGCTCTCCAAGGTCTCAACAAAATGTGGGTTGCTATTTTTGAGAGGAAAAATGCCTTAAACAAGGCCGGGCTTTTTTCCCACTTAACTCAAGCTTCTCTACTCTGACTGCCAGCAGCTTTCTCATTAACATGCTACCTGCTCTTTTTAACTGAGAATGCCAGGGATCAAACTTGGGACCTTCTGCATGCAAAGCAGGAGCTCTACCACTACACTACAAGTTCCCCGAACTTTTAGACCAGCTACCTTTCACTGGTCTCAGCATCTCCAGTTAGAGGATCAGTGAATGGTGGGTCATACCTTCTCTCACCCCCCTCCAAGAGTGCACAATGGTATACTTGTGCCTGGAGTGTTGTGTTTTAAGCCAATAATGGAATTATATGTCAGAATGATCTTTCATACAGTCCTCCCCCATATATATTTTTTATCCCTGCATGTGGAAAACCACCACATAAGAGAGGAAGCTAGGTAAGAACCTTGACAAGCTAGTTTTCTGAATGGTGGGATTTGTTGTGAATGGAGGAAAAACCAGCCATGTGAGACTTCCCACCAATCCTACAACCTGCAGTCGAGTGCACTACAACCCAGGCACATATTGACCACCCCAAGGAGGATTTAACACTTTGAAGAGGTGGCTGTATTGCATTGATGGGGAACCTGCCTCACGTGCAGAGATGTTACTGAATTATAAACTCCCACTACTCATTGGGCAATGCTAGCTGGGGCTAATGGAAGCTGTAGTCCAAGAACATCTGGAAGAGGACCACAGGTCCCTCCCCCCACTGCTTCCCAGTGGTAACTGGTGCCCACTGGGACTGGTAGAGTGCAAAGACCAGCCATAGGCAAAGCAAGAGCCAATAGGCCGTTTGAGATGGATAGTGCAGTCCCCTAATTGCCCTAATGAACCAGCCTCCAATGAACTGCCCTGTTGCGAGGAACAGGCTGCACACACAACACACACTTAAAGCACATTCTGCCATCACCAAATAATACTGGGTACTGTACTTTGTTGGGAGTGCTTGGAATTGTAGTTCAGAGGGAAAACTACAGCTCACGGGATTCTTTGGGTGGTGGAGCTGGTGTGCTTTAAATGCACGGTGTGTGTTTGCAGCAGTCTCAGTGGCTTCCTGCATGCAGAAGCACCTGCTAAGTAGCCTCCTCCTTCTCCCACCCCAGCAAAGGTAACTCAGTGCTGCTGTTTTCACCCATTGTGTCAACACTGCAGCTTTAACACTTCCCTCCCTGCTTGCACGGACCTCCCCCGCCTCGCCCTGCAAGGGCAGCAGATTAAATCAACACAGTGCATTTCCACGGGGCTCTTAGTGGTGCCTTGGAAAGAGTTAAAAAGAAGAAGCAGCTTCCCAGAGCCCCAGATGAAAAGCTCTCCTGTCTTTACCGTACTTACAACTAGTCCGTGAACTCCAGGAGGACCCGGGGCTCCCACGTCTCCCTAAAAGGAAACAAAGAGCAACATAGTTACAGTCTTTTTGTCAGCAAAAAGTGGAGATTCTTCCCTCCACACACACCCCGACTTAAAACATAGAAGAAGAAGTGCCTCCGAGTGGTGAGGGCGGCAGGGGAAGGGTTAAGGGTGCCCCGCCCTCGGTGGGCAATCTAGAGCTTCCATCTTCAGCAAGCTTGTAAATAAAAGAGACCTCCTTGGAAGACACAAGGCTGCTTGTTCAAGACCGGCTTTCCTCTCCGCTCCCCCCCCCACCTCCCCCAAAAATGGGACAGGAGAGAAGAAGGATTTCACTGTGTGCTTTTGGAAAGGGGGGGGGCGGAGCAAGAGAAGGGTGCTGGACAAGGAAAGAAAGAAAGAAAGAATTTTCCACCATCACTTTTCTCTTTCCCACCTGCAAAAACAACCCTCAAGAGTCCAGCACAAACCCCTGCCTTGCTCACCGCTAAACAAGCCCTGTGGCTAAGAACTGGACACTACTGCTCCCATTTTACAGATGGGTGAACTAAGGCTGAGAGGGGGCAAACTGCTGAAGAAAAAGGGCTTGAGGTCCAACGCATAGCAACAGGAGCGCCAGACAGAGGTGTCTTAGCTGGAGCAATAGCGATAGATACATATAGAATCTCAGAATCCTAGAGTTAGAAGGACTCACAAGGGTCATCTAGTCCAACCCCCTGCAATGCAGGAATCTTTACCCCAACATGGGGCTCGAACTCACAACCCTGAGATTAAGAATATCATGCTCTACCAATTGAGCTACAGAGAAAGGAAGAGGTTCAGGAATTCAATCTTTCTCCCCACTCAGTGCTCAGAAATACACAGTAAACAGTCTGGTGGGGCTTGGGGGGTCCCACTGGCTTATGGCAAAGCTGGGGACTCAGCTAGATTGGTAAAGAAAAGGTGATTTATAAGTGTTGTATATGCAATATAACACTGGGCCACCAGATGGTGCTGTGGAGTCGCGTTTTTTCCTACAGGATTTCCCTGTTTAAATTTACAAAGCGTTTAACTGAAACACTTCTTTGATGTGTCTAGATTCAGCCTGTATAGAGCAATGGATGTGAATTTTACCTTTGTACAGTAGGCTAGTTTATACACCCACACTCACACACCTCTCTCTGCCCTCTGTCCAGGCACTCAGGACTTATGATCAGAGTTCAAAGACACATTCCAGCTATGCAAAAGCACTCAAGGAGGATGCAAAGCAGGGCTAGTAAGAGGTCTGGCTCAGGGAAGTGTGGACTAGGGAAGGCTCCTAAGGGCCAGATAGAGAGGCCTGGGGACCACACTTACCACAAGCAAATAAAATAATCCTGCTGATGAGGAGGACTATGTCTATAAAAAACCTACAGAAAGCCATTCATGAAGAAGAGCCTCTCTGCAGGCATGGGTTGCATCCAGTATTAGTTCTACTCAGAGTAGACACAGTGAACTGAATGGTCACAGCTGACAGATTCATTCATTTCAGGTTGGTCTACTTTGACTATGACTTAGCTGGATAAAATCCTGTGGGGCTCTCCTTCATCATAAGGAAATCATCATACCCACCAGCCTTTGCCATCCTGGTGCCAGGTGTTGTGGGCAACATATCCCATCATTTCCAGCTGTGGCGAAGGCTGTTGTGCGCTACCAGGGAATTCAGTGCTTCAAGTGAGAGTCTGTATGCAGCCCAAATGGCACCTTTGGTGCACAAAAGAGAGGCATCAGCAGGTTTGGGGGAACCCCAAAATTTGCAAAAAGTACAAAACAGTAATTAGGGGGAAATGCCATTTTGGGGTGGGTGTGTTATTGTTATTCACGTCCACTTCTCCCTATCCAGTGTCTCCACACCCTGCATAATTTTACATGCCTCTATACCCCACCCCAGCAAAGTATAACACTCTGAATCTTATAACCTTTCCTGATGTGGAAGATGCTCCAGCCCATGCTCAGTGGCCAGAGAATGATGGTGTGTGTAAAACGGGGGGGGGGCATGGAATGTAATAGCATGGAGGAGGGCATGACTAGTTAGTCGGCTGGAACAGGGACCATGAGCACTCCGTGCTGCATCCATTTCTAAAATTTCCACAAAGAGAAAGAAGAACAGAAGGGGGTTGGGGGTGTGGGAAGAGACTGCCACAAGCCAATCTGAGGTAAACAGCACAAGCCACCCAAATTCAGTGGCACGGGAAGAAACAGTCAAGAGCCCAAAGTGTGTATAAAATTCTGGAAGCAGGTGGCAGGACAGAAACGTGGGATCCACAACTGTGTTTTCTGCATACATTCCTCCCAGCAGACTCAGAATCTGTTCCATGGGTGTCCTTTGCTGGAATTTGCTCTGTCTGTGACACTTTCCTTGACCCCACCAAACTTCTCTTCAAGCAAGCTAAGGCCTTCCCTTTTCATTCTGTGCACTAAGTGTCATAAGCTGCCCAAGTGGGGGTGGGGGAGAAAATCTAAAAAGGCCAAAGGGAAGGATTCTCTTCCGCTGGGGAATTAACATTGCAGGACTCTGGATTCTCCGGATATCCCAGGCAGAGCTTTCAAAAACTGACCTAGATCTCCAAGCCAGATTCATGTTGAGCCCCTGAAATCTGCTTAGCCCCTGCCAGCCTGACCAATGGTCTGGGGTGATGGGAGTCCAGCAACATCTGGAGGGCCACAGATCCCCTGCCCCTCTTTCAGAATGAGCCCAATATGTTGCTGGGAATAAAAGAGGTCCTGCGCGCAACTGGACCAGATGACTGGAGACATTCCAAAGAGGCAGCTAGTGTTTCCTTCCTACAATACAGCTTGACACCCTCCATATACTCTGAACTTCAGCACCCATAATCCTGGTCCATTTTGCATGCTGGCTGGAGCTGAGGGGAGTTGGGAGTCCAACTACACCTGAAAGGGTTTCTGGTTGGGGTAGACTGTCAGTTCATGGGAAGGGCCATAGCTCTATGGCAGAGTATCTGCCGTGCAGCCAGAAGGTCCCAGGTTCAATCCCCAGGGGCATCTCCAGGAAGGTTTTGGAGAGAGACTCCTGACCTGGAATCCTAGAATCTTAGAATTGTAGAGTTGGAAGGTACCCTGCAACACAGGAATCTAAACTAAAGGATCCCTGACAGCTTCCTCTGTTCCTGTACCAATTTAAAATCCTAATGGCACACCCACCCAGTATAATTAAGTGAATCTATGGTTTATCACAAGATAAATGGTGATGTGGACAAACTCTCACTGACACAACCAGGAATGTGGGGAAATCAATGCAGCTTATTCTGTAATGAGTCAAACACAGCAGACAAACTCCTAGAACTCTGACGTGTGGGCAAGAAGCATAAATTGTGCTGAAATTCCCTCTTCAGCACAACTGTCAAAGGTGCAAGGGGGTCTGTCCTTCCTATTGCCACCACCCTTGCATCAGGTAGGAATGGTTGATGCTGTCATCCCACTAGTAAGCTGGGGAGGTGAGCCATGCAGGCCAGAAGAGGCTGGGCAGGGTGGCCCCTGACCCACTCTGGGAAGAGTCTTGGCCAGCCAGGGGATAACGGCATGGTGGGTGACATATTTGAGGGGCAGGGGTCCAACAAAGGAGGGTGGGAGAACAGGAAAGGGATAACAGGAGAATAAAAGAATACAGAGCTAATCCATGGGCAAGCCTTCCCATAATGACACAGTGTGGGAGGGAGGCTAAAGGCAGCACTTGTGCCACTGGCCACCCCAGTGGCAAGTCAAGGAGAGAAGGGGCTAACTGAAGGAAGGGAAAGGCTACTAAGGCAGAGTGATTAATAGGGAAGGATGACAGCTTAAATAAGTTTTGGGGAACTTTTGGCCCTTCAGATGCTGTCGAGCTACAACTCCCATTAGCCCCAAGCAAGCAAAGATGCTTGGGGTTGTAGTTCAGCAACACCTGGCAGGCCAAAGGTTCCCATACTTGGTTTAAGTAAACAGATCTCAGATGAGGAGGATAAGGGCGCATTAGAGTGAGGTGCTCACCAGGTGTTTTCTTAAGGCAAGGGAACCCCTGAAGACACTTTGGATCCATAGTGGGAGGGTGGCAGCTCTCACACTGCCATTCTGAATTTAACTGGCAGTGTGAGGGCAAAGAACCCCTGGTTCTGTGCAGTGTCCTGGTCATGGTGAGCCGCCTGATCTGGTTCCCAAATTACACCCCCCCACCACCACCATGGACCACCTAACCAAGGGCCTTGGAGGACCACTTAACAATTTCTCTTGTAATGCACTGTGCTAGATGCTGTAGGATTTACAGAGAATTCAAACTGTAATACAATATAAGAAATAAAAGAAGCAACAGAAATGCAATGAGAAATTAATGTGAACACTTAGTGTCATGGGTTCGCCTTCTCCTGTCTTCAACTGCAAGTCCACACACATGCCACGGACCACTTTAATGAAGCTCGTGGCTCATTTAAGGATCCTCAGGCAATGGAGTGCGTCCATCCATCAATTCCTGTTTCTCTCCAACAGGAATAGTTAAAATGGCTTTCTCTTTAGGCTAGAAGCGGGGACCAGACCTGGGGTGGGGAACCTTAAGTGGGAGCCAAATGCAGCCCTGTTAGCCCCTCTCTATCTCTCTGGCCCTTGGGACTTTCCCCTGGGCAGGGCACTACCAACCCCCACACCTCTTACCAGCTCTCCTCTGTGGCTTCCTTTACTGCTTGTATACCTAGCTTGAACCATGATCCTGCCTTTTGCTTGCATGGATGAAGGTTAGAGAGAGGTCTCTCTCTCTCTCTCTCTCTCTCTCTCTCTGTGTGTGTGTGTGTGTGTGTGTGTGTGTGTGTGGAGACCTTGGACTTTCATAAGGACAGACTGTAGCACGCTGTGCAAAGATAAGAGCCCCATCCTTGACTCTGCCCACTTTGGCCTCTGGTTGCACCTGTCACTGGGCTTTCAAGATTCCAGAAGGCCTGCCCAGGAGGGAATGTGGCTCTAAACAAAAAAACCCAAAAAGCACCACCCAATAAAATTATTGGTAAAAACAGCTAACAACAAACATTCAAAAATAATTAAACTCAACAACAAACTAAAAACAGATCAATACACACATCAACTCCCTCATGTGGTGAGCCTTTGAACTACAATTGGCAGCTTCTCAGTAAAGTACCTTCAGGCCCCAGACCGGGGGCTGATGGGGGCTGGAGTCCAACAGCATCTGGAGGGCACCTCTGTGGCAAAAGTGGTCTCTCCAGATGCTATTGAACTGCAACTTCCATCAGCCCCAGACACCATGGCTGATGGACCTCCCCTGCCCTAGACTGAATGCGCTCAGCCAGACTGGCCACTGGATTCTCTGTAGAGAAGGAAGTGCATAAAAAGGCTCCTGCTTCCAGTTAGAACCTCACTGGAGCAACATGGTGATTTCCTGAACCCTGGCACACTCCTGGAAATCTTTGGTCCTGACCTCTCACTCACTCCTCTATCCTATCTGCTGATTTGCCCTGCTCTTTGGTCCTGACTACTGGCTAATCTCTTCTGGTTCCAATGGCTGCCTTTGGCACACCCATGCAAAAATTTACTCAAATCCAGTTTGATGGAAGGCAGTGTAGAATCATAGAATTGTAGAGTTGGAAGGGAACCTGACAGCTATCTAGTCCAAACCCCTGCAATGTAGGAATCTCAACTAGAAATGCTTTAAATCAGGGGTAAGAAACCTCAAGTCCAAGGGACAAATGCTCCAAGCCTCACTATTTGGCCCTTGGGGTACACCCAGTCGTGCCCCCTCTTCCTGAACCTATGCCCCCCAAGTGGCCCTTCCTTGAACGTTTTTGCATGTCTGATAATGTTTCTTGCCTGGATGAAAGACAGGTCCTGGGGTGAATGGTACAATGGTGAGATTCACATTTATTGCACCTTCTTCTTTTGCTCATGGCTGTGCCCACTACTGCCACGAAGGCCCAGGAAAGTTGCCCAAAAGAGAATGTGGCCATGGGCTGAAAAAGGTTCCCCATCACTACCTTAATTAATTAATTAAATAAATTAGGAACTAGGTGCATCCAGGAAGACACCGACAGAGCCAGTATCTCTAGGTGGGCAAATGCTTCCAACTTCCAAAACAAGGAATACCTAAGACATAACTGAGTTGCAATGGCGGATTCTGGGTGAGAGTCACACACATAGAGGGGGAAAGCCCACTCAGCCCTTGTGCTGAAAGCCTTCATGTTCTGCTTGTGGGTTTCCCAGAGGCAGCTGGTGGTTGGCCACTGTGGGAAAAGATTCTAGAGCAGACGGGTCGGCCCTTGGTCTGATCCAACAGGTCCCTTCTAATTGTCCTTAACTCCTACCCTTTAATTCTCACACAAGCAGCCAGAATGAAGGGCATATGCTGTGTCTAAAGCAAGCAATCTTTATGCATTTTATCTCTGCTCTGACAACTGAACTGTTGGACAGCTGTTCTACTTAAAACACACACACACAAATGCACCAAGGAAAATCAATTGAAACAGAGAATTTTGAGGTTAGGGAGAGTTAAAAGCAACGTTTAGGAAGGGCTAGGGAAAGAAATCTGCTGGTCCAAGGCATATTTTCTGGTGATAATGCAGTTTTATTTTTCAAAAAGAATCAAAGGAAAAAGGTCCTTCCTGGCCCGCTTCTATAGAAGGGGATAGGCTGAGCAAGAAATTGTATGGTGAGGGGACCAGGGATGGTTCTCTGAATTTCGTGTTTTTCAAATATTAAATTCACACATTTCTGCAACAATTTGCATTTTTAAAAATCCTCATGAAAAATTATCTAGCATTTCCATGCAAATTTATCCTAATATACACATTCTTCTATGGAGTTTTGCCTGATATACACATATTTGCAAACAATTTCCCCTGATATAATGTGTTTTTTATATGTCATTTTCTCTAATGCATTCATTTTCAGGCATACTTTCCCCTAACATGTGCAGTTTTGCAAACACTGGCTGGACAATTTGGATAAGCACAAATTTCAAAGAACCACTATGTTTTAATAAAAAAATTCCTTCCAGTAGCACCTTAAAGACCAACTAAGTTAGTTCTTGGTATGAGCTTTCGTGTGCATGCACACTTCTTCAGGTACACTGTGTTACAGATACAGATACGCTATGTTTTAGTTCACATTTTGTTTTGGAAAGTGTAGATTTCATAGATTTGCATTTAAATGAGAACTGAATCACATTTCTCCTCAATCCTTAAGGGGACCAAAGGTAAACACTGCAAAAACAACCAGGTTGTACGGTTATTTCTGAGAGATTACAAAAACAGCCAGACGTACAGGTAGCCTTATATCAAAGCTGAAAGCTATTTAACTGTACTCAGTATTACTACAATACAATTCAATCCCATCAGGGTTTTTTTTAAAAGGCTAGCTGCTTCAAGGTATGCTACCTTTGCACACCAGAACCAGAACCACGGTTTTAATTCTTAGGGAGAATACGAGAAGAGGTCTGCTGAATTGGACAAACAGCTTTTATTGTTCAGCATCCTGTTCTCACATTGGCCAACCAGAAGCCTATCAATAATAAGTGGGACCTGCAACAAAACATTGTGATACTGCAGGTTCTTGGCCCAAGATTCCAGTTCAGGCAGCCGAAGTCATCTTCATTCCATTCCATTCCTCTCTCTCTCCACCATCCAGTTTTCTATTTCCCCTCCAAAAGACACTCAACATTCTGTGCTCACTGAACATGCTTAACACTTCTTGATCTAGCTGGGGGTTTTTAGCACTTCTCCAAACCGTAGAGTTTTGCCCAAGCCTGCTGATTACCTCCCAGTTGTGTAGGAATGGCTCTGTTGCAGCTGCATAAGGGTCCACTGTCAAAAATGAGTTAAGAACATAAGAAGAGCTCTGCTGGACTAGGTCAATGGTCCATCTAGTCCAGCATCCTATTATCACAGTGGCCAACCAGATGGCTGTGGGAAACCAGCAAGCAGAATTCAACCACAACAGCACGCTCCCATCTTGTAGTTTCCACCAATTAGTATTCAAAAGCACTGAGCCTCCACAGTAGCAGCAGAGCATAGCCATTGTGACTAGTAGCCATCAATAGTCCTCTCCTCCATGACTTTGTCCAGTCCTCTTCTAAAGCCACCCAAGTTGGTGGCCATCAATGCCTCCTGCAGGAAGGAGTTCCATAGTTTAAGTATGCGCTGCACAAAAAAGTACTTTCTTTTATCTCTCCTGATAAAGTTCACTATTAGCATACAAGATTTGATGGAATACTTCCTGCATGCTTTCCCTTATATCTGCAAAAGTTTTAGAAATAGAGGCTTTTTGTAATTGAATACTGCGCATTCATGTTTTGGATCTGGAAAGAGGCTGGCAACTTGCCTCTTACACAGACTAAAAGTAAGGGATGCAAACTCTTCCCATACCAAATGGTCTGAATCTTCAGCATAAGGAAGGTGTACAGACGTAGGTCTTCTTTTATATCCTAAGAAAAACCAGACACTGCAGAATGGACTGCACCAGAGATGCTGAATCTGTGGTCCTGCAGCTGTTGATGAAATTCTGCTAGAATTCATCACAGCCAAGGGCTAATGATCGGAGTTTGAGTCCAGCAACATCTGGAAGGCCAAAGGTTCCCCATCTCTGCTGTAGATCTACGATTATTGATCAGAGCTGGGCCTTCTTCAAACCACACATTGCACAAAACACCAGGAGAGAAATCTAGCCTAAAAAGCTCCTCCTCCTCTCTACTGAGTGGGAATCGGGTAGCTACAGTCCTCCAGAAGATGCTGGACATAACCTCCCATCATTCCTGGCCACTGATCATGCCACCTAAGGCTGATGGGAGTTGAATCCAGCATCATCTCCCAGCCCTGCCTGGAAATGCCAGGGATTTGATCTGGGACCTTCTGCAGACAAAGCAGATTCTCTACCACTTAGTTACAGTGGCAATAAATAAATAAACGTACTGTATTTTTCTCTGTATAAGACAATGCTTTTTGTTGGAAAAAAAATAGGCAACAATTGGGTGTCGTCTTATACACGGATAGTAAATACAGAGGGGGAATGTGTGATTAATGGCAGCAGCAAGCAGGAGATTGGCAGTGACGATTGGGTGGGTGATTGGTAGCTGTGGTGAGGTGGGCAGGCGATTGGCAGCTGCAGCAAGTGGGTGGGTCGGCTGTTGGTGGCAGCGAGCAGGCAGACAAATGGTGGCTGCGGCGAGGTATGTGATCGGCAGTGGCTGTGGCAAGTGATTGGCAGTGGCAGGCAGACGGGTAAGTGATTGGTGGAAGTGACCCCCCCCCCCAAAAAAGCTAAACAACTTAATTTCTTAATTTTGGGTTAAAAAAAATAGGGGTTGTCTTATATATGGGGGTGTCTTATACATGGAAAAATACGGTAATAAATAAATGCAGCTCCCTTTAGCCCCAGCCAGCATGGCCAATGGTCAACAAGGATGATGCATGTAGTCCAACAAGTCCTGGCTGGAAGGCACCATATTGGTCAACCCTTTCTTTAACTGGAACTGCTGAGGACTGAAGATGGGACCTTCTGCATGCAAAGCACATACTTCACCAGGAAGTTACAGCTCTTTCCCTAAGGCCTCCATCCAAGCAGTCCAAAAAGCAGAGCGGCCCAGCTCTATCATTTCATCTTAGACAACGGTAGAATGCTGCCAGCTTCTCACTGTACCAACAGGGAGGAGGGGCATTGGATTTTATCCAGAGCAGTTATACTCACGAGAATACCCACTGAAATTAAGGTACCTGAGTAATATCCACCAGTTTTGATGGGTCTACTCTGAGTAGGACTAACACTGGAAACTATTATTAATATTATTGTAATTATTGTTTTGGTTTTTTAAAAGATTTCTTACCTGCCCTTCATGATAAGATCCCGGGGAGGTTGCGGCATTGTCAAAGCACAGTATTAAAACCAGTTGATACAATCTACACTCAAAAGAACAGGGGGTTGCATTCAACTGCATTTTACTCAGAGCAGACCCACTGAAATTAATGAACATGGCTAAATTGGGGGCATCCGTTTTAATGGGCCTACTTTGAGTAAATTACCTAGAGATCTGAGTATAAGATCTGTAAGATGAGTGACAGAAAAGATGCTTCAAAAACACCCAGTTACCCTTGGCTTTTGTTCATCCTTTCCCCAGCAAGCAAAGCACTCTGTGGGACTGCAGGGGAAGACGCAAAGAGGAGAGGCAGGGAAGGGAAGGGAGGGCACCCTCATTGACCTCTCCCTTGTTAGATGCTTGACTGAAGTATTTAGCACGTTGTATAAAAGATGGGAATTGTTTCAAGAGGGAACTTAAAACAACAAGGCAGGCCTGAGGCCGCTGATTCCAAGGGGCCAATCCCAAACAGCAAACAGGCTGCCTCCCAATGAGGCCCACAAAAGAAAACAAAAACCAGGAGAGAAACTTTTGCCAACTTACTGGGTTGCCATCAATGCCCGGAGGTCCTCGTTCTCCAAGATCACCAGGAAAGCCCTGAGGAGCAGTAAGGGGTGGGAGTAAGAGAGAGAAAGAGAAAGAGAAAGACGGGGAGGGAGGGAAACCCTTTGGTTACAAAGTAGGACAATGCAATGGATATGCAGGTGGTAAATACGAGACGTTAAAATTCTGCCTCTTTTTGCTCAAGTCCAAAAAGCTGTCAAGAGAAGGAAAAGTTCCCGTGTACCATTTATCGCTGATTATCTTTACCTTTACCTTTTATCTATAAAAACAGTTGAGATTCCCACCACCAACACCTTTCTATCAAGCCAGATATTTGAGGCTGTTAAGAACGTAAGTACAGTGGTGCCTCGCAAGATGAAAAGAATTCGTTCCGCGAGTCTTTTCGTCTTGTGATGTTTTTCATCTTGCGAAGCACGGTCTGTCACAACTGTGCCTCTTCAAGCAGCTTTAAAAAAAAAGCGCAAGACGTTTTCGTCTTGCGAAGCAAGCCCATAGGGAAATTCATCTAGCGAAGCAACGCAAAACCGAAAAACCCTTTCGTCTAGCGAGTTTTTCGTCTTGCGAGGCATTCGTCTTGCGGGGCACCACTGTATTAAAGCATTGATAAAAAATGTGAAATGCAGAGCAGTAAACATGGCCAGTGTGGAGTAGTAATAACACACCACAGGAAATAGGGCACAGTTAGCGAGCAATCACTTGAGAACTCTGCCCAAGCCGGGGGGGGGGGGCATTTGTGGCGAGCCAGCAGCTGTCCTGGCCCTCACTGCTGGACCACAAACCCAAACTCCCTGCTCTGTTTCTGCCAAAGGCCCCCAATTATTATTCTTATATTTATTTTTAATTTATATGCCAGCCTTTATCAAAAGACCACAGGGCAGTTTACAGCATAACACACAAAATGTATAATGTGATAATAGTAAAAAGAAAAAGGAAATAAGGTGACACACACCCCCGTCCTGTCATTAAAAAGACCATAGATCGTTAACAGCTGAAGGCCTGGTTGAAGAACCATGTTCTTGCCTGGCCCTGAAATATATGTAGTGAAGGCATCAGGCGAAGCTCCCTGGGGAGACCATTCCACAAGCAGGGAGCCACCACAGAAAAGGCCCCATTTTCATGTTGCCACCGTCCTGACCTCTCATGGAGGGGGCACACAAAGAAAGGCCTCAGATGATCAATATAGGATCTGAGTCAGTTCATATGGGGAGAGGCAGTTCCTAAGGTATTGCGGTCCCGAGCCACATAAGGCATTAATGCGTAAACCAGATCGATTCACAGGCAAAGCACAGGTCACAAGGTGTAGCAGGTACAGAAGAGGCAGAGATATATAGCTAAGACATTGACCCAACAAGTGGCACAACCCTTGTGTCTTCCTGTTGACGAGTCAGGTGAGCACAGTCCCAGACTGGGCATCTGACCAGGGATGATGGATGCCACAATGGGGGGGGGGGTACCTTTGCTAACCCACGGGTCCCTCCCCAGGATCCATTCCTCCCATTCCTAGATGACTGACCTCCTCCCGGGCTCAGACACTTCTTGGTGTCCCAAATCCATCTCCCTCATCCTGCCCCATGGCTGCCCAGCCCCAACACCAAGAGCACCTCAGGATCCAGCCCTCTCCTCCATGACATTGCCATGGGGCTCATGGCACAAAGCAAGCTTCTTCTGAGAGCTGTCTCACAACCACTGATTGGGTTCAGATAATCATTAGGATTACGAGAATTTGAAAAGTGCAGGCATGGTCTCATGATGACAGAGGCAGCCCAGCTGGACTCAAGCAAGAGGCAAGTCTCAATATGCAAAGATGCTCCAAAAGGTGATGTCGCAGGTAAGGCCCACGCAGAAAGCCTTGGAAAGAGAGCAAGGGAGAGGGCGCTTGGGGTGGTCTGGGAACAACCATGGTTAGGGAAAGGGCTGTAGCTGCCTGGTGGGGCATCTGCTTGGCCTGAAGAAGATCCCAGGTTCAATCCCTCACATCTCCCATTATCACTTGGAAAGAATCCTGCCTGAAACCCTGGAGAGTCACTGCTATTCAGTCTGAACAATACTGAGGTAGATGCAGCAAGGGTCTAACTCAGTATGAGTCAGCTCCCTCTGTTCTTGCTTCATTCAGTCCTTTGTTGAGTACTAAGACGACTGGAATCTTACTTAATTTCTAGGAGAAGTGATAAAGCTTTTTGGCATGCAGAAGGTCCCAGATTCAAACTTGGAAATACTGCAGTCTGAAAGCACAGAGAGTTGCTGCCTGTCTGTGTAGGCAATACAGTCTGGCTCAGTATAAGGCAGCTTCCTGTGTCCCAGTGAAAGAGACCTCATTCAGGCCACCAAAGGAACCTGTTGCTTTGGCTCATCAAGGGAATTTTTCTTCAGGGAAAGTTAGGATGGAAAGAAAGTTTCCCCCACCCAATGTTTGCATAGCAAAGAAGAATTTTGCATCTCCAGGTCTTGAGGAAAGAATGCTGCCATTTAGAGCCTGTTTGACCACTCTAGGCCTTGAATCCTTCACAAAACGGAGACTGCAAACTCCTCAAGTAATCCACAGATTAAAAGGGGGGGGCAGGAATTGCAACACCCCAAGGATCTCTCTGCAAGCTCTCAATTGCACAATTACAAATTTATCACAGGCTCTGGTTCCACCTCCGGTATTCATTTGCTCTGCTCTATGATGCCTTGCACCAGTTTAAAAGCAAAATATGGTACATGGTATTTGAGCTAAATATACTTTAATATAAATAAACAAATACACAACTGTTCTACAAAGTGATATTCTGTCAAAAATGCACCTGCAAGAGCGAAAGAGATACGAAGCAGGGCCATTCCATTCCAGCTGGTCATTATCAGAGCAACTGTTAAAAAAACAAACTAGTGCCTGGGGTTGCTTCTCCCCCCCCCCTTTCCCTCCCCATCTTTTTTCCCTTTTTAGATTGCAAACCTGCAGGCCTGGACTGTCTCATTTCAATTACTCATATGCAAACCACTCTGGGGTGCTTTCTGGTTGAAAAGTGAATTAAAGTGTTCCAAACAGAACGTTTAACAATAGGCCAGAGAGAGAGATAGCTCAGTTGGTAGAGCATGAGACTCATTCTTCGGGTCGTGGGTTTGAACCCCATGTTGGGCAAAAGGTCCCTGCACTAAATGACACTAATTGGACCCTCTACACTGGGCTCTACACTTCTAGGATTCTATGTGCAGATGTAAGCTGCCCCCCTCTATAGACTCAAATACAACCTTCAAGAAGCAGCATGGGCTGTATACAATAAAATTTTCTCCTTGCTTTTTCCATATTTGTTAATCAGATGGGCAAGATTGAATGCATTATCCATTCTCAGAAGAACCAAACCTGATCTAAATCCCGTTTATTCTTCAAAGATGCTACCATTTGCCAGAGCTCAATCCTCACATCTATCAATCTGATACCTGGCATATAATGTTATCTGCAATGTTTATCAGGCAGATAGGCCATCTAATTGCTGGCCTGAATTCATTCTCTCTTCTTATCAATAGTGATATCTATACTCACAGTCCAACCAGCTGGGATTTTAGTAATGAGATTCATAGCATCAAAAAGCTTGGCAACTGTATCCTATTTGTTTATTAAAAGCTCAGATGGGATACCATCTTCGCCAGTGGCCTTAATTCCTTCCAAAAAGCCAATTAAACCTCCCACCTCTTTTCTCAGTTGCAAGGAGCCATGGAGCCATGGTTTCAAATTCAATTTGACAAGCCTGCAAGCTGGCATCACAAACTATTTTGCTGAACGCTCTGTAACAGCGAGTTCCCCTAACACAATTAGAAACATGTTAATTGAAGGGATTAATGTATGGCAACTGTCATTAATCATGACTGAAACACATGAGTTCACCATTGTGGCATCAGCTTGAAAGTGACGCAAGCCTCAGAATTATTAATATTAAAAAAAAGACAATCTTATCTCCCAAAGTTGTCCCAAATTAGTTCATATTTCCGCTTCAGCTTTTACTCCTTATTGGTTAGGAGTTGTATCCAAAAAATGTCCGACTCACCAAGCACGCCACCTTGCCCCCGCGATTGAGGGGGCCAGGGCTGCATGATGTCAGCACGCCACATACACACACCACGTCGCTTGCACACATGACATCAGCACACCCTGTGCCATGCTTGTGCCATGTGGCACACTCCAGGGCATGCTGATGTCACTCGCGCACACTGCAGGGCATGCTGACGTGTCATGCACACGCCTTGCAGTGTGCGCACATGATGGCAGCACACCCTGCGGTCTGCGCACATGACCGCCGGGGATTTTTGAGGAGGCCCATACCCTTCCTTGGCAATTTTTTTTTGGGGGGGCGGCCCTCTCCTAGATGGTGCACCTGCTACCCACTGAAATGAATGGACTTGTGCTAGTTGAGTTCACCCATTTTGGTGCATCTACTCTTGAGTATGACTAACACTGGATACAGCCCTTCATGTTTTTAACATTGTTTTGCGATTGTGTATTATGTTTTATATTATATTTTTGTACACCACTTTGGTCTTAAGTGCGGAGCGATGTAAACATTCTGACATCAATTAATTAAAATCCAAAATGGCAACACCAACTTTGCCTATGGCTAACAACTTAACTAGATCCCACAGCTGTTTCTGATAAAAATGGACTAAAACATTACTTTTGAACACCTCCCCACCCCACTCTGTAGTTGGACTGAAAGCATAGCTGTCAACGTTTCCCTTTTTTAAAGGGAAATTCCCTTATTCCGAATAGGATTCCTCGCAAGAAAAGGGAAAAGTTGACAGCTGTGATTGAAAGTGGAGCATCTGCATCTGACAGTTCTGAGCACAGTTAACATCTAGCCATCCTGAGCACCTGGTTTCTTGACAGCTCAACAACCTTAATCAAATGCTTCTATGCCTTTACTTTAAAAGACTGACTCATGGCCATCAAGAATTGTTTAAGCTTATCTACTGGAAGACAGAAGCTAGCACAGAATGTTATAGGGTTGCCATATGTCCTCTTTTTCCTGGACACATCCTATTTTTTATGGGTAGAGTAGTCATAGTGATCCATAGGTTAAAAGTTTTATTATAACCAGCCCAGCCATGAGGCAAAGTGAGGTGACCACCTCAGGCAGCAGGATTCCCAGAGGCAACAGATCCAGCCTCCAACAAATGCATTGTCTATTGAACCCTCAGCAGCCCCCACCCAAGCTGCCCCCACAGTGGCCTTTTGGCAATAGAAAGCACTGCTGGTCTCCTCCCACCCCTAGGGAGAAAATGGCAGAGGCTTCCCTCTGGTGTCTCCTGGGGTCTACACCCACCCAGCATAATGCCTTCCCCTCCCCCAACCGCCACAATGGCCTTTTATTCCCACTTCAACCATTGTATAATAATAATAATAATAATAATAATAATAATAATAATAATAATAATAATTTTTATTTATACCCCACCCTTCCCAGCCAAGGCTCTGGCTCTGGTTCAAGCTAATCTAACTTCCTTAGGGCCCGGGACCACTAGGGTGTTGCTATTTATGGACCTTGAGGCTCTCCATGGGGCATACCGGGAGAGGCGGTCCCGAAGGTACGAGGGTCCTAGGCCGTGAAGGGCTTTAAAAGTCAAAAGCAGCACCTTAAATCTGACCCTGTACTCCACCGGGAGCCAGTGCAGCTTGAAAAGCACTGGGTGAATATGCTCCCATGGCAGAGACCCCGTGAGGAGCCTCGCTGCAGCATTCTGCACCTGCTGGAGTTTCTGGGACAGCTTCAAGGGCAGCCCTGCGTAGAGCGAATAAGGCTGGTTTGATTCTCTCCCTTGTTCCCAATGTAGATCTTCATTCACCCCACCTTCCCTGGTGCAGGGGCACCATTTTGTGGTTCACCTCAGGTGCCAAAATGTCTTGGGCCAGCTTGCAGAAAAGAGTCCTCTACATACAGGCACAGGAATACCAAGTAAGACCGCTGGGTCCACATAGCTCAGTATTTTCTACACAGACTGGCAGTGGCCCTCTAGAGATCAAGGCATAATTGCTTGTTTATTTACTCTATTTATGGCTGGCCTTCCTGTAAAAATTATAAGAAACGGCACTAACATTCCGAACATTTCAATTCAGTATTGTTTGCTCTTCTCCTGCTGAGTGGGACCCATACTAGCGAGAAGACATCTCACGTCCGTTCTTTTGTATTTTGCTTCTGAGCAACAGGAAAACTATGCAGCTTCCCAACTGGGCTCCAAGGTGGCATTGGCCAAGGCATTGAGGGGAGAGATGATCACAAGCAGCTTGTTGGCATCTGCACACACTAATACCTATTCACACACACAAACACACAGAGCTGACTTTTTAAAGGGAAAGGGAAAATCAGGGAAGAAACATCGTCTCTAATCTGTGAAAATAAAAGGGAAAATATGGATCTATAATGACCATTTTCATTGCTAAAAGAGGAAGAACTTTAAATTAGTGTAAATGAAAAGATCTGCACTTCACATACAACTCCACATCCTGTTCTAGCTCTCTCTCTCTCTCTCTCTCTCTCTCTCTCTCTCTCTCTCTCTCTCTCTCTCTCTCACACACACACACACACACACACACTACTGAAATTTAGACCTTGTGCATACTTTTTCAATCAGGGTGCATTTTAAGGCTGTAATGTTAAGGGAATTCATGGGCAAGCTTCCAGGGGCCACATACGAGTGGCATTAAGTAGGTGGAGAAATGGGCATGGCTACAAAAAAACCTGGGGCTTCCTCTCTCTCCTTCTCTCTCTCAGACCTCCATCCAAGCAAGCGTTTTTTCACAGATCAAGGACACATTCCCACCAAGCAAAAGCACCCAGGAAGGGAGCCGAGCAGGAAAGAACAGGGGTATGGCCTGGGAGGGATCTCAAGGGCCAAATAGAGAGGCCTGAAGGGCAGCATTTAGCCCTAAGCCTGGTATTCCCCATCCCTGAGACAGAGGGTTAGAAGAGATTTATTTTATTCAGAGCTGAAGTTGGCAATATAGGAGGATAGAGCCGTCTCCATTCTTGTTTTAACGGGACAGTTTTCTTGCATATTATAATCATGGATTATATTTTAATATTTGGGTCACTGCTTCTTATACCTGATAACTGATTAGAAGTCTACTTTGGCAGTAAGTGGTATATGAAATAAGAACAACAACAACAACAACAACAACAACAACAACAACAACAACAACAACAATAACTGCAATTAGGATTCTCTCCTGATAAAACCACAGCTGATATTCATTTTCTATTGACCATGGGTGATCACAAAAAGAGACAGCATAAAATATGCATATGCCATAGTTGTAAGTAAAAATAAAATCTAAAAATCATGTGTAAAAGAAACTAAGACTAAGGCCAGTTGGACAACTTCAGCAGCAAGTCATCAATCAACACACAGTCAAGCCTACAACCCATTATGCAAGAATCAAATACACTCTCACAGAATTTAGTTGCAAGTAATGCGAAGCCAGCCACTAATTTGCCCATTTGTCAGTAAGTAATCAATTCTTAGAAAACTCCAACTGATACAATTGTCTCCCCAGTAGCCAGAGACAAGCGTCCTCTACAGCTAAATATTGCAGCATGCCAAGGGAAACTTCTTCCACAACAAGTGAAGTCATGGAAATTCAGATCCTGCAGACTGAAAAGTATCTACTCTGCTGTGGGCAGAAGTCCTTTGAAGGATTACAGAAGAAAGGGGCTAAGGAGGTGAGAGAAATATGCAGAGATGTTCAGCTTCCAATCTGGATTATGAGGAGGAACAGCATGAGACAAAGGAGTCAGAGCATGTGGGAGTTGAAGGTTCAGTTGTGGATTTGCCAGATCAAACGTGACCAAATGTTTGGCTCTAGTTTTGCAATTGGGGAAATAAAAACAGCCTTGCTGGATCAAGCCAAAGGGGCTCACCTAGTCTAGCTTTCTGTTCTCCCAGTGGCAAACCAGAAGTCCCAATGGAAAGCCAGTAAGCAGGACCTGAGCCAACAAAAACTGGTACTAAGAAGTATACTGCCTCCATCAGTGAACGTATCACAAAGCATTATTTTCCATGAATTTCTCTAAACGATCCAAGTTGGTGGCCTTTGCTGCATCTTGCAGAAAATTTAATAAAGAGGTGCAGCACAGATCAGTTTGCACAATGAGCCAAGTGAGTCCAAACCTAGTCCTAGACTGAGGGGCTGGGGGGTGTTTATAGCTGGCAGTCCAGATGCTTCAGCCCCCAACACCCAGGGGCCATTTGGATGGGTAGACAGAGCTGCCCACCTACCAATCATCTGACATCAGGTGAAATATTTTCCTTTCCCCTCCTGGTCTGAAATCAAACCATGCAGGCAAATGGCACAGCATGAATTGCAAGTACAGATGATGAGCTAACTCTCAATGCTTCCAATGGAACAGGGTCTGCAGATATCACTCATTTCAATGTAAAGGGAATGACAAAGTGTCATATCCAATTAACTTCTACTCAGTCGGCCCATTGAAATTAATTGACCAAAGTTAGCTATGTCTATTAATTTCAATGGGTCTACTCTGAGTAGGACTAGAACTGGATTCACAGACTTAAAAACAATGATGTAAATGAATACAGATCGCATTAACTTGGTTTCTCGTGACCACAGATGAACATGTGAACTGCGGCAATTTTCTGCCTCTTTTTCAGTTTTCATCAAGATTCTGCAACATCTATCCCAGCTGCCCATCTCAGAATGTGCTACACTTTGTCAGCTGCCTTCTTAAAATGTGGCACCCATAACTGAAAAATGTACTCTTAACGTGTGGCCTGACCAGAACAGAATGGAGTGGAACTATTTCCATCCTGTTATCTGTGCTTCAATTCAAAGTTAAATCTTAAATTTTCTTCAAAGAATCTGAGTTGTATCCACCTTTCCCTTGAGATAACAGGCGGATGGGATGTAATGTTGTGCAACAGAGGAATCCAACGCAATAGCTGCACTAGCGGACACTCGTGGCACAATGAACTGTGCTATCTATTGTGCAACAAAATTAACTGGCAACCCATTCATGAACTTTTTTGCGCAACAAGATTCTGCTGGAGCAAGCCAAGTACACTGCTAATTGACTTCAATTTAGTGCTACACTGGATACAACAGTCTTTCTCCAAGTTAAAAAAATGCTAAAGGTGACATTAATCCAGTACACTGTGCATGAAAACAGCACATCACGGAAAGGGTGACTCCTGTTGCTTGTCATAATGACCATGTTATTACCGAGGAGGCAAGTTTGGTCATTGTTTGAAGACCATACCTGTCTCCAGGTTTGGTCCTGACCAGAAGGTTACAGGTATCAACAAGGGTGACCCACATGACCTTAAGGTGCTGCTGTGCAATGCCAGGTCAATGATTCACAAGACCACTGCCATCCATGACTTGACCATAGATGGAAGAGTTGACCTAGCATGTGTAACTTGGTTAGACATGGCAGATGGGTCTGTTCTTGCCACTGCTTGTCCAGCAGGTTTCTCCTACGCACAGCAACCCAGAGCATGTGAGCGGGGGGCGGGGGGCGTTACAGTGATTTTTAGGAAATCATTAGCTTGCACCAGGCATCCTATTGGGAAGACCCAGTTTTCTAAGTGGAAGTTGGGCAATAGGAGCAGTACTAGATTCCTGTTGGTGTATCTACCTCCCCACTGCACCAAGGATTCCCTGCCCAAGTTGCTTCAGGTTGTGGTGAATGTTCTCCTGAAGACACCTAGTCTGGTGGTCCTACAGAATTTTAACATCCATGCTGACACGACCTTACAATGGGCCACTAGGGACTTCATGGAAAGTATGGCCTCCATGGGGCTGTCCCTGAAAAGGTTTGCTCCAACCCATAGTCATGGACATGCCTTAGACCTGGTGTTCACCTCTATGGATGTGGGTGATCTGACACTAAGTTCCTAGTGCACTTCCTGGTGCAACTAGACTCTTCTCTGCAGCTCTTCAGGTGCAACTGCAGGGAGGTGGGACTGATTCAAATGGTCCCCCACTGCTTAATGGATCCAAATGGCTTCCAGAGAGTGGGGGGGGGAATGTCTTCTCCCATGTTGATGGCCTTTCAGTTGATTCACTTCTGGCCTGCTGGAATGTGGAGTTAACCAGGGCTATCAACTGTTTGGCTCTAAGTACTCCCTTCAGTTGCATGGAGCCCAGATGGCCCCATGGTTTTTCCTGGAACTGAGGGCAATGAACCAATTGCTGAGACAGCTAGAGTGCCAGTGGTGAAAAACTTGTTCTGAATTGGACTGAACACACGCTCAATGTCGAGTCTACCAAGTGGCGATAGCAACAGCAAAAAGGAGCTTTTTCGCTGCCTCTATTACATCTGTGGAAAACAGCACCTGGAGACTCTTTCGGGTGTTTTTTAGTCTAACAGAACCACCTGCAACATCGGTACCTGGTGAGGAATCCAAGATCTCCTGTAATGATTTTTCAAAAAAATTAAAAAGGCAGATAAAATTTGGAAAGTGATAGACTCCACCATGGTAGGACGGCCATGGTGGGAAAGTGCCAGAGCTCCATCTAGTCAGGTTCCATGGGATCAGTTTCAACCTGTTACCTCTGAGGATGTGGAGAGGCTGCTTAGACGAATGAAACAAACTACCTGTCTCCTTGATCCTTGCCTATCCCAGCTCATAAAAGCAAGCCAGGCAGGGCTGGGCAATGAGCTTTGTGTTTCCCAGACCCAATTAAAAAAGCAGTTATTAAACTCATCTTTTAACAAACATATTTGGACCCGACCACTATGGCCAGTTATTGCCTAGTATCAAATGTTCCATTCCTGCACAAGGTAGTCACTGAACAACTCCATCTGGAGGATGCAGACCATTTGCATCCCTTCCAATTGGGATTCAGTCCCCATCTTGGGACTGAAACTGCTTTGGTCGCGCTGGTCGATGATTTCCAGCAGGCTAGGGAAAGAGGTGAAAGCTGTTTCCTGGTTCTGCTGGATCTCTCAGTGGCTTTTGATACCATAAACTATGGTATATTCCTGCACCATTTAGGTGGGTTGGGAGTTGAGGGCAGTAGTTATGAAGTGGTTCTGCTCTTCCTCCTGGGCCGTGTCCCGTGTTGCAGGGTGAGTGTTTGGACCCCTGAGCACTCAGTTGTGAAGTGCCTCAGGGCTCTGTCCTCTCTCATGTGCTTTTAAACATTTATATGAAGCTGCAGGGAGAGATCATCAGGGGGGTTGGGGCTGAGTGTTCACCCGAATGCGGATGATACCTAGCACTACCTCCTTTAAATCAGAACCAGTGAATGTGGTGAATGTCCTATGGGTCTGGAGGCAGTTAGAGGATGGATGGTGGTTAACCCTAATGGATTGAATCCTGACAAGACAAGTACTGTTTCTAGGGGGCAGGGGGTGGGTGGGGGTGGAGGACTCCCTGGTCCTGAATGGGGACTCACAGCTGTGCAGGTCAGTTCTGTGTCCAGGGCAGCTGTCTACCCGTGCTACTTGGTATGCCAGCTGAGACCCTACCTGCCTGTGCACTGTCTCACCAGAGTGGTGCATGCCCTGGTTATCTTCCACTTGGACTACTGCAATTTGCTCTATGTGGGGCTATCTTTGAGGGTGACTTGGAAACTACAACTAATCCAGAATGCGGCAGCTAGACTGGTGACTGGGAGTGGCTGCTGAGTGCTGACCTTTAAAGTCATAATGGCCTTGATCCTGTATATCTGAAGGAGCAGCTCCACCCTCATCGCTCAGCTTGGAAACTGAAGTAACAGCACCAAGGTGGTTCACTCACTGCGATAAGTGAAGTTGCAGGGAACCAGGCAGAGGGGCTTCTCAGCAGTGGCACCTGCCCTGTGGAATGCCCTCGAATCATATATCAAGGAGATAAATCACTACACTTTTAGAAGACATCTGAAGGCAGCCCTGTATTAGGGTTTTTTTAATGTTTGATGTTTTATTATATTTTTATACATGTTGGAAGCTTCCCAGAGTGGCTAGGGCAACTCAGCCAGATGGGTGGGGTATATTATTATTATTATTATTATTATTATTATTATTCTTATTATTCTTATTATTTCTCCACTATGTGATAATCAAAGGTTGGCTGCCTCTGTGAAGACTCCTCCTGAGCTTCCTAGAACAATGGCCATAGATAAGCCATGGAAAATACTGTCTGCCTTGCATTGAAAGCAAGGGGGAGAGCGGATGATCACAATTTGTGACATGGATCCCATGTGTCCAGTGCAAAACCACCATACAAATGACAACGAAGTGAACTATCGCCTTCCACTAAAACAATTATGCGGCAGAGCCCCAGCTACTCAGGTTCTGTAAAACTCTTTTCTCCGCTAGAGTAAAGGAGAGTTAGCTGGCAGGAGCCTCAAATAGTCCTGGCAATCCTTCCAGCCGTTTGGCTCCTTCTCCAAAACTAGGATTTTTATTTTCCTTTTGGCTCAATCCTGCCGCTCCTCGAGCCACCCAACCCTCTGGTCTTGTCTGAGAAAGGCGGCGCCTGCCAGCTGGCTCCAGCCAGGTGAGCTGGTGCCCAGTAGATGCTCCCCAAGGGCGCATAATTTGCAAATCAAACAATTTTTTAACAAAGTGGGAGGGAGGGAGAGAAATCAAGTTCAGGATTCATTTAATGCAGATATTTAGTGTGGGGGAGACAGAGGGAGAATGAATAAAATAAACAACCAGCCCCTAAAGCTTATGTTGGCTGCATCCTTCTTGGCAGGCTGGTCTTTGAGTAGAAGAAGCCTCTTTCCCTTGCCAGAGTGGATGGGGGAGGTCAGGGTGGAATAGGGCACAGCCAGATAGGAGTTTTGAAGTAGTGCAGAAGCTCAAAGGAGTTTTTGCCTGGGCTGAAACCAGCAGTGGCCACATTCAGGATCAATACACAGCCCCCACTCCCACCTCCATATGATTATCTGTCACAATACGATTATCTGTCACATTTCTTTCACTTTTTAAAGCTCATTGAGTTTTGTAATCCTGTAGAAAGCCAGTGGTGATATGATGATGTTGATGATGATGATGATGATGATGATGATGATTTATTTGTACCCTGCCCAGGGTTTCCCCAACCACTCTGGGCAGTTTCCAACAGAGATTAAAAAATACATTAAAACCTAAGTCGCTAAAAACTTCCCATATAATGGTTGGAGTGTCAGAGGAGGGCCTGGGAGACCAGAATTCGAATACCAGCTCAACTATGAAGCTCAGTGGATGACCTGGGCCAGTTTTGTTTTCTTTTCTCAGCCTCACCTGCTTCACAGGATTCTTGTGAGGCTAAAATGGAGAATGGGGGGGGGGGGGACGACGACATACACTACCTCAAACTTCTTGAAGGAAAGCTGGGATATAAAAGTAAAAATGAATAAAATAAACTTAAAAAAAAACCTTCCTGTCAGAAAGGACAATTTATAACGAAGGACATGCTTCCCCTCCCCATATATTTTCCTTTTATATTACGGGCTGTATCCATGCTAGTCATACTCAGAGTAGGCTCACTGAAATTAATGAGCATGACCACACTCATTGCCCCCTTGCTCATGAGGTAGTAAGGGTGGCTGCCTTTTTCTCCATTGAAAAGTACATAGAACTGAAGGTGAAAGTTGCAAGAGTTATGCTTTTTCACTTTGTCCAAAATAAAAGCTTCCATTATCAAAGCCATTAGAGGGCTGTAGCAGCAGTGGGACACCTCTCAGGCCCCCTCTATGTGGCCCTCAGGACTGGAGGTATAGGAAGCCATCGTTTTCCGTTCTGCCCTGTGTTTGCTGCAAGCAGCATTGCTTCTCTCTCACTGCAGTTCATATTCTGCCAAAAACTACCTTATCCATCTTGCTGTCCAGTGTGTCAAAACTCCATAACATGTAATTAATCAATTTAAATGCTATTAATTTGCATTTATTCATTTGACCGGAAATGAATTAATTGCATCAGTTGCATCACCATTACATTATTCCACCGCATTCACTGCAAAGGAAGCACAGTGCAAACATGGGGGAAACATGATCAACTTGTTGACCGAAAGCAACAACAACAGTGAATACTGGTTGTATTCAATGGATTAATTTCCATCCTGAACATGGGATAAATAAGTAGAGGTTAGCAATACCTGCTCCTATTTCCATCAGAATTCTCCAACAAAACTCCTCAGGACTCACCCTGTGAAATCCTTCCTTAAGGACTTTTGCCTGGCTGGAATGCATTCTTGAATGATAATGCCTCCTGCATGCCTGGATAGGGAGATGTCCGGGTAGCTGTGCAGAAGAAGCCTCTGACTTTCATATGCAATAATTTTTGAATGCAGCCTAATGTACACACTTAAGGTTCACATCGATTGCCCCACCCACTTTTGCCTCTCTCCCCACTGAAATACAGCTCTCAGAAGATTCCTACTAACGGAATGTGGCCCTGGGGGCTAAAAAAAGATTCCCTGCAGCTAGGCTAGAAGAGGCTTGAACTGCTCAAAGTACCGTATTTTTTGCTCTATATGACGCACCAGACCACAAGACGCACCTAGTTTTTGGAGGAGGAAAACAAGAAAAAAAAATATTCTGAATCTCAGAAGCCAGAACAGCAAGAGGGATCGCTGCGCAGCGAAAGCAGTGATCCCTCTTGCTGTTCTGGCTTCTGGGATAGCTGCGCAGCCTGCATTCGCTCTATAAGATGCACACACATTTCCCCTTACTTTTTAGGAGGGAAAAAGTGAGTTATAGAGCAAAAAATACGGTATAAACAAAGCTCCCCCCCAAAAAAAAAACCTTTTCAGAAGTTGAAAAGAAATGACAGGAGATTGGTTCTGTTTGTTGCTACAGTTTTTGTCTCCCCCCAAGCTAAAGACATGAAGATTTCAGGACCATTTCCTCCCAATTCATCCTTGTAATTATTTGTTTATATGGCCACAGGTGTGTTCCATTATTATATGCATGATATAACTTAGCAAACTCATGATTGCTCCTATTACCCCCAGCTAAGGGCTGCTGGTGCACAGTCCTGTTGTTTAGAGAAATCCCTATGGAACTGGCACAGGGTTGGGAAGGGGTTTTCCAACACATATAGGAAATGACACACAAGGAGGGATTGTCAGAGAATGCTGATGGAAAAGGATGAAGAAATTGCTGCACTTCCTGTGCTCATATGTGGTCAGGAAAAGAAATCAGTCAAAGGAATAAAATTGGGATCCGTCCACATTGCTATTGTTTTAATCTGCAAATGAAACACAATTAATGGTGGAAGCAGGGTGTGTTTACATTTGCTTTGATGTCTCCTTCATATTGTAGAACAGAAGAGAACAGAAACCGTGTGGATTGTGACAAAGACAGGCCAGAAAACCTTTCCCCATACACTTTCTCCACAGATTGCATAATTTTATTATAATAATAATAATAATAATAATAATAATAATAATAATAATAATTTATTATTTGTACCCCGCCCATCTGGCTGGGCCTCCCCAGCCACTCTGGGCGGCTTCCATAAAAACCAAAAATACAATAAAATATCACACGTTAAAAACTTCCCTGAACAGGGCTGCCTTAGGATGTCTCCTGAATGTCAGGTAGTTGTTTATCGCTTTGACATCTGCATTTTAAAGATATATATCATGTTTCTTCTTATTCACCATTTTTTTAAACTGAAAATACTTATTGGAGCTGTTTGTCTTTAAACTGGGCTTGGACCAGACATCCCTTCAAGTAAAAGTACATCTTCAAATAGAAGACTAAATTGAGGATACATGGTCACCCTACGGAGAACCCTAAGTCTCATAAATCCCACACACCTATAATGGTCACAAGTGTGGCAGGAGGAACACTGGAATCTTCCTTGTTCTGTCATGCCACTGGTCCATCTAGCGCAAATTGCCTACACTGACAATACTGGTAACAGAACCCCAAGATTATAGGCAGGAGCTGTTCCCAGGTCTACCCTGGAGACACCAGGGCCTGAACAGGGGACCTCCTGCCTACAAGGGAGATTCCCTACCACTGAGTTTGAAAGTGGAACAGACTCCCTCAGAAGGGGGTGGGCTCTCCTTTATTGTAGGTTTTAAGCAAAAGTTGGGTGGCCATCTGTCCTGGATGCTTTAGCTGAGATTCCTGCATTGCAGGGGGTTGGGCTAGATGACCCTCAGGGTCTCTTCAAACCCCACAATTCTGTGATTCTATGAGTTACAGCTGGTAGAGACAGAAGTATGGGAGAAGTCATCTAATGTGCTTGTCATCTTGGGGCCTTCAATGCTTCTGCCAAAGGATTGAGCGCTGCCTATGTTGGCTGTTGCATCTCCCCTCTTCTTTTTTGAACATGATTTTTTTTAATGACTTGTCTCCAGTTGTTGATGACAATGGGATGGTGGTGGTTTTTTACAATGACACTCTAAGAATCCAGAGGCATCTCAGAAAAAACTGCTAAAAATCACCCAGGATTTCCCACTGCACATCGAAGAGCAGGATAAACAGGATTCTCATTCACATACTGCTTCTGCCCTCACCCAGGAATTATTGCTTTGCCCACACATTCCTCCTATCTGCTGCAGTTCTGATGCACTGGGAAAGAGCAGAGGAGGAGACAGGGGGGTGGGGGCGAGGGAAGCCTCATCAAAGTCCTGTTTCCAAGACCGAGTCATCATGTTCCTCTCATGTCCCCACTGAGCTGAACTGCCCTGGAAAAGTTTCAACCTCTGACTCACGTCCAGCACGTCTATTTTAATCTTTTTACATTCTTACATCATTCCAGGAGGCCCAATTGTACAATAGAGCAAACAAAGAGCCCGCTGCTCCATCTATTGAGATTTTACAGCAATCAAGAGCAGGGATGTATAAACATCTGGCTTTAAATCCTTCCCTCTGCTTGTGTATACATTGCTCCAGAGAAAGAGAGAGATGTTTCAAGAGATCCGTCACAGGGAGAAAACGCTGATAAGCTGACATGGAAGAAATCATCCCTAGAAGGAGTTGCACTGAAGACAGTGATGTATCCTGCTGCAGATGAAACACAGAGGCGAGGTAACAGGAGATTTGACTCGGTGCCCAGTTTAAGAACAGGAGAGCCTGGCTGCTGGATCAGGCCAAAGGCCCACTTAGTCCAGCATCTTGTTCCCTCACTGGCCAAGCAGATGCCCCAATGGGAAACCTGCAAGCAGAACCTGAGCACAGTAATACCTCTCCCCATCTGCAGTTCTAGGCAACTGGTATTCAGAGGCATATTGCCTCCAACAATGAAGAACATAGCCTGCCATCATGGTTGGCAGTCGCTGGTAGCCTTGTCTTAAGTGTATTTCTTTAATCCTTTTTAGAGCCATCTAACTGGAGATGCCAAAGACTGAGCCTAGGATCTTTCTGTGTGAAAGCAGATGCTCTATCACTGAGCTATGACCATTCCTCAAAACTTTTGGTTTTATTACTTCTCCCATCTTCTTTCTCTACCACCCACCAAACACCTGGCACGGTTATCCACTTGGTTGTTGTTTTTCCACTGGGATTTTGTTTGTTTGTTTTATGGTCCAATTACAAATTCAAGAAGGAGGAAGATGGCATTCATGATTGGCATAGGTACTGACCAATCAGTGCTAAGAGATTCTAGCTTCTGCTATATTCTGCTACATTGGGGGATGGGGGTGTTTCCTGCTAAGCTTGATCCAGGAGGGACAATTAGCACACACAATCCAAAATGCATGACTGCATTTTAATAGCAGGCTTTCTGTTGAAAATATGCAAGGTCAAGCAAATTTAAGATCAATTTAAATTATTTGTCACGGATTACTTTAATTCCATGTTATGGCTTTAGATAGTAATTGTGGGT
The DNA here is from genome assembly GCF_964188305.1 of Podarcis bocagei. Classification (NCBI taxonomy): domain Eukaryota; kingdom Metazoa; phylum Chordata; class Lepidosauria; order Squamata; family Lacertidae; genus Podarcis; species Podarcis bocagei. Next base: position 4,684,029 of record NC_138140.1, on the reverse strand, counting down.
GGTTTTATTAATGGAGGAGGAGAAGGAGGAGAAGAAGAAGAAAAAGAAGAATGAAAACCCTGACTTCAGAGTGAATATATATTTGCAAAAGAAATCCCACCATTCCCCAGAGGGAAAATACAACTCCATTTATGAAAATAAAAACAAATGCTATTAAAAAGTGGGGGGTGGAGATGGCGTTTTTCAATGGAAGATTGCACAAGTCAAAACAACAGCTGGAACAGATTGAGTGTGCAGGCACACTGTATGTAAAACTGTTTCAAAAACTCTGACCAGACCCCCTTACCTAACAACCGTTGCCTTGTTTAGTTACTCTTGAGTCAGAGATTTTCTCCAATCTTTCTTTTCTTTTCTTTTACAGTTGTGTTCGCCTCTGATGTAACCAGTTGTCATTAACTTTGGCAGATGCTGTTATTTTCCTTTCCCACCCCACCCCCCCACCACTGTGAATCCTTTCTTTTTCATTGAACAGAGGTAGGTAACCCTTTATCAGCCTGAGGGCCCCATTCACTTCTGGGAAACCTTCCAGGGGCCACATGCTAGTGGTGGGCGGAGCCAGAGGAAAAAAGGGGGCGGGGCAGCAAATGCTAACTTCACCTCTTACCACAGTTTTGTTTCCACACCCTGCTCAGAAATCCATCCAGATAGGCAAGAGGCAATACAGTGGAGCCTCGCAAGACGAAATTAATTCGTTCCCCAAGTCTCTTCGTCTTGCGAGTTTTTCGTCTTGCGATGCACGGTTTCCCATAGGAATGCATTGAAAACCAATTAATGCGTTCCTAGGGAAACCGCCTTCAGACCAGGTCCGGGGACAGTCTGTCCCCGACCTCTTCTGAAGGCTGGGGGGGGGGACAAGGGCTTTTCTTCCCACCCCCAGCATTTTAAAAAACCCCGGGACAGCGGAGGACTTCTCCGCTGTCCGGGGCGATTTAAAAGCCCCTGGGAAGGCAGGCAGGGGGGACAAAGACTTTTGCCCCCCCCGCCAGCCTTCAGAAGAGGTCCAGGACCTCTTCTGAAGGCCGGCGGGGGGCGAAAGTCTTCCCCCCCCCGCCTGCCTTCAAAAGCCGTCAGCGACAGCGGAGAAAGGCGCTGCCTTTCTCCGCTCTCCCGGGAAGGCAGGCGGGGGGGAAAGACTTTCGCCCCCCGCCGGCCTTCAGAAGAGGTCCTGGACCTCTTCTGAAGGCGGGCGGGGGGCGAAAGTCTTTGCTCCCCCCGCCTGCCTTCAAAAGCCGTCCGCGATAGCGGGAAGCGCTTCCCTGCTATGCCGGACTGCTTTTAAAATGCTGGCGGTGGGGAGCAAAGCCTTTCGGCCCCTGCCGGCCTTCCTGAACCTCTTCTGAAGGCCGGAGGGGGGGAAAGGCTTTGCTCCCCACCACCAGCATTTAAAACAGGTCCCCGGAGATTTCCCTATGGGCTTTCGTCTTGCGAAGCAAGCCCATAGGGAAATTCGTCTTGCGAAGCGCCTCCAAAACAGAAAACCCTTTCGTCTTGCGGGTTTTCCGTCTTGCGAGGCATTCGTCTTGCGGGGTACCACTGTACCACATTTTAAGCACATATTCCAGCTAGGCAAAAGTACTTAGTGACAGTACAAAGCGTGACCAGTGGGGAGTTTGGCCTGGGGAGACGGGGTGGGCTGTGGATAATCACAAGGGACACATAGAGGTGCTTGGAGGTCACATTTGTCCCCCAGGTCTGAGGTTCCCCACCTCTGCTATAGATGATTAAGCATGTGGACACCTGCGGTTGTGTTCTTACAAAGAAGCACCTTTTTGTGCAACAGGGCAGGGTTGCAAAACAGGGCAAGGAGGGAGGAAGTAAGCAGAGAGGGGCAAAGGATGCATTGTTCACTATCCAAGGGTTTTATAGAGGAAGACACTTTACGGGGCTGGAAACCCATTTTTTAAAAATTGGGCTATGTGGAAACAGAGACAGGAAAGGTTACGGGTGGACAACACAACCAGTGGTTAGTGGGGGGGGGGGTGTAAAATAAAAAGGAAGAGAAAAATGCACTGAGACAGTGGGATTCTGTAGAATTTCTCAAATTCCCACCTGTCAATTATATGCAGTGCTGTTTTTCTAGAAAAAAAAAGAGCTGGAACTCACTATGAACACCTCCCTCGTTCTCTTAGAATGGCAATGGCACCCACCTGAGAGGTGCCGGAACTGAGTTCCAGTGAATTCTGGCTAGGGAAAAAGCTCTGATCATATGGCATATGACACATGCCACTCTGCAAAAAAAATATTCAGGACTATGCTCTAGCTGTGCTCCCAATTATTTCTATGTAGCTCCATCATAATCATCATCTTGGGCAGTTATCCATCCCTTCTACCCCCTCCCCCCAAAAAAAACCCCTGCCTCAAAGTGATTTAGGATATCAAACAGTTCATCAAACTATTTTAAATCAAACTCACAGAACATAAAGAAAATAAAACAAAACTTTCTGAACTTGTTCACCCAACAACAAGAATATACAGGACCAAGAATATAATCGACCCCACAGAAAGCTGGGGATAGAAAAACAGGCCATGGATCTTGCTGAAATAAGATCTTTAATTCAAGCTAAATTCAATTCCTTCTGCTGAATATAGAGCTCTGGTTTTGCCTCCAGCACCTTCTGCTGCTCTTGAGACAGGGGAATGGGGCTGAAAACATGAAGGAAACTTAATCCTAGTTTTGTTCCCATCCTCCTCTATAAGGAGCAACGCAGGCTAAGAAAGAGGAAGAAACAGAGAGGATGCATAACCCCCTGGGCTGGTTGTAGGTGGGGGTTGACTCAGGGCAGAATGAGGTTTGGTGCAGCAGAGCCCCATTTGGAAAATATGGACATGTCCTTTATAAAACCAAACAAGACTTCAACATTCCCAGCCCCATTAAACAACATGACACACAACCAACTGTTCCCTCCCTGAAAAAAAAACACATTCTGTCTGAGATTCCCACCTCCACCACCCCACTCCCATTTTTAAACTGTTTAAAACAAAGTCTGCATAGTAGACGAAGAAAAACTTTACCGGCCTACCCATCTTGCCCCTCTTCCCAGGAACTCCGGGGATTCCCTAGAAAACAAGCAAAGGGGGTGGGGAGAAAAAGTATTAACATCTGGTGGAAGTCAGAAGGAGACACAAAGTCCAAATCAAAAGAGAAAGGGGATTTTTTTTATATATATATTTTTTTAAAAAAAAAAACAGAAACAACTGCAGGATTATTATGGGCCAAATTGTCAGCCGCTGACTGTCAGCTGCAAAAGCAAGCAAATGTGGAGGAAGAGGATCATCACTTAGGCTGAGGAAAGACACACACACACCCAGGGCAAGGAAACTGAGGCATAGCTTAGCAGAAGGAATAATTAAGCTACCGGTCTGGAACCAAACGAAAGCTGAAGCCAAGACTTGCTCAAGAAACTCTGTTTATGTTTCCTATTTGGTGACACACAGAAGCATTAGATCAGCGGCTCCAAATTCCCCCTCATCCATGCAGACGGCACACACACACACTTTTCCAGAATCTGCCTTCTCAATAGAGTCCTCTAGGCTTTGCCAACGAAATAGATGGGGTGCAGGAAGAAAAGGGCTTCATTTGGGAATATGGGCACAGTGCTGAAGGGGAAGAGCTATTAATTTTAGGACGGGCGAGACCCAGGTTCAAAATCCCTGTCTGGCCTTGAGCCTTGGGCCAGGCATTAACCACCTCCTTCCCTACAGCCCCCGCCCCCACCTCAGGTGTTAAGACAGGCAGTGGGGACCCTCTTGTTAGTTCCACTGCCCTTGGAAACTTGCAGGTGGGGAAGGCCCAGGAGAAGGCCTTCTCTGTGGCATCCCTAAGATGTGGAATTTCCTCCTCACACAGATGCATCTGGATTGTGGCATTTCCCTTGTACAATATAGTTTTTGTCGTATGCTGATGGCACTCATTTTTACACTGGCCTTTGAGACCTGATATATCAGTAGTTCTCAAAGGGTGTGGCAGGAGACAATGGCAAGTGTGGCAGGAAGATTCAAGGGCAAACAATATTCTATTTTGGGAATGATTCACGTTCTTATCTAGCTGCCTTGTTTATACTTTCTGGCTGTCATGGGATCGTATCATAAAGCAGTTGTGGTCTGTCTTATAAATAAAGTCTTTACCTTTACCTATAAATCAAGCACTGCTAGGAGTTGTTTCTTTTTGTTTTCCAATGTATTTCTTATCAATAAAAAATTTGGTATGGTGCAAGCAAATTTTTATTCTGAAAGTGGCCCAGAGTAAAAAGTCTGAGAACCACTGGCGTGTGTGTGTGTGTGTGTGTGTGTGTGTGTGTCCAAATCTCTTAACTGCAATTTGCTTTGACTAACTTTAATACTGCATTTTGCCCTGGACCTCACGATGAAAGGCAGATAGGAAATCTATATACTGAATAGCTGTCAACTTACAGATTAGAAAATAAGGATCCAGCAGCCTCGAAAATAAGGGATCAGCAACCAAAATAAGGGATTTTCCGCCCACAGGTATATTCAACTTCTGAGCCCCTCGGAGCCAAAGGCAGAAAGCCCAGCCAGCAGCCAAACGAAGCCTCAAGCGGTGGTTCCCACAGCGCAGCAACCCGGCAAAGGGGATGCAGCAAGGAAAACCACCGTCACCTCTCTGCTGGGAAGCGCTGAGCAAAGGCGAGTCCCCAGGCAACGCTGCTGATTTGATCAGCACAAGGCATGCAAGCTCCACCCCCCAGTCGTTCTTAGACTCCTTATTGGGTGAGCAACGCAGCCAAGCAACACAGTTGGAGCCTCCCTCCTCCCTGGCCGGCAAGGAGGGAGGGAGAGGAGCTGCTTCCTTTGAAACCCGGGAAATTTAAGGGACATCATCAATAAGGGACAGCAGCAGGACACGGCGCTGGGATAAGGGACTTTCCCGCCAAATAAGGGACGGTTGACAGCTATGAAGGTTGGCCCTGAGCATTTTGCCACTAGAGGCAAACCAGAAAATGCTGCTCCCCAGCCCACCACCTCCTCTGCTGCTGCTGCTGCACACCTGGCAGCAGCTGTGCACTCACAAACAGTGGGTGTGCAGTGGAGGAGCAACAAGCTGGACTGGCTGCCTTCCCTAGTTACCCAGAACCTGCTGCTATGAGGCAATGGCCTTACCTTGCCTCAAAGGTGGGCTAGCCCAGGTACAGACCCTTTCTGCTCCTTTGAAGAAGGGTTGAACACAGAGGGCCAGGGTGGGAAAGGAGAGCCTTCTTTGGAAAAATAAGCCAGGAGGGGTGATGGAAGGGAAGAAATCTGGTGGCCCCAACACACGGCTGGACTGGCTCACCACGTTTTGAAAAGAAGTGACACACCGCACCATGTTTATACATGGTAACCATAACATTTCCATGTTCCACACAGCATCTGTCTCCTTCACTTTCAAATGGGGTAGGTGTGAGGCAAGGGAGGGCGAACTTCCCCACTGAATTTTAGGGGTGGGGGCAAAATTCAGGGTGGGGTGGCAAAACATGGCAAGGTATGGACCATTCCTCCTGGCAGACCCCTTCCCCCGCTGTCCCACTCACACACTATGAAGCTGTCAAACCAACAATCAGGGGAAAAAATACTTAGGAGTGCACCCCAAATGTGTTACTGATTCTTGGGGGGGGGATTCCCTTTGCAGTCCAGCTTGTATTCAAACTGGGCTGCAAAGAAAACTCCATCACAAGCAAGGGATTGGCTGCACTAGGAAGTTTCTGATGGGGAACTCCATAGTGCAGCCAATCCCAATGGGACTTAGCACCACTGCTGATCAGGTGATCAGTGCTGGCAGCACATCTTACTTTGGGCAGAATTTGGCCACAGTGAGGAGCTCCCAACTGTGCTGGATGTTTCTCACCAATGATCTGTGGTGTTTATAGCAGTGTTTTTCAACCACTGTTCCGCGGCACACTAGTGTGCCGCGAGATGTTGCCTGGTGTGCCGTGGGAAAAATTGAAAAATTCGAAAGATTTTTTTTTAAAAAATGTCAAATTTTTGCCCACTAGGCGGGTGCCGGACTGTGTCCACCCTATTTTCCATCCGTCCTGGGTGGGGATCAGATCGGATGGGATCGGATGAGAGCGGACAGGCGGTCCGCTCTCATCCGATTCCCCATAGAGAGCAGCGGGGCTCTGACATCTCCCTCTCCGCACACCGTGGTGGTGTGCCTCGTGATTTTTTTCATGAAACAAGTGTGCCTTTGCCCAAAAAAGGTTGAAAAACACTGGTTTATAGGATGGAAATAGAAGCCACCATTATTAAATTTATTCCTCATCAATAAATTAAAATCTCCCCACCTCCAACACACACACACACACACACACACACACACACACACACAGTGTGCATTTCAGTGAACAATAGGAAATAAGGTTCCAAGGAGTAACATTTCCTGGCTCTGGTTTGGTTGCCATTATTATTATTATTATTATTATTATTATTATTCACTAAATTTTTATATTGCTCTTCATTCGGGGATCACAGAGCAGTTTATAATTGGCTCTTACTTTCTTTATAGTGGAGAAAACATTGGATGAAATGCTAGAGGAGGCCGACAGTAGAAGTTACCAGGCTGAGAGAGACAACAGTCTCAGTCAGCTGATTCTGAATGACATGAAAGGGTTGTTTATTCAATAATAAATGGGAAATAAATTAATAAAACTGTTTGATAATAAATCAGATCTACAATAATATTATAATAAATCATATAATAAATAATTATTATCTATTATTATTTATTCAATTTATAAGTGGCTTGCTATGTAAAAAGACTCTAAGCTACTTACAAAACTTTAGAAACATAAAAAATACACTTAATAATAAATCAATAGGGTAGTATTCAACTTTTACTCAGAGTACACCCACAGAAATTAATGACTATGAGTAAGTTAGATCCATTAATTCTATTTGGTTTGCTCTGAATAAAAGTTAGTTGAATACCACCCATAATAAATTAATTGAGCAATTGCAACAATAAATAGTAATCATAATAAAATAATAAAATATAAATTAATGTGACCATTATTAATTAATTAGCACTTGCTACATAAAAGGCCTCTAAGTGACTTATTATACTTTAAAAGCATAAAACACAGAATGAAATAAAATAAAATAGGTTAAATTAGTATTATAAAATGCCAGAGAAAGGAAGAGGCATTTATGGGATTTTCAAATGCCACAAGATTGTGGCTGTTTTGGGGTACGATGGACCTTGACTTCTGGGGCACAAGCATGTTGTGCTTCATGCAGAAAAATGTCTTGGCCTGGCAGGCAAGGCAACATGTGCATCTGCCAAAGAAGAGAAAAGATCAAGGCAGCCACTAAGACAGGCAGCGGCATGGACAACATGAGAAAGACAAGACAGATAGCAGTTTTGGCACAAAGAAGGCAAAAACTCACTCGCTCGCCGTCAGCACCGGGCAGCCCAAATAATCCTGGCAGTCCAATGTACCCCTATGGAGGGAAAGGAAAAAACAAAGAGCATTTTGTCTCCTCTGATGCGGTGGGTTGGGGTCAAGTCCTGTCCCTTGAGAACAAATAAAGCATCTTCCAGCGCTGGTCCAGGGAAGCCGTGATGAAATAAACCTTGGGGCAAGTGTATATGCCCATGGACTGCATGGTGCTGGCTTCCACGATGTAGTCCAAGGGCACATACCCTCACACCAGGGACCATGAGGACTCCAGGAAGGAAGGCGCCAGCCAGCTAGGGCCTTACCTGGGCTGGCTCAGGGTGGACCTGGGAGAAATGGAGCTTTGATCCAGGTTAGCTATGTGTGTGTGCAAAAGTTTCTGCTGCTGGCATTTTGTGTCACAACCCCACCAGGGAGGAAATAACTAAGACCTTCAGGAACCCAGGGAGAATACAGCAGGGATGGGGAAGATCTGTAGCCCTCTAGAGGTTGTTGGGTTTCCCATCAGCCACAGCCAGCATGTCAAATGGTCTGGGATGATGCGATTCAGAGCACCAACATGTGGAGAAATGCTGGGGTAGCTGAGTCATTAGAGCATGAGACTCTTAATCTCAAGGTTAAGGGTTCGAGCCCCGTGTTGGGCAAAAGATTCCTGCATTGCAGGGGGTTGGACTAGGTGGCAATTGTGGTCACTTCCAATCTACAATTCCATGATTCAATGATTCTATATGAAGCTGCCTTATACCAGGTCAGACCACTAGCCTGTCTAGCAGTTTATCATCTGCAAGGATTCTTGCAGCTCTCCAGGGCATCAGACAGGGGACATTCCCACCCTACCAGGAGATACCAGGAATGGAACCTGTGACATTCTGAGTGCAAAGCAGATATCTTAACACTGAGCTATGGCCCTTTCCCATAGGGCTTACCCACATCCTTGAGTTTGAGGGTTAAATGCCTTTTTTGTACTGCAGGTAGATGTACTTCACAATGACATATGGAACCCTGGAAACCCAGAGGCTCTTCCATCCTATGTCTAATGTTCTCTCCGTACCCAATTTGCAGATTAACCCTGGCCAGCCACCTCCAGTGCCTTCTCATTCACCCAACTAATAATAATAATATTTATTTATTTATTTATACATACCCCGCCCATCTGGCTCTCTGTTTCAGAAACTAACTACTAAAATGACAATGCCCCCTCACTCTTTGAGGATGGAAATGTGTTTGTTATCTCCATCATACTTTTTTTTTAAGGACAGCTGGGGGGTAGGCTGTGTTGTGGAGCAGCCTGTCATTACAGGATATTAAACAGCTGATCAGCCCCTTCCCCCACCTTCTTCCCTTGTACAAGAATGAAAACCACTGATGGGGTCAACCTTTGTTTATCGCTTGCAATTTTCCCAGTGATGAGAGCCAGCTGGTAGCATTTACTGCTCACAATTAAAAAGAGCACATGACAACCAGGGAGATGGATTTATTGGCTCAGAGCATCATGTTGATTTGGAATTGCAGTGGAGAGTAGGAGGCAGTTAACCGGAGCTCTGCTTCTTTCCAATAAAAGTGAAGAAGAGGAGGGTGGAATGGAAAAGAGGCAGAAGCTTCTCGAAAGTGAACAGTCAGGATGAGGCAGCCCAAGTGAGGACACAAAGCACTACTGTGGCATCAGAGGTGTTGGCCTTTGCATGTGGGTTCAAGATGCTGGTTCACTGTTAGAAGCAGAGGTGTCAAAATGTGGCCCCTTGAGTAGCTCCCTCCTTACAAAGCTAAGCTCTGGCACTAGAAGAGCCCTTCAGGGCTAGACAAAAAGTGCACCTAACCCAAGCAGGGGACCAAGACTTCCCCAGGTTGTTTGCTACCGCAGCAACTGCAGTCAGGGGTAGACTGCCTATGAACATGAAAGTTCCATTTCGTTATCCAGCTAAAACAAGGTACTGGACCTCAGGCCCAGGGGCAAGATGTGGCCCTCCAGTCTTCTCCGTGGCCCTCTGGACTCTCCCTGGGCCCTGCCCTGTGCTGTCTGCTCAAGTGCTTTGCTGACTTGATGGCATCTTTGAGACTTGCTCATGTCCTTTGCATGCTCGGACAGGTGATGGAGCTGTGTGGGGTGCAGTGCAGGTAGAAATACCTGGTTTTTGCACACCTGAAATGTAGCCTGCACTAAAGGTAAAAATTGCATCTGTTGATCCACCTACTTTTTCTTCTGCTCCCACCCACCACTGGTATGCAGCAGTTGAGCTGAAAACAATTCTCCACCCTTGCACCAGGCCACTGAATCTGTCTAATCAACATCTAAAGATTGGATCCTACAAACCTAACAAAGCGAAAGGAGAGAATATGAAGGACCGCCTTCACTTAGGCCAAACAGCCCGTACTTTGAGGCACGGGTGATAAACCTTTTTGCGCCAAGGGCCACATTCCCTTCTGGACAACCTTCCAAGGGCCACATGCCAGCGGTTCAATTACACCAAAGATACTCAAGGCAGGTGTGATGCACGGCCATGGGTGTACCTGGGGGAGGGGGCACGGAAGGACACATACACACACCCAAATAAAAAAACTGATAAAAATACATAGCAAACTGAGGTTCTGCCCCCCCCCCCAATCCTGGCTCTGCCCCTGTGCGGGGCTGGCAAGTGCTGTGGGCAGAGAAGAGTTCCAAGAGTTCAGACAGAGCTGGAGAGCCACATCCTGTCTTCTCCTGGGCCAGAGGATCCCCTCCTCTGCTTTACAATCTTCTTCACAGACCCTGCTCAGGTGCTTGCCTGTGAGGACAATCAGGCTGATGAAAAAGGGTCTTGCCCCGCAATTGTAGCAATCAGTTCCACTGGACATTAAGCAAGCTCCTCTCCTTCATAGTTTCAAATGGCTCTAGAAATCTCACTTCTTCCCTGCTGCTTTTAATGGGTGGATTTAAATTAGGCTGAAATACAGTATTTATAATGTGACTTAGTTTTGTGCTGGGTAGTTTCTGTCATTTTTGTGCACGCTTTTTAAGGTTGTCTTAAACCGTGATTGGTTTTCTCCCCCAATCTATGCATTTTGCATTGTTTTGGTGGCTTGTTTTGATCCTTTTGAATGTTTGTCTATGTGGTGGGAGACACATCCTCCCTATAAGTTGTAAACTAACTCAGTAGGGAAGCAGGGTGGGCAGTACTTTCCTCTTTGCTTCAGGGCAGGAGGCAAGGTGAGGCAACCACCTCAGGTGACAGATGCTAAGAGACAGCAGCGAGAGTTCCCTGGCTGTAGCAGGGCTTGCCACAGGGCCTGACCTGGGGCCCTAAACTAGTCTGCTGCTTCAGATGCAATGTAAGCTCCTATCCCACCCACCAGTCCAGCCAGCTTCTGTACATTGAGTAGAGAAGGAAGAGGCCATGCCGTCTTGTCCTCTGCCTCAGGCAGCAGAATATCATGGGCTGGGCATGCCTTGCTGTGCTTGTTTTCCACTTACAGGGCCGGGGGGGGGGGGGGTTCCACCACAAAGCCTAACCTCAGCATTTCTAGCATCTCATCTTGGAGCTTAGCTACAGGCCGAACCCAACAGACACCCCCCAGCTTCTTCCACACGTCAGTTACAGGCTGCTTGAGGATTTGTTGTTGCCAAAGACAGCAGGCAAACCTATGCAAGGGTTGATTAGGCAGAGCAAGGAAGAGTGGATGAGAGGCATCTGCTGAGACCTTCCTTCCTGCGCACACACACACACACACACACACACACACACACACACACACCCCCCAGTGAATCCACTGTTGCTCAACCATGAGCAATTCCAGCAAAACCTAAGGACAGTAAGCCAAGGGCAGGACAGCTGCAAGGGCAGCCCCCAACGTGTGCCAGGGCAGAATGACTGGGAAGATACTGATAGCCAACAAGCAGGCTCACAGCAGTTCATGGGCACTTGGAAGCAATAGGTCCCCAGGCAATAGGACAGGCAAGGCTGGTTCAGGGAGAAGGTAACGTTTGCTGCTGAGACACAGACCCACTGCTCCACACAAACCTGGCAGCAAGCCTTGGACTGCTTCCTTTTGCAGCAGCTGCTGGCAGGCAGGAGCCAGGGCAAGCAGATCAGTTCCAGCTGCTCCTCATTCCAGGAGAGCAAGTCTCATTGGCCCAGGCATTTAAAACCCAGAGCCCTATAGCCTGGCAATGACCTGTGCTCCCAGTTTACATGTGTGCTTTACTCCCATTCATGCCAGGACTGCTGGTCTTAGAAGTGCAGTGGGCCACTTTGCTGTCAGGGGTTCCTTAGCAGCTGTTCTTCACTGTTTCCAGAAGTTATAGGAGCGAGTGAAGGCTGGTCCATTAGGGCAAACAGGTGTGCTTCAGTCCCTCCTCACCAGCTTGCCTTCCAACTTACAGTCAGTTCAAAGAAGAGTGCTGGTTGTCAGCTTCCTTCTCTTCCTTAGGCTCAGTGCAGAGCTCAGCAGGGCAGGGAGGAGGACCATGGGGTGGCAGGGGTGGGGGAGGACACCAGAATCTGTTGGCTCTGGCTTCACCTACTGCTGGCTCATTTGCCTTTCACCCTACTGGTCCAAGTGGGCCCCAGTCACCACTGCCTACTGGTTCCCTCCTCGTCCATGTCAGTGGAAGTGTATAAACAAGGCTCTCTCTCACTTACCCGGCTGCCTTTTGGACCAGGTTCTCCTATAGGTCCAGGTAAACCCTGAAACACAAGAAGGGAAAAACAAAGCAAAGCAAGAAAGACAGATAAATGTGGACATGTTAGAACTTTTTTAAAATACACAAACACACACACAAACATCTGCAAACAGTTCCAAAGCAGAGGCTTCTCTTTGCAATTTAGGAGGCAGCCCAAGAGATAGCTAGGAAGGAATTCAGAGGGGAAGAATTATCATCATCACAATAAGCCTCCGGAAACAAATGCCCTAATTGTTACAGGGAGATAGCTCTGCAGGCATTCACATTTTAAAACAGAACTCATAGTAAATTCTACTCCATTCCAGAGCAGCTCAGCTGCAACAGGGGAGTGGACTGAATGCAAGAAGGGAAAAGCAAAGGCTGGTTGATATCAGATTGTAGTAAGTTGCTCACGCACATGTACAGGCTGCAGGCTGACCTCTGTGCTAATATATTAAGAAGCTATCAGCTGCATTTATCACAAGGTAATGGAAAGCCAGGCTTAAATCCCAGGCCAGCAACTTTCAACCCTGCTCTGTCAAATTAGTTTTTTTGGGGGGGTGGGGGTGAGAGTGCAGAGGTTTTCCTAATTACAGGAATGTGATATTGATGGTAAACAGAGGCAAGTTAAGCCCATGGCCAATGCTTAGCTCTGATAGAAAAACTGAGCATGTAGGTTCAGAAGCAGGAGACTTCTGGAAACCAGCTGCTGTGGGAAAGGCAATGGAGGAGACTGGCTGCCTTCACAAAGGACTTGTCATAGGGAAGGTGTTGGGTGGTATCAAGCTTAGAATTGTGAAACTAGAGACCTGTGTGTTGCTGCGCTACATCCACCTTCCCTAACCTGGTGCCCACCAGATGTTTTGGACTCCCAAAAACCCCCTCTATTTTTCAATGGCTTTTTATTGGATAGGCTACAGGGCAGCTGTGGGTGTGAACATGCCCTCTAGAGGTGGCTCCCATTACCCCTGACCACTAGCCTAGTTGGTTGGGGCTAATAGGAGCTGCAGCCAAGCAACATCTGGAGAGCACCATGTTGGCGACCCCAGCTTTAGAGGCGTGTTTCAAAGGGGGATTTCAGTCCCAGTTGGAGCTGGAGAGAAAGGGAATAAGCCTCCTCTTCCCAAAAATGTCCACCCATCTATCCACCCATACCTGCAACCAATTAAAGATGAAACAAAGGCATAGCTGAACACTACATGTTACCATGTAGTTTGACTTGCAGAACTCACGAGGACTAGGAACTTACGAGAATCTCAAATTCTGTATAATTGCAAGGGGTAAATAAAAAAAAACTGGCAAGATGAATAAGGGTTAAGGACTATTTGTCTGGAAATGTAAAGCTCATCCATTCTCACTGTTGAAATAAAATATTCCTATTTGAGACTAGGGAATAGGAAAAAATGTATTAATTTCAATCTCTCCTCCTCTTATTCTTCCATCCTTAAGTTTTGCATCAGTGTGTGGATATTCATCTGTGCAACAGGCACATTTCTGCTAGCCATTCCCTTATTTTATGCATTTTTTTATGTTACCATCACTACTGCAAGTACTTTTGTGCACCATTTCCTATCATATGTATATTTTTTAATTTTTTTGTGGCAAGCTGTGTCACAAAGTTCATACACATGTGAATTACAAAGGATAGCTCTGTTTCAGTTGCTCATGGGCTTAGGGGGTATAAATTAGGTGAGCTTGTACTAAAATGCAAAGTGAAACAGATTTCTCTCCCATTCCTATAATAAACTTCCATGGTTATTTACTCTATGCCAGTTGCCAGACTAAATGAAATTGAACGATCTCCTTCCACCTCCAACTTCCATCACCTCCAATTCAGGAAGCTCTGAAAGATAAACCCAGATCCCACTGTCAAAATGTTTGTTTGTATGCTTCTGCCATCAGGCCAAAGTTAACAACTTTGCCTCCGACGCCTGAACCAAAAAGAAGCCAAAGCTTCCAACTTTTCCACTGCGATGCAAAACCAAAACTTGCCAAAAGAAGAAGTAATGAAAGCACCGAATAAGGAAAGTAAACATAACTGAGACTGAAGAGGTTAGTGTGGGCAGCTGTACTATATTGGTCCCAGAGGATAAGAAACAGGGCTATTCTGCACCTTCCCCCCTTTGAATAAGCTTCTGTTGGTGAAAAAAGCACACAAACCTTTGGCTTAGACAGAACGTTTCATCAAACAAATGGGAAAGCTGGAAACTTACAGGGAGAAAGCATTCCTGCTGTCTCATGGCCTCTATTGCTGTGCCTTGAATAAACTTTTTGAAAAGTTTGTTGAGCCATGCAGGGATAAGTGGACATTGTGGCACATTGCTTGCTTGCTTACTTATTTATATTTAGTATTGTTATTTACAGGAACGTACAACGGGCCAAAACAACAAAGAGTCTTGTGACACATGCCAGGATTTCTCTATTAATAGCAAAGAAAAAAACCAGTTGATTGATGGTGACTGCACTGTGTCAGGTATGAATCTGAAAGTCAGTTCCACAACCTCCTGCCCATTCAGAATGACCAACGTCAGTTAAAAGCTTGCATACCCTTTTCAGCAACAGAGGCTGGCATACAGCTAGGCTTCACTGCAGGCCAAGCCTTTGATGCTCCTTTTATAGTTGCCGCCAAGAGAGAACTTTGGTTTCTGCAGCTTCTTCAACAACTGCATTGCCTCAAAGAGAGAAGGTGCAGCTATATAACATCTCCCTTCCATAAGCACACACACATACACAACACAGCTGCCCTTCACACCACATTTCATCCAGCAATTATTATTTTAGACACAGCAACAACAGGCGTGCATAGTGGAAAAGATGTGGGCGGGGGCCGTCCAGAGTGCTGCATGCACTCTGGCACATGCTGAGCCATTGGTCACATGACCTGTCCCGTTCCTTTGCACGGCGATGAGAGCCATGCATATGCTTTCCTCCACTGAAACAAGCAGATCATGCAGAAGACTGCACGGCGTACATGTACTAAAAACTCCTGTGGCCTCTAGCTCAGGGATAGGAGAACCTGTGACCTTCATCCCTGTGGTCAGAGATGATGGGAGCTATCAGCATACACACTTTTTTTGCAAGACAATGTTAAAAAATAATAACATATGTTTGCATGCTATTTTCATAAATTTTTTTTATCCAGTATATGCATTTGTGTGCACATTACTTTGCTGGGGAATCACACTGCAAAATTCAGAAAAGTGCTTCAGCTTGTGCATAGTGTTTCAGAAAGTGCAAATTATGTTGGTTTACCTTTCAATGCCAATTGAATCAAATTCTCCACCCAGCCTTAGCTAGGCTACAATTCCCAACATCCCTGACCACTAGGCATGCTTGCCTTGGCTGACTGACCTGGAGTCCAGCAACATCTCGAGGACCATGCATTTCGCACCGTGACCTACAAAGGGGGAAACCCCCCTGAGTGGTCCAGAGTCTAAAATTACCTAATCACAATACTGGCATGCAAACACATTATAGCTGGGACTGAATCCCTTATTAATTGTGGGACACCGTAGCCATCTACCTGCCTGCCCACCAAACCCCTATGCTGTACACAGCACGGTAAGATTTACTGCACCTGCCTGCCAGGATAACCTTTGGCACCTGGGTTCCCGTCAGATCCTCGTTCACCCTGTAAAAAAAGAGAGGAAAGGGCAGCAGGGCAGGGAATGGGAAGAATTAAATCTGGCTTCATGTTATGCAGTAGTAGTAGTAGTAGTAATAATAATAATAATAATAATAATAATAATAATAATAATAATAATAATAATAATAATAATAATAATAATTCCTCTTTCTCAACATGGTGGATGCCATGCTGATAGGCACAACAGGTTCACAGTAGACACAGTGCATGAACTTTGATCCATCTGACAGAAAGAGCATCAGGAGCACATGTGGAACCCATCCACGAAAGAAGCACGGAAAAGCTCAGAGCTTCCATATGGTTACACCAGGGAGAACCTGAGGCCTTCAAGGTGTTATTGGACTCCCATCAGCCCCAGCCAACAATGACCAACAGTCAAGGATTATGGGAGTTGTAGTCCAACAGCATCTGGGGGGGCCACAATTTCCCCATTCCTAGACTAACTAAACTAGCATTTGCTTCACAGAATCCAACATTCTCTCCATGTTCTCACCACAAGTAGCATCTTCCCTCCTACCACCATTTTGAAGATGCAGGTAGATCAAAATGAACAGAAAATAACATCTGACACATTATAAAGAAAGCAGTGGGACAATGCAACAAAAAGTTGCAGCATGGGGTGCTTCTTTTAGGGTTCTAGTTGGCCCGCCCCATTTGGAGAAGAGCTGTAGCTCGGTGGAAGAGCACTTGCAAGGCCCCAGGTTCAATGCAGGGAGGGCTGGGGATGCCCCTGGTCTAATTCCCTGGAAAGCTGCTGCCAGTCAGTGCCAATACTTATTTAGTATTACTAAATCAGTGACAATACTGATTTAGATGCAGTCATGGTCTAACTCAGTATAAGACAGCTTCCTGTGTTCCTATGCTCTGTTTCAGAACATGTCATTCCACCTCGTCCTGATTTTCCCATTACCAATAGTCAATATTCTGTGCCCATTGAGCATACCCAGTCCTTTGTGTGTGTCCGTACGTGTGTGATGGGAGGGGTGATGTTCCTAAACATTTTTTGCACTTCAACAAACATTGGTGTTCCTCTGAGCCTGCTAAGACCACCTCTCATGCATGGACGGTGTCATTCTGGTTGCAAAAACATCCATATTTGGAGAATGAATTTGCCATGAGTATATACAGGAACACCAAAAGACCACTGGTCCATCCAGCTCAGTGCTGTCTACACTGACCGGCAGCAGTTCTCCAGTGTGTCAGGTAGAGGGCCTTCTGAGTGCAAAGCAGATTCCTCCAACACTGGGCTGCAGCCTTTCCCAAGTGATGAAGACTGAATCACAAGTAAAATCCCACAGATGTCAACAGCAGTTGATGTGAAACAGCAGAGTTGTGAAAGGGTTTCCCAGAATACAGTGGTGAAATGCAACTCATCACATGCAGAGACAGTCAGTGTGGTGTCATGGTTAAAACGCTGGACTATGACCTGCAAGACCACAGTTCAAATATGCACTTAGGGTTGTACTCACCATTAATCATGCACAAAGTAGACACATTTAAATCAAATGGACACCACTAGTTTAGGTTCATTAATTTCAATGGGTCTACTCTGAGTTGAACTTCATTGGCCATGAAATTCACTGGGCAACCTTGGGCCAGTCACCAGCTTTCAGCCTAACCAGTCACACATGCCCCCTTGAGCATCTTGGAGGATACGTGGGTTATAAATGCAATAATACAAGAAGTGAAGGTCCTGAGCAAAGCCCCAACTGCTTGAATGTTGAATTCCCAGCAATAGATTTCATGCTGAATGAATTTGTGTATAAAATACTTTCACATCAAGCTCAACAGACTCTGCCATTCATCGGGTTCATTATTTATTTATTTATTTTACTGTAAACATCACGCTAATCTAAACAGAAAAGGGGTGAGGTGGGCGTAGGAGAAAATTAAATTACAGCCTCCTTCTTTAAGAAGCGATTCAGTCCACTCCAGCTGAAACATTAATGCACCACGGGGGGGGGGGGAGAGGTAAAGTAAATGTACAGCTACATCCCTAACATAAAGGTTTTGAAAACATCAGAAAACGTTTAGAAACTGAAAACGCATCTCCACATGCTTTGCCCTCCATGGATCGGCAGCCGCATGACACTGAGATAGCATGAGGGGCCCCAACATAAATCAAAGCAGAATCCAACAAACACCTGAAATGATCCCCAGAGACACCTTTGGAGTGCAAACATCTTCATTTGATATCTAAGCATGTCTTACGTATTACAGGTGTTTTATTATATGTGTCTGATTATGCTCTTCTTATTAACTTTGTTTGCTAAAATCCACTTGCTTATTTCGGTTTTCTTGACTGTAATCTATATTTGGCTGACTATTAAATCTTGACTGATTCATTCATTTGGTTCAAAGGAGTGGGCTGCTCAAAATGCAAAAAGAGGTCCAAGCAACTTGAGGAGAATGGGTCAGGGAGATTTGGGGGCTCCTCCCTGCTTTGGCTCATTGCGCATTAAAAGATTTCCAGCCCTGGAAGGAAGAGAGCATGGAGCCTCTGATCTAGGTAACTGCTGTACAACATCTGCCAATGGAACTTAACCAAAGTTAGAACAGCCAGTAGCTTCTTTCGGCTTTGGCTTCTGGGTCATGAAAACAGTTCTGCAGCCCTGGGAGAAATCTGCTTAAGGCAAATGCCAACGGGAGCCAACCTTATGAGGACATCCAATTATGTTTTAGGGGCAATGCCTCTATAGCAGCCAACTCTTTGGGACCTCCAGTTACATCTGGGAATAGTGTTTTGGGACCAAGAGGATTGAAGGTGTGGATGGGTTTCTCTTTAAATCCATGACAAAAGAATAGGGAAGTGATCAGATGCTGGAGAGAGATAGGCTGCAACACAACTATGCCTTATAATTAGGACCAATGCATTGGGATTTGGGTGCAGGCAGGGTTAGGGAGTTATTAAAGTTGCCTTTTGAAAAGCTGCAAACCAACTTTCAGAACCTGAGGGTCAAAAAACCTGGGATGTAAAAATAAACCAAACAACAAATCGATAAATAAATTGGTGCTTTCACAACACGTTGCTGGATGAGAGATACCAGGGCAGGTTTCAAGTGACTTTCAGGTGGAAGCATATTCTAGTGAAAGACGGGCTTTAAATGGAGGCATCAATAATGTTTGCAAGGCGCAGTCCCAGGAAGGAAGGAGCTTTGGGGGCTCCGTAACATCAGCCTCCAAGGAAAGCTGAAATTTAGAAGCTCCCAAAATTCTTTTCTGCACCAACTGAAATCCTTGGGGCAAGGAGTGTATGTCTTTGCCCACCTCTGTATCAGCTGCTTTCTAACCTCTTTAAATTTCCAGCCTTGGAACAAATCAATCAATCAATTCAACAAGCAGCTGGGATTGGCTCAGAAATAACCAGAGCTATTTCTTGATTTTTTTGGGGGGGGGGAGTCACTTGACTTATTTCTGAACCAATCCAGTACATGCCATAGGAAGGGCAGCTGCCACAACTAGTTAAGTCACTCTTGAAACAGAACATTACAACAACAACAACAACAATAGCAGCAGCAACGACAACAATAACAACAAGCGCCACTCACCTGGTCTCCAGGATGACCCGGTGGTCCTGGATATCCTTTCTGTCCCTGTTCAAAAGAATAAAAAATTCAGGTAAACTGGTTTTGTGGAAAGGTCTTTTTAAAATGCTAGAAGAGTCATCATGATTGGATCAATGCATATGTGCAAGGAGAACTAGGGTTTGTATCCTGTAGCCCTTTAAAATCTGTTGGTCAGCAAAACCCATCAGCCGCAGCCAGTGTGGCCAATGGTGATGAGAGTTGTGATCCAACATCATCTGGAGCTAGCCACCCCTAAAGTAGACATGTTGTCGGCTTGTGATGAGAGTGGGGGAGACTAACCCTTGCCACATTTCATGGTTCATATGCAGTAGTTTGCTGCGCACCAGGGATGGGCTGTTGGTTATGTTTTCTGCAATTTTGCTACTCTTTCTTTCCCAGCATTGCTCTTCCCCTCCATCTTTGCCTCAACTGGATTATTTCCTCAGGAAGTGGTGGGGAACAACCAGGCATTAGGCAAGTTGGGTAGGTATTCCCCATGGTCTTTCCCACCATGAGCCTCTTCCAATAGAACTGAAATGACAGGTGAAAAACAAGAGTCTGAGTTTGATCGCCTCTACAGGTGTTTCTGGGTGATTCCGGGGCCTTAAATCACAACTGGGGTCATCAACTGAAGTGGAAGTCTCCTGCCACTTTTGTAATGAGGGCCCAAGTCAACTCCTGCGGCAGCCCTAATCCAGCCTGTCAACCCTCAGAGTGGCAGTCCGGCAGGCTTTGCAGAGCAAATGGGGATGGTTGGTGAAGGGGAGGATGGTGCAGATAGTGACTCCCGTCTGCAGGCCATGCATGAAAGGCAACCACCAAATGCATTGAGCTGCAAAGCATCCAGTGGCTGTTCAGGGTCCAAAAAAGTACTTTGCAGTTCTGACAGCACAGAAGGGATCAGAGATGGCAAAAACCACATACAGTGGTACCTCCGGTTACAAACTTAATTCGTTCCAGAGGTCCATTCTTAAGCCGAAACTGCTCGTAACATGAGGCGTGCTTTTGCTAATGGTGCCTCCCGCTGCTGCCAGCATGCAACATCTGCTAGCATCCCGGGGCAAAGTTCGCAACCAGGAGCATCTACTTCCAGGTTAGTGGAGCTCATAACCCGAAGCGTTCGCAAGGAGGACGGTACATAACACAAGGTTCCACTGTACAAGCCTGTCACACACTCTTGCAGCCAGAGAATCCTATTTATAATGTATTTTAAAATACTTTCTGGCTGCACTTAAGGGCAAAGCACTCTCTCAAAGGTGGCTTACAGAAGAAAAACACAGTGCAAATCACAAATCTCTCTCTCTCCACATATACTGTATTAAGAAGAAGCTGAAATTTATTTATTTATTTTTAAACCACCCACCCAAGGCCAGTAGAGATTTACAATCCAGAAATGTCAACAATCCTGTAAAACCATCTCCCCCTGGAAAAAAGAAAAGAAAAGAAAACCTCAGGAAAAAGCCAGTGGAAACAGGTGGGTCTCTTCTCCTACAAGTCTGCGTTGATGATGGGGCTTGATGGATTTGACCTGCAGAAAATGTCTTCTCACCCCCACCGACGTGATTACTCCATGAGGTGGACACTTCATAAAGGCCTCGTTTGCTGACCTTAGCGTGTGGGCAGGTTGGTACTGCAAAAGGTAGTCCTTCAAGTATATCAGATTCCCTTATGAAGAGAATCTGAGGCTATTCTGATCCAGCACTCACACTGTGAGTCGTTTGCTGGAAGCCACAGGTGGGTGGCTCAAGCCCTCTTGTGCTCAAGCCCTGCTTGCCAGTTCCCTGTGGGAAACTCTGAGAACAGGATGTTGGACCAGATGGGCCACTGGTCTGATCCAGCAGGCTCTTCTTATGTTCTTATTTGACCACCGTGGAGGTGCCCCAAATCAATCCTGTGCAGATAGAAAGCCATGCCTTCCTTGATCCTCCCCACCTAGAGATTCTTGACCTGCCTTCCTGTTGCCTCTTCTATGCCTTATGCAGCTGCTGTACAGCCTCTTCCTATGAAAATAAACCACGTCCAAAGATAACTGGCCACAATAACTGCCTCTGTTCTGAACTAAGATGAATCTACCCACACATGCCAGCTTCGGGGCTCCATATTCAAATGCAGGGGCCGGGAAACTTTTTCAGATGAAGGGCCACATTCACTTCTGGGGGCCAGTGGTGGGCAGGGCCAGAAGCAAAAGTGTGTGAGGCACAGAATGCTAAGATTTGTACAGTGAACTAATTTTACTCCACACACCCCTCTCTGTCCTCCATCCAGGCAAGCGAGAGGCATAGTCAGAGTTCCCAGACACATTGCAGCCAGGCCAGAACACTCAAGGGCAGCTCCACAGCAGAGCCAGGAGGGGGTGTGGCCTGGAAAGAAGTGCTTTGGGGGGGCAGTGATCTTGTGTGGCCCCCCAAAATGCACATCTGTGGGTGCCATGCCTGTAAGAGGTACAGCCCGGAAATACAAGAGCTTGCGTCGGCCACTTTGGCCTCTGTCCTCTTGCAAGAAAACACAAGATGTCCCTTTTTTCCAGGGCAGCTGACAGGTATAGGGTCATGTTCATCTACTGATTCAAAGCTGAAAATCCTTTTTAAGAAAAGAAAGAAAAAACTAAACAACACCAAACCACCAAATTTATGGTCTATTAGGGGGGAAATGCTGCCCAGAGAAAGCAAGATTTGGTCTGCCATGGGAAAATGTCTCTCAGTTGTTTGGTCAGCAGTTACATACACCTTGTAAAAGGGGGCAGAAGGCATTGTGGGTAAAAATTTAAAAAACGAGGCGACCAGGGTAGGAACAGCCAAACTGCCACTGGAATCAATGCCCTGGGAAATTACAGTGTTTGACACATCACCCCTTTTGGTGTGAACTATGGCAGAAATAGAGCATGTGGCTTACATAAAAATAAAAGTGTCTCTGACTCAGAAAGCTGAGGAAATGCAAATATTCAGACTGCAAATGAAAATGTTTCTGTGGCAGCAGTAAGAATATGACTCTGTGATGTGGACAGCCAGCTCCCATCACCCAATTCATGTCAGCTGGAGCCACAAGGTCTCACTCCCTGTTCTAAGGAGCAGCAATCCCTCTTGTATGCAAGAGATGGAAGAATGCCTCTATTCAGAAGAGGTATTTACTCTGGAGAGCAGAGAATTCATCCTCTTAGATGAGGGATAGGAAAACCTGCAGCCCTTTGGATGTTGTTGGACTCCCAGCTCCCACCATCCCTGACCATTGGTCATGCTGGCTGGGGCTGATGGGAGTTGGCATCCAATTACATTCTAAACAGAGGCATTCCTACGTCTTTCACATGCAGTATGGAGTGCCACTCTAGGCTTAGATCAGGGGTGGCCAAGGTAGTGCCTTCCAGATGTTTTGGACTGCAACTCCCATCAATTCTTGTGACTGTTGGCCAAGCTAGCTGGGACTGATGGGTGTTGTAGTCCAACAACATCTGAATGGCACCATTTTGGTTACCCCGATTTAAAGAATCTCAGAGCTGTTCACAAGTCAAACAATAACATAATGCAAGGCTATAAAATTATATTCAAGTTTAAAAGGAACAGTGGGTTAAAATAATCTGAGCCTAACCGACAGTAACATTTTCAATATGTGAGAAAACTAAACTATCTTCTTCTTCTTTGGTGATCACTTGTAGCCAAGTAAGCTTGTCTTCCATAAACACGGTTTTAACAATGAGTCCGTAAGTGACTGTGAAGGCCAATTCTGGATCCACACATCCTTCCACAGTGGGAACATTGTTTTCTGGGCAGGAGTTGATCATGGTGTGGATTTGCCAGCTGTGCCTTCCTCTTAGCACGTTTCTCCCTTACGTCCTGAGTTTAAGTGTCTTCAAAGCCCATGACACCTTTGGTAAAGGCTCTTCTCCAATTGGAACGCTCACAGGCCAGTGTTTCCCAGTTGTCACTGTTTTTACTACATTTTTTTAGATTTGCCTTGAGACAGTCTTTAAACCTCTTTTGTTGACCACCAGCATTACGCTTTCCATTTTTAAGATCGGAATAGAGTACGTGCTTTGGAAGACGATCATCAGGCATCCACACATGTCCAGTCCAACAAGGTTGATGTTGAAGAATCATTGCTTCAACACTGGTGATGCTTCTTCCAGCACACTGGTATTAATTTGCCTGTCTTCCCAAGTGATGTGTAAAAAAATTTCAGAGACACCATTGATAGAATCTTTCGAGGAGTTGGAGATGGCGTTTATAAGTGGTCCATGTTTCACAAGCATTCAGTAAGGTTGGTAGGACAATAGCTTTGTAAACAAGAATTTTGGCTTCCCTGCATCAGCCAACAGCACAGCAACATCCACACTACGGGGCAGCAGATCTCCAGGGTTTGAGGCAGGGAATCTTTCCCAACCTTGCGTGGAGATGCCAAGGATTGAACCTGCGACCTTCTTCGTGCTTAGCACGTGCTGATTCTCTTAAGACATAGGATCATTGGAGCCTGCTTTGTACCAGGTCAGAACACTGGCCTCTCCATCTAGCTCAGAATCAGCTGCACTGACTAGCCGCTGCTCTCCAGGATTTCTGACAGCCCTACCTGGAGATGACAGGAATTGAACCAGGGACCTTCTGCATGCAAAGCAGATGCTTTGCCCCTGAGCTACAGTGACAACCCCTGACGCCAGCTCAGCTGCTAGTCATAACGGTTCTCTCCAAACTTCTCTATGGGCCATTAGGTCTTTCTTTATCCCTCCACTAGTCTTCTCTCCCTTCCTCCCTCTCTTTTTAAAGTTTCACTCGAACTGGCTTCCAGGATATTGGCTGTTCTCCTAAAAGCACGCTGGCAAACAGAGCAGCTTGTCTACAGCCCAAGGTGTTTTCAGTGGGGTTTTGCCAACAGAGGATCTACAGCTTTATTTTTTATTTTCCAGATATTTTTTCAACAGCTCTCTCTCTCTCTCTCTCTCTATATATATATATATATATTTAGGAGGCCAGTAAAGCACAGCCTCCATCAAAAGCATTTGTTAGGAAACTTCTCTTGTCCCCATCCCAAGTCTGTTTGTCTTTTTCTCTCTTCTTTAACCTATGCACTGGCTTGTGTTTCTACCTGAAAAGGATTCTATGTTCTGCCTTTTAAAGTTGGGCAAGTGTTTCATTGTACTTGTGCCAACAGCCCTGACATAACAGTGGAACCACAGAAGTTCCACACACAAACCCCTTATTGTCTGCTTGCATTTCCTTTACCAAATCTTTGCCTTCTTTTTAAACTCTCCTCATAATTCTCTCCTCTGGGTCCTGCCTGGTTGGCATTGGTTCATGGCAGAGCCTCCTCTGTGGTGGTGCCCCATTTGTGGAACACCCTCCAGGATGAACTGTGTCTATCTCCCTCATTACTGGCATTCAAGAGGGATTTAGAAAGTATTCCTGTTTCTCCCAGGCATTTGTTGGCTGAAAGGTACCTTGAAGCTTTTGGCTGTGAGAATATGCAATTGCCTTACATGTTTTTAGATGCTTTTAGATGTTTTAAGTATTTTTTTATTTTTAAAATTGTATTGCTTTCTCAGTGATGAATTTGCCAAGCTGCATTCCTTTGGGAGAAAGAGAAGGATATAAATGTAGCAAGTAAATAAAATTTGGGAAAGAATTCCATTTTCAGAAGAAAGCCTTCTTGTCTCTTACAGAGAGACCTTGTTGCTGCTCATTAGCCATGCTGTTTACAGCTTCTTGCTTGTAGCTAAGAAGTTCATGAAAATAAAAGAAAAATCTCCGAGCCTCCAAGGTTCCCTATTTTCCAGAAACAGTCCCAGATTTACAGAAGCTGCCCCGGTTTGTGATTTGTTCCCTGAATGTCCAACTTTGCCTCAGGACATCCCTATTTTCATCAGGGAAAAGTTGGAGGATATGGTACGACGTCCCTATTTTCATCAGAGAAGTGTTGGAGGGTCTGGAGTTATGCGACCCCCGAGCCACAGAGATAAGTAACTATATAACGTTTAGTGAAGTTTTTTTTAATGTTTAATGTTTGTTATGTTTTTTATATGTTGGAAACTGCCCAGAGTGACTGGGGCAACCCAATCACGTGGGCAGGGTATAAATAATAACAGTTGTTGTTGTTGTTGTTGTTGTTGTTGTTGTTGTTGTTGTTGTTGTTGTTGTTGGAATGTCCCTATTTTCATTGGAGAAATTGTAGAGGGTATGCAGTCTAAGTGGGCAGCAGTAGTTCAATCTGCTCATGAGAACGTTATCTCTTAAAAACACATGTGCACGGCAAACCCCAAGAGAAGAGAGTGATTTGCAACAGATAAATTGCAGCGGGGGGGGGGGGAGGGAGGCATGCTTTAATCCACTCCCTGCCTGTTTCTGCTCTCCAAATAGCAGCCACAAACAGCGTTTGGAGAAAGGGTGGAGCAGAGGAAGGTCAGGTGGTACCCGGTGCGGAAAATTTATTGTCACCCCCCCACACACACACATTGATTTTTTTATTTTTTTATTTTTTCCTCACAAAAATGGTTTTACGTTATTTCATATTTTCTTACCAACGAATGTGGATTCTGAGCCTATGATAACAAATAGGCAGTATGGACAGATACTTAAATCTACAGGATGGACTGTGTTTTGGCTTGTGTTATTTTATTTATATTTATTGTTTATTTATTTAATACAATTTATCTTAAAAAAACCTGCAAAGTGGTTTACCAAAACAAAAACAACAAAAAACCACAGCAGTAAAATCAAGAAAAAATTAACATTCCTACTTTAAAATATACAAAAGCAAAAATATTAAGATTAAAATTACTTCAACTTCCTAAGCATCTAGGTATGCTTGCCTAAAGAAGAATGCTTTTAGCAGGTGCCCGAAAAAAGTCTAGTAAAGGCATGTGCTTTTTGGAAATTTCAGCCTTCATGACATGGGAAAACGGCCAAATAAACAGCTATTTTCGTGAAGGAGGTTCAAGATATTAAGTGATATGCATGGAATTTCATATGTAGCTATATAATCCCTAGTGTAGTAAGATAAGACCTATGGAGCAGGCATTTTTTTTTAAAAAAAAAAAAAGTTTTTTATGAACCACTCTAGTAGGGCAGTAATTGTTCCTTTATAATTTGTCACCCCCCTCTATGATGGCACCTGGGGCGACCCGCCCCCTTGCCCCCCTTTCCCACGCCCCTGGGGTGGGGTACTAACTGTGTGTGTGTGTGTGTGTGTGTGTTGTGTGTACACTCCCATCGTCACTTCTCAAATACACATTTGCCCTTGCCATAGAAGCCAATTCCTAGGGGCTGTGGAGATTTCGACACCCACAATAAAATATTTGAGGAGACCAGGTCCCCAAAAGTTGATGGGTATTCCCATTCAAATGGTGTGTGTGCACCGCATCATGTGACTGATTATGCAAAGTGGGGCTTACCTGAGCCCCCACAATATTTTATTCAAGTTGCCAGCCCTGGCCCTTGCAGATATTACAAGTTTTACTCAGAACAGACCCATTGAAATCAATGTTTAATGTTTTATTATGCTTTTATATATGTTGGAAGCCACCCAGAGTGGCTGGGGCAACACAGTCAGTTGGGGGGGGTATAAATAGTAAAATTATTATTAATAATATTTTTATTATGGAATAGGAAGTCCCTATTTTCATCGGAGAAATGTTGGACAGCATGGAGTTAATGGATCTGAATTCTCTGAATTCCTATTCCTATGGGGGGGGCAGAGAATCCTTAAAAGATTAGCATAAATTGTCCAACAGCAAGAAAAAGAATCCAGCCTCTCCTACAAGGACGTAAACACCCCAAAATGCTAACAAAGAATAAAGGCAGAATCCATAGAATTGTAGAGTTGGAAAGGCATCTAGTCCAATCCCCTGTAACAGGAGTTGCAGCTAAGGCATCTCTGACAGGTGGCCATCCAATCTCTCTAAGGAAATCCGTTCCACTGTCAAACAGCTCTTGCTGTCAGAAAGCTCTTCCTGATGTTTAGTTGGAATCTCCTTTCTTATAATTTGAAGCCACTGGTTTGGATCCTACCCTCTGGAGCAGGAGAAAACAAGCTTGCTTCATCCTCTACATGACAGCCCTTAAGATATTTGAAAGATGGCTATCATACCTCCCTTCAGTCTCCTTGTTTCCAGGCGGTTGGAGGATGGATGGCGGCTAACACATTGAGGTTGAATCCTGACAAGACAGAAGTACTGTTTTTGGGGGACAGGAGGCGGGCAGGTGTGGAGGATTCCCTGGTCCTGAATGGGGTAACTGTGCCCCTGAAGGACCAGGTGCGCAGCCTGGGAGTCATTTTGGACTCACAGCTGTCCATGGAGGCACAGGTCAAATCTGTATCCAGGGCAGCTGTTTACCAGCTCCATCTGGTACGTAGGCTGAGACCCTATCTGCCTGCGGACTGTCTCGCCAGAGTGGTGCATGCTCTGGTTATCTCCCGCTTGGACTATTGCAATGCGCTCTACGTGGGGCTACCTTTGAAGGTGACCCGGAAACTACAACTAATCCAGAATGCGGCAGCTAGACTGGTGACTGGGAGCGGCCGCCGAGACCATATAACACCGGTCTTGAAAGACCTACATTGGCTCCCAGTATGTTTCCGAGCACAATTCAAAGTGTTGGTGCTGACCTTTAAAGCCCTAAACGGCCTCGGTCCAGTATATCTGAAGGAGCGTCTCCAACCCCATCGTTCTGCCCGGACACTGAGGTCCAGCTCCGAGGGCCTTCTGGCGGTTCCCTCACTGCGAGAGGCCAAGTTAGAGGGAACCAGGCAGAGGGCCTTCACGGTAGTGGCGCCCGCCCTGTGGAACGCCCTCCCATCAGATGTCAAAGCGATAAACAACTACCTGACATTCAGAAGACATCTGAAGGCAGCCCTGTTCAGGGAAGTTTTTAATATGTGACATTTTAGTGTATTTTTCATCTTTGTTGGAAGCCGCCCAGAGTGGCTGGGGAAACCCAGCCAGATGGGCGGGGTACAAATAATAAATTATTATTATTATTATATAAACACAGCCAGCTCCTTCAACCGTTCCTCATAAGGCTTGGCTTCCAGATGCTGGATCATCTTTTTCGCTCTCCTCTGCACACATTCCAGCTTGTCAATATTCTTCTTAAATTGTGGCACCCAGAACGGGACACAGTAGTCCAGGTGTGGTCTGACCAAGTCAGAATGGCCACTTTCCTCCAGCTACTTTTTGGCATGTTTGTGGAGAGGAACTTCATACCAAAACACGCCCACAGATTGTGCCCAATATCAAGAATAAAAATATCTTACCTTCCTACCAGGTGATCCAGGAAGCCCCGTCAGTCCCGGCAAGCCTACATCACCCTGTAACCAGAAGTATAAATTGCTGTTGTTGTTTGTTTGACCTTCAAAAACCCTTCAAATCTTAGTTGTTGTTGTTGTTTTTTAAAAAAGTAAGTGCCTGGGCCTCATAGTTGTAAAAGTGAACATGAAGACCATATCCACACCATATATGTAAAGTTTTCTAATCCGACTTGTACAACATTAAGTGCCTAGTTCTCCTGGTTGTAAGGCAATGCTAGGAGATCCCTCACAGAGCAGGGATGGACTCTGATCTTTCAAATTTCCCCTGCTCTGGGGCCGAGCCAAGGGGAGTGTTGCAGGGCCTTGCACAGGGCACCGCTGCCTCACATCTTCCATTCTGCGCATACACGTTATAGTTGCGAAGCCCTGCAACACTCCCCTTGGCTCAGCCCCCAGTGCAGGGGAACCAGTCACCCTCCCCTAAATCCACCTCTGCACAGAGCCGTAATTGCTTTCTCTACACTACAGTTCCTAGGATTCTTTGGGGAACTGTGGATAAGCCATGGCTGTTAAAGTGGGATAAGTTTCACTATAAATGTATGGTGCAGATGTAACCATAATGGTGGTAGGATGAGAAGGAAGAATTCTGCATGCAGAGGTAACTGTAAACCAAGCCAAGAGATTTCCAGGAGAATTCCACCCCATGCCCAACCCAAAATAATTGTTTAAGCAGGGGGTCCATAAATGTTGGCATACTAGCTAGCCATTATTTGATGTTGCCACCAACTTCTCCTTTCTGGGTCTCTAGCAGAGCCTTCTGTCAACCTGTTTCCATCCAGGTTTAGCTGGACTCCAGATCTCAACAGTCCTAGAGGAGATTTTGTAAATCTCAGTATGTTTTGTTTTCTTAGGACACCAGAGCAATGCTGGGCACTTGCACCTAGTAAATTATAAATGCAGTTTTACCTTCTGACCATTCCATGCTTTTCCAGGAGATAGTCCAGGATCACCTTTTTGGCCCTGAAACACAGAATGAAACTTAGCACAACTTTGGCAAGGCTCTTGCTTGTGCACTGCAGCTCAACAAGACTGTAGCAAAGAAAACATTTTTCCTTGAATGCTATTCTTCAACTGATGGGTCACGACCAGAGGTGGACAAATAGCATCACCATATCTGTTGTGCTGTTTAGTTTGGTTTCTTCTACTTAAGCAAGTGAAGCAGATCAAAGGGAGAAGAAGTAGGAGAAAAATAGAGAAACAGAGATGGATAAATACAGAGGTGCCTTGCAAGACGAAAAGAATCCGTTCTGTGATTCTCTTCGTCTAGCGGTTTTTTCGTCTTGCGAAGCAAGCCCATTGACGGATTAGCGGATTAGCGCTATTAGCGGCTTTTAGAGGCTTATAGAGGCTTATAGAGGCTTATCTGCTGATCGGATCAGCTGATAAGCGGCTTAGCGCTATTAGTGGCTTTTAGAGGCTTTTAGAGGCTTATCTGCTGATCGGATCAGCTGATAAGCGGCTTAGCGCTATTAGTGGCTTTTAGAGGCTTTTAGAGGCTTATCTGCTGATCGGATCAGCTGATAAGCGGCTTAGCGCTATTAGTGGCTTTTAGCTGCTTTTAGCAGCTTATCTGCTGATCGGATCAGCTGATAAGCGGCTTAGCAGCTTAGAAAAAGGGGGGGAGGGGAAAAAACCAGGAGGAACTCGCAAGACATTGTCGTCTTGCGAAGCAAGCCCATAGGAGATTTGTTTTGCCAAGCACCTCCAAAACGGAAAACTCTTTCGTCTAGCAAGTTTTCCGTCTTGCGAGGCATTCGTCTTGCGGGGCACCACTGTACTGGGGTTGCCACTCACTTAAGAAAACTACACCTTGGCTGAGAGAGGGTGGGCTGAGGCAGCGAAGAGGGTACTGCAGTGCAAATGCACGGGCAGAGCCAATTCAGCACTCCTGCCAGAATGTTTGCACCATGCTGTCCTCCCCATTGCCTTACCCTTCGCCTCTCCAACCTAGAAGCTTTGTTCTGTACAGTAAATTCAGGACAGGGGTGACCTCTGCTATGATTAGCTGTGCTTCCTGCACTGCAGGGAGTTGGGATAGATGATGATGATGATGATGATAAATTTTTTTTATACCCTGCCCTCCCCGGCCAAAACCGGGCTGAGAGCGGCTAACATCAAATATGTAACATATTAACATAAAATCAGGCAATCAATTAAAATACATCCTAAAATCAAATCAGAATCAGTGACGTCCAATCAGATGGCAACCCACAGATTAGGGTTGGGGATTTTAAATGCTCACCAGCCTAACTGTTTGTACTGATCTTATATGAGCGTGTGAGAAAAGTCGAGTGGGCCACTTTCATACAAGTTCTTGTAAGGAGAGAGGGGGAGTCAGACTGGACCCCGACCAAAGGCTGGCAGAACAACTCCGTCTTGTATGCCCTGCGGAAAGATGTCAGATCCTGCAGGGCCCTGGTCTCTTTTGGCAGAGCATTCCACCAGGTCGGGCCCACGGCCGAAAAGGCCTTGGCTCTGGTCAAAGCCAGTCAAATCTCCTTGAGGCCCGGGACCTCCAAGTTGTTATTATTTGTAGACCATAAGGTCCTCCGTGGGGCACACCAGGTGAGGCGGCCCCATAGGTACGAGGGTCCTAGGTCGTATAGGGCTTTAAACCAGCACCTTAAACCTGATCCTGTACTCCACCAGGAGCCAGTGCAGCTGGTATAGTACTGGATGAATGTGATCCCACGGCGAGGACCCCATAAGGAGTCTCGCAGCATTCTGCACTCACTGGAGTTTCTGGGTCAGTCTCAAGGGCAACTCCACATAGAATGAATTACAATAATCAAGCCTGGAGGTGACCGTCACATGGATCACAGTGGCAAGATCATGGTGAGAGAGGTATGGAACCAACTGTTTATCACGGAAGAGATGGAAAAACGCCACCTTTGTTGTAGCTGTAACCTGCGTCTCCATGGAAACGAAGGCATCAAAGATTACACCCAAACTCTTGACAGAAGGCGCTGACACTAATTGCACCCTCCGCAAGAGATGGGAGTTGGCGCCCCCAACCCCATGTCGTCCCGACCCAGCCAAAGGACCTCTGTCTTCGAAGGATTTAACTTCAACTGGCTCCCACGCAACCATCCAGCCACAGCTTCCAAGCACCTGGTCAGTGTGTCAGGGGCAGAGTCAGGATGGCCATCCATCAACAAACAAAGTTGGGTGTAATCAGGATACTGATAGCAACTCAGACCGAAACTCTGGGCAAGAGGGCGCATCAAGATGTTAAAAAGCATCAGGGAGAGGATTGTACCCTGCGGCACTCCAAGGAGTGGCGCGGTGACAATTCCTCCCCTAGAGCCACCCTCTGCCCCGATTTGAAAGGAAAGAGCACAGCCATTGTAGGACTATGCCCTGAATACCCACATCGGCAAGGCAGTGGTCCAGAAATTCATTATCAACCCTGTTGAAGGCTGCTGACAGATCTAGAAGGATCAGCAGCCCCAACCCACCTTAATCCAGCTGCCAATAGAGGTCATCTGTTAGAGTGACCAGAGCCATCTCGGCCCTGTGACCAGGGCGAAAGTCGGACTGAAATGGATCCAGGGCTGATGTTTCATCCAGAAACCGACCAAGCTGTTCAGCAACCGCTCTCTCATTTACCTTACCCAGGTACGACAGGTTCGAAACTGGGTGGGAATTGGTTAGATCTAAAGGATCTAATGATGTTTTCTTTAAGAGCGGATGCACCACTGCCTCCTTCAGCTCCCCTGGGAATATTTCCGTGCCAAGGGACAAAATGATGATGTCACCCGGGAGGCCCGCACCTCATCTGGACACGCTCTAATCAGCCTTGGGGTCCCTTCTAACCCTACAGTTCTGTGATTCTGTGATTCTGCAATCTTCTAGGCAAGAGCACAGATTGGTGTCAGGTGAAGCAACCCAGAAGTCGTACTATTTTTTGCCAATGCCTTTCACTTGGAGATAGTGGACTTCTCAGTCTTCTGTAGTGGCCCTTTGCATGGCTCCACCCCTTTTGCACAATTTGCCTTATACCAAATCAGACTATTGGTCCATCTAGCTGAGTACTGGCTACACAGACTTGCAACAGCTCTTCAGGGTCCAAGTACATACTCTTACCACTGAGCTATGGCCCTTCCACCAAGAAAGGTGGCCTCAAAATGTGCCTTCATCACCGCTACTTTGCTGTGGCAGGTGGAAATTGTTTAAAGTCAGTTAAAAATTACTTTAATAAGTTTTGCAAATCAATTTTAAGAGAGCATGCAAGAGCTACCTAGTCCACAATGCCTCACTCTGAGAAAGGGAGGAAGGGTGTGCTGTCCCCATTAAAACAACAGCAAAACATTAAAATTTAAAAAGCATGTTGGGGGGCAGGAAAGCAAAGACAGAGAAACTGACAACGAAAACAGTCATGTGATGTTTATACTTTGCGTGTGGTCAATCTGGGCATTTGGCAAGACAGTGTCCAAGCAGGAAGGCAGGGGGATCCCTGTCGGGGGCCAGAGTAGAGGGAAGGCCCAAACCCAAAGAGGCACCGACGGGAAACGGCAGATCCCAGCTCCCTTAGAGGCCAGGGGCTGGGAGGCAAGTCAGCAAAAGGGCCTCAGATAGAATCAGCAGTTGCAGGGATAGCTCTACCAGTGATGCTACAACTCCCAGGCAGCTGCAAGGTACAAATACAGGGCTGAGTAGATTCCAGGGCTTCTCTGGACTTTTTAGATTCAGACCTTGTGGAACAGCAGAAGCTAGGCACACAGCCACTAGATGCCCCATTAGAGGTACAAAATATTGATGGGCAACCATTGGTAGGGGGGGACGTTGCCTATGTCACGCAGCCAGTGGGGGTGGAACTGGTCTGGCCACAAGGAGACGGTGAGGTTTCATGTCACCAAGTTATCCACTTACCCACTGGTCTTGGGAATGATGTGGCTCATGAAGCATGAGCCAGTTATAGCATGGGGGCAGTGTTCTTTAATGTTTGCTTTGGCGTACTGCCAAGCATACTGCCTGGGGCTCAAAGTGCCTATAGAGGCAGGAGCTAAGGGGGCAGGGGTATGGGGGAAACTCACAGGAGAGGAGAGTTCTATATCCCCAAAGTATAAGGCCTACAGGGACATGTTCTTATGATTGCAAAATAAACATGGTGCCGGGGGCCAAGATACCCACCAGTCACCTATATTCCATGTCAGAAGTGGAACTAGCTGATTTGAGGCAGTTTTTGCAGAAGAATTTGGAACGGGGTTCATTCAACCTACTAAGGCACCAGGGCCTTTGTGAACAAAAAGGACACCCTGGAGAAAAGGCTCATAGTGGACCATAGAAAAACCAATAGCCTCATGGTTCCCAGCCGGTACCCCATGCCCCATATTGGTGACCTGCTGGAGAGGTTGAGATTGGTGAAAATTTTCACCAAGCTGGACCTGAGAGGGGCGTACAACCTAATACGTGTGAGACAAAGTGGTGAGTGGAAGATGCCTTTTAATACCAGATATGGGACCTTTGAGTACTTAGTTATGCCATTTGGATTACGATCGGGCACAGCCATGTCCCAGGCCTTCATCAACCACGTGTTAGTGGGCTTGTTGGACAATACAGAACCTGACAGAGGTTTTGATCTACCTTCTACCATAGAGTTCATTAATTAACAAGAGAACTACAATTTCTCATGGGGTAACTTCACCCAACTGTGATTTAAATAGCTACTTTGCAACAAATGGGGACGCGGGTGGTGCTGTGGGTTAAACCACAGAGCCTAGGGCTTGCCAGTCAGAAGGTTGGCTGTTCAAATCCCCGTGATGGGGTGAGCGCCCGTTGCTCGGTCCCTGCTCCTGCCAACCTAGCAGTTTGAAAGCATGTCAAAGTGCAAGTAGATAAATAGGTACCGCTCCGGTGGGAAGGTAAACGGCGTTTCCGTGTGCTGCTCTGGTTCACCAGAAGCGGCTTAGTCATGCTGGCCACATGACCCGGAAGCTGTACGCCGGCTCCCTCGGCCAATAAAGCGAGATGAGCGCCGCAACCCCAGAGTCGGTCACGACTGGACCTAACGGTCAGGGGTTCCTTTACCTTTACCTTTGCAACAAATGAGTACAAATTGGTTTGAAAATATTAGTTTTTGTATCTTTTTTTAGAAAAATAAAAATGCAGATTAATGCAGAAACACAGGAAAGAGCAGACTTACTGACACAATCTGATACATCCACCCCTATTCACAAGGCATTGAAATTGTGCAGATCCAGCCTAGCAGGAGAAGCTCAACGCAAGCACTAGACCAGCCTCCTCCAAGCTGGTGTCCTACAGATGTTTTGGAATTACAACTCTCATGTACTGGCTGGGGCTGTTGGGAGTTGTAGTCTAAAACATCTGGAGAGCACTAGGTTAGCAAAGGCTCTACTAGACATATAAAGAAATGACTAGGGAGTAGGGATGACCACCATTTCTTTGGCTCTGGTCTACAAAATGAAGAGGCCACAGTTACAGAAACCACATCTTGATTTCTCCAGAAGGGCTGGATTTGGAGTTTTGATTTGAAAACATCTGTAGCTGTAAATCATATTTTACAGTCCCTGCACTATCTGTCCATCCAAGCGGCATGATCCCTTCTGCACAGTTATTTCAAGCTCCTCCCAATCGCTCTTTAGGTCTTCCCTGCCTCCAGCCTGCTTCTACTTCCTGGAAGATGTCTCCCTGCAGCTCAGCATAGGAACGTAAGCAGAGTCCTGCAGGATTAAGCCAAAGGCCCATCTAGTCCAGCATCCTGTTGTTACAGAGGCCAACCAGATACTCTGGCAATCCTGGAAGCAGAACCTGAGCACAAAAGCACTCTCCCCTCTTGCAATTCCCAGCTGCTGGTGTTCAGACACATACTGTCTCCAACAGCGGAGGCAGGACTTAGCCATCGTGACTAGAAGCCATTGATAGCATCAGGGAGTGAAGAGAAATTCATACATCAGTTAGAAGTAATTTATTGGTACAAAGGAGATTTGAGAGCCAGGTAGGTGCCCCGGTAGATATCTGTGGGCAGAGGCGCCACCTTCTCCAGAGGGTTGAGGGGACCCATGCATGATGTTGCACAATGTCCTGACATCACGTAGGGGGCCCTCTGAACCCCAAAGGGGGACCTAGCCCTTTCAAAAAAAAGATTGGCGGCCTACAATGCCACATTTATTTACCGTATTTTTTGCACCATAACACTCACTTTTTTCCTCCTAGAAAGTAAGGGGAAATGTCTGTGCGTGTTATGGAGGAAATGCCTACGGGTGGCATGCCTACGGATTTTCCTCCTCTAAAAACTACGTGCGTGTTATGGTCGGGTGCGTGTTATAGAGCGAAAAATACGGTAATAAAATTCATACATCGCTTGATTGTAAAAATAAAACAAAAAGTAGTTAACGAAAAGATAAAACAATAAAATCAAGGGGGAAAATACAACTGGACTTTAAAACATACTGTTGCACGCCACCTCAGTCTCTAAGAGGTGTGAGATTCCAGGAGTTCCAAGTGCTTCCCCAGGGTTCAAGTGGCCTTCATGAATAAGGCACAGCAGAGACTGTGGTGTCTTTATGATATATGGTTTACAGTATTTAAACATATACACAACCTGAGCCTACAGGGGAGGAGCTCACAGCATCAATGCCCCCAAAGGGTCTTGTTTCTCCCATAGCTGCAGCCTTGGACTCAAATAGAAATCAACCATTGCTCTGCGTCTCTGTCATTCCAGCTTGCTTCTTTGCTTCTTGGTTTGTTGTTGTTTAGTCATTTAGTCGTGTCCGACTCTTCATGACCCCATGGACCAGAGCACGCCAGTCACTCCTGTCTTCCACTGCCTCCCGCAGTTTGGTCAGACTCATGCTGGTAGCTTCGAGAACACTCTCCAACCATCTCGTCCTCTGTCGTCCCCTTCTCCTTGTGCCCTCCATCTTTCCCAGCATCAGGGTCTTTTCCAGGGAGTCTTCTCTTCTCATGAGGTGGCCTCAGCTTCAGGATCTGTCCTTCCAGTGAGTGCTTCTTGGTTACATCACTGCAAAATTCTACTTCAAACTCTGGCTTTGTCTGTTGAGGGAGGGGGCCCCAACCATTTGCCATATTGCACTGAGTCCCTTTCCATTGTTTTCTAAATGGCCCATTGCTCAGTTGATCACCTCTTCAGGAAGCTAGCGGAGCTTATATTTCAACACTTGCTGGATCCAGGGGTTAGAAGGGTCTCAATTCTCCCGCCCCACAAACCCACAACAATACAAAAGGTTAAAATACTAAAACAGATTAAAATAACCTGAGCTTCGGGGGTCCCAACATCACAGTAATTCAGTGTGAATATTATTGGGGCTAAGAAGATAAACAGAGCCCATATTGCAAAACCCCCTGTTCTCACAGTGGCCAGGCTATGGCTGCCTCTGGGAAGCCCACAAGCAGAACTTGAGCACAACAGTGGCTGTCCTCTCCTGCAGTTCCCAGCAACACATATTCAGAGACACATTGCCTCCAACAGGGAAGAATGAACTCTTTCTCTTTCTAATGTATCTTTTCCTTTGTAGATTGCCTTAGACATACTCCTTAAACTGGGCATAGCTGCTTGCTCATTCCTGCTTTGGGCAGGTGTAATGCACAAATGAGGGACGCGGGTGGCACTGTGGGTTAAACCACAGAGCCTAGGACTTTCCGATCAGAAGGTCAGCGGTTCGAATCCCCGCGACGGGGTGAGCTCCCATTGCTCCTGCCAACCTAGCAGTTCGAAAGCATGTCAAAATGCAAGTAGATAAATAGGTACCGCTCCGGCAGGAAGGTAAACGGCATTTCCGTGCGCTGCTCTGGTTCGCCAGAAGTGCCTTAGTCATGCTGGCCACATGACCCGGAAGCTGTATGCCGGCTCCCTTGGCCAATAAAGCGAGATGAGCGCCACAACCCCAGAGTCGGTTACGACTGGACCTAATGGTCAGGGGTCCTTTATCTTTACTATGCACAAATGAGTCAATGTGTGGTGGTGGCGGCAGCAGCAGCTGAGAGGAACAAGAGGTTCATTCTGGTAGGGGGCTAACTGCTAGATCCCAAGCATGGATCCAGCCCTGGCACAAAGCCGCACGGCACAAGACCATGAATTTAAAGTCAGTTTGCCTTCTGAAAACTATGGAAATGGCAACTTATTTTCAGTTGAGCTGAATAATTCCACATTCCACTGTTCATGTGAATATACATGGAGAAGGGATCCTTCTTCAGTCTGGGAGCCTCATTCCCACATGGGCAACCTGTTCAGGGCTGCCTGCCTGTGGTGGGCAGAGCCAGCAGCAATAGTAGGTTGGAGCAAGAGGTGTAAAAATCGTAAAAGACACAAACATTTTTCTCTCCACCTTCCATCCTGTAAGTGAAGGTGCAGCATCAGAGTTCAAGGACATATTCCAGCCTGGAAAAATCACTCAAAAGCAGCACCACTGAAAATTTGGGTCTAGAACATGGGTATGCAAACTAAGGCGCGGGGGCTGGATCCGGCCCAATGCCTTCTCAATCCGACCCACAGATGGTCCAAGAATCAATGTGTTTTCACATGTTTAGAATGTGTCTTTTTATTTCAAATGCATCTCTGGGTTATTTGTGGGGCCTGCCTGGTGTTTTTACATGAGTAGAATGTGTGCTTTTATTTAAAATGCATCTCTGGGTTATTTGTGGGGCATTGGAATTCGTTCATCCCCCCTCAAAAAAGATATAGTCCAGCCCCCCATAAGGTCTGAGGGACAGTGGACTGGCCCCCTGCTGAAAAATTTGCTGACCCCTGGTCTAGGAAGAGTCCTGCAGCCCAGATAGAGATATCTGGAGGGCTACATTTGGCCCCTTGATCTCCATCCCTGGAACAGATCAATGGCTCACTTGTCAGTTCTCTCCAGTCTTAAGTTTCCAACCAGTGCTTATCAAGGTGCTTGGGAGTGTGGGGGGAAATGGGAACAGAAAACTGTCCTTCTCTAGTCTTCCCAGAAGAACAATATTACACATAGTCAAAATAAAAAAATTCCTTCCTGTAGCACCTTAAAGACCAACTAAGTTAGTTCTTGGTATAAGCTTTCGTGTGCATGCTGGTGTGCAATTCCCACCACCCTTCTGAGTAATACCCCTCCCCACCTTCTCACTATATAGAAGGATCTGGCAACTTCTGTTTCAGTGTATCTGAAGAAGTGTGCATGCACACGAAAGCTCATACCAAGAACTAACTTAGTTGGTCTTTAAGGTGCTACTGGAAGGAATTTTTTTATTTTGACTATGGCAGACCAACACGGCTACCTATCTGTAAATATTACACATGTAGACAATACAGAGCTAGATGTATCACTGGCCTCAGTATAAAGCAGCTTCCTATGTTGCTATTTAATTCAGCCCTTTTTTCATGACCATGAGGACTGGAATCTTACTTTATTTTTAGGTGTTAGAGCAGCAGCTCAGTGGCAGAGCACCTGCAAAACATCCCTGAATCAGTCTGCAGTATCTCCAGGCAAGCCTGCAAGAGGCCTCTGCCAGTCAGGGTAGGCAAAACCATGCTACGATGGAACAATGGCCTGAGACAATATAAAGCAGATTCCTACGTTCCTAGTCACCAAAATACAGTAAAGGCTAAAGCTGCACAGATGAAGGGTGTTGCATGGTTTTTCATAAAATGTACTCAATATATTGGGACACGGGTGGCGCTGTGGTCTAAACCACAGAGCCTAGGGCTTGCCGATCGGAAAGTCGGTGCTTCGAATCCCCGCGACGGGGTGAGCTCCCGTTGCTCGGTCTCTGCTCCTGCCAACCTGGCAGTTCAAAAGCACAAAGTGCAGGTAGATAAATAGGTACCGCTCCGTCGGGAAGATAAACGGTGTTTCCGTGCGCTGCTCTGGTTCTCCAGAAGCGGCTTAGTCATGCTGGCCACATGACCCGGAAGCTGTACGCCGGCTCCCTCGGCTAATAAAGTGAGATGAGCGCCGCAACCCCGACTGGACCTAACGGTCAGGGGTCCCTTTACCTTTACCTTACTCAATATTTTACAATGACATAATTTTGATTTGTTCAGTTTTAGAATATGCAATCTTGCATTCCATATGTTGGTCATTTCTGTTACAGCAGGTGGCCTTATTACAAAGATTTTATATATGTGTATTTGTTGCCATAGATCACAGCATATGCAGAATAATAATTAACACTTCCATCAGTTAATCACACTGGGAAATTCTTACAGGTCTGGTGTTTTGAGTCTGGGCTTCTCCACACTTACCCTTTATGCCCTGCACTTTCTAGACATAGGTCTTTCCCTGTCCGTGCCGGAGCACCACCCCCCCACCCCCACAGCCACTACTTTCCCCAGGAAAACCCTATTTTTACCACTAGATCAGCGCAAACAGCAATTTGGGTTTTCCTGTGCCTGGAAATGCAGAGCATTTGTGTGACTGAACTTTCTTTTTAGCTTGCTAGAGCCAAAGCTGTATATTTGCATCTTTATTTCACCTCCAGCCCCTCTGTAAAAGTGGAAATTTTATCTTCAGCTTCCTAACCACGTGGAAGAACTAAAATGTTGTCAAATTCTTTGGCGCTTCTCTTAAGAAAATTGCTATTATATAAATACAAAAGGGTTCTTTTAAAAAAATGAAAAGAAAAGAAAATCAACCAGTGCTTTCCCAGTTGTGGGGGGGAGGGACCCCAGCTGGATGAGTAGTGATTCCCGCTAGTTTCGGTGCAATATCAACTGCATCATCCTTCTAATTCCCACAAACGTTCCAACTTCCCGCTTTAATAGCCCAACATTCACACACACCCCTCGGTCCAGGCCAAGAGGAGATCTGTTAGTTGGGAAATAATTCTTGGAAAACGGCTGCAGAGAGCACTGCTGATTCAGTACAGATATTGCTGCCCAAAATCTGAATGAAGACTGACCGGCTTTGCCAAGCGGTAAAATGAAGTCATGCAGATAATTCCACTTTGCATGCAGCTGCTATCATAGCTGGAGTTCCTTTCTGAGGCATCCTCATCTCAAGGCTAGGAGCAAATTGCCAGCTACATTTAAGAGCAGGGAGTGGCACGGAAATGTCCTCAAACTTCGGGGGTTGGAGGTAGCCATCTCACAAAAGCAAACCAGAGAGTATCTCCAGATTTTGAATTTTATTTTGCATATGTGCCAATCAAATGAACAAAAGCAGCCATCTGTGGTGGATCTATCCTATCTAAATTCTGCTTATTCAGCAGCTGAAATGACTTCCTCTTCTAAGCAAAGTAAGTTTATTACGAAGCTGCTTTTACATAAAGTTTGCCAATTACAGTGGTACCTCGGGATGAGAACAGGATCCGTTCCGAAGCCCCGTTCACATCCTGAAAAGAACGTAAGACATGACAGTGTGCCTGCACCTGCGCAGTTCATGTTTCGCCGCTTCCGCACATGCGTGTGACGTAATTTTGAGCGTCTGCGCATGCGCAAGCGGCGGAACCCGGAAGTAACACGTTCCGTTACTTCCGGGTCTCCGCGGAGCACAACCCGAAAGCGCTCAGCCTGAAGCGTATTTATCCCGAGATATGACTGTATTGCAATCTATTGGCTGATACAGTGGTACCTCTGGTTACGTACTTAATTCGTTCTGGAGGTCCATTCTTAACCTGAAACTGTTCTTAACCTGAAGCACCACTTTAGCTAATGAGGCCTCCCGCTGCCGCCGCACGATTTCTGTTCTCATCCTGAAGCAAAGTTCTTAACCCGAGTTACTATTTTCGGGTTAGCGGAGTCTGTAACCTGAAGCGTACGTAACCTGAAGCGTATATAACCCGAGGTACCACTGTAGTTGGGAGGATCATCTTTAGAGCCTTTTTTTAAAGGCGAGGACAATTCCAGGACTCAGGACAACTGCTAACAAAGAAACCCAGCAGCTAATAGTAGATTTTGAAAAATTTTATGCGATGAATTCTATTTAGGGTTTTATTTCTTTTTAACCAGGAGGCAAGTGGTATGGAAATGTAGAGAACTGAGCTTAATGTTGGAAAAATGAGAAACTGAAATTGACAGATGCGTCCATCCCTGGTAATGATCCTATGAAGCTCAGTTGGTTAGAGTAGGGTGCTGATAACACCAAAGTCGCAGATCAATTCCCATATGGGACGGCTGCATATTCCTGCATTTCAGGGGGTTGGACTAGATGATCCTTAGGGTTCTTTCCAGCTCCAGTTCTTTGATTCTATGAAGAACAGCTTGCTGAATCAGGCCAGTGGGCCATCTAGCCCAGTCTTGTTCTCACAGTGGCTACCCAGAGGCCTGCAAGAAGGACTTGAGCAAAACAGTAACTCTGCCCACACAATTCCCATCCACTGTTATTCAGAAGAATTGCTGCTTCCCACTGTGGAGGCTCAGACTGGGCAATATATAATCCAAAATCAGTTTGAAGTCCATATTGTGATATCGGCTTCATAATTTTTTACTCAGCTATATATC
The DNA here is from genome assembly GCF_964188305.1 of Podarcis bocagei. Classification (NCBI taxonomy): domain Eukaryota; kingdom Metazoa; phylum Chordata; class Lepidosauria; order Squamata; family Lacertidae; genus Podarcis; species Podarcis bocagei. Next base: position 4,642,106 of record NC_138140.1, on the reverse strand, counting down.
ACAAATCATGATGTGTGTCTTTGTGTGTGCTATGCAAAAATCACAATGCAGGAAAAACCACAAAGGCAGCCATTGCTGCTACATAGCACCATCCTTATTTCAGAAATTGTGATGCTTTGGTATATTGCAATCAGTGTTCGAAACTCCCATTGTTCTAGGCGCATTTTGCGACAGGGGATTTCATTAGGGCGAGCAGTTTCTGAGCTCTGGCTGCAGTGGTGCACCTAAGATTTCAGATTAAAACTGCAGAGTGGAAGGAAAAGAGGACCTTTTTCTGCCTCCCCACTTCCAGTTACTCTCTGAAGATTGGAGAAGAGACCCTCTTAAAAATATTAGGAGGATTAGGGGGTGGGCAGGGGAAGGACTAGACCGTGTAAAAAACGAACATAATATTGTAGCTGCAGCTCATTCATTTTCAGCTTTGTATTCTTGTTATAAAAAAAGCGTGCCTAGACATTCCGTTGTTACACCCAGAACCTAGGTTTAAGGTGCCATTTTGCAACTTAATATCTCAGTTTCTAACACTAATTGCAATGTTTAGCTGGAGATAGATCATGATGTTGAAAAACAGATAACACCTAGTCCTAGTGGAGGCAGAGCATAGCCATTGTAGCTAGTAGCTATTGATAACCCTCTCCTCCATGAATTTGTCTAATTAAAAGAGGATTAGACAAATTCATGGAGGAGAGGGGTATCAATCCAAGCCATCCAAGTTGGTGGCCATTACTGTCTCTTACGAAGGCAAGTTCCATTGTTTAATCACCGTATTTTTCGCTCTATAGGACGCACCTTGTTTTAGAGGGGGAGAACAAGAAAAAAAAAATTCTCCCCCTCTCTGCTCAGCGCCCCTTCAGCGAAGTGGCAGGAGAAACGGAGCCCCTTCCATTTCTCCACCTGCTTCGCTGAAGGGGCACTGCGCAGCTCTCCCTCTCTGCTGAAACCAGGAGAGTCTTGCTCTCCCAGCTTCAGCAAAAGGAACCCGAAGCCTCCAGAGCACAGCGCGAGTTCCCGCTGCGCTCCAAAGGCTTCACGCGAAGCCAAGGAGCACGGAGGGAGCGCTCCCTCTGCGCTTTGGAGGCTTCGCATTGCTATCGCTGAAGCCAAGGAGCCTGCATTCACTCCATAGGACGCACACAGATTTCCCCTTAATTTTTGGAGGGGGAAAAGTGCGTCCTATAGAGCGAAAAATACAGAAGGCACTGCATGAAGGGGAGCTTTCTTTTAACTACCCTGAACATTCAGTTTCATTGGATGACCACAGGTTTTAGTGTCATGACAGAAGAAGAAAAGCTTTTCTCTATCCACTTTCTCCATGCCTAATGCATAATAAACTTCCATCACACCACCTCTTGCTCCTCCTTTTCTCTAAACTAGAAAGTCACATATGCTGCAAGCTTTCCTCGTAGGGGAGTCGCTCTAGCCCCTTGATTGTTTTGGTTGCCCTTGTCTGAAAAGCAGGATACAAGGAACCCAACAAAACTTAAAACAAATGCACATCCGCTCACTCCTGGCCTAGTACAAGACTGATTTCCCTGCCCCTTATGACAGGGGAGCTATGAAGCTAGAGAGAGATCATTTTGTGCTCCCACTTCCAAGCCAGAAGCCAAGGCTATGCTTCCAGATGAAGCTGCCCAATATCATTACGGGCAACACAGACCAATCTGGAGCTACAGGAAACATTCAAGCACATCCATCCCCTGGAGAGCCATAAACTTCACTCTCCGAAACAGGAGAGAGCCCTCTACCCCACCTTCCATGCTCCAGAGGGTTATCCAGAAAACATCGCCTCCCCCCTTCCTAGCCAGCTAATGAGGCAGGAAGCTCATCTTAGCCTCAAACAGATGTTCCTTTCAAATTAAGAGATTGCCTGATAATGACAACAACAACATTTAAAAAAAAATTAAAAAAAAAAACGGGGAGGAGAAAGCCCCACTAACTGGACACAAGGCCAGAGACTGTTGCCAAAGACCAACAAACGGAAACGCAAAAACGGCAAGATGGTGGCAGCAGCTGAAGATAGTGACAACCTGACAAGTGACACTTGGGTGGCCACATAGGAACAATATTGGAAACTGCCTAATACTTAGTCAGAAGAGCACTGATCCATCTAAAATCAGCATAGTCGGCACTGACTGGCAGCAGCTCTCAGAAAGGAGGCTATGGCCCTTCACCTTCACAGCCCCTGCAGAAAGTCTAAATCACCGTGCAATTCAAACCCCGCCCAAAAGGAAAAAAGGAAGGAACCTTAAGAGGCACGTAAGGATGAAGGCACAATTTTTTAAAAAATGCCCAACTGCTACTAAGATGCTCTGGAGAACTGCATCCTTAGAACAAACCTGCAGCAGCCACACCCCTCTCAATTGCTGTCAGAGCTAATTAAGCACCCACTCTCAATTAGGCACTGAAGTGTCCTGTTTTTAACCTACACCTTGCTAATTGAGCAGGCAACATCTCCTCACTTGCTGATCCACGCCCAACAGAGAAATATTAATCTACACCCTTCGCTTTTTCCAAACAATCTGATTCAGAAGCTGTGTGTGTGCGTGTGCGAATTTGTGTTTACAGGGTGGCTCCTTTTTCATTTCTCCTCACCCCTGCTCTTTCTTTTATACTATGTTTGCTATATATTTTTTTTTTTAAAAAAAAAAAACCTACAACAATAAATCTTTATCTAAATCAGGGCGTACTTCTTCTCTGTGTTTTGTTTATTACAGAGGCAAAACAAGTGGGACTTGCAGTAACATGTTGCAGTGCAGAGTGCTCCTGTTCAGGGGTCCAGCTGGCCAAGTCTGGGACTGGTGGGGTGGAAGCAGGGCTAGCCCATCCCCCAGGCAAGGTGAGGCAATTGCCTCAGGCCACAGGATCCAGAGGGGCAACTGATCCTGATGTGGATCTTTATTTCCCCCTTGTTCCTGATGTCAATCTTCATTCACCCCTTCTTCCCTGGCAGGGAGGGGAGGGCACCATTTTGTGGTTCACCTCAGGTGCCAAAATGTCTTGAGTTGGCCCTGAGTGGAAGGCAGGGAGGCCAACAGTAGGTGGAGCCCTATCCAATGACAGGCAGAGTCAACTAATGTTTGTTATGTCTCCTGCCAAGTTCTGCATAGTCAACACTGAGATCAAGGAGGAGGAAGCTGACAGACAGTGCCAGACACACTTTCCCTTAAGTTCATACCTCTATGCCCTGTTTTTAATTTGATCCAGGACTGGGTATTCAGGCTTGAGGTTTTTGCCTCAGATTGTACTTAGGGAAAGACCCCTGGAGACCCTTGTTTTCCTGTTCATTCTTCCTATCTTCAACAGCCCACTTTTCATGTTGTCTCCACATTCAGCTCTGCCCATCCGTGGCAGAGAATCAGAAAACCAGATAAATCAATCATAGGGCATAAACAAAAGGAGCCAGGTGGGAGGATGTGTGAGCAGGACACCCCTAACACAGCTCATCGGAAAGTGAAATCCTGCTCAGGAGCTATTTTAGGACTAGTTCAGGACAATTTTTTCTTCAGGTTTTCTGCAGACTGGCATTTGTTCTGATTCAGCAGTAAGCAGTGGGTTTTCCTTGTGAAAGTGGCAAGCCAGAAAACACAAAAAGCTATCAGACCCATAATAACAGATTGACACAAAACACTGGAAATTGCGGGACAAACGAGAGTGTGGGTGGGTCCTAAGAAAGCAGGCAGGTGGGGGCTGGCTGAGGGTGGTGGGGTAGTGACCCCTTTGTCTTAATAGACCAGCCCCCACTGACTTACTGATACCAAGGAGGTTAACACTTGCTCAGAGAAACTGGGGTTTCTGAGAGATTTCATGTGGAGTTTGCAGGGCCAGAAGCATCAGAGATGAAAGCTTTCGATTCTGACTTGTAAAACCAATCTTTTTTAAAAGGGGGGGGGGGACCCTACACAAAGAAACATGATCTGGAAGTCATCAACAAGAACATAAATTACAAAAAGGCTACAAGGTAGTGGACTGGGTTTTAGCTCCCCCGCCCCTCCTTTTTTTTACGACCTCGCTTTTTCAGACTGTATAACAGCACTTTTAAATTCAGAACAGCTGTCACCCGCCAACACATCTCTACTGCCTAATTCTTAATCAGACAGAGGCAGCAGGCCAGTTTAGTGGAAAGCTTCCCCCACCTCTCTAGAACATTAAGAGTGTTGAAGACATCAACTGACCTACAAAGAGAAGAAAGGAAGAAAGGAAGAAAGGAAGAAAGGAAGAAAGGAAGAAAGGAAGAAAGAAAGAAAGAAAGAAAGAAAGAAAGAAAGAAAGAAAGAAAGAAAAGGAAACGGCTTCTATTTTTTTCTGCAACACTTCCAGGTGTTTTTAGAACACCTTCCTTGATCTTTTATCGGCATAATTGGCCTTAGCGTAGGTGCTGCAATTGTAGAGCTGGGTAGAACCAGCAGCCCACCTAACGTGGTTTCAGCCTTTCTGAAAGGAGCCCGGTTGAGGCCACACAAGTTTGAGCAAAGTGGTGACAAACTTCTCCTGCTGTGAGTCTCTGGTATCTGGTAGCCAGGACTACAGCAAATCTGATCATCTTCCATGGCTCACAGATGCCCAGCGGCCCACAAGCATGCGTGTCTCTTCCCTTACCTTAGCGCCAGGTGGGCCAGGCCGGCCAGGATTCCCATGGGGGCCAGGAGGACCCTGAGAAAACAAGGAAGTCAACATCAAAACTTGCCCTGCACCCTTTCCCCACCCACAACATTCCTCCATGGGCACAGTCCTGCCTTGTGTCTTTCCTGGAAGTGACCCATTTCTGGCTCAGGATCAAACGCTGCAGAGCTGCCGGCTCAGGACCTGACCTCTATGAAAGCTCTTGTGTAACCACAAACACACTGCAAACAGTGGCAGCATTAAGAAGATCATATTGTGGCTTAATAAGCCAAGGCAGTGGTTTTCAAACAGCGGGCCGTGGCGCCCTGGGGTGCCTTGAAGGATGGTCAGGGGTGCCGTGAGCAACACTGTCCTCTGTCCCTCTTTCCTTCCCTCCCTCCTCTGATGCCCTTTCATGTCTCTGCCTCCCAAAGGCTTGTGCAGCTGTTTGTTGCAGCAGCCCTGACTACAAGCTCCCCAGGCGAATGGTGCCTCTGGGGCTGGCCAGGGGGTGCTTCTCAGGCCCCTGTGGGGCAGTGTGAGGAGGCACCTCTCTTTGGGGCAGGGTGGGCAGCTCAGAGACCAGGGGCGGCAGCAGCAGCTGCTCAGAGGACTCCCAGGGAAAGGGGAGAGGAGAGGAGGCTGAGGGAACACTCCACAAGGGAGGGTGTTTAAAAAAGGGTGGGAGGCTACCAGTTCTGCTGGCAAGGGGGGACATAACCGGGTTCCTGAGCCCCACAGGGGTACCGCAGAAAGAATGCAGTTGTCAAGAGAGCCGTGGACTCAAAAAGACTGAAAACCTCTGAGCCAAGGTAACAAGCAAGCCTCACAAGCTCTGTTTAGCTCCTTCATTGAGTGCTTTGGCATGGCTAGAACGTCTCTTCGAACTCTGATCAATGCTTCTTGCTTGCACAGATGATAAAATTAACCTCTGTTGCTCCACCCACTTTTGTTTCTGGCCCTGCCAACCATTAGCACGTGGTGCCACCCACTCCCATAAAGTTGCCTGGGAGAGCTAAAAATGGGAGAGCTCCCACTGGGTAGCTCAAGCCACAGGCTGACAGAACTGGGCCACAGGGAACAGTCTGAGGTGATCCAGGAGCAAGGAACCAAAAGCTGTAGGGTGAACAAAAAGCCAGAACTAAGGATCACATCCAGATGCAAGGGCAAACCAGAGCTCTGAGCCTTTGTTGCTCAAGAAAGCTTGCAGGAAGTGCTCTTACACCCTTCCTTTCCAGGGGAGATCCTATTTTGGGCAGAGTCAATGCCTGAAGGCACTTCCCTGAGAAGCTGCCACCTGCAGCTCAGAGGTTCACCAAATGCAGCAGCAACAGATCCAGCAGCTGTTGACACAGGCCATGGCCGCCACCTCTGTTACTAGGCCTGCACCTTGAGCAGATGCACACCAAGCAGAAATCTAGCAGGAGAAACTTTCCCCCGCCTGCAGACACTATAATGAAAGTGGGTGTGGGAACTTGCCTACTGAACTTTTGCTTCTCACACAATTGTGGAAAGCTAAGGAGGCTTGGGGGCATGGGGAATTGTTGATTCCAAACATGAAAAGGGGGACTGTGAAAAAGGACTCAAATAGTACTTGCATAGCTGCTTTTGATGTTCACAAAGGTCCTGTAATAAGTGTTTGTGCACAGACAGACACCTAAATGGCAAAGACTCATCTATGGGTAACATCCTGGTCAAACAGGATCCAAGCTATGGGCCCTATATCAAAGCTTCACACAGCACCTGCTGCACAGGTGGGGCAGTTGCAGCCCTCCAGATCTTAGGACAGCAACTCTATCCACCAGGGACTACATGGAATGGAGCTGATGGCTTCCGACAGTTCCTGGAGGGCATCACACTGGCTGCCCCTGCGGAATACACACCAGTACACCCTTCACTGGTTTAAAACATCCTGAATAGACTGGATATCCTGAATAGACTGGAAATTCTAAGCACCATTATGCATTTACATAATGGTGGGGAGGGGCAAGTTAGTTTGAAGTGAATGTTACACAAACACACACTGTATACACACACACACACACAAAGAGAAATCATGGGTGTGGAAACTTTTTCAGCAATCTTCTGGGGGCCACAAACTCATAGCAGGCAGGGTCCAGAGGGAAATATGGCCAGAGCAACGGATGTGAACTATACTGCTGCGCAACACACTCACACAGCCCACCCACCCCATCCTCCATCCAACTAGCCAAGCAAGAAGCATTATCAAGGAAACCTTCCAGAATTTGTCTGGAGTTCAAGGGCAAAAAAACATCTGCAACAAGAGTGTAAAGAAGTAGAAGTTGGGGATGTGGCTGGGATGAGTTGCAGAGGGGTCTGAAGTGTGTATGTGTATATATCACGCACATATGCGCATGCACGCACACACACACATTGACCCTCCTCATCAGCAGAACAAGCCAAGGCAGAAAAATACCTCCCATTCATGGTTTCTGAGATTCCATGGAAAGTTTCCTCCTTGGGATGCCATTTTATGCCAGAGGACCAGCAGCAAAACCCAGAGAACAATCCTGCAATGTGCTCTCTCAAAAAGAGTGGGGCAGGGGGAGGGAGAAGGGGAGTTCCCAAAGGTAGTGGGTCTCGTAATCTGGATGGAATGCCATTCACATGAGGTGGGGGAGGGAGTCTGCTTCTTTGGGAAACCCAGAAAGCACCAGCCAGAGAACGGTTGCAGCACTACCAGTAGCTGAAGTAAACGACCCCCACCCCTCAGAAGCACCCCCTTCACACACCCATCCTCTTTTTAAAAATAGGAGTCTTCTTTTAAAAAAGAAAAAGAAAAAAGATAGAAATGTTAAGTGGATGCAATTTGCCTTCTCTGCCACATTCTGGATTCTTTGTCAAGAAGTGCCTAGATGCTCGTTTGCACAGCTCATGTTTGTGAATTTTTGGGGATGGATAGAGCGAGTGGGAAGCAGAGGCGGGGTAGAGGGGAAACAAATGGCAGCTTTTCTCCTCTTGACCTATAGATTCCACCCTGACCTTTGGTTTGCCGAAGTAGGAGCTACATATTTGAAGGGAAGCCAAACAAACCGTTTCTTTAAAAACTTTATTTCCCTCCCTACCTCTCCCCCCCCCCACCCGATTTGGCCCCTCAAGAAAAGCCTTCCAGTGTGCAGGAAAGAGACACTTGACAAAAGGGAGCGGGCTTCACTCTCCACACCCTCTGGGAAATAGTCAAAGCCGGCTTCCTGTCAACCCACAGCTTGAGTCTTCCCTCTCACAGTTAAGCTGCCCTAGGTCAATGACAGCATCCGCCTCACATGCAAAAGGCTCCAGGTTCAATGCCCAATGGCATCTCCAGGTAGGACAGGACCCACATTTGTTCACACCATACATTCAAGGCATCATCCGTCAGTCATGAGAGACAATGAAGTGCACCTCCATGAGTGAAGTAAAAGGGCTGCGTTAGCAGCACTGAAGAGACCTCCCATGGGCCATGGGCCTGGCAGTGTGTATGGAGGTCCTGGGCTGCCCAGACGACAAGGCTCCCCACTTGGCCTTGCTACTGTGGTTCAAGGGGCTGCAGGAGTTGCTGGAAGGAGGTGTATGGGGCGCCATTTAACCATCTTAGGGACTCCACATGGGATTTGTGTGGGGATTACTCCTTAGCTTTTCTTCTCCCGAAGATATCCTGCAAGGGAGGCTTAGGATCAGAGTTTTCCTCCCTCTCCTATATGGGCTACCTCCCCAGGCTGATGAGTCCCATTTGCCCCTCACTTCCCTCTACAGCACATGCAGAAACCGCTCTCTTGACCGTTGGACCCACTATTGGTCTCATCAACTCAATCCACCGGAGCCTGTCTTCGCATGCATGGGAAGTCCATAATTCACCATGGGTTAGAGACCCATCGGCTACCCTCACCTGGTTTAGCCGGCCACCTGAAGCCATTCCCAGGGTGTGGCCGCTGTCACATGTTGACAGCTTCTAGGAGCCACAGGTGAGCGCTGAGTGCATGAGTTCCTCAGCCTTGCTGTACAGCAAAAGGTGTCCTGCAGCTAGAAAATGTGGCAGCCTTTTGACTTGGGGGGCTCACTGCAAATTCACCCACATTTCCCCCTGTGCTTTACTTACCCGTGGGCCTCGCTTGCCAGGCGGTCCTGGTAAACCGGGCAGACCTGGGAGGCCCTGAAAAGAAAAGAAAAAAGAGGATACATTTCAACTTTCATTATTTTCTGAGGCACTTAGTATATTCATGGCCTGTCTTTTAGCAGCCATTTCTGGCATTATTTCTTGAGTGCGGGGTGAGTATTCTTATTCGGGTGACTTTCGAGTAGCACTTTTAGTATATTTGTATGTTCCAATGGATTATGCAGCTCTGTATTCCACTTTCCTCACAAATTGCTTTGAATTCCTTTAAGTTGTGTGCAGTAAACCTGATGTGCTGAAACCAACTAACTAAACATTCACTTAAGGCAGGAATGGAGGGACTTTTCCAGCCAGAGAACTGCATTCCCTTCTGAGCAACCTCCTAAGAGCAGGAGTGCCAACTTCCATAAAGTACGGGGGGGGGGGCGGCAGGTAAGCACTGCACTGCCGCACATAATTGATCACAAGACTCAGCGCACACACACCGTTTGAATGGCAATGCCCTCAAATATTTTTTTGGGGGGAGCAAAAGGACCTTAGCCCCTAGGAGTTGGGCTCCTATGCCTGAGGGCCACATGGCAGCAGTAGGTGGGACCGGAGGCAAAAGCAAAAAGAGAAACATGTGTGGATTTTGCCTTTGTATGGTAGGCTTGTTTCCACACGCCCTCACACAGCATTGCTGACACTGATTGGTTGGACAAAGAGGGGTGGTGGGAGGAACCAGCTGGGGAACCCCCAAGGGGAAAATGCTCATAACCCAGGAATTGGTGGTAGGAAGACAATGAGTGGTCACAGGAAGATGAGGGAGAAGATTGGGTGGAGGTAACAGGATAGGCGTCAAAAGAAGGAAGAGGCTGTGGCAGTGAGCAGTCCAGAATCAGAGGCAGAAGCTGAAGCAGGTAAGTGAGAGGAGGGAGGTCATGAGGCAAAGATGGGTCAAGCTGATGAAGAGCCATTGGTATCTCACCCTGCTGCTGCAACAAGCTCCCCTCCTCCCATCTCCCAGAACCAGGAGAGGGCTGAAATGGGTGGAGCAGCAGCAGACTGCAAGCAGGCACAGTCTCTGATTGCTTACAAGAAGCCCTGGAGAGGAGGAGACATAGATGTATATGGGGAAGTGGGGACTTGCAGTCTCTGCAACTGGTTTTATGGATAGAGTCTACAGTGCATGAGCTGCTGTGCTCTTTAGGCCAGAAACTCAGCCAAGTCTGTGAAGATCATGTTTTGCTAAGAAAGAGTTAACTCCAGGTTTGAACTGTGTGATTTAGTGCCTGGTTTGCTCTGTGAAACTTGCTATCCTCCAGTGAGGGAAGCAAGAGGCATGATCAGAGTTGAATGACACATTCCACCCAGCTAAAAAGAAGCTCAAGGAGGGCCAGAGAAGTCTGGACAGTGCCAGAATCTGAGGTTCCTCACCCCTGGTGGAGTTGCAATAAAAAAAGCCTTGGGTGCAGTCAACATTTACTTATGCATTCGTTCATTCAGCCTTACATTTAAATACCACCATTCTTCCAAGGAGCTCAAGGTGATGTAAGTGGTTCTTTTCTTCCCTACTTTATAGTCACAACAAACCTGAGAGGTAAGTCAGGCTAAATAGCAGCTGGCCCGAAGTCACCCAGTGAGCTTATTGGCTGAGCAGGGATTTGAACCCTAGTTTTTCTGGCTCTCGTCCAACTCTCTAAGCACAACAGCACACTGCCTTTCAGAAGAACCTTAAGAGGTTCACTCCTGCATCACACCAAGTTGGGTCCAACAAGTTCAGCATCCTGCTTCCTGCAGTGGCCAGCAAAATACTTCTGGGAAGCACACAAGCCAGAGGTCATGGATGCAACAGCCTTTCCCCATTGTTTGACCACATACCTCAAACAGGACAGCTCTGGGAGGCTCTGTTGACTGAAATTTCAGGAACTGAAATTGGGGGCCTCTTTATGCAAAGCAGGCAATCTCCCTATGAGCCATGCCCCTTCTCCAAACTGGTCCAAAGGGGTAGTTTTTATATATATATAAAAAGCACTCCTACCTGAGGCTTTAAGGATGTTTCAGTGAAACTGTTGAATTCTTCCAATTAAGCCTTTCCAGCATACCCAACTATATTTCAGAATAAACCAAGATGTCTCCTTAAGGATTTATGTTCAAGTAGCTTGTTATAAATGATGAGTTTGGGGTTTTCCACCCCCCTGCCCTCCTCTTTGTATGAGAGAAAGGGGGAGTGAGAGAGACCAGAAGGCTCAAGAATGTTTGGAAGCTGGCTCTGACTTCTCAAGAGCTCTGGAGACTGCACAGCTTTTACCAAAAGTAGACCTGGCTCCAAATGCAAATGCAACTCCAGCAAGACAGCAGGTGTATCTGGGGCCAAAATTAACAAGAGGGCATAGCTGGGACAGCAGCCAAGGATCCCACAATTCAGCTCTGTGCAGCTGCTCTTACACTCTTTCCAGGAAAGGAAAGCACTCATTCAGCATAGGACCAAAACTGGGATTCTTCGGATCCTTCCAAAACTGCAGCCTCATCCATCTCATGGTGGCTGAAAAGCAGGGAAATGGGGCAGAGAAACCTGGATGGGCAACATGTTGTGTGTGCATGCGCATGTGTATGCATGGCAGTGGTGGGAGGAGCCAGAGGCAAAGGGGGTGGGGGGAAAGATTACCTTTGGATAGGAGGCTGCATTCCAGTCACACAAATGTCTTAACACACACACACACCTCCCTATCCCGGAAAGCAGGAGGTGCTATCACAGTTGAAAGGCATATTCCAGGCAGGCAAAAGTACTCAAAAGCAGGGCTGGGGAATGCTGTGGCTTGGGCAGAGGGGATGTGGCCTGGGGAAGAGTCCCAAAGGCCACACAGTCAGGCCTAGGAGGCCACATTCAGCCTCTGTGGAGCCTTCCTGCCCCAACTTAGGTCACACGAAGCACAAAAGTATCATAGTCTGGATACTGGAATAACTATGAAAGAAGATGGGACTAGGATTTGTTTTGTGGCGTTTTGCGTGAGCATCTCCAGAAAGGACTGATGGAAGACTCCTGCCTGAGACCCTAGAGAGCTGCTGCTAGTAAATGTACTGAGCTAGGTGAACCAATAGTCTGATTCAATATTAGGCAGCATCCTATGGGTCTTACTCCCAGCTACGCAGGGTTAGGATTGCAGCCTTAGGTTACTTTGCTTCTGTTTCTTTCCTCCCTGCTGTCTTTTTATCAGCCTCACAAGGAATGAAGGGAAGATTGTATCGGTCAAAAGGGATCAAACTGAGCTTCACACAAAGCTTTGTGCATGCATGCGCACCCCCTGCCCCAATAAACACACAGAAAGCCACTTTGAATTGCCAAAATGCAAGGTTCGGCACCTAGATACGTGCCCATTTCTCCCAGCACATGTGCCTTACTTACAACACTTTTTTTTCTTGTTCGAAACTGAGCAGGACCCAAGCTAGACAGCTGCACATGCATCCAGAAGCTCTCTATATATACAGCAGAAAATCCTCTGCTTGGAAACTACATATGCTTCCAAAACAGTCATCATCGCCTCATATAGTCATACAATCACATGTTGTATATATTCACTTGTGGATTCGTTTCTGAAGGGCTTAAATAAAGACCTGGCTTTTGCAACTCTGCAGCCTACAGCAAAGAGGCAGAGAGAGAGAGATGTGTGTCGGCTAGGGAGGGGCAGGTGTCAACTCCCTGGGGAGCTGAAGTCAAGAGTCCAAGCCCATCTCCAAACCCAGCAAATTCCACTCTTCAAAAAGCTTGCTCAATTGCCAATAGCATTCCCATGTTTCTATGCCAGCCTCTGGGCATATGGAACAGGACCTACCTACTCTGTGGTGGCCCCTAGGTCTTTGGAACCATTTACACATCCTAGTCCAACTTGGCAATTGTTAAAGATTTGTTGTGTAGAAATCTACTCTTCCCAGTCACAAGGGGTGGGTGGGGAAGAGGGTGTTGACTAGCTGAGAGAGGGCTGAGTTTTAAATGGGTTTCACCAGCATAGCTGGATGCTTAACTGAATGGAGTTTTATGGTACATCATGAAAAGGCACCAAACTGAAGCTGCACCACTAAACTGCAAAAAGCAAAAGGTACTGTGAATTTTTTAAATGAGTTTGTATATATGCAGCACACAATACCCCTTTAAGAATCATTTTTAAAAAAACAGAGACACGGATTAATTAGTTTATGAAACTTCTATGCTACCTTTCAATGAAAATTTATAAAGTGGTATACAAAATTAAAACTGCAACAAGCTAGTCTTAGCTGATCGCATCATTGTGTGATAAGAAACCAGGACTACATCAAAAGGAAATCCAACAGATAAGCAAGTAAAAACCAAAATAAAGGATGCCAGCTAACTCAACTTCTGAAAACATGGCAAAAAAAAGCCTTTGTTTTGAAGGCAGTGGAGGCTGGTCCATCAGGCTGAATGGGGCACTGCCCTACAAACCACAGTATGCCCTTAGCTAGTCTCCCTCTGCTGCCTGTCTATTTACAACCACCCCAGTGAGTGGTCTATGATTGGGTCTGGTTGCACCAACTGTTGGGCCTTCTTGCCTTCCTTCCTCCTACCAGTACTGATGGGTATAAGCCACCACCGCCATAAAAGTCAGGGGGAACCACATGAGCCTACTACTGGAAGGCACAGCCCCCCAAAAAGGCCCTGCACTTTGGGGAGGCCAACTCGACCTTCCATATAGCAAAGATGGTCCCGCTGCAGAGTCTGGGGGAACAAGCTGAGCTGACGGTAAAAGAAAGGGATAAGAGGCAGAGATGGCTGTAGCAGCACCTTGGCAGGTCAAGAATCCAAATCAAGCAACAACAATGGTGAAAGACAGGTCCTTCAGCACCCTGGATAGGTCCCAGGGAAGTGACAGTTGTGTGGCTGGCTGACAACTGGGCTCTTACACCAGCAGTTGCCAATGTGGCACCCATGGGCACCATGGAACTCTTTGAGATTTCCCCCTGGCACGCATAAAGCCTCTGAGTCCCCTCCACTCACTGTCCCCTTGGTCATGAGGTGGAGATGGTGGTTACCTTCTACTCAGTGGAAGAGCTGGGGTTGTGGGGAGCAGGGGCTGCCATGTGAGGCCCCATGCTCCCCCCCCTTCATGTTCCCTGCCATGTGTTTTCAAACACCTGAGTAGGGCTAACTAGGATGAGGTTCCTCACTGCGAGGCCAGAACATCCACCACTTCCACTTGTGTATATATGCACAACCCCCAACAGAAACAACTGCCTTCATGCCAAGCAATGTACCGTATGAGTTCAACTGGCCATTATGTTCAGTCGCAGCTCCGTTCATAATGTGATTATGCAACTGCACAAATAGCCACAATATAATTAGTATTTTTTAAATTGAAAATAAAAACAAAACAACCAAATATAGAAGTTGTTACGTAATTAGACTGCATGATCCAAAGGCTTCATCCTAATTGAGGGAGGGAGGGAGGCAATACTACCAGATAATTCAAGAGACAAGAATGCTAATTCTACCAGGGTCAGCCTGGAATTCCACATGGTACTCAGAAGCAGCTGACTACATCTTTATTTATTTCTTTTACTATACACACACACCACACCTTGAACAGATTCCCAGCGGTAGCTTATTTTAAAAAAACTAAAGGTAATATGCAACATGCTTAGAGTAAGGGTCTACTTCCAAGAATGGCAAAGTTTGGGAATCTCCCTGAAATTGCATTAAAATGAATTATTTTTATGCTTCCACTTGTTATTCGCTTTACAGGACAGACACACACAAAAGGTCCCAAAGTGACTTCACGAGATAAAATACAAGCAAGTAAAAACAAAAGCAAAAAAGTTATAATAAAAAGAGTATAGAGAAAAATTCCTAAGATGTACACCCAACAAGACACTAAGCATCAAAAATCCTAATGCACCCCACTTAAAGCTGAGCGTCACAGTAGAGGCCAACTAAGGTACCAAAGTTAAGTTAAATAAAACAGGCAGGGAACTTTGCTTTAAAAAAATATATAATTGGTCATGACAAAACAGCAATTGAAAGAAATGTTTTAACATAGATCCTGGGTCAGCAATGTGGCACCTGCAGTGCCTGAGTTCTTTCCCTGGTGCCCACAAAGGAGCTGAATGCCCACCCCATTTGACTCCAGCTCCCATCTTCTCGATCAGCAGGACCTCAATCAGGTCAGGATGACGGCAGTTGTGGTTCAATATCTGGAGGTCACAGGTGTTGATATTTTCACCCCTCCCATTGCAAGAATCTCCTGATCTGATGTTTTGAGAAAGGAGGGGGCAGAAACTGCTCTTCTCCTCTTCCACTCCTGACTGATTGCCTGACTCTGTGTGTGGAGACAGTCTTATCTATGTAGTGACTAGACGGCTGAGTGGGAGCTGTAACACTCATGCAAGCCAATAGTTCATTAGTTTGTAGTAGCTATTAGAAATAAAAACGAGTTATGCTTCTCAGCTAGCTTCCGCATTATTTATACTCTGCATGAGTCTGGTGCTCAGAATGCACAGTCGTGGGTCCAGGGCACTGGGACCTGTTTTCCAGGATTGGAAGGTCTCTGAAAGTGCTCCAGTCGCCTAGCCCAATTGGTGCAGAACCGGTTATTGAGCCCAGTCGCTGCGCATCGGTTGAAAGGCGTACTGACAACAGGTTCCCCAGCCCCTGGTATACAGGATATGTTGAGGTTAGGGGTTATGTGGTTCTGAAGCCTCCCTGAATAGGGGAGTAGTTTTGAAACTTGCAATGTGTATCCCCCCCCCAACTATCTCTTCTCTGATACTGCCTATAAGCTGTCAGGGGTTTGAACAGATAATTCAGTGCTTAAGATGGTTGGATGGCACCTTGTACACTTAATTCCAGCTACTCTTACAGCCAAGCTGGTGCCAAACGTATTGCTCTGCTTTCCTTTGGACCACATTAGCTAAGTCAAGGGGGCGGGGATCTTGTCTTCTGGGCTGTTCAGGATCTCCATATATACTGGCCAGGTTTGCGACTCAGAGAGGTTACTTCGGTTCTGCTGTGGTTTGACTTCACCCCCGGAGGCGGACTCCATTGTCTCTTGAGACAGATGCATGCCAACAACAAAACTAGCCACAATGGCTATGTTCTCCCGCCACTTTCAGAGAAAGTACAGCTCTGAATGCCAGTTGCAGGGAATCACAACCAGGGAGGGTGCTCTTCTGCTAAGCTCTTGCTTGCAGATTTCCCATTGGGGAATGTGGTTCGCCACTTTGAGAACAGCACTAGAGGGCCCCCCGACCTGATCCATGTTCTTATTCCTTTTCTTTTTTGCCCTCAATTTTCCTTTTGTGGGGGGTGCTTTCAACTCATATCCTAGCAATCCATCTCTCAACTGCTGCCAACTAAAAAATTAATTGGCAAGACACACAGTGTGCCTGATTTCTGGCTACTTTAGACATCCATAACCACCACCCCCAGGCTATGCTGCCATCAATATTCTATAGGTCAGTGGTTCTCAAAGGGTGTGGCAGAAGAGGATGGCAAGTGTGGAGGGAAGATACAAGGACAATATTATATTTTGGGAATGATTCCGGTTCTTATCTAGCTACATACTTTTATACTTTCTGGATGTCCTGTGCTCATATTATAAAGTAATTGTGTTCTATGCTATAAATCAAGCACTGCTAGGAGTTTTCTCCCCCACCCAATGCATTTAATACCAATAAAAATTTTGGTGTAGTATGGGACAACTTTTTATTTTGAAAGTGTGGTCCAGAGAAAAAAGTCTGAGATCCACTGCTATAAGCTCACAGGTTTCTGCTAGGTAGTTTGGGGTTGTTGTTGCTAATGCTGCTGCTGCTGTTGCTGCTGTTTTTAAAAAAATAATTTTCAAACTTCTATACTGAGGGAGTCCCCCAAGTATGTGAAAGCCACCACCTTGTTTAGGGGTGGCCCTCTCTCACTTTCAAAGTAACTAGCACTCAACCGCGTGGGTTTGATATTATCAGGATAAGTACAATGGAAGAGTTTTATTGGGCACACTACATGAAAATTGCTGAGAGTCTTAATGATTTTTCTGTCTGTTATTTTAATTTATTTATTTATTAAATTTATACTCCTTCTTCCCACAGGAGCCCATGACAGCAAATTCTTCAGTAATAAAAATACATTAAAAATTAAGTGGAAAACATATTTAAAATATTTTTAAGCTATTATAAACATCTAAAAACAAAAATTACCTGAAGCTACTTTAATAACCAAATCATGTGTCTGGATAGAAAACAGAAATGCTTTCGGCAAGACAAGGATGGCACCTGCCTAATGTCAACAGGTGGGGAGTTCCAAAGTGCAGGTGCTGCCACACTAAAGGGATGACTCCCTGCAAATGTGGAACAGATATTGCATGGCACTTGTAGAAGTGAAAGCTATGCAGAATGAAGTCACATTTAGCAACTAAAGTGTTCTAAGCTAGATGCTAAAGTGGGGGATTTTTGTTTGTCTAAAGTTATAAGGAACTCAAATTAAATACAATAAAGTAATTAAGAAATACTGCATTCCTTCCTTTGATCCCATGTATTGACTCCTTTCAAGTGCCTTGTCAGTCTCTTTTCCCTACTTGGGATCTTACCCTCATCTTGCCACGAGCAACAACCCCACTCCTTTGAGGAAGGCAAAGCCTCCATCACTTCCACTCCGCTTTTCAATTGGACACCAGATTCTAAGAACAATGGAGCAGCCTCTGCGCCTGCCACTCTTCACACAGACACACACACACCCTTGCTCTCTCTCTCTCTCACACACACACACGGTTACATTGCTCTGCAGATTCACTGTGATGGGCCACTGCGATGAATGAAGCTTATAGACCAGTGGTTCCCAACCTTCTTTTGGCCATGCCCCACCAAAGCACCTCTAAAATCCTGATTCCTGCCCCCCATTGTGACATATACTGTAATTCTTTTTATTTAAAAAGTGAACTCCTATTCACATGGAGGAAGTCTAAAATGCCATTAACTTGGTATAACTCATTCTCAAATTGCCCCCCTTAAAAATCAAATTGCCCCCCTGTGGGGCGTGTACCCCATGTTGGGAACCATGGTTATAGACCATTAGTGGTGTGTGAGCCACACCTTGGGAACCCCTGCAGTAAGGCTTGGGAGATGCTTTCAAATTGTTCCCTACAGCCCAGAGGGCTAGTGACTTTTAAAGAGAGAAGCCTTCAAGAAGTCAGGTATCGGCAAACTGAAACTGGCTCACAACCCTGTATTCAAATAAGACATCATTCTGAGGATGTCTTACTCCAAAGCAAAGAGCATGTGTGACCAAATTGCCTCATGGCAGTAGAGCATGTGCAATTCAAAAGTGGGGGGAGTTTGCAAGCCCTAATCGCCATCCGAAAGAGAGCAACAGGAAAGGAATGGAAGAGGGGAAAGAGGAAACTGCCAGACGCAGTGGTACTCTTTCTTTTCTGTTTCCAGACCTCAGAGCAGCAACCTGCCTTGATAACTTCAAAGCTGAAGGCAGTGCCAGGAAAAGCTGTTTTAATATATGTCACACACACACACACACACACTTCATTGTTTCCCTCTGTGGCAAAAGATTACAGTGGTACCTCTAGTTACGAACTTAATTCGTTCCGGAGGTCCGTTCTTAACTCAAAACTGTTCTTAACTAGAGACGCGCTTTCGCTAATGGGGCCTCTTACTGCCTCTGTGCCGCCGGCACACGATTTCCGTTCTCATCCTGGGGCAAAGTTCTCAACTCGAGGTAACTCTTCCAGGTTAGCAGAGTTTGTCACCTGAAGCATTTGTAACTCGAGGTACCACTGGACTGTTTCCAACAAATCATTCTAAGATTTATTCTGTCTCTGGGAGATGTGCTTGTCCAAAACAGATTCTACTTTTCTAATCACTTAAGTATGGGTACCACAGAGCAGGAAGGAAACCAATAATCCATCCACTCTAAAGGAACCACCCTAAAGATCCTTGATACAGCACATATATACAACATACATACATACATACATATATACATACATACATACATACATACATACATACAGGCTGCCTGTCACCTGCTAAGTATTCCTGTAGCCTTGTAGGCCTTGGCTGAGCTGCTGCAATGTTACAGAATTCTCACAAACATTGGCCTTATTTTCCAGTCTACACGTTCATGTGGAGCACACCAGAAATGTGCAAAAGAAAAAGCGTCCCAAAGCGCCAAAATTCCGACCCACTTTTTCCACACAAAAAGTGTTAAACATATACCACCAGTCCTGGAAGTGTTCCAAGCTAAACCCCTAGCAAAGTTATTATATGGGGCACTCACCTGGGAGCTACAGAAGCTGTCCAATCAAAGTTCTTAAGCCAAATTTTCTCTGTACCACTCTGTGTCCCAAACGCATCATTGCGCCTAGAAGCTAATCTTCCCTTGGTAGAATTACGGATCCGGTGTAGGACACTTAACTATTGGCTTCGCCTAAACCTAACAGCCCAATATCCCTAGTGCTGCAAGATTGTCACAAGAGCGCCTAGACTAAAATTGTCTATCAAAAACTCCACTCTTGTGGTTTATCACCACAACAGCTGCTCACTTTGGGTTTCAGTAAAGCAAACTGTCTAATTTGTCAGCGCCTAAATGATATTAAGCGTCAGAACAACTTGGCCGCAATAAGGAAATTTTGCCCATGGTATGACTATTTTCCACCTTCCCATTTCGACTCTCTGGCACCTTATCTGCATAACCTAGCAATTCTAAAATATAGACACTCTTTTACTCTCGCAAGATTGAATGTATTGCCCTCGGCTGTACTCAAGGGACAATTCCAACAGATTCCACACGAAAAACGCTTATGTCCCTGTGGAGATGGCAATACCAAATCGGTGGCACATGCCCTTCTGGGTTGCACTCTTTATAAAGACTTGAGGAATGAGATTATCACTCCTATTTTATTGTCCATTCCAGGTTGCCCAACCACTGCCACCGTGTCCTTTCTCTTGGCAGATCAAGATGAGCAGGTGACAGCAAAGGATGCAAGGTTTTTAGCTGGGGCAATCAAAATAAGATCCACTATTTGACTATTGATTCAAAACCCTAAAATGTATTTTATATAATTGACTTTTTATTTCTATTCTTTGTATATTGTATTGTTGTTTTATTGCTATGGCCAATGGCTGACGCAAATTAAGATTCATTCATTCATTCATTCATTCATTCATTCATTCATTTTAAGAGTCATAGAATGCTGGTGATTTGCGCACTGACTGTGAGGGAAGTGAGAGGTTAGTTTGGCTTGAAGGAATGCCTCATAGGCCTCAAAGACAGAAAGAGCATGGTGTTGCCCAGGGATGGTCCGGGATGGAGAGGAAGGAGGCCTTGAAAGCTAGGGTATTTTGAGCAGAGCAGCAAGCTGCAGAAAGGATAGTGGTTCTAATAAAAATATCCAGCAGATTCCTGGCCTTGCACACCGATTTTTAAAATAAATTTAGCTGCTTCAATCCTACCCGCAGTGTAGCATGCAGGAGGAGGGACTCCTGCTTGGCCTCATGGCATTTATAATGTGCGGTCCTGCAGGGTTCTATCTTATTTCCTGTTTTATTTAATATCTAAACAAAACCAATAGGAGGTATCCATCACAGATTTGAAGGGCGGTGCCACCAACATGCAGATGAAACCAAGCTCTGTCTTCCCATCATATCTGAACCAAGGGACATGGTGCAAGTGCTGGACCATTGCTCAGAGGTGGTAATGGGCTGAATGTAAACTCAGGCTGTATCCTGGTAAAAGGGGAAGGCTCTGTAGACAAGCAGTTTCTAGGTCCAGGAATGAGGAAGGGGGTTTGTCATGGATGGAGTTGTGTTCCCCATGATGGAAAAGCTTATAGGGTGCTCCTCAGTCCCAAGCTGTTGCTTGAGGCAAAGGTGATTTCAGTGGCAAAGAGGGTCTCTGCCCACTTCTGACTAGTTCACTAGCTGTGCCCATTACTGGATTGGGATAGATTGGCTTCATTGATCTGACAACCTCTCTTTGGGGCTGCTGCAATGCACTCTCCATGAAGACAGTCCAGAGGCTGCAGCCAGCAGGAGTACAAGAACCTACATTATCCTGAGTCAGACCATTGGGTCTACCTTGCTCCCCATTGTCAACACTGACTGCTGGTGGCTCTCCGGAGTTTCAGGCAGGGTTTTCTCCCAGCCCTACCTGGAGATGCTGGGGACTGAGCCTGGGACCTTCTGTTTGCAAAAGACATGCTCATTTTTGCACATTTGGCCACCCTTTTCTAAGCCGCTGCCCATCTCAATCACTATGATCTCCTCTGCCACACACCCCTGGTTTTGCCAACCACCCTTTTCAAAATCACAGAACAACAGTGAATCCCAGCAGTTTAAAGAATGCAAATTCTGGGCCTGCAATTTACTTAACAGAAGAGAGGTGGGCAAGCTGAGATAGGACATAAAAAGAATGAGGTGAAGGAGACTTAGGCTGCAGGGAGCGTGGCCTCCACAGAAATGCCTGCTCAAGAGAATGAAGACAATGCTGAAGCAGTTACTCAACCTCACAGCTATTTATTATCAGCATCTGTGTTCTAAAAACTTGCTTGTCTGGCTCCATAAATGTTAAGAAATTACCGTATTTTTCGCTCTATAAGACGCACCAGACCACAAGACGCACCTAGTTTTTGGAGGAGGAAAACAAAACAAAAAAATTCTGAATCTCAGGAGCCAGAACAGCAAGAGGGATCGCTGCGCAGCGAAAGCAGCTATCCCTCTTGCTGTTCTGGCTTCTGGAATAGCTGCACAGCCTGCATTCACTCCATAAGACGCACACACATTTCCCTGTACTTTTTAGGAGGGAAAAAGTGAGTCTTATAGAGCAAAAAATACGGTACATTTCTCAATATGTCATCTTGATCTCTATTCTGGGCACATCCAACAAAGTACCACGGGGGGGAGGGGTCCCTCAAAATTAGTCACTGCAAAGGTCAAGGAGGCCACTTGAACACAGCTATAACCTTTTCCTCACTACTGGGCTTGTTTTACGATCATCTGCTGGCAGGGGCTATACTGCTCCCCCTTTCTCTGAACTTTCCACAACTTATGGAGAAATCACCACAATTCATTACAAAAAAAGTAATCTGTGATTCATAGGCCAATGGTCAAGTCCTGGTCGTCTAGCACAGTCCCAGGGAGCACCCCCATAATCACTGTTTTGCCTGCAGTTCCAGGTTGAAGTAGGCCAGAATTGACCTTCACTAAGTAGAAGTACTTTTTTTTTTTTTACAAAAATTAAAAATGTGGTGGAAGCGTTTGCTTGTTTTCCCCTCCCCTCCCCTTTTCCTTTTGTTTTATGCCTTTCAAGCCTGTAGTCCTGAGGGCAGGGGCTCTGTCTTAGTAAATTATATATAAAAAAGATCTGTCTAGTGCAGTACTGACTACACTGACTGGCAATGATTCTCCAAAGTTTTAGGTAGGTGATATTCCTAGTCCTATCGGGAGATGCCAGAGATTGAACCTGGTGCCTTCTGCATGCCAAGCATGTAAATAAAGCCAGTAAGTAAAGCCAACACGCCATGCCTGTCCAAAGACCATCCCCAACCCTGAAAAATAACCAAAGGGGAAGGTGGCTGCTTGCAGCTCACAAATATTGCACCCAAGTGTGAGACCATCTTAGCTCCAGTGCTGACATTCTTCCCCATCACAAGATCATATAGATATGGGCAAACATCTGCTGCTCTATAGGGCAGCTGGATCTTGTGGTTTTGAGTTGAAAGTTGGTTGAAACATGTTGATAGTAAAAGCAGTTCGACAGCAGGACCAGTTAGCTAGAGGGGGTGATAGACTCTCCCCTCACTGGAGGTCTTCAAGTTGTAGTTGGATAAGCACAGCCTCTTGGGCATGGGCAGGCAAACTAAGGCCCGGGGGGCCGGATCTGGCCCAATTGCCTTCTAAATCCAGCCCGCGGATGGTCCGGGAATCAGCGTGTTATTACGTGAGTAGAATGTGTGCTTTTATTTAAAATGCATCTCTGGGTTATTTGTGGGGCCTGCCTGGTGTTTTTTCATGAGTAGAATGTGTGCTTTTATTTAAAATGCATCTCTGGGTTATTTGTGGGGCATAGGAATGTGTTCTTTTTTTCCAAAATATAATCCGGCCCCCCACAAGGTCTGAGGGACAGTGGACCGGCCCCCTGCTGAAAAAGTTTGCTGACCCCTGCTCTTGGGGATGCACTAGCTCTGGATTCCTTACATCATGCCAAAGGTTGGGCTAGAGGACCTCCCAGAACCCTTCCACCTCTGCATCTTTGCAAGCGTCTCCTACTCCACCCCAGACACTTGGGACACTTACTACCCACAGTTGTAGAAATGCTCCTTGCTCTGCTCACAAAAAGTCCTGCAAAGTTTCTTGTCAATGCTACTAAACTTATCAGCCAGCTTGTACAAAATCCCTCTGTGGATCATGCTATTAACCACCACGTCACACTAGCTTTTCGATCAAGAGCAGGGAACATTTTTCAGCCCAGGGGCCACACTCCTGACTAAGCAACCTTCATGTCAGAGGTCAAAGGTGGACAGAGCAACAAATGTGAATTTCACCTTTGTACGGTATACCAGTTTCTCCATGCACTGCCCTCTATCCTCCATCCAGACAAGGAAGCGGCATGATCAGAGTTCAAGAAGACATTCCAGCAAGGCAAAAACACTCACACAGGGTGCAAAGCAGGCCCATGAGGGAGGTGCCCAAGGAGAGTCTTAGGGGCCAGGCAAAGAGATTTGGGGGGGGGGTAATATTTAGCCTCTCGGATAAAGCTCTCAATCCCTGTTTCAGATCTAGGATCTCTCTTATGGGGGGTGGATTGTCTCATTGACCCTCTTCCATCCAGAGGATCCTGCAGCCTCTCCTAGACAGAACCTTGGCACTAGAACAGCCGGGAAGGTCTTGGAAAAGCCATTGATTTCTGCCATACTAAAACCTGGGGTGTGTGAAATTCCTCACAACTGCAGCTATTTTAGGGAGGGTTGCTGCTGTTGTCATCGTTATTAAAATAATAATGATAATGGCTTGTCAGTTACAGAAACATGGTTCATTTTGCTAAGCCCAGAACAGAGCACATGGACAAGGCAGGGCTGTGCAGAAGAAAAGCAAGGTGGACACACTACCCCTGAGCTAACCCTTCCCCTAGCAATAAACTAAGGTTCTAGCCCTCATGGTGCTGAATAAAGAGCTGGTTTAAATGAGAATACAGAGAGCTGCCTTCTGCCAAGTCAGACCCAATGATTCCTCTAGTTACATACTGACTACACTAGCCAGCAACAGCTCTCCAGGTTTTAGAAAGCAGCCATTCCAAGTCCTACCTGGAGTCTTTTTGCATGCAAAGCACAAGCCCTGCCTCTGAGCTGTGGTGCTTCCTCAGACAAATCACATAAAAAAGCAAAACATCTTTGACTTACCGGAGGACCAAGGTCTCCTTTCAGTCCAGGAAGCCCCATAACAAACGGAAAGAGAGTGGGCCCAATAGGGTCAAACAGCTGATACCCATCTGTGGCAGCCGGGGTTGCAAAATTAACGTTCTGCACATTTGCTCTGAGGACAGGATAATGAGCTCCTTGAATTGGTTTGGCATCTGGAACAGTAGTGATGGTCAGATCTGGCGTCTTCAGTGCCAGCAGAGTCGTTTTCTTTGGTGCAGGGCTCTTGGTTACACTCCTGGGCTTGTGCTTCGGGGTCACGGGGTGGAGACTGCCAGGAGGATCCATTGTCTTCTCCATCATTGGCTTTGTGGTGTTTGCTGCTGGAGATCTGATGGTTTGGCTTTGGCTGGTCATCTTTTTGGTCACTTTGCCCACCTCCTTCTTTTTTGTCCCTGCAGTGGGGCTTGTGGCTGAGTAGGGGAAGGCAGGTAAAACATTCTTCCTGGTGGGCAAATGAGATTTCTCTGAACCAAAACTGGAAGTGGCATGAGGCACCCTGAGGGCAATGGTGGTTGTCCGGAGAGCAACTCTGGAGAGCCAATGGCCTTCCGTGGTGGCCTGGTGGAACACGTGGACTGGTACCTGTGCTTCAGTGCTGGGCAAGGCAGGAGAGGATGCCACAATGGTCTTGGTGGCTTTGATAGTCGGCCGCAGAGTTGGCAGCTTCAATGGCACAATGGTGGTGGTGGGTGTTGCCATCAACTTCTTGTTCCTCAGAGGAGGGGTGGACTCGAAGAGTGGTGATGGAGGAATCACAGTGGTCAGATTCTTCAAGCCCAGAAGAAGTTCCGTTTGCAAGGGAGTCATTTCAGAAGCTCTTGGGTCATTGGGAAGTAGCGGGACAAGAGGCGGAAGATTTGGCCGGTAGGTATCTGCATGCCTGCATTGCTTTTTCAGGTACTTACAGTAATTATGAGCTGCCTTGGCAGAAGGATAAATATCAAACTGGCAAAGGGCACCTTCAAACTGTACTGAGTGCTGGTTGAGCTTCCCTAAGAGGAATGACCCCTCTGGATCCAAAGCCTCATCCTTTTTATGGTGCAAATCTGCATGCACGCTTTGCTTCCCACAATAAGTAAACAGGGTCACCACCTGGCCTTGGATGTTGATGGCCAAATTGTGCCATTGTCCGTCATGGATGTTATAATCAAAATAAACAGAGCGTTTGTGACCTACGTAGACTATGACCTTCCCAGGGATGAACTGCACCCCTAGCTGCAGCTTTTTCTTTTTGCTCTTGACAGTGAATAAAAAAGCACTGTTGACTCGATGGGAGCACAAACTCAACACTAAAGCCAAGTCTGTGCCAAGCTTGGCGGGAATAACCCTGCTGACGGGCACCTCGATGCGTGCTCGCTGGGTGAAGATGACCCCTGACTTGAAGGGGATGAATCCCTGAGGAACAGAGCGTGATGAGGAGCCAGGCAGCCTCGGACCCACCAAGCCCAGTCTCTGAAGAATGTCCACATCTGGGGAAGAAGGAAAATGTGACCATGAAGAGGTCAGGATCAAGGCAAGCCTGAAAAACAATACTGGATAGCAGAAGTAGCAAAAATGATACTGATTCCAATGCATATTCCTGCATTGCAATTGGACTAGATGGCCCTCAGGGTCCCTTCTAACTCTACAATTCTGTGATTCTATACCAGCAGAGATGTTCTTCAGCCCTATCCATCATGGCCATTGAGCACAGAGTTGATCTAGATCAGGAATGGGAAACCAGTGGCCTTCCAGATGCCATTGGACTCCAATGCCCACCAACCACGAGAGCCTGTGGTCAAAGATAATGGTAGTCATAGTCCAGCAACATGTGGAGGGCCACAGGTTCCCTACCCTTGGACCAGAGGAGCTCCAGGAGCCAATTGAGGATTTCCCGGGGCTTATTCAGTATTATGATTCTACGTTTACTTTCAAGCCGAGATGTGCTTAGGATTATCACTCAAGGATTGGTGCCTGATCTCTCCCACTCACCAGTTCTACATGGCTTAGGAAAGGGATGGGGGACTGTGGCCCCAAGACCCCCTCCAGATGTTGGACTCCAACTCCCATTAGCCTGCATGGCCAATGGTCAGGGATGTTGGGAGTCATGGTCTAGCAACATCAGAGGGATCCCCACTTCCCCAACCCAAGTTTAGATCTTTAAAGGTTGGAACCACTACTACAAATTATGCCCAGAAGCCAGTGCAAGTTGTACAATATTGCTGTCACGTGTTCCAGCTGCCTGGTCCCTGAGCTGCTGCATTTTTACACAAGCTGAGATTTAAACTTACGAAGTGAAAGTGAAAAACCCAAGGCTATTTTTAAGGCCTCTACCAAAACAGTCCAGGACATCCGGCCTCCTCCCCCTCCCCCTTCACAGTTACATATGACATTAAGTCCTCTGTATTCCCAGAGCCAGAAAGAAAAATCTGCAAACACAAATGAGAAGCCGCCAACTTCTGTTAGGCTGACATCTTGCCATCTCCTTGGGCCAGGCGAGAAAGAGAAGAGCACAAATCCCTACAATGGGGGGGGGGGGGGGAAACCTTGTAGTATATTTTATAAAACAGCTGAGAGGCAATTAGACCCTTTTCCCCTATACTTCCTGCTCACAAAGGGACCAGTTGGCGGGGGAGGGGCAGTTTGCAAGCTTCCTTTTTGCTTCCAGGAATAACACAGACTTCATAACACAGAATACTGCAGATATATTCCAGAGCCAAGTGGAAGGAGCATGGAAATTGTCACTCCTCTGCTTAATGCTGGACAGAATAGGACTGACAGCTGCCACCAGTGTGGTTTGTTTTTTTTGAAAGGTGTGTTTGCTCCTGGACAATTGAATCTCTCCCCAAGAATACCGTCCTGGAAGAGAACTCTGCCAACCTTTCTCTCTCAAAAAAAAGGGGTAATTGTGAACATGGTGTTCCACTACACCAGGCAAGGGAAACTTGTGGCCCTCCAGATCATGCTTGACTTCAACTTTCATCATCCCTGGCTGGTTGGAACTGATGAGAGTTGGAGTCTGACAACATCTGAAGGCTGCATTGGTATATACCATGGAAGGGTTCCTGCCCATGTGTAATGCTTTGCTTTCTTCAACAGTTCGGAAACGTCAGTTGGTCCACAATGAGGTGGCTGGAATTATTGCAGGAGCCTGATAGTAGGCGCATATAACTGTGATCCTGCTCCAACTGCCCCAGTTATCTATATGTTGGACTACATTGTTGCTTGCTGGAAGTTGTGCCGTCCAAGCTTTCGGCTGCTGTTATTGGGGTGGGGCTGCCTTGTGGGCTTCAGTTATAAAGTATTTTTTACCTATGCTGATGCTCTGAAACACATCGCAAGTCACTCGGAGACCTTTTTGTATATCAAGCGACATAACCAGTCTGAATTGTTGCTTTTGTTGCTGCTGTTTGGCAGACGGTAAGCCCACAACTTATGCAGGGGTTACGTTCCAGGGATCCTGCCTAAAGCCAAAATTCTGTCCAGTCAAAACACATTGGGTTCATCAGCAGGTGAGATAGCCAAAGTCTTTTTTTCTGGACACTTGCTCCCTTTCTATTTATTTATTTATTTGTTCATTCATTTGCTTGCTTGCGTGCTTGCTAAGCGCATAAAGCTGAATACGTAGAAGTTCAATGCGCATAGGTTGAGGCCTTACTTTACTAACAATGTCCTAGCTTCTGTCTTACTGTTGTCTAGGAACATAGGAAAATGCCTTCTCCTGAAGTAAGACCTTGATCCATCTAGCTCAGTAATGTCTGCACTGGCTGGCAGTGGCTCTCCAAGACAGGGTTCTCTCTCACCCCCCCCCCATGGAGATGCTAGGGCCTTCTGCATGCAAAGCAACTCTCTGCCACTGAGTTACAGTCTTTCCCCATACAGTGGGACCTCGTGTTACGTACCGCCCTCCTTACGAATGCTTTGGGTTACGAGCTCCGCTAACCCGGAAGTAGATGCTCCTGGTTGCGAACTTTGCCCCAGGATGCGAGCGGAAGTCACGCAATGGCGGTGCGGCGGCAGCAGGAAGCGCCATTAGCGAAAACGCACCTCATGTTAAGAACAGTTTCGGGTTACAAACGGACCTCCTGAACAAATTAAGTTCGTAACCAGAGGTACCACTATATACCTTCCCATTGCCTCCCTCCCTCAAATATAAATCATATCGCAGACAAAACTACATCAACAGCCAGCAGTCTTTCCCCACCCACACACTTCCATCTTCCTCACCTCACTTCCATATGAGAAAAAGGAAAAGGAATCAGTTGTTTACTGGAAATCAAAAGCGCTAGCCTTGATCTGCAATGCATTGAACCAGCTTTAAGCAGCTTATAGCCCTCAGCCTAAATTTCCAAAGCCCTCTGCAAGCAGGGCGGTGGTGCCATATAACTCCATATCCATCTATCTATGAATTATAAATTCACACGCTTTTGCCTTGGTCCTGCCCACCACTGGCAAAAGACAGAATGAAGCCCTCAAGAGAGAGAAGGTTGCCTACCCACACCCTAAACAATATTGGATCTGGTTACTCTAAAGCAGGCATGGCCAAACTTGGCCCTCCTGAAGTTTTGGGACTACAATTCCCATCATCCCTAACCACTGGTCCTGTTAGCTAGGGATGATGGGAGTTGTAGTCCCAAAACATCTGGAGGGCCGAGTTTGGCCATGCCTGCTCTAAAGAGAACACACACACACACACACACACACACACACACACACACACACACACCTGCCTGAGCTTTGACATTGACTAAAGGGGCCCTGTCCACTGTAACTTTACCCTAGCTCTGAGTCAGTCACACACTCTTCTTTGTGGTGGCTCCACAGCTCTAGAAAACTCACCCAGCTGAGATTCAGCCAGCTACCTTGTTGCTGCCTTTTAAATGGAAACTAAAACACTTATTTTTAAAAAATCAAATGGGCTTCTAGTGGTTGATTTTGGCTATTTTTAAAAGATTAATTTAGATGGCTGTATGTTAATTGTGTTGAGTTGGTTTGGATTGTTTTAATTAGTCATGTTTATAGAAGGGCCACCAACTTTTTTGGGCCGGGGGGCACATTTGGAATTTTCAGAAAATACTGTGGGCACCTAGTCACAAAATGGTTGCTGTGGAGAGGCGAGTGGGAAGGGGTGGGAGAAGTGTGTATTGCAGTGTTTCCCAACCTTTTTTGGGCAAAGGCACACTTGTTTGATGAAAAAAATCTCGAGGCACACCACCATTACAGCCCCGTGACGTCAGCGCGCAGCGTCACGCCGGGAGGGACGCACAAAAGTGTAAGTTTCAATTTTTTCCCCTCTCCCTTGCCGGGGAACCTCCAAGCTTTGGGGGTGGGGGGGGAGGAGGCAGCAAAGCGAGGCAGGAAGGAGAGCGCGGCTTGGCTGGGTGAGCTTTGGCAGGGAATGAGATCCGCGAGGCGGGCGCTGCGGACGGAGGCGCTGCCCGCCGAGCTCGCAGGCAGCCAGGCAGGCAGACGGCGCTGGGCGGCCTCTCCTCGCCGCCGCCGCCCCGCCTCTCGCCACCCGACTCGCCTGCCTCCCTCCAGGCAACATCTCGCGGCACACTAGTGTGCCGCGGAACAGTGGTTGGGAAACACTGGTGTATTGTTTTGTTTTGTTCTTGCTTTCACTTTGTATTTTGTGTTTTTATCTTGTATTTTTATGCTGTGAATTACCCTGACATCTATGGATGATGGGAGGTATACAAATTTAATCAACAACAACACAAAATGGCTTCTATTGGGGGGGGGGGTGTAGAAGTGGCTGAGCCAGAACAAACAGAAAAGGAGTAGAGGGAATATCTATGGAGACTTTTTGTGAGCATCATGTTGGTGACCCTTATTCCATCATGTTCCAGCCCCCATTTAGATGTCTTCTAAGAACTGTGCTATTCAGTCCTTTGCAATGTAATGGTTTTACGGACATTTTTTATTTTTCTTACTGTAATTTTGTATACTGTATACTGATTTGCCATATTTTTTTATGAAAATGCAGCCTATACATATTTAAATAAATAAATAAGGTGGAGATGGTTACATGTGTGTCGCAGGGCCTACTGCCAGACTAGAAACATGTCAGCATTCCCTAGCTCCACTGGGAGTGGAGAAACACGAGTGAGAACTCCAGTACAGTATATTAATATGGCCATCCCCCAAAAGAGAGAGGGAAACAGCTAAATATTTTAGTCCTCCTTTTCTCAACGTTAGCATACAGCGCAGACTGAAATATGTTTGCTTAAGTGATTTCGCCAGATGTTCATCTCTTACGTGAGGAAGTAATAAATCGGACAGGGAGGAGGGAGATTACATTTTATAAAAAAAAAGCTAATACCACAGGTTCTGCTCCTCTCTCTCTTTTGCTTTATGTTTTGCAAAAATTGATAGACTCAGCTTCAAGAAACTTTCTTATTTTCAGTCTCCACACCTTTTTTTCTCTTTCCTGCATATTTTAAAGCACAATTTTGCCACTCATATTGCTCCTAGTCACTGCTATATCGCTATAAACCCTTCCAGGAGCAAAAGAAGGAGGCTAAGGAAAGTATCTGCCTGACATTACCAAACAACAACAACAACCCACACACTTTTGATACCTGGTCCCCTCCCCCTGCGAAGATGGGGCTTCAAATAATCATTGTGTTGTAGCCAATAGCACAAGTCAAGGATAGGGAATCTTGCAGGGGCACATGTGAGGCCAGAGGCAAAGGTGGGAGGAGGGACAAACATAAATTTTACCTTTGAACTTTTGGTGTGGCCTGAGGACAGAGGGTATGGCTAGTGAGGCCATGTGGCCTGAGGTGAAGTCCAAGGGCCATACTGAGATGCCTGAAGAGCCATATTTGGTCCCTGGGCCTGAGGTTCCCCCCAACCTAGAAAGGTTTGTGATGCTTGCTTAGTTATGGCATATGTGAGGTGTCCACAGTAGTTTCCTCAATTTGTAAATGTGCCCAGAGATCCAAACTGTTGGCAACCACAGTTAGAATGTCATCCTAGGATCCAGCAAGACTTGGAGTTGAAATCCCACCTGAAACCCTGATACTCATTTGAACCAGTTACTTTGAGCATTCCAGAAAGGGCTGAATATTGTTACTAAGATATCACAAACACAGGGCTTTTGTTTAAAAACAACATCAACATCATCATCATCATGAGCAGCAGCAGCAGCAGCAGCAGCAACCCTGACTGGATTCTCCCTAGAAATGGATAATCCAAATTATATCAGGGGCGGCACGATATGGGCTGACACTTCCACTAGGGCAACTGATTCCACAATACATCCCCTTACTCTAGCCCTAATTAACCTCACAGGGCTGTAGCAAAGTAATATTGTGGGGGGTGGTATAGGCTACCCTGTTTTACTTGGAGGAAGGCCTGGTCCAAATTGAACGAACAAATATTCTGAGTTCTCCCAGGTGGAGGAAATAGTCATGGAAGTCCAGCATCAGGATAGGATCCAGGCAATATCCACCACTATGGTGACACTTGCCCAAAGATCCTGACCATGCCAGATACCTGTGTCTCTCAACCACCACTTAAATTCCCCACACTGCCCCAGAGCAGTGGTAGGGCAGGAGTATCGTGAGAAATTAAAGTGGCAGTTTAGACCCAGCACAGCAGCCAAGCTCTGATCCTGGCGCTGCTGCCCACCAGTGTTGGATAAGGCCACCAAGGACCATTTCTGTAAGAGAGGACCACACTGCAGGGGTGTCTACCTTAAAGCTGGAGACAGACCTGGTGGTGAGGCAGGGGGAGAGAAAAGACCTGAACAGCAAGACCCTTTCTAAGGTTTCAGCAACCTGTCAAGAGCCTTAAAACACTCGTTGCCTGCTGGTGACACAGGAAGGTCTTCCAATGCTCTCAAACTTTGCACAAATCCAAGGGAGACGGTTTTGCTATTAAAGGAGAGGGGAAGGGGGTGAGCTCACCAACCAACAGCTGTTTGGACAACGATGCATACCAACAAGGCAGCTGTGGCAACAGCACAGTGACTCCTTTTGGTTATCCTTAAAAGGGGGGACATCTCAGGGGTTCCTCCCGTCCTCAGATTTTATTTATTTGTTTACATTATCATTTAGATTTCTTACCCGTTCTTTGCCATAAGGTCTCATGGGCTAGTTACAAGAATGTAAAAAATACAGTATTAATTTTAATCAATGAAAATTTAATCAATGAAATTTAATCAATGAAAATCGTGCCGCCCCTGATTTCATTGATTTTAATCAATGAAAATTTACCATTAATGGTGTTGGTCCTAAGATTATATATGCTTATATAAAAGTGTGTGTCTGTGTTTTATGGAAAATCTCCCTGCCGCCAAACATCCCGTCCTCTGGATGGAAAGAAAAATAGACAAAGACCAAATAAATAAGCAAAGGGTGCAGTGTGTGTGTGTGTAATCAGAGGCCAGCATATGACGAAAGCTACACATTGAAAGTGCCAGACATACTTCTGTGAGGAGGGAATTTCACAGCTAAGGGGCTACCACAGAGAATGCCCTCTCCCAGGCCACTATTCCCCACAATTTTGAAGATGGTGGAGCTACCTAGAGGGCCCTCTCTGACAATCTTTACATCCAAGAGGGTCTATAGGGGTGGAGGCAGTATTTCAGATATTTGAGGCCCAAGACATTTAGGATTTGAAACACTGAGAACTCACATAACCCCTGTGTTAAAGGGACTGCAACTGGTGGCCTCATTCCGGAGTACCCTGAATTGTGCCTAGAGGAAAGCAGGCCACCAGTTGCAGCTCTTTCAGCACATAAGTTATTCCTATCCTCCATTTCTCCAGTGAAAATAGGGATGTCCTGAAGAGGCTCCTCATGAGGCCGGAGGAACATCGCCCGGCTGTGGGGCGTGGAGGCCGCTCCCTGCAAGGCCCTTTCCACTTGGCCTAGGGGGCTGGGCCCAGTCTCACCAGCCCTATTATGTTAAATATGTATTCTGTAGTTGACCTCCTTTGTAATGTTCTATTTTGAAATCTTTAAGGTACTATTTTAGTTTTCTATTATGTTGCTTTGACTGTTTACTCTATACAGTACAGTGGTACCTCAGATTACAGACACTTCAGGTTACAGACGCTTCAGGTTACAGACGCCGCTAACCCAGAAATAGTACCTCAGGTTAAGAACTTTGCTTCAGGATGAGAACAGAAATCGTGTGGCGGTGGCACGGCGGCAGCGGGAGGCCCCATTAGCTAAAGTGGTACCTCAGGTTAAGAACAGTTTCAGATTAAGAATGGAACTCCATATCGAATTACGTTCTTAACCCGAGGTACCACTGTATTTGACTTTTTTCAGGTTGTTTTATTGATTTATTGATTTAATATGCTGTAACCACTTTGATATTTTTCTTAAAAATATAAAGTGGTATAGAAATTATATATACACAAACACACATATATACTGGGGTAACCCAGTAATATGTGTGGGGTATAAATAGTAATGTATATAGTACAGTGGTACCTCAGTTTACGAACTTAATACATTCTGGAAGTCCGTTCTTAAATCAAAACTGTTCTTAAACCGAGGCGTGCTTTCCCTAATGAGGCCTCCCACTGCCGGTGCTCTTCCACCGTTCAGATTCTGTTCTTAGACCGAGGTAAAGTTCTCAAATCAGGACACTATTTCCGGTTTTGCAGAGAAGCATTCTTAAACTGGACTGTTCTTAAACCGAGGTACCACTGTATATGTATATAAAACATAATAAAACATTAAACAAAAAACCTTCCCTATACAGAATTGACTTCAGACAGCTTGGGGGTCTGGTAACCCTTCCAACATTTCTCCAATGAAAATAGGGACGTCCTTAGGAAAAGTGGGACATTCCAGGATCAAATCAGAAACCAGGATGGATGCTCTAAATCAGGGACGTCCCTGGAAAATAGGGACACTTGGAGGGTCTGGGTTATGTGAGTTCTTAGTGGGCTACCACCATGTATCAATTACCACTGTACTATTCTATCTACTCATCAATTACTGTTGTAATGGATTTCATGCAAGCACAGGCTTGTTGCTAAGTGACCACATCCAGCCAGACCTTGAGCTTATGAAACAGCCCTTAGAGACTTGTATTGCCTGTCATCAGCCCTTCAGCCACAGGTCACTGAGTGTTACTCAGTGTACAAGACAGTATGTTGCACAAACTTGTAGGAGTCATTTATTCATCCCTTCCTTTCACAGCTGTTTAGTGCAGTGGTTAGGGTGACTGAGAGAGACCCAGGTTCACATCACTGCTCTAGTACAATGGCCACGTGACCTTCTCTACGGAGGGGCAGCCTTTAGTTCTAAAGTATCCTCTCTTTGAAGGGTGGTCTGGTTTCAAAGTAAGGTACCCTAACGAAGGAAAACAGGAGGGCTTTGAAACTGCCCATCCATTGTGGGCAACACTTGAAGAGCAGACTGAGCAAGCAAACAGGTCGCCTTGGTCACAGCCTTCTCCTACAAGGTGAGGTGAATCAGCATATGCAAATTTTATGTAAATCTGAGTTCTCTAAGTTAAATAAAGTCTGGTGTAAAGACAAAGGACTGTAAGAAGGGAAAGAAAGAGGGACTGTCCATGATGTGTCACTATTGCATTTCTATTTAAAAGATAGAAATAATTTATTCATTTGCATCTGTACATCAACTTATGCACATTTTATGCAAATATGAGTCCCCTTCTTTTATGACCTATAGGTGATCACCCTACCACCCAGCCATGAAACTCACCAGGTGACCTCAGCAGCCAATCAGTTTTGATTTTCTTCCACCCAGCTACCAGTCTCACACCTGACTGGCCCAGTGGATGAGACAGGTTGCGCAGGTCCCCAGCCTAAACCCCACACCCTCTGACATATCTTCATAGGCTTTATTTCCCCACCCAGGAATTACCTTGGGTTACACACTTCAGGTTACAGACGCTTCAGGTTACAGACTCCGCTAACCCAGAAATAGTACCTCGGGTTAAGAACGTTGCTTCAGGATGAGAACAGAAATCGTGCTCCAGTGGCGCAGCAGCAGCAGGAGGGTCCCATTAGCTAAAGTGGTGTCTCAGGTTAAGAACAGTTCCAGGTTAAGAACAGACCTCCAGAACAAATTAAGTTCTTAACCTGAGGTACCATTATATATATAGAAGTTTGATTGTTAAGTGTCAGTGCAGTGTGATAGTATTTTATTAAAAAGAACTAGGCCGACAAATGACCTTCTGGAAGGCAGCAGAGCCAACTATTCTCCGGCACAATGTCCCCAAGGGAATTGCCAGCAACAGATGAAACTCATTATAATATTGCTGGGCTGTCAGCCGAATGGAAAGCTCTGTATGCCATCATCGTAAAGCAAAAGGGGAGACTAACAAGCAGAGAGAACACAGCATAGTAAAGCATGTTCTCTGAGGTCGAGCCATGCCATATGGCAATAGTGACCAACAGCTGGCCTACAGGCCAGGGCCAGCCCCCACCCTAGCAATTTTTTGCTGATTCCCTATGTGTCTGGCCCCATTCACACCACACATTTAAAGCACTATGATGCCCTTTAAAACAGTTGTGGCCAAAGAACCCTGTAGAGTTTCAGGGTTCTATAAGAAGGACCACCATTTCCTTCACCATTTCCATAGTTCCTCATGAAGAGGGACTGAGTATTAAATGACTCAGGGAAATGTAATTGTACAAGGGGTCTTGTAAGAATTCTCAGCACCCTTAGCAAACTACAGCTCCCAGAATTATTTGGCGGGAAGCCATGGCTGTTTAGAACAGTATCCCAGTGCTTTAAATGCATAGGGTGAATATGACCTCTGTTTCCCCAGGTAAGGAACTTAAGACCACAAAAAGAGTCCTGCTGGATCAGGCCAAAGCCCATCTACTCCAGCACCCTGTTCTCACAGGGGCGAACCAGATGCCGCAGTGGAAAGCTCTCCAGCAGAACCTCAGTGCAATATTGCTGTATCCGCTAGTGATTCCCAGCAACTGGGATTTGGAGGCATGCTGCCTCAGGAGGTATCACTAGAGCACTGCCATTGTGGCTAGCAGCCACTGGCAGCAGGAGCAGCGCTTGGGGGAGTGAGGAGACCCTCACACTGCCATTATAAATTGTAATCTGGTCAAAGGAGATTAGCAGTCCTGGTGGGTGTCCTGCTAGATCTCTGTAGGCCCTTTGGTGCCCACAGACTGGAATCCCCAACACTGCAGTAATCCAGCCTGGCCGTTATTGAGGCACAGATAACTGTGTCCATATCCTCTCCCTACGAAGATAAGCAGAGCCCTGCAGGATCAAGCCAAAGGCCCTTCCACCTTTCTCTTCCAACCACCCACATATGCTGAGATCACCACCCCAGTCTGCATCTGTATATGAAATCACATTGCTCTTACACATGGAATTATTTTAAACTGTTTTATATATGGAACTGATTTTTCTTATGTAATAATTGCAATTGCCTATTTGTTTTATAATTGCATGTTTTATTGTTGTAATCTGTTCTGGGGTCTTAGGGTGAAGGGTGGGTAATAACTCAAATTAATAATAAATAAATAGTCTGGCATCCTGCAATCACAGTGGCCAACAAGATGCCCATTAAGGGAACCCC
Organism: Podarcis bocagei; assembly: GCF_964188305.1. Classification (NCBI taxonomy): domain Eukaryota; kingdom Metazoa; phylum Chordata; class Lepidosauria; order Squamata; family Lacertidae; genus Podarcis; species Podarcis bocagei. The sequence goes on along the minus strand of NC_138140.1, from coordinate 4,605,465 downwards.
GCAAGCAACACCTGAGTGCAACAGTAGCTCTCCCCACTTGTGATTCCCAGCACCTGGCATTTAGAGGCAGTTACTGCCTCTTACATGGGACGCGGGTGGCGCTGTGGGTTAAACCACAGAGCCTAGGGCTTGCCGATTGGAAGGTTGGCAGTTCGAATCCCCGCGACAGAGTGAGCTCCCATTGCTCGGTCCCTGCTCCTGCCAACCTAGCAGTTTGAAAGCACGTCAAAGTGCAAGTAGATAAATAGGTACAGCTCCGGCGGGAATGTAAACGGTGTTTCTGTGTGCTGCTCTAGTTTCGCCAGAAGCGGCTTAGGCATGCTGGCCACATGACCCAGAAAAACTGTCTGCGGACAAAGGCCGGCTCCCTCGGCCTGTAAAGTGATATGAGCGCCACAACCCCAGAGTCATTCGCAACTGGACTTAATTGTCAGGGGTCCTATATCTTTTTACTGCCTCCTACAGCGGAGATGCGGGTGGTGCTGTGGGTTAAAGCACAGAGCCTAGGACTTGCCGATCAGAAGGTCAGTGGTTTGAATCCCCACGATGGGGTGAGCTCCCGTTGCTCGGTCCCAGCTCCTGTCAACCTAGCAGTTCTAAAGCACGTCAAAGTGCAAGTAGATAAATAGGTACCGCTCCGGCAGGAAGGTAAACGGCGTTTCCGTGCACTGCTCTGGTTCGCCAGAAGCAGCTTAGTCATGCTGGCCACATGACCCGGAAGCTGTATGCTGGCTCCCTCAGCCAATAAAGCGAGATGAGCGACACAACCCCAGAGTCGGCCACGACTGGACCTAATGGTCAGGGGTCCCTTTACCTTACAGCGGAGTGACAGCAGCTTGAAAGGAAGCTGTTGCTTCAGCAACGAAGCAGCTCAGCTGGGAATTTTGCAAAGGAACTGGAGGGTCCCACCCCTTCCTGGCTCACAGGCCCGGATCTGGGCAGGTACTTCCATGCATTTCCTCTCCCTCCTGAGTAGCCTCGCATGCAGCTAGCCAGGCACTTTGGAAGTGGCTCTGATGCTCCTGTGTAGCTCACTGTTTCCTCTTCTCCTCTGCCCTTGAGCAACACAAGACGGGCAGGTCTGAAAGCCGGGCAGGAACCGAGGCAGCTGGTTGTTGGGTTGTGGGGAGGGGAATGCCAGTCCTGGAGCAGGGAAACTCAGATTCAATGTGGAGACCTGCTGGAGGCAGTGAAGAATGGTTCCTTTGGGCAACTGATACACTGCCTAACCAACTGGTCTGCCCTCAGCGAGACCCCACTTGCCAGACTTCTTACCTACAACCAGTCCAAGAGGTAGCCCTGCATTTCAGCTTCCTCTCTCTTAGCCTTGGAGAACTGAGCAGGGAGGAGTATGGGAGCAAAACTAGAATTAGTTGGCTCTGCTTGTCATTGTCTCTGGCTCCACCTACTTTTGGGCCTTCCTTGCCTTCCTCCATGCTAGTCCCAATGGCAAAGAGCCACCACTGACTGGCAAGTCTAGCTCCCCTTGAGGAGACCTGGGGTTTAAAATCTGGGCTGGGGCTGAATTTTGACACCTCCTAACATTTTGGAAGTGGAACATGTGGCAGCAGCAGAAACAAGAAGACCCACTAACCTCATATTCAGCCTGCAGCCACTTTGAATGGGAGAAAACCCATTCTCTCTTGTAGCAGAAAGAGTGCATTTTTCCTACTCCTTCCCTCCATAACTCAGCAAACCCATTCCATATGGCATATGGAATGTGTTTGCTGAATTATAAACCCTCTTCAGTGAAGGCAGGGAAAGAGGAGGAAATGGTTCTGAAGGACAAGCAAAGAGGCCAAGCAATGACCTGCATTAATGGGAAGATGAGAAGGACCTTGACACCATCTACTTCGCAGAGTGAGGCAGAAGAAAGAATGTCTGGATCTCCTGGGAGATCACAGCATGATTTGCAGTAGATTGGTCAGTTTCCAGTGTCCAATTGCTTAACTACGACAGCAACAAAATGACTCCTTTTTTCAATTATGCTGACAAAATGAATAGGGGAACCAGGAGTGGAGGACCATGAGGTCTGTTCAAAACTGCCACTGAAAACACATTTCTGTGCTTAAAGTTGCTTAATTCTAACATCGGTATACATTTTTTGCATCAGGTTTAATTTGATGGATCTTGAGATTCTAGCACAAATGAAACAAGATAGATTCTGCAAGCATAAAGTTTGCTCACACCTGAGTTCTAGTTCAAACTTCAGGAGTGATGGATGAGCAAGGATAGAGGGATGCTTGAGGTTTGCAGCCATTGGAGACCATCATTCATTAGTACTTTACAGCCCAATGCTGCCATTCTAACCCCACTTACCCGGGAATAAGGCCCACTCAATTCAGTAGGCCTTCTCTTCTGAGCAGTGTTAATGATAATGATAATGATAATAGATATGGGATGCACCAATAAGAACATTAAGTGCAAGTCAGGACCATCAATTCAAGTATAACCACCTGTAAACAATGCAGAACCAGCAACAGGCAGGAAGGCCATCATTCAGTGGCAAAGCATGTGCTTTGCATGCAGAAACTCCCATGTTCAATCCCTGGCGTCTACAAGTAAAATAGGAGGAGTCCCAGGTCTGAAACCCTGGAGAGCCATTGCCAGTCAGTGTAGACAATACTGAGCTAGATAGACCAATGGTCTGAATTGACACAAGACACCATCCTAACACCACCAGCCTTCAACTACTTGATGTGTTGTCAACTAGGTTATGGTTCAATCAAAGATGAGTTGTCCCAGCTGCACACTACTATCAGATTCTTTTTCGCAGGGGAGGAGTCCAAGAAGACCTTGCAGGTGCAAGGTGAGCTTCTATACATATGCAGCAGACTTCCTCCATTTCTAACCACCGAGCATCCCAAACCTACCGAACATAATTATCTGGCAGGGGGAAAGTGGGTAACTTTCACCTCTAGTGTATATCTGGGGAAAGCCATGCACAGTATTAGTATAATAGCACACAATGCCATTTCCAACTTAACCCACCCCATAAGTAGGGTGGCTACACAGCCTACTTTAGAGGATGGCCCTCTATTTGAAGGCATCCTCTGAAGGACTCACCAGCCTAAGCCCAACATAAAGGTAAATCATCAGAAGCAGCAGCAAGGGCCACAAAGTTCCCCAGCAACCATGGCATCTGGGCAGCAGACTGAGGTGGCACTGGGGTCACCTGGACACAGCCTCTCCCACTGGGGTAAAACACATTGCATATCTATTTAAATGGCAATTATTTCTAAATTTACTGATGAATACAGGGTTATATCCAACTAAGTAGAGCCACTGAAATTAATGAACCTAAGTTAGACATGTATGTTAATTTCAACAAGTCTACCCTGATTAGATCCAACACTGGATACAACCCATACTTGTTAGAAGTTACAAATTTTGTTCAAATTTTTGTCCTCTTCCATCTTCTTTTCCCCCTAATACGTAAGCCACTACTCCAACCATTACCATGTATCAAGGCACTGCACATTGCTGGACATCTTTATCCCTATTCATGTGAGAAAAAAGCATGGTTCTGCTTTAACTGCTGCCCCGGGCATCATATGTTTCTCTCTCACAGTGACGTGTTGGCTGCAGTTGTGTGTGAAGAAAACTTAATATCTGAGCTTTGGCTCACAAGTAGGAGCTCCATGCAACTGGAACACCTAGTTGTGTGTCCTGATTAGGCTACCCCCCCCCCCCGTCTCAAGAACAGCAGCTCGCATGCTCGGTTTTGTTCTTCTGCAACATATGGATGTGGGGAAAGCAGATGCACTCGGGGAGGGCTGAAAGGGTGGCCCTGCTCCTCTCCCTGTACACTCATTCCCCTACACAGGAGTAGCAGGTGTTCTGTGGCACACAGAAGCACAACCAGGTAGGACTTCCTTGTTAAACCAGGGGTCGCTAAAATGGTGCCTGTGAAAGCCATGGTACCCTTGGTGATGAGGTTGTTTAGGTGGCCATGTTTTTTCCTCTTGAAAAGTACATAGAGCTGAAGGAGGAAGTTGGAAGAGTGGCGCTCTTTCCCACTTCCCCTTTCAGCTTTATGTACTTCTCAAGGCGCAGATCGGAGGACAGAGGGTGCCCACCCTAGCTTTTATGTTTTCTACCTTGCCCTGAGTGCTTCAAGCAGAAAAGCAATCAATGGTTTGCTCGATAAAAGACTTCTCTTCACCCACCCACCCGCTACCAAAGTGGGTGGGAAAGGACTCTCAAAATTGAAATTTACCTTCTGGACCTCCTTGTGTGAATCCTAGGAAACAGGTGAAATAGAAAACGGTCCAGAGAAAAGGGAATCCCCTAAAAAGAAGAAAACACAAAAGTTACTTCAGTTTCAAAATATCTTCAGATAGAAACTTGCAGCAACAGGTCACCAGCTAAAGAAAAGGAGAATAAGGTTAGCAAGCTGAGCCTGTAACAAAAAAGGCAATAAATTAGCCAGGGTTCTACTGGCACACAGTGATCCACAACCTTCCCCTAGGAGCACATTGGCTGGTTTACATTGGTTGTAGGCAGCCAGCAGCATTTGAGCCTGAAACATGAAGGAGAATCACAACATCACAGGAAAAGTGTGAGAGGGAGGGGAGAGAGAACCTGCTTCCAGGAAAACACTGGCAACACCCCCCCCCCTCCTCTCCCCATTTCCATGGAAAAAGCAAACCCAGCTTTCAATTATCAGGCCTGTAACTGACAGGGGCAAACTTTCAAAATGGGTAAAAAAATTCCTTCCAGTAGCACCTTAAAGACCAACTAAGTTAGTTCTTGGTATGAGCTTTTCGTGTGCATGCACACTTCTTCAGATACCAAAAGCTCATACCAAGCTCACACGAAAGCTCATACCAAGAACTAACTTAGTTGGTCTTTAAGGTGCTACTGGAAGGAATTTTTTTATTTTGACTATGGCAGACCAACACGGCTACCTATCTGTTTCAAAATGGGGTTTTCCTTCTTTCTATTTTTCCTTTTATTAGGTTTGCTGAGTGCACAGCCCTCCAGGTGTAGACCATTGGCCATGCTGAAGGGGCTACCAGTGACATCAGGCAGGCCACAGGTTCCTTGTCTTATAATAAATGCTTGCTACTGGGGGGGCTGGAGGCAGCCAGCAGGCTTTCTTATCTTTTACACACACACACACACACACACACACACACACACACACACACCCCTTGCCAAGTTTGACACATGGGTGACTTGCTGGTTGTTAGTGCTTACAAACCCTTTTGCCCACTGTTTTGGCTTGTATATGACACCAGGTGCGGGACAGGTTGAGCCCAAATAAGTCCATGGGTCAGAGGTTCCCCATCACTGGTTTATCCTCCCCTCCCCTTCCCAACACACACACCTCCATGCTCCCACCCATGCTTACAAACATGTTTCTGGAGGTCATAGATGACCAGCTGGCCGAGCTGATATGTTACAGGTCTGAGTGACCAATGCATTACTGAGGGGAGACGGAGGTCTGTTGGGCTGTGTCCCATTTGCCATCAGGGACCGCTGCAATTGCCTACCCAGGTGTTGGGTTCTGAAGGCCTTCCAACAAAGCCTCAGCAGCCATCAGTCAACATGTGCCTTGGCAAGAGAGAGGGCGAAGGGGGAGGCAATGCCTGACCCTTAAAGATGTTTTCTAAATGTGCTCCTAGGTTTCCTTCTGTTTTTTGCTTGGCGGCGGGGGAGGGAGCTACTGTTTTATTTGCTATTGCAGGCTTGCTTCTTTTTAGTTATATCAATATCTATTATAATGCTTGAAAACCACTTAAAGACCGTCTTGCTGTTAAGAAGCAAAAATATAAATATCAGGTGGTGATGCTCTAGCTCTGGATAAGCTGAAACCTTATTTTTATTGTTAGGCAAAGGGCATGCAGAAGATCTCAAGCTCAATTTCTGGCATCTCCAGGTATGGCTGGGAATGACTTCAGCCTGAAACTCTGGAAAGCCAACCCTGGGTTTGATGAACCAATGGGTCTGGCTCTGTATAAGGCAGCTTTACATGTATGAGTTTCCCCATAATGCCAACCATCCACCTGCGCTCTCGTGCGCACGCTTGGTCTCTTCTCCCTCCCATTGATAAATCTTAGGCTTCCCTTTTCCATCTCAGTCCCTTTCCACTTCTCTCTTCCCCCCTGAAAGCTACAATCATCCACCTCTCTGATTCAGAGCCAGCTCTAAAGCCAGGCAGGTGTTTCCCCTTCAAAACGCAAACGCCTAACTCCTGGGGGAGAAAACCCAACAGAGATGGCAGGCAGGTATACCTGGGCAAAAAGGAGGAGCCGTTCCGAGGCTTTCAGACATACTGAAGCAAAGTCTGGGCAAAACAGAAATGTTTCTCTCTCCCTCTCTCTCTTCCACACCACCACTACTTTTCTGCAGAGTCAGTCATAGGCAGACTCACACAATCTGCCAAATATGCATCTAAAAATTAGCTTGTGCTGAGGACGTAACCAGAGCATGCAGATATCGGAAGCTGTGTTACACCAGGACAGGCTGTCATCTAATCTGACTAGCAGCAGCTCTCCAAGGTCTCAGGCAGAAGTTGCTTCCTGTCAGTTAGTGCTACCTGATCTCTTTTAACTAGCAGCACTCTGTCTCAATAAGAGGTACTTCACTTGCACACTCCCTTAGAAGAGAAGGCCCACAGCTCAGGAGCAGAGAGCACCTGCTTTGCATGCAGAAGATCCCAGGTTCAGTCCCGAACCTGAAGAGTCGCTGTTGGTCAGGGTAGTTGACACTGACCTCAGTAGACCAATGGTTTGCTTAGTAGAAGGCAGCTTCCTTAGCTCCTAATTAATTCAAAACAGGGGGCTGGAATGCTTTATGCTTAGGGGTAGTGCAACAGTTCAGTATTATCTGAGTGGCAGAGCACCTACATTGCATGTAGAAGGTGCCAGGTTCAATCCCTGGCACCTCCAGCTATGATCGGGGGATAAATCCCTGCCTGATAAGACTCTGGGCAGCTGCTGAGGTCTGTAGACAGTGCTGAGCTAAATGCACTCGTTGTCTGACTTGGTGTAAGACAGTGTTCTGTGTTCCAGTTTCTGCTGAGCCATCCTGCAATAGTTTGCTGCAGCCCTTTTCAACCTGGTGCCATCAAGATGTTGGACTGCAACTCCCGTGAAACCTGTCCAGAATGGCCAGTGCTCAGGTGTGATGGGAACTGGAGTCCAAAAGACCTTAAGAGTGCTGGTGAAGCCTGGACCACTGTGGCCAATAGCTCCTCAATGAGGAGGGTCTCATAACTGGAGGCTGAACTTTGGGCCTTCCACCTGCAAAGCAAATACTCCAGCACTGAGTTTTGCTCCACCGCATCCAGCATTGCCCCCTGACTCTGACTGGCAGCAGCTCTCCAGCATCTCAGGCCAAGTTTTTCCCCGCCAGAGGTTGAACATGGGACGGTGGGACCTTCTGCACGCAAAGCATGCGCTTTGCCACTAAGCTATAAATACTCCTATAAATATTACAGGAAGTTATACTAAGTTTGACCATTGGTTCAACCAACTCAATACTGTCTACACTGACTGGCAGCAGCTCTGCAGCAGACACTGCCAGTCCCACCTGAAGATGTTGGGAGACTGAACCTGGGACCTTCTGCATGCAAAGCATGTGTCTCTAGGAAGCATGACACATTTTGGGGAAGGGAGGTTATAGATTCTGAAAGCAAGAGGTCTTCTTGCACACCTAATCCTTCCCCTCCACAGCACTTCTGCATCACAGGCCCAGGATCCATGCTTAGGATTGCTGCCTAGGTGACTGTGAGGTTTAACGCTTTGCTACCTGTCCCTGCCCCCACCTCCTGACAGGAGATGAAGGTACATGAACACAGCCTTCTGATGCAGAAAACTATTATTAGTTACTGGGGGGGGTTGCCAATGATGAGAGGGAACAATCCCTGTACCACATTCTCACATAGACAAAAGTCATCTTAATAATTCGGGACTCCTTCCTTCTTTCATCTCATCTCAGGGAGCTAAGAAAGGCCTTTCAAATAAGTTCACTGCCCGCCTGCCCATTCCAGGTTCTTACATCTCCCTCCTCCACCAGAGTAGACAATATAACACACACACACACACACACACACACACACACACACACCTTCCACCAACCTTTTCCAGACCTTTGCATTTCAATCTTCTGACAGTCTTGCCTGGGAGCAGTTGGTGTTTTTTTTTAAAAAAATCATTCATTTTTGCCCTTAGCCAAAGCAGATTTCCCCCAAAGTACACCAAAACTACATACCCTTACATGTCCACACACACACACACACACACACACACACCTACCTCCCATGGCCAGATATCACACCTCTCTGCCTTTTCCTTGGTCAGAGATACAGTTAGGTCATTTGAGGCTCTCAGATGTTTGATGGTCTGACCTGCCTCTGTGCCATTAAGATGGAAATGTGCTTTGCTTCAAATGGCATTATGGGGGGAACCCACCATTGGAGGGCAATGCGTATTGGTTTGTTTACTTCAGGATTGTTCATTCTGCCAGGCAGGAGACCAGACCTGTGCCTGTTCTGATGGTGCCACTCTCCTTGATCAGATAGAGAGAGAGATCTCCTCATCCTCAGATCTTGCATCTCTGATCAGAACTACAGTTAGGAAACTTTATACTCTAGACCTGATGAACTTACAGCTCTTCAAGCCTACTTTATTTTTTCCTTCACTTGCTTCAGACTGTCTTATGGGAAAAGTGGGTCTTTGGGGTCTTCAGGGGCAAAGAACAAGCTGCAAATTCCCTAAGCATAAGCAAGGCTGGCTTATCACATCTAATGCACACCACCATCTAAAGACGGTTGGGTGGGCCGCTCAGTCTACAGTCTCTACTTTTTAAAGTGGGGTTTCATTTTAGTCCCAGCCTGTACCTGAAATGAATTTGAAATTTGTATTATTTATATATACATATTGTATATATGTGTGCATGCAAGTGTATGTATGTGTATAATGGTATATACGTGTGTGTTGTGTGTGTGTGATATTATAATAGTGCGTGTGTGTTTTAATCATTTGGTGATGTTTAATGGGAAGCAATTCATAATTGAAATGAAGTGACACAGGAACATAAGAAGCTGCCTCATACTGAGTCAGACCATTAGTCCGTATAGCTCAGTGTTGCCAATGCTGGCTGGCAGCAGCTGCCCTCGGTTCTGGGCAGGGGACATTCCCAGCCATACCTGGAGAGGCCATACCTGGAACCCTCGGCAATGCAGAGCAGGTGCTCTTCCCATAAATCCCTCCCCATGAACATGAATAGATTCCAGTCCTCATGGTTCTGAATAAAGGGCTGAATTAAAGAAGAACAATATAGGGTGCTGCCTAACACCAAATCAGACCATTGGTTTGTTAAGGTCAGCCTTACCTAGACTGGATGAAAAGGCAGGGAGGGGTATTTCCCAGCTCGACCCAGAAAAGCTGGGATGATGCTCTATCACTGTGCTACACCTCTTCCCCTATGAAGTCATGAGACTCAACAGTGTGTTGCAGCAGTAAAAAAAGGTGAATGTTATTTTAGGCTGCATCAACTGAAGTATTTTAGTGTCCACATCAAGGGAAGTAATAATCATGCTCTCTTCTACCTTGGTCAGACCACACCTGGAGTACTGTGTCCACTTCTGGGCACCACAGTTTAAGAAGGATGTTGGCAAGCTGGAACGTGTGCAGAGGAGGGCAACCAAGATGATCAAGGGTCTGGAAACCAAGCCTGATGAGGAACAGTTGATGGAAATGGGTATGTTTAGCCTGCTAAAGAGGAGATATGATACCATCTTTAAATACTCGAAGGCCTATCACATGGTAGATAGAGCAAGCTTGTTTTCTCCTGCTCAGAATAGCAGGTCTGAAACCAGTTGCTTCAACTTTCAAGAAAGGAGACTAAACATCAGGAAGAACTTTTTGATGGTAGGAGCAGTTTCCTTCAGAAAGTGGTGGACTCTCCTTCCTTGGAGGTTTCTAAGCAGAGATTGTATGGCCATCTGTCATGGATGCCTTAGCTGAGGTTCCTGCATAGCAGGGGGTTGGACTAGATGACCCAGGGGGGTCCCTTCCAACTCTGCAATTCTAAGATTCTACTAAATCAAATAAATAAAATTATCTAACTGCACCACTGGGCAAGGTACAATCCTCCATTTACTTTTTCTTTTTTTTAAGGTGGTTTAAGAACCAGCCTCGCTGCGTTTGGGGAGCAAATTCTGCTGCAGGGGGGCGGGAAGGGGGCGACACACACACAGCAGAAGCACTCGTGCCCCTACCATTCTCACCTCCAGTCTTTCTACTCACCCCCTGCTCGCTGCTGCTGCTGCGGCCGCCGCTGCTTTGAGTTTGGAGAGCGGTGCTAATTCCAGCTTCATCACGTTTTAGTGCATTGTTTCGCTGCGATCCCTCAGAAAGCTGCCTTGGGGGCGCATCCTTTTCCCCTCGAACCCCCCGCCTGCCTGCCTGCCCGCCCTCCTCCCACCCTCCCTCCCTCGGACGGGGCTCTTCAGCTCCGTAACCCCAGAGAGCCCCCTTCGCCTCGCTCCCGTTGCGCTCGTGCTCTTCGCTGCAGTCCCTTGGTCGCTGGCGGAGGAGCAGGACTTTTAAATCCCATTTAAGTCTCCGATCGCGGGTGCCTTGGGAAAAAAGGAGGGGAGGAAGGAGAGACGAAACGGCACATTGGGAAGCGAAGCGCCCGCATGATCGCCGGACGCGGGTGTCGCCGCCGCCGCCGCTGCAGCCTTAAAATGGGATCCCGACACGCGTCTCCTTTCTCTCCCTCGCACCCACCCTCTTAAAAAAAAGAAAGAAATCTCAGTTGTGGGGGGGATACGATCCCCCCTCTTTCTTTCCTTCCCCACCTCTAGGCACAGGAGCTCTGCTCAGCTATTGCCTGGTGGCGGTGGAGCAGGCGCGCACGAGTGGAGACGCTTTCTGCTTTTGCAGATGGAGATACCGGTGTTCTTCCGCCACAAGGAACTCGCCTCTGGACTTTGGAAAGAGGAAAAAGGAAGATTTGGAGCAGTGAGGGGGGAAAAGGTTCGGGGTGGGTTTTTGGAGTTAAAAAACAAACCAAACCAAAAGCAGCTCCGTTCAGCTGCTGCTCTTTTCTGCCCTCTAGTGTAGACACGGGGGGAGAGCGCTTGGGAAAGTTGCAAGTCGAAGGAAGGCTTTAAATTATATATGTATACAGTATATAGGTACATAACATATAGAATCGTTCCATGGTTGTAGATATAAATTCTGCCTCAATTTTTTTTTTTTTGCAAAAATACGTATGTTGCAAAAAAAGGAGGAATGGTACCTCTGGAGCACTTTTCAATCTTGACAGGTTTTGGGAAAAGGGGGCAACAGAGCCTGCAGCCTGCTACATTTACTTGAGCACCATATGAACACACTTTGCTGCTACAGACAAACACAGCTACCCCCTCTAAAAGTTATTCATTTAACCCAAGTAAACATGTACAGTATAGGATCGCATTACACAGTAAGTCTCATTGAACCCAGTGGGACTTAAATCCGAGTAGAGTTGTCTAGGGTTTCACTTGGTTTGGTTTGGTTTGGTTTGGTTTTGAAAAATTGATTTCCCACTCCAGTCAGTTGCACCTCTGACACAAAATGACTTTCCTCCAGATTGTATGTGAGGAGTTGCACAAGAGTTACGGAAGAGGGTTGGACTTTTCATACACACACACACACACACACACTCCCTTTAAGTAAATGCTTTGCAGAAATAGGCTGCAGGTGCCCCCAAAATGCATTGTGCAGAAAAAGGCATCTGACGAAGTATCCTGTAATCCTTGCAAGCTTAAGCTGCCTTCACTGCAGTGCTGGGCATTTTTTTCCAATAGGGCTTTCGGTAGGTGTGCTAGGCAGGATTGCAGCAACAGCCCTTGAAAGAGCCACAAGGCTTCTTTTCTTTGGCTTCCACAGCTACTTCCTGAATTGGGGGAGGGGGCAGGGGGTGGTGGTGGATGGATTCATACAGTGATGGGAGCGAGAAGCTGCCTGGAGTGCTTAGTGCTCCTTTAACTTCCAAATAAGTAAGTATACTGAGAAGGAGCAGGAAGAAGCAGGGCATTGCAAGGTTCTCTTCCCCAAGGAAAGGAAAAAGGAAAGGAAAGGAACATTTATGGAGGAAACATACCAGTGCTTGAAGAACAGGTGATGAAAAGTGAATGAACTCTCCTCCAGATACTGTAATTTAAAGCAAAGTGGTGGTGGGAGGCCTCCTGCGCTCCCATAAATACTTTATCAATCTGCATCTATTAGCACTTGCGAAGGAAAACAGGAAAGGGCTGCAATTCACCAACAGACCAGTCCTATCTGTTTGTCTGTCATCTACACAAATACACACAAAAACACACACGATGGACCAGCGGCCTGAATTGATATGCAGCAGCTTCATATGGAAGAAATGTTGGGTTCATCAATTTGCATTACTTTAAAGGATGAAGTCCTGAGTCAGCCCCCCATGAACTCTGTTGCTGAGGCTGAGTGGCGGGTGGTGCATCCTTAATGGGGTTCAGCATGTTTCCAGTTGCAGAGCTAGCCAGAGCTTGCCAGATGGACTGCTAAAAAGTCTCCCTCCCAGTAAAAGGCAGAGGTGGCCACACTCGTTATTTAAAAACATTTCATTGATGCTTTCAAGAAATGTACACAAGCAAAATAGTAGGAATTGCCCAAGGGAATGCTTTTTCCTCATTTTCCTTCTTCTCTTCAAGTAGCTAGAGTTTAAAACACACAAACAACCTAGAATGGTTCTAAATGAGAACTGTAATTATTCAGAAACAGTCAGAAGTCTTAAGCCTTGACCTATTTTTTCCCATTTGATCAACGTTCCTACCCGCCACCCCACTTAGGCTTATACCCTCTTACCTGAGAGATGTACCCTGTTCAACTCACTGCTGAGTAGAGCTGCACAGGTGTGCAAAGTTGCCCCCATAGTGATAATGGACACTTACTCTATATCCAGGTGAACAGCACTTCCAGTCATTGGTCTCAACAGGCGTTTTTAAATTGATCTCTTGTAGGCAGCTGCTTTCCTTTTTTTCACATAGCAATTTGATTCCTGAACTAAGGAACCACTGTGAATGTTCAAGCCTTGAGAGATGCCAATCCCTGCTGTGAGTTCAAGTGCCCCTAGTGCATCTCAAGGGAGTCTCCTCTGGTTTTTGTTCCTGCAGGTGGCTGCTTCTTCCCTGTCCTAAGGATTCAAGTGATGCTTGAATAGGTCAGTCCATGGAGAAGACAGATTAGGGAGTGAGATGTTTGGCGTGGTGTGGAGACGTGCTGGAGAAGGGGTGTGGGATGTGAGGGAAGGATGCCTCTGAGAGAAGGTGTCCCTTGTCCTGTTTAAATAGCTCCAGGAACTCTGCTTTTTTGGCTGGAGGGAGCCAGGTATCCAGTTTCAGCAGGCAATTCAGCTAATGAGCAACCGGTCCTGCCTCCAGAGGGCAGGGTCCACAGATGCTCTGAAAAATCACAACACAAGTGCACAGAAGAGGCAGAAGCTCACTCTTCCCACCTCGCCTTGTCATGACACACACATACCGAAAAAGAAGAGGAGGGAAGTCAGGGATCAGGAAAAAGGCCCGTCTAGCTGAGCAGCCTGTTCTCACAGTGACCAGCCAGTTACCTCTGCAAAGACACACAAACAGGACCTGAGCAAAGCAACACTCCCCCCCCCCACTTGTGATTCCTAGAAACTGATGACTCTTAGGTAGAGAGAGAACAGAGCCATCAGAGCCAGTAGCCATCATCCTCCATGAATCAAGCTGGTGGGGAGGTTGTCAATACTTCATGTAAACGGGTGGAGAGAGAGATGGAGGATGAATAAGAATATTGGGATAAACCTGGGGTTGTCAACCTAGTCCCTACCACCCACTAGTCGGCGTTTCAGGATTCTAGGTGGGCGGTAGGGGGTTCTATGGCACAAGCTGAATCCTCCTTCCATCGAGCACCGGTGGGCGGTAAGGACATTTTACCACCAAGAAAGATGCATTAGTGGGCGGTGGGTATAAAAAGGTTGACTACCCCTGGGATAAACAGAGCCCTGCTGGAAGGCCCATCTGATTCAGCATCCTGTCCTCACAATGGCCAACCCAATACCCCAATGGGAAGCCTGCAGACAGGACCTGAGTGCAACAGCATTCGTCCCACCTGTGATTCTCAGCAACTGCAACTCAGAGGCATGCTGGCTGGGGATGATGGGAATTGTAGTCCAAAAGATCTGGAAGGCCACAGATGTTCCCCACACCTGCAGTAGATGAAATGGAGGCCAACAAAGGCAGGAAAATCAGTAGGGAAGCAAGAAGCATTTATTTCAATTATTACAGGTGCCTAAAGGTAAAGGTACCCCTGACTGTTAGGTCCAGTCGCGACGACTCTGGGGTTGTGCGCTCATCTTGCTCTTATAGGCCAAGGGAACCGGCATTTGTCTGCAGACAGCTTCCGGTTCATGACTAAGCATGACTAAGCCGCTTCTGGCGAACCAGAGCAGTGCACGGAAACACCGTTTACCTTCCCGCCGGAGTGGTACCTATTTATCTACTTGCACTTTGATGTCCTTTCGAACTGCTAGGCTGGCAGGAGCAGGGACCGAACAACGGGAGCTCACCCCGTCGTGGGGATTCGAACTGCTGACCTTCCAATCGGCAAGCCCTGGGCTTTGTGGTTTAGACCACAGCACCACCCGCATCCCTAAGTATACTTTAAATGTGCCAATCAAAATGTTGTCAGAGTTGTTGTTGTTTTTAATTAAGCCAAGAGCAGGGCACTTTATCTAGATCAGGATCACAGCAGGCAGAGAGAGGAAATGCAACCTTCCCCATTCCTGCCATGATCTTGAAGAAAAAATGTCCTCTCCAAAGCAAATGGTGATTGAGGGGACCTCCTCTTGGCACCAGTCTATTCTATTGATAGGGATATCTATTTCAGCCCTCTTGGGAGTGCAATCTGGATGAGTCCCAGGCATGCCCCAAAGGTAAAAGCTGCAAAGGGCCCACCCCAGGATTTTACAAGCTGTCACTGGCATAGGTTGCCAGTTTATGTCTGGGCCCAATTCAAGGTGCTCACATTGGTCTTTAAAGCCCTATATGACTCAGCCCCCAAATACCTGAGGCCTAAGGCTCCATCCCTAGCAATATTCTTAGGACTTAATTTCCACATAAGGCCCCTCTTCTGTCACCCAGGAGAGGGCCTCCTCTGTGGCAGCCTCTAAACCTTATAATAGTGGTGGGGAGCCTACAGTCCAGGGCCCTAATCACACCTGCCAGGTCTCCATTGTGACTGAAGTCACCTGATGCAGGTGCAGGGCAAGTAAAGATACTGCTTGCTCAAAGAGGAAGAATTGAAATTGATTGCTGGGACTTGCAAAGCTAAGGTGTGAAAATGGGTCATCTGACATCATGGTGATGTCAGGCGATTAACAGGTGGATGCCTTCTCCACCTGTCAAACACTGCCCATGGAAGTGGGGGGTGGGATGTAATGTGTCCAGATCCAGCTCCCCAGCCGTGTCTTATGAAGAGGACTGTAAGCAGCTACATATTTTTCTTCCTTTGATTAGTAGGGTGGGGGGAGGTATTAAGGTAAGCAAACCAGATTCCCACCCCCACCCCAAAAAGCTCTGTTCTTTCAGGCTGCAAGAGGCTAACACGGCAGGCAGGGTTTTTTGTCATTAAAAAAATGCCAAAATCAGCTCATGCTTTTTATATTCTTGCACTGAAACTCCACCCAGTTGGAGTGCCTCTTTTGTAAGTCAAAGGGCCTTGCTCCTTCCAGCCTTGCCTTGCGCAGAAATTGTTCAGCATTCCTGGTCATTTTTATTGCTCTTCTAGAAGTGGCACACAGACCTCATTGTGTCTTTGCTCTGGTGCTGGAGCCCGGCTTCCTGGAGATACCAGACCCCCCCTCAGCTTTCTTGGGAAGGGTTCTGGAATTATACAGCTTGAAGCAAATTTTCAAGGAGGAGGGTTGCACCCCCCCCTCCCCACCACCCACCTCCCCACTTTTCTGCACAACTTCAAACCACATCTAACCTCTCTGACGCTGCAGCCTTTCTGGCTTCCCCTGCAGAAACTCTCTCAGCTCAGGAGCATCCCCAGTTAAATGGAAATCTTCCACAAACAGGCCTAGCTTGGCCCCCACCATGAAGCTGGGTGAGGCAGCCACCTCAGGTGGCAGGCTGGGGACAGCTGGGCAGGGTGGCAAATCCAGGGGAGGGGGAGGAGTGTGCCACTTGCTGCCCCCTGCACTTGTCGCACATGTTCCGCCTGGGAAGAGCAGGGCAGTGGCCTCCTTTTTTATTACCCATTTCCTTCAGTGGTCTACCTCCAATTCATTTAAATAATAATTTATTATTTATACCCCGTCCATCTGGCTGGGCTTCCCCAGCCACTCTGGGCGGCTTCCAACAAAATTATTAAAATACCGTAATACATCAAACATTAAAAGCTTCCCTAAACAGGGCTGCCTTCAGATGTCTTCTAAAAGTCTGGCAGTTGTTGTTCTCTTTGACATCTGGTGGGAGGGCGTTCCACAGGGCGGGTGCCACCACCGAGAAGGCCCTCTGCCTGGTTCCCTGTAACTTGGCTTCTCGCAGTGAGGGAACCGCCAGAAGGCCCTTGGGGTTGGACCTCAGTGACCGGGCAGAACTATGAGGGTGGAGATGCTCCTTCAGGTCTACTGGGCCAAGGCCATTTAGGGCTTTAAAGGTCAGCACCAACACTTTGAATTGTGCTCGGAAACATACTGGGAGCCAATGTAGGTCTTTCAAGACCAGTGTTATATGGTCTCGGCGGCCGCTCCCAGTCACCAGTCAAGCTGCCGCATTCTGGATTAGTTGTGGTTTCCCGGTCACCTTCAAAGGTAACCCCACGGAGAGCGCATTGCAGTAGTCCAAGCGGGAGATAACTAAAGCATGCACCACTCTGGCGAGACAGTCCGCAAGCAGGTAGGGTCTCAGCCTAAGTACCAGATGGAGTTGGTAATCAGCTGCCCTGGATACAGAATTAACCTGCACCTCCATGGACAGCTGTGAGTCCAGAATGACTCCCAGGCTGCGCACCTGGTCCTTCAGGGGCACAGTTACCCCATTCAGGACCAGGGAGTCCTCCACACCCACCTGTCTCCTGTCCCCCAAAAACAGTACTTCTGTCTTGTCAGGATTCAACCTCAATCTGTTAGCCGCCGTCCATTATTTACTTGTCAAATTTGTTGCCTCAGGCAGCAGAGGAGGAAGAGCTGGGAGGCGCCGTTTTCTGCTTCAAGTGGCAAAATGTAGTCAGTTGGCCCTGCTCTCAAGTTTGTGCAGGACTGAAAGAGATGGTACTGAGCCACATGAAATTTGTGAGTGACAGTTTACATGCACAGAAGCTTTGTCACACAGAGCTTATATTGGAAGGTGAATGCAACCCTCATGCTGAAAAAGGGTTCCTCACCACTGATCAAGTGTGATACTTGGCCTCTTGCATTTGGGAAGCTAGATACATCTTACAAAGTGGGAACTTACCTGTTCTGGGTCTAGCTCTCCTGGAAGTGAGCTAGCAATGATGCTAGAACGATGCAATGCAGGAATTTCAGCTAAAGCATCCATGACAGATGGTCATCCAGCCCCTGCTTAAAAACCTCCAAGGAATTAGAGAGCTCAACCTCCTGGAGACCGTTCCACTACTGAACAGCAAGTTCTTCCTGATGTTTAGTTGGAATCTCCTTTATTGTAACTTGAAGCCATTGGTCCTAGTTCTACACTCCAGAACAAGTAAACAAACTTGCTCCATCTTCATGTGACAGCCCTTTAGATATTTGAAGATAGCTATCCTAGTCCCCTCTTTTCCAGGCTAAACATACCCAACTACTTCAACTGTTCCTCATAAGACTTGGCTTCTAGACCCTCGATCATCTTCGTTGTCCTCCTCTGCACATGTTCCAGCTTGTCAACATTCTTCTTAAATTGTGGCACCCAGAATTGGACACAGTACTCCAGGTGTGGTCTGACCAAGGCAGAACAGAGTGGTACTATAACTTCCTTTGATATAATAAAAAAATTCCTTCCTGTAGCACCTTAAAGACCAACTAAGTTAGTTCTTGGTATAAGCTTTCGTGTGCATGCACACTTCTTCAGATACACTGAAACAGAAGTTGCCAGATCCTTCTATATAGTGAGAAGGTGGGGAGGGGTATTACTCAGAAGGGTGGTGGGAATGGGAGATTGGCAGATAGCTGGGATGAGCCTGTTGACGACTCTTAACGACTGTAATAGGTCTTACAGGAAAAGGCAAGGGGTGAGAAGGTGAGAAATGGCTTAGTCATGCAGTGGCGTAGCGTGGGGGGTGCAAGGGGGGCAGGCCGCACCGGGCGCAACATCTGGGGGGGGCGCGCTCGCTGCCTCCGGAGTTGCCAAAGAGCCTCGGGCGCAGGCTGTAGCAGAGCCGCATGTCTCGCGGAACCGACGAGCTGTGCGCGCGTCCGGGCTGAAGGCGCCCGGCAGGCAGCGGCTCTCAGCGCTCGCCGCGGAGGACGCGCCAGGCAGCCCCTCCTCACAGCCCCGCCTCCGCTGCTGCTGCTGCAGCTGCTGGGCCGTTGCATTTTCCTCGCCTCTCTGCCCCCCTCCTCCTCCGGGCAAGCGGCGTCGTTTGGGCGGCAGCGCCAGTGGCAACTCGCAGGTTAGGGGTTAGGGGGGGCACAAATTACATTCTTGATGTCAGACATCACAAAACAGAGAAACCAGTAGGAGAACACTTCAATCTCCCAGGACATTCTATACAAGATCTCAAAGTAGCTGTTTTACTACAAAGGAATTTCAGAAATAGACTGGAAAGAGAAGCTGCTGAATTGCAACTCATTACCAAACTTAAAACAATGGAGAGACCTGGTCTGAACAGAGACATTGGATTCTTATCTCATTATACATGACTAAGCCATTTCTCACCTTCTCACCCCTTGCCTTTTCCTGTTACAGATGGGTAGCCGTGTTGGTCTGCCATAGTCCAAATAAAAAAATTCCTTCCTGTAGCACCTTAAAGACCAACTAAGTTAGTTCTTGGTATAAGCTTTCGTGTGCATGCACACTTCTTCAGATACACTGAAACAGAAGTTGCCAGATCCTTCTATATATTGAGAAGGTGGGGAGGGGTATTACTCAGAAGGGTGGTGGGAATCGGAGATTGGCAGATAGCTGAGATGAGCCTGTTGACGACTCTTAACGACTGTAATAGGTCTTACAGGAAAAGGCAAGGGGTGAGGAGGTGAGAGATGGCTTAGTCATGTATAATGAGATAAGAATCCAATGTCTCTATTCAGACCAGGTCGCTCCATTGTTTTAAGTTTGGTAATGAGTTGTAATTCAGCAGCTTCTCTTTCCAGTCTATTTCTGAAATTCCTTTGTAGTAAAACAGCTACTTTGAGATCTTGTATAGAATGTCCTGGGAGATTGAAGTGTTCTCCTACTGGTTTCTCTGTTTTGTGATTCTTGATGTCAAATTTATGTCCATTTATCCTTACGCCAAAGAATAAATGGACATAAATTTGACATCAAGAATCACAAAACAGAGAAACCAGTAGGAGAACACTTCAATCTCCCAGGACATTCTATACAAGATCTCAAAGTAGCTGTTTTACTACAAAGGAATTTCAGAAATAGACTGGAAAGAGAAGCTGCTGAATTACAACTCATTACCAAACTTAAAACAATGGAGCGACCTGGTCTGAATAGAGACATTGGATTCTTATCTCATTATACATGACTAAGCCATCTCTCACCTCCTCACCCCTTGCCTTTTCCTGTAAGACCTATTACAGTCGTTAAGAGTCGTCAACAGGCTCATCTCAGCTATCTGCCAATCTCCGATTCCCACCACCCTTCTGAGTAATACCCCTCCCCACCTTCTCAATATATAGAAGGATCTGGCAACTTCTGTTTCAGTGTATCTGAAGAAGTGTGCATGCACACGAAAGCTTATACCAAGAACTAACTTAGTTGGTCTTTAAGGTGCTACAGGAAGGAATTTTTTTATTTGCCTTTTCCTGTAAGACCTATTACAGTCGTTAAGAGTCGTCAACAGGCTCATCCCAGCTATCTGCCAATCTCCCATTCCCACCACCCTTCTGAGTAATACCCCTCCCCACCTTCTCACTATATAGAAGGATCTGGCAACTTCTGTTTCAGTGTATCTGAAGAAGTGTGCATGCACACGAAAGCTTATACCAAGAACTAACTTAGTTGGTCTTTAAGGTGCTACAGGAAGGAATTTTTTTATTTTGACTATGGCAGACCAACACGGCTACCTATCTGTTCCTTTGATATGAACACCATATACTTCTGCTGACGCAGTCTAGAATACCATTAGCTTTTTTTGCTGCTGCATTGTACTGTTGTCTCATGTTAAACTTGTGGTCTACTAAGATCCCTGAATACTTTTCACATGTACTGCTACTAAGCCAGGTGTCCCCTGTCTTATATTGGTGCATCTGGTTCTTCCTCCCTAAGTGCAGAACCTTACATTTGTCCCTACTGAAACTCATTTGTTAGCTTACACCCAGTTCTCCAATCTGTTCAGGTCATTTTGGGTTCAGTCAGTCAACCAGCTACAAATCCACCTAACAGTTACCTTGTCCAATCCACATTTTACCAGCTTCCTCACAAGAATATAATTGGGAACTTTGTCTAAAGCCTTACTGAAGTCAAAATATACTCTGATCCACCAAGCTTATAACTCCATCAAAAAAAGAAATGAGGTTCGTCTGGCATGACTTTGAGTATTTCTGACTATGGGATCTCACCCAGTAGCTCCTTAAGCTTTTTGAAACTGACCTTCTTAAAGTCCAGAGTGCATGTCTATCTACATTCAGCTTTCACTTGCCTCTGTAGCACGAAACCCAGGAGATTATGATCACTTCCCCCCAAGTATCTGAGTACTTCCACTTCATCAATCAGTTCCTCCCTGTTGGTGAAGACCAGGTCCAAGATTGATGATCCCATTGTTGCTTCTTCCACCTTCTGGGAAATGAAATTATCAGTGAGGCAACAGAGGGATTTGTTGGACCTTTCATTCGTGGCAGAATTTGAGTTCCAACAGATATTGGGGAAGCTGAAATCTCCCACGACTACTATAATGGCAATAAAAGGAATTGTGGCAGCAGGGACTGGAAGGTTTCTTCTGTTCACTGTTCATGTGCAAGTGTCTCTGTTTCAAGGCAAACACAAACTCGAGCTAACCCTGGCCTGGATTGGACATGAATAGTGGTGGATTTTGGGGAAGCGGGTGATACCACCTGCCAGAGCACCAAGGTAACTGGCAGGCTGTCCTTTCTTTGGCTTCCATATGCACTGCGTCAGGAAGATTTTAGGCATCACATGGCAGGACAGAATTCCAAACAAAGATGTGCTCTCCCAAGACCACATTCCCAGCATTTTCACACTCCTGTCTCAGCAATGCTATGCTGGCTTGCAGTGGCGTAGCGTGGGTTGTCAGCACCCGGGGCAAGGCAAGTAATTTGCGCCCCGTAACCCGTGGATTTGCGCCCCCTAACCCGTGGATTTGCGCCCCCTAACCCCCAGATGTTGCGCCCGGTGCGGCCGGCCCCCCCTGCACCCCCCACGCTACGCCACTGCTGGCTTGGTCATGTCCACAGAATGGAAGATGGCAGGATCCCCAAGGACCTGATCCATAGGGAGCTGCCTTCAGGCCCCAGACCCACTGGCAGACCAACTCTGTGTTACAATGACGTCTGCAAACATGACATGAAGGCTGGAAACATCAACCCTGCCATATGGAAATCGCTTGCAGATGATCGCAGTGCCTGTGGACAGACAGTCAGGTTGTGCATCTGCAGCAGTGACCAGAGGAGAAATGTCTGCTGGGAGGAGCACAGAAAGAAGAAATGCCATGGTGCATCTGCACACAACCAGACGACTTCATCTGCCTCACCTGCAATAAAAACATGTTTCTCCCGTATTGGTCTCTACAGCCACAGCAGAGACTAACTCTCCAATGGTTTGACGTTAGCCCCAATGGCACGCTCTTCCATTGTCTCTTGAAACAGATGGACACCAACAACCTTCCTCTGGCAAGTGAATGAATTGAGAATGAGGCTTTCAAATTTGTTTGTGACAGATTAGCATAATACAACCTTTCCCAATCTGGTGTCCTCCAGACATTTTGGTCTACAACTGCCCTCATTCTCAGCTAGCATGGCCCGTTGGGATGGGATCTTCAAGGAAGATGGGGAATGTAGCTCAAAACATCCAGAGGTCTGCAGGTTGGGAAAGGAAGTGAGAGAATTAAGGACATTGTGAATTAGAGATGAGATACTTCTTTTTTCTTTGTGCGCGTGGGGGGGGAGGGGTGGCTTCTTCAGAGTGGTTAGCAATATAAATGGTAACATTTTGTTAGCATTTCTAATTAAAATCTCAACTCTTAAAAGTTTGCATTTCAGCTAGCTGAAGGTCTTTTGCCGAAGCTCAATGTGTTTTATAAACTGAACCTCTGCTGTCAAACGTCAACACCACTGAGTTCAAAGAAACCAGCTCCAAGACTAACTATGCATAGGGTTGCGGTTATTGCTGATCACAGTTAAATGGATATTATGCTATGACAGTGGTCGCTGTTGCTCATTAGGACTAGTAGGGTAGAAAGCAAAGAGACCAACAGTAGATGAAGCTAGTGTAGGCTTGCCATATGCCCTCTTTTTCCAGGACAAGTCCTCTTTTTCATGGGTAGAGTCGTCATAGCGATCCATAGTTAAACTTAGAAGTCGGCAAATGTGTTTTCTTTTTTTGCTCTTCAAAATATGGCAACCCTAGGGCCAAGGACAGGCAGAGGCCCCTGCCCTGACTGATTTTAAGTAAGAAGGCAGACAGGCAGGCTGTGGCTGGTTGAGGGTTCACTGAGGTTGCTGGGACCACCTCCACTCCAATGGACTAGCTTCCACTGTGCTGTGAACTGCTGCTCTTTCAGAATATGGATGTAATAATCGATCAAAACAGCTGCCTGCATTTTTGAAAAGTCCTTGGAGGGTGTGGCCATCATGATGATGTCCTGCATTTCAAAATCTGCAGCTGCACCACTGGCCATCAGGTGCCATCATAGAAAAACACAATTGCCAGTCATATCAAGAAGGCACTCTAGAAGATGTCCTGAAATCTGCAGTTCCCTAAACCCTCACAAAAAATGTGACACTGACCCAGTTTCAGATTTTTCAGATACAGTAGAAGCAAAATGTGCCATCCTGAAATCTGTATTATTGTTGCATTTATTTATTTTTTCATTCATTCATTCACTCACTCATTCATTCATTCATTCATTCAAGAAAGGCGTTTAGGGTGATCCATTTAGACCACAGAAGGTGGCGAGATGCTCTGATAAAAGGAGCCTTTCATGACCTTCAACCCAGCCCAGGTTGGTCAAGCTGCCTTGTCTTCATAGCATCTATAAAATTCATTGGGGATAAGTAAACATAAATAATCCATGCACACTGCTTTTGAAAATGTTTATTGCAGAGCTGGAGAAATAGGCAAACCAAAACAATGATCAAAGGGTTGGAGCGACTTCAGTATAATGAAGGGCTATTCTTTCTTTTTTTAAAGGGAGGGGTGTTATTTCTCTTTCCCTACCCCCAATACCTGAGCTGTCAAATTGCCAGAGATGCCTTTGCAGGCATGAAAGGCAACAGACTTATTTTTTATAGATAATTCAATAAAAAAAGTCAACATCTAGTTCCCGCTCGGTGCCCCCTTTGAAACTGGAATGGTCCCACGTTCCACAGAGTTGACATCTCTTCCCAGCCATACAATCCATATTATAGAGTGGCAAGAAATTTGGGGTAGGAGGCTAAAGATCAGAGAGCGGCTAGCTTTTCCCTCCCCTCTCCCCCCTCCCCACCAGCCCCAAAGCTTTCAACAGGCTTTTGACAAATTATACAGGCCATTTTGTGCTTTGCCAGCGGTGACATGTTTAAACTCCTGCCACCGTTTGAAGTCAGATGTTTTACATTCTTTCCCAGAACACTCATGACCATTGTTCCTTGACCACGTTTGCCAGAAGCCACCGTGCAGGGTAAAAGCAGAGGTGCTTTAGGATTCCTGCTAAGGGTGCTTCCCTCACAGCAGTGCTGTTTGCTTGGAGAATCTACAACAGCTCATGATAATGCACCTACCCTTTTCTTTGATAGTTCATTTCCATAATAAACAATATATAATAAAAAGCTGGTCAGTTGCCTGATTTGGCTGGAGCAGGTTCATAGTCTGGGGGTCCACCTGGATCCCCCTCTGGCACTAGACACCCAGTGGCTAGGGGTACCTTTTTCCAGCTTCACCTGGTAGGACAGCTGTGGTGTAGTGGTTAAGAGCAGTAGACTCATAATCTGGTGAACCGGGTTCGATTCCCCACTCCTCCACATGCAGCTGCTGGGTGACCTTGGGCCAATAACACTTCTCTGAAGTCTCTCAGCCCCACTCACCTCACAGAGTGTTTGTTGTGGGGGAGGAAGGGAAAGGAGAATGTTAGCCGCTTTGTGACTCCTTAGGGTAGTGATAAAGCGGGATATCAAATCCAAACTCTTCTTCTTCTTCTTCTGTTGTTGTCCATGGGGTACTACTGCAAGCCCCTTGTGGAGCTGCCCTTGAGGTTGGCCCAGAAGCTGCACTAGTGCAAACTGTAGTGACTCCCCTGATCACCAAGGCAAACTGCTGTCACCATGTTGCGCTACTGCTGAAATAATTTCACTGGCTGCCCATTAGCTACTGAGCTAAGTCCAAAGTGCTGCACGTTGCATTTTTTCCTTCCTTCCCTTTCTGTTTCTTTGGTTATTATTTGAGGAGGGGGTTCATAGCTCAGTGGCAGAGTGCCTGTTTTGCATGCAGATGGTCCCAGGTTCAATGCCTAGCGTATCCAGGTAAGGCTGAAAATGTCCCATGTCTAAAACCCCAGAAAAATGCTGCCAGTCAGTGCACAAAGGAGCACGATAAGCTGCTTTATATCAGGTCTTTGGCCCATTTAGCTCAAAACTGCCTGCAGTGATGCAGTGTCCTGGATTTCAGGCCAAGGATATTCCCAGACCTACGTGGTAGAGACACAAGGGACTGAACCAGGGATCCTTTGCGTGGCAAGAAGATGCTCTACCAGACAGCAGATGATGCTAAGCTAGATGGACCAATGATCTGAGCTGGTGGAAGGCAACTTCCTCTGTGTTTACAAAGGCTGCTCCTCCGTGAGATTTCTGATTTGGTCACTAAAACACCCACTATGGTTACAGCTTAGTTGGATTACTGTAAAGCCCTCTACATGACAATGCCTTTGAAGAGTGCTCAGAACTTCAACTGACTCCGACCCCCTGCAATGCAGGAATCTCAGCTAAAGCATCCATGACGGATAGCCATCCAAACTCTGCTTTAAAACCTTCAAGGAAGGAGAGTCCACAACCTCCTGAAGGAGACCGTTCCACAACTCTTACTGTTAGAAAGGTTTTCCGTATGTTTAGTCGGAATCTCCTTTCTTGTAACTTGAAGCCATTGGTTCAAGTCCTACCTTCCAGAGCAGAAGAAAACAAGCTTGCTTCATCTTCCATGTGACAGTCCTTTAGATATTTGAAGGTGGCTATCATATATCCTATGAGTATCCCATTTTCCAGGCTAAACATACTGTTGTAAACAAAAATTGCCCTTTTCCCTTATGGGGTATCCAAGAGCCCATATAGAGTCCTTACATGGGTTCCCTATTGGTAGGAGAGAATAACAGAGGCCAACCAGAGAATATTGAGAAGCAAAGCAGCTAGTAAGCTTGATCTTTATTGATCTGTTGCAACAGGGTGCTCCCCTCACACGCAGGAGAGGAGGAGGACCCAGAAAAATGGCGCACAAGGCCTTATAAAGACATTTGAAATTGTCACCCTGTAGATCATGACCACCCCCAGATACATCATACCTACATCACAGAAAAGGCAGTCTAAACAGAAATTTAAATGTTGTTTATCTCTTGTCCTTGTTTATCTCCTGTCTGGCAGGTTACTTGATTGGATTTCCTGGGTAGCCTGGCCACTCTTTTGTAATGATAAATACTTAGTTCCTGGGCCAGGTCACAGGCTCACACCCTATTCATATCTTAAATGTGCCCTTAAGACAGGATTTGTGAGGAAAGAGACAATGGGGAGGTTTCCCACTTTGACCTTGCAGAGAAAACATTTGCTCAGTTTAGGAATCAAAATGGTTCCAGGTCGGTCTTCCTGTGCTGATTTATGTACATGCTTGGTTGGTACGCTTATGAGCATTACCATTTATCTAAGACCATAAGATTCCTATCACAGGGACTATGTCTAAAGCCTTACTGAAATCAAGATACACTATGTCTGCAGTATTCCTCTGATCCACAAAACTTGTTAACTCCATTCTGATCTTAGAAGTATTGCTTACAGATATTAGACAAGATGAGAGAATTATGGGAATAAATAAATAAAAGAAAGAATAAAGAAATAAAACAAACTTACAAGCTAAGAGAGTTTGCGGATGATGGCAGTGTCTTTGGGAGTGTCATAGCTACAGAGGAACTAGCCAAGCACCACTGAGGCTCCCAGCCTGTGTTAGGGCTGCCATACATCCTGAATCTTAGGCAAGTCAAAAAGAAAAAGAAAAAGAAAAAGAAAGCTCAACAAGTTTGGTGATGTCCTGATTTTTACTTTTTGAAATATGGCAACCCTAGGTGTGTGTGTGCACGCAAATGTGTGGGGTGTGTGTGTGCCAAACTGAGTCTTTGACCTAAGTAAAATAATTGCAGGGAGTAGGAACTTTATGGACAAATTAAAGAAGTTTGGTACATTAGCAGGTTTTAAGATTAACTATCAGAAAATGAAAATATTCACAAAGAATATATTAACAAAAAATATGACAAGAGAAGTCCAGAAGGTTTTGATGCAGAAAAGAGGGTTTCAAATCGGGGGGGGGGAGTTAAATACTTGGATATTATTATGACAAGTATGAATAATATATATATTATTTCAAAATAATTATGTTAAAACATGGGCGTCCCATCAAGATGGGGAAAGTTAAAATTGTCATTGTTAGGTAAAATCTCCGTGATAAAGATGAATCTCTTGCTCAGAATGATATTTATATTTCAAACAATACATATTGTGACTAATATCTTAAAAGCTCTAAGTTTTATGGCAAGGTTAAAAAAACCCCATAATTTAAAATAAAAGTACTACAAGATGCAAAGGAAAGGGGAGGATTGGGACTCCCTGATTTGAAATTGTACTTTGCAGTCTGTTGCTTAGTGTGGATGAAGGAATGGGTGGCCTTGAGAAATAAGAGAATTTTGGAAGGTCATGATTTAAGGTTTGGATGGCATGGATATCTGTGGTATGACACAGTCAAAGTGGATGCGGACTTTAAAAATCATTTTGTTAGACATACTATATTGAGTCTGGAATACATATAAATGTAGGTTATGGACTTCAACATATTTTGTAATAAGACAGCTGCTTTGAGATCCTGTATTGAATGTCCTGGAAGAATGAAGTGTTCTCCTGCTGGCTTCTCTGTCTTGTGATTCCTGATGTCAGATTTATGTCTGGCCCATTTATGACATGGCCTGTTTGCCCAATATAGAGAGCTAAAGGGAACTGCTGGAATTTGATGGCATACACAATGTTAGAAGATGAGCAATTAAATAGGCCTGAGATGGTACGTTTGATGTTGTTGGGTCCAGTGATTTCAAAGCAGGATCTCAAATCCCAGGATCTCATATGCTAAGCATGGGTAGGCAAACTAAGAACCGGGGGCCAGATCCAGTCCAATCGCCTTCTAAATCCGGACCACGGACGGTCTGGGAATCAGCATGTTTTCACATGAGTAGAATGTGTCCTTTTATTTAAAATGCATCTCTGGGTTATTTGTGGGGCATAGGAACTCGTTCAGCTTTCCCCCTAAAATATAGTCCGGCTCCCCACAAGATCTGAGGGACAGTGGACCGGCCCCCTGCTGAAAAAGTTTGCTGACCTCTGTGCTAAAGCTATTTTTGGTTATCTGCATACTATCCCTTGCTTTTTCCTATGGGACTAATTGCAGTCCTTAACAGTCGTCAACAGGTTTATCATACCCATTGAGCCAATCACCCATCTCCTATTACCCTTCTCAGAAAAACGCCATCCCACCCTCCCACTATATATAAGGGTCTGGTGACTTCTGTTTCAGTGTATCTGAAGAAGTGTGAATGTACAAACTTAGTTGGTCTCTAAGGTGCTACTGCACAATTTTTAAATTTTTTTTCAACTGCGTCAGACCAACACGGCTACCTACCTGAATCTACCAAGAACTATTAGAGTAGAGTCAAGGGGATTGGAGACGTTCTGTAAAAAAAGAAAAAGAAATAATGACATTGGGTTTGAAGACAATGTTTGTTTATAGAAAATAGTCCTTCTGTGGGTTATATTGGAGTGGATGAGTCGAATTATGTTTGTATACAGATGAAAGACAAAGAAGCAGAGGTTCCTTACTTTCTTAACTTTATTTTCTCTATATTTGTTTAAATTCTAGCTATCTCGCTTTATCTCTCTTTTTCCTTTTTCCTCTCTTCTTCCCTGGGACTGTTTTTATTTTACTTAGATTAATGTTTCAGTTTTGACAAAAAGTATACTTGAGAATAATCTTTGTATCTCTCTTTATATCCTTCCAGGATGCTCTGCTTGATTATTTGTAAATAAAGCCAGCATTTCATTACAGCAGGGTAAGGAATCTCTGCCCTGGCAACTGAATGCAGCCCCCCCCCCTTCTCTGTGGCTGCCTGAGTCGTGTCCTTGAACTCGAGTCTTGCCTCTCTATCCCTCAACCATCCCAATTTAAGCAAGACATCCCAAAATTACAGACGACATGCCAGCTGCTGATTGGATTCTGGTGTGTCCCTTTTTTGGTCTTGTGCACTCACACAAATCCCCCACCTCCTAATTTAACCTCAACAGCAAGTCTGTGAGGTAGTGTGGGCCTAGAAGCAGTGACTGGCCCCAGGTCAGCCAGTGAGTTTTGAAATATACTCGGAGTTGAGAGTGGATTTCATGCTCTTTATTCAGCTCATAGTGGTGAGGAGGAATGGAAGTTCCCCCAAAGTATCTGCTTTATATACATTATTTACAGAATGGGCTGCACGTGATTGGCTAATTCTGGGATTCTCCTGTAGGCCAATCAGGTTGTGGATTCACTTCCATCTGGAGCTGGATTGGGTGGCTCCTGCAGACCAATCATACTGCTGCATTGTTCTAGGACCAATCAGACTGCTGCATTCTGAATCCTATTGTTCTAGGACCAATCAGACTGCTGCATTTTTGATCCTATTCAACTCAGTACATAACAAGTTTCATGACTGAGTGAGGATTTGAACCCCGGTCTCCCACACTGGCTCAGGGAAGTGAGGAGTGTTATTGCAAGCCTTTTTGAACTGGGGTAAATGACATAAAGGGAATCGGGGTGGGGGCTGCATGTTTTATTGGTGTTTAGATTAGGAATAAGAGACTGGATTTGTCTTTCCTCCCTTTGATGGAAAAGTATTGTCAATATTTAGATTCCCAACAGCATAGCAAACCTTTCCTT
Organism: Podarcis bocagei; assembly: GCF_964188305.1. Lineage (NCBI taxonomy): Eukaryota > Metazoa > Chordata > Lepidosauria > Squamata > Lacertidae > Podarcis > Podarcis bocagei. The sequence continues at coordinate 4,575,935 of NC_138140.1, read as the reverse complement.
CCTGGAGTACAGTTGAAATAAAAAAATAATTGATTGAGAACTGAAACAGGCATTAAATTATCTATATATAATGTATACCTTTAAACATACTCAGATAGCATGACGGTAGTGGCAGGGAAGTGAGCTCATAGCCAGAGCTGCCCTGAATGAACAAGCGTTTATTAGTCTTTGGTGAGACAAAAAGGTTTCACTGGGCTGGTTGAACAGAAAGAAGCAGTCATGGCAAGACTGGAATATACATGATGGCAAGTGGTGGTTCTCAGACTATTTTCCCTGGGCCACACTTTCAGAATTAAAATATCCTCGTGCCACACTGAATTTTTTATTGATAAGAAATTCATTGGAAAACAAACAACTACTTTATAATATGAACATGTGAAACCAAGACTCACAATAGCTATCCACATATTGTCAACAAACCTTCTTTATGGGAGTTTTGCTTGGACCTACTACTTGTGTCAAATTAAATGAGTCTGCTCCTGCGCTCTGTTCAAATGGTGATTCTGGATCACAACTAAGATTCTCCTTAATATCACTTGATGATCTTGCTCTCATTTTGAAAATAGATCCGCAAGTGATCATGCCAAAACGAATCTGTTAGCCTTTGCCACAAGACTGTGTGGACATTTCAAAGAGTCACCCAAGCAGGGGGAAATGGAGTGATGTATTTGCTATAGACAAAAGTGCTGGTGAACGGGTAGAGTTCTGTCAGCTGAGGTTTGAAATGCAACTGGAAATGTTGTTTTGTCCCCTTCTGTTGTTTCATCCATATTGTTATTTGCAGAGACATATAATTTTACTTCCATATTGTTTGTTTGCTTGCTTGAGCTAAAGGATGTGTGGTCACTGCTCATTGGAATTTTTAGAATAGCAATTCCATAATAATAGGCAGAGACGGTGAACTGTTGGCTCCACCAGGAGCCAACATCAGGAGGACAACAAATTCCCCAACCCTGTTTCATTAGGCAGAGTAGCCAAGTATCCTCTTCTATTTGAAGGATGGCCAGAGAACAGTCCTCTGTTTGGGAGTCTGCCCAGTCAAGGTTCATTTTGGAGATATAGTCCCCTAAGAAGGAAGAGCAGAGAGGGGCCTTGAAATTGCCCACCCACATTGAGCAACTGGGCAGCAGACTGAGCAGGCTCACAGATGGTCACACAAGCACACAATCTTCCCCAGTAGGGGTGGATACACACACAATCGCAGTACATTCTTTCTCTCCAAAAATTCTGGGCACTGTAGCTTACCCTTCACCGAGCTACAATTCCCAGCAGCCCTTAACAAACTGCAGTGCCCAGAATCCTTTAAGGGAATTAAGGTTTTTTGATGGGATTTAAAGTTAACATGTGTTTACACAGCTGTAGCTGAGATGTACAGTGGTACCTCTGGTTACGTACTTAATTTGTTCTGGAGGTCTGTTCTTAACCTGAAACTGTTCTTAACCTGAGGTACCACTTTAGCTAATGGGGCCTCCCGCTGCCGCCACACAATTTCTGTTCTCATCCTGAAGCAAAGTTCCTAACCCGAGGTACTATTTCTGGGTTAGCAGAGTCTGTAACCTGAAGCGTATGTAACCTGAAGTGTCTGTAACCCAAGGTACCACTGTATTTCTACTTCAGTGACAATTGTTATTTATGCATTTGCATTTATACATATGAATTAGCATGTATTATTATTATTATTATTATTATTATTATTATTATTATTATTATTATTTTGCAAATCTATCTCCTGTTTTGTCCTCTTTTTTGCATAAAGGACCATCTGACTATTAGGCCAACCGAAATTTCACAAAACAGGGATCAAGATTTTGTGATAATCATAGATAACTCTGTAGGGGTTGCCAACCTTTTTAGATTCATGGACACACATGGATACTTGAGCAAGTGCCATGGATACTGCCCCCCTGGTCATTTCTCTCCACCTATTCCAGATCAGCCACAACCCAGATATAATAATAATAATAATAATAATAATAATAATAATAATAATAATAATAATAAATCATTTATACCCCGCCCATCTCTGCCTTCAGATGTCTTTTAAAGATAAAATAGCTGCTTATAGCTGCTTATTTCCTTCACATCTGATGGGAGGGTGTTCCACAGGGCAGGCGCCACTACCGAGAAGACCCTCTGTCTGGTTCCCTGTAACCTCACTTCTCGCATTGAGGGAACCACCAGATGGCCCTCGGAGCTGGACCTCAGTGAACAATGGGGGTGGAGACGCTCCTTCAGGTACACTGGACCAAGGCCGTTTAGGGCTTTAAAGCTCAGCACCAACACTTTGAATTGTGCCTGGAAACGTACTGGGAGCCAATGCAGATCTCTCAGGACCTGTGTTATGTGGTCCCAGCAGCCACTCCCAGTCACCAGTCTAGCTGCCGCATTCTGGATTAGTTGTACTTTCCAGGTCACCATCAAAGGTAGCCCCACGTAGAGTGCATTGGAGTCCAAGTGGGAGATAACCAGAGCATGCACCACTCTGGCAAGACAGTCTGCAGGCAGGTAGGGTCTCAGCCTTCGTACCAGATGGAGCTGGTAAACAGCTGCCCTGGACACAGATTTGACCTGTGCCTCCATGGACAGCTGGGAATCCAAAATGACTCCCAGGCTGCGCACCTGGTCCTTCAGGGGCACAGTTACCCCATTCAGGACCAGGGAATCCTCCACACCTGCCCGCCTCCTGTCCCCCAAAAACAGTACTTCTGTCTTGTCAGGATTCAACCTCAGGTTCTCTCTCTCTCTCTCTCTCTCTCTCCCTCACACACACACACACACACACACACACACACACACACACACACTACCAAGGGATCTGTATAAGATCAGATTCCAAACAATTAACCTAGGCCTTAATAAGCTGAAAGAGGAAGTGGAAAAGATTGTCCCTCTTCCAACTTCTTCCTTCAGTCAGTGTGGTGTAGCAGTTAGGTTACTGGACTAGGACATGAGAGACCAGAGGTCAAATCGCCACTTGGCCATGAAGCTCATTGGGTGACCTCAGGCCAGTCACTATCTCTCAGTCTAGCCTGCCTAACAGGGATGTTGTGGGGATTTAACGAGGAATGCGGGGAGAACCAAATATGCCAACTTTGAGCTTCTTAGAATTTTTTAAGAATATAAATGCAATAAAACAAACAAATAAATATCTACTTTTCAAGGGAGGAAGAAGTAACCTCCCTCATCACTTCATTGCAAAGTGAGCAGTAAGAAAGGCTCAGAGGCTTCTTAAGGGAGAACTGGGGTTTGGGGTGGCATTGACAAACCCTGTGCTAGATGTCAAGCAAAAAGAGGGTGCAGGGAAGGAAAAAAGCTACCTGATTTCAAGCCAATATATGTATCACATCAGCCTCAGTTGTGTTTCCCTGCTCCCATCTTCACTGAAGGATTCTGTCGCACCCCCTGCCCAACACCCCACTTTATTAGTTTTTTGTGGTGTTTCCTCCCAAGTTATAGCATAACAGAAAATGCACCAACTGGAAACCAAACGCCCCAAACCTTTGACAGGCTCAAACAGTACTGAAAGAAGGATTGTATATGTCATCATGAAACTATCGAATCTACAGTTTCCAAAAAAGTGTGAAAACCAAAACGCAGCTATCCTTCAAAATTCACATGGAATTTGTCATTTGAGTGTGCACAAAAAAGCACATTTGTGAAAATATGAGAATGCATTGTATTACGGAGAAATGGCTTGCAAATGTGTGCATGTCATCCAAAACCGCCTGCAAAAGTGTTTATTTGGAGAAATTTGCACCAAAATGCTGATGAATTTCTGTGAGGATTTTTGCTATTATTAAAAAGGTGTGCAAAATGCTGAGAAGTGCTTTTAAGATTGTAAAAATGAGAACCTGAGAGCACCAAGATTGAAAGATCCTTCCATCCCAGGGCACAATAAAAAGGATTTCTCAGAGCACAATAAAAAGGATTTCTCTCGGTACTTCTGCCGAGAGCTGTGGGGCACGTCCCACGGAGGCACAGCCGAGAGATCTGGGAGCCATATTCCAACATTCTTCACATCAGGGCCCCCTCCTATTGCAATGCATATGACAATATGCAAAATATTTTATTCAAAAAAACCCCAGGTTTTTCAGCAGGAGGCTCTGCATCAAATAGCTGGACATCACAAAACCCAGCACAAATTCGGGGCTTCTACCAGCCTGAGACTTGGGGGGGGGGGGACAGATGATGGCATTCTAATGATGGTCTAGGACCCTCATACCTACGGGACCGCCTCTCCTGATATGCCCCGCAGAGCACCTTAAGGTCCACAAATAACAACACTTTGGAGGTCCCGAGCCGCAAGGAGGTTAGATTGGTCTCAACTAGAGCCAGGGCCTTTTCAGTACTGGCCCTGACTTGGTGGAACACTCTGCCACAAGAGACCAGGGCCCTGCGGGACTTGACATCTTTCCGCCTGGCCTTTGGTTTGGACTCAGTCTGACCCTTATGTTTCCCTCCCCTTATGGTCTTGATCTATTGGCTACTTTTAAAATGAGGCTGCATTTTAAATTGCATTTTAACCTGTATTTTAAATTGGTTTCTCTCCCCCCCCCCCATTATGTTTTTACTGTGATTTTATTGGTGTCAGCCGCCCTGAGCCCGGCTCTGGCCGGGGTATAAATAAAAATTATTATTATTATTATTAAATCACGTAATATGCAGGCATCTCCATAGAACAAAAAGGGAAGGTACAGTTTTAGTTGTGGATTCTTTTCAGACCAGTAAGGCTTGTAGTTACACAGCCAGTTGCAGCAAGTACGTTGTATGTTGGGTTTCTGTTAAAATCCCTGTTGAAGGGATAACCTTTGGCAGAGTAAACTGGAACTACAAATACAGTGCCAGTTTTATGACCTCGTATCTCATAACATACGGTACAGAGACAAGTGAATATGGTGTCACAACCCATGTTTTCAAGGTTACAGAACCCCTCTGACATGTTACTGTGATTTATTACTATCTGATTCGGAATCAGCAGACAGGCATGGCTTTTCATCCTTTATTTCCACTTCTCAGACTTGACAGTAGACTATAAATCATTATACATAAAAAAGAGACTGAAGTTTAGATAACATTAACTATTAGGAATCAGTTATTCTAGGAACATTGAAACCTTATGTTTAAGCAAAGAGTTATGGCATATATTTATGCATGCAATAAAAAGCATGGGAATTGTAAAACTTCAGGTGCCTGGCTTAACTTTTACACTGTAAGCAGAAAACATTCACTCTAGTCTCATATTATGCTGCCCTACAACTTTTATGTCAGAGCCACACCATATATTTAAAATAAGGTACAATGAATCCGGGGACACTTTTCAACTTCAGTAGGAATGATAGGATTTTGTCAAGGGACTGATTTGTAAATCTGGGGACTGTCCCCGGGAACCGAGGACGTCTGGTAACCTTAATTTAAAACAAAGAGCAATTAAAGCACATTTCTTCCCCCAAAGGATCCTGAGAACTGAAGTTTCCCCCTCACAGAGCTACAATTCCAAGCATCCTTAACAAACTGCAATTCCCAGGACTCAGGAGGTGGGGGCTGAGGGGGCACCAGTCAAACCAGAGAGATGGCTGATCAGCTGAAGTCTTGGTAGCTCCTCCTTCCCTTTCCATCTCTCTGACACAAATGAACACAAACGTGTGCAGAAGCTGTCACAGCAGCACCCCATGCTAACATGCACAGCAACATACAGCAACATATCCTATGCACACAGCAACATACATGGCATGATATGGCATGGTTTTTTTATTTATACACCACCCAAAGCCCCCCAAAGTGTGGGCCATATTAATACATGTGAATATGAAATATACAATAAAGATACAATGCATACAATAAATTCGAATCCCCACTCAGCCATGCAGCTCCCTGGTGGACCTTGGGCCAGCCTAACCTACTTTGCAGGGCTGCTGTGAAGATAACTGGTGGCAGGGAGAACCATGAAGGCCACCTTGAGCTCCTGGGAGGAAAGTGGGCTAGGAATGTCCTAGTAAATGTAAATGATGAGAGGGGAGAGAAAAGGGGAAGGCAGGGAAAGAGTGTGGAGGAGCTGAGCTCTCTGGAGAAGACTGGCCGGGTCGATTTCCAAAGAGCTAAGGCTGTGCAGGGGACCCCAGGACTCACACCCCGCCCCCAGGAGACCAAGAGACAGAAAAGGAATGCTACTTATAGTCTCCACATTTTGTTACCGAAAAGTTTCCACCCTCCTCTCTAAACTAGCTAACTATCTAAAATGCCCACCCCAACCCTAGCCCTAAGCCTAACCCCCATCCTAACCCAACACTTACCCCTAACTACTCCTCTATGCACAAAATAAATATATACAAAATATATACAGTGGTACCTCGGGTTTAGTACTTAATTCGTTCTGGAGGTCCGTTCTTAACCTGAAACTGTTCTTAACCTGAAGCACCACTTTAGCTAATGGGGCCTCCCACTGCTGCCGCACCGCAGGAGCACAATTTCTGTTCTCATCCTGAGCAAAGTTCTTGACCCGAGGTAATATTTCTGGGTTAGTGGAGTCTGTAACCTGAAGCGTATGTAACCTGAAGCGTGTGTAACCTGAGATACCACTGTACAAAATGTTCACAAATGTACACAAAATAAAAATATAAAATCAAAAAATATGAAAATAAAGAACAAAAAATAAAAGTAAAAAGTAAAATAAAAGTGGTAAAATAAAAAAGTAAAATAATAAAATCAAAATAAATAAAATCAAATGAATCAATTTGTTGTTGTTGTTTAGTCGTTTAGTCATGTCCGACCCTTCGTGACCCCATGGACCAGAGCACGCCAGGCACTCCTGTCTTCCACTGCCTCACGCAGTTTGGTCAAACTCATGCTGGTAGCTTCAAGAACACTATCCAACCATCTCGTCCTCTGTTGTCCCCTTCTCCTTGTGCCCTCCATCTTTCCCAACATCAGGGTCTTTTCCAGGGAGTCTTTTCTTCTCATGAGGTGGCCAAAGTATTGGAGCCTCAGCTTCAGGATTTGTCCTTCCAGTGAGCACTCAGGGCTGATTTCCTTAAGAATGGATAGGTTTGATCTTCTTGCAGTCCATGGGAGTCTCAAGAGTCTCCTCCAACACCATAATTCAAAAGCATCAATTCTTCAGCGATCAGCCTTCTTTATGGTCCAGCTTTCACTTCCATACAGCACTACTGGGAAAACCATAGCTTTTACTATACGGACCTTTGTTGGCAAGGTGATGTCTCTACTTTTTATGATGCTGTCTAGGTTTGTCATTGCGTTTCTCCCAAGAAGCAGGCATCTTTTGATTTCATGACTGCTGTTACCATCTGCAGTGATCATGGAGCCCAAGAAAGTAAAATCTCTCACTGCCTCCATTTCTTCTCCTTCTATTTGCCAGGAGGTGGTGGGACCAGTGGTCATGATCTTCATTTTTTTGATGTTGAGCTTCAGACCATATTTTGCGCTCTCCTCTTTCACCCTCAATAAAAGGTTCTTTAATTCCTCCTCACTTTCTGCCATCAAGGTTGTGTCATCTGCATATCTGAGGTTGTTGGTATTTCTTCCGGCAATCTTAATTCCGGCTAGGGATTCATCCAGCCCAGACTTTCGCATGATGAATTCTGCATATAAGTTAAATAACCAGGGAGACAATATACAGCCTTGCCGTACTCCTTTCCCAATTTTGAACCAATCAGTTGTTCCATATCCAGTTCTAACTGTAGCTTCTTGTCCCACATAGAGATTTCTCAGGAGACAGATGAGGTGATCAGGCACTCCCATTTCTTTAAGAACTCGCCTGGAGGAGGAACCAGCAAGCCACTCCAGTATCCCTGCCAAGAAAACTCCATGGACAAAGACAACAGGCAAATGAATCAAATAAAAGTAATAAATAAAGTAAAAATAAAAATAACAATCAAATGAACACCTCGCTTATCGTCTCCAACCACCAACACCACCTCTCTCTACTACTCAACTCGCCTCACTACTAACCCACAATGGCCGCCTGTAAGTCTGTGGCTTTTAAGGGAGAAGCAAGAGATGTCACAAAGGAGGGCGGGTCCTTGTCACCATGGCAACCCCCCACCTGGCCCTGGCCCCTCCTGGGAGGTGATGCTCAGAACTTGGAGGCACCTGCTGTTCCGCCTGCAGGTGGGCTGCATCTTCATTTCACATCCTTCTTCCTGCCGCCCCATTTCCAAAGGGAGACCATCCCCACATCCTTCAAGGCAGGCTAGGGGGTCTCCATAGCACAAGACTGAAGATGAGGTGAGGTACCATAGATGTATATATCCACTCACCACGCTGATGAAGAATTCTACGAAACAGTAGTCAATATCCAGAATTACTGTTCAGTGTTGGACATCATTGTTGAATACACAAAGCTTCACAGCTTGTCTTCCATCGTACAAAGTTTGGTACCTCGCTTCATTTAAAGGTTTTCAGAGACTTTGAGACTAAAGATTTCATTTTGAACTTTTTATGATTTGAAGGAATTCTATAAAGATTGTCTATTACGTATGCATATGGTCATTGTGTTGCCTAGACGTTGTTGACGTTCTCTTCGCAACACAGGGGTTTGTTTGGATACTAGATGGGATTCAGCAGAGCTCTTCTCAGCGGTGTAGCCAGCCACTTGGGGGCCGGGTGTGGCGTGCGCATCCTGCAGCCGGGGTTGGGGCGAGCCACAAATGGAGGCGAGTCACACTGCGTAGAAGAAGAAGAAGAAGAAGAAGAAGAAGAAGAAGAAGAAGAAGAAGAGAAGGAGTTTGGATTTGATATCCCGCCTTTCACTCCCCTTCAGGAGTCTCAAAGCGGCTAACATTCTCCTTTCCCTTCCTCTCCCACAACAAACACTCTGTGAGGTGAGTGGGGCTGAGAGACTTCAAAGAAGTGTGACTGGCCCAAGGTCACCCAGCAGCTGCATGTGGAGGAGCGGAGACACGAACCCGGTTCCCCAGATTACGAGACTACCGCTCTTAACCACTACACCACACTGGCTCTCGTAGAGCCTCTCCGCTGCCTCCTCCTCCTAGGGCGGCGGAGGGAAAGGCGGAGGGCAGATGCAAGTCCCACACTGCCATTTTAGGCAGCGTGGAGCCTGCAGGCCCCCAAACCACCACGTCACTCCCAAGAGAGACGTGTGGCTCAGGCACGCTGCAGACCCCATGGTAAGTGCTGGACCCATGGTGTAGCGCTCAGTGCCACCCGCGTTTTGTTACGTTTGTTGACTGAACTAAAAAGTTTTGTGAGCCCATTTTTTTTCCAAAAAAACCCCCACTCATATTTTTGTCATTTTGTTACCCCCCCCCTCAGTGATGACACTCGGGGCGGCCCATAGCCCCCTTCCTCCACCACTGGCTCTTGTATTCTAGGTAAGCTCTTTAAGAGTGGGGGCATATCTGCACTGGTGCAACTGTAGGCTGGAAAATAGCGAAATTAAGAAAGAAAGAAAAATCATTCGTAAGAAATTTCCATCATGAAAAAAAGGTTTTAAGTGCTTATGCTCACAATGTTAAGTAAATAAACCAAAAAATAACACTTGCAACTATAAGTATCTTATTTTTTCTTCTTTTAATAATTTCAATGTTGGGGGGGGGGGGTTGACAAGAAGTTATCCGCACCGGGTACCATCTGACCTTGCTATGCCACAGGGGGGGGGGAGCAGGATCCAAATTTCTCACAGCTTTGAGTTGTGTGTGAATGATGCAAACATTGGCAGTGAATGAAGGGTTAATCACATCCCTCACTTAGCAGTTACTGGATGGCAAGGGAAACAAACTCTGCACATGCTTAATGACACTTGCTTCTTTATGACCAATTTATGGGGTGAAGAGAAGTAGAACAGGTCTCAGATTAAGCTTCCCAGAGCTGTCTGCAAATTCCTAGCTGCACTTTTAAAAATCCACTGTTTTTCTGTAAATTTCCGGGGATTTAGAAGTGGGTGGGTTACTGTGTGTATTTAAAAATCTCCATGTGGAATGCAAACATCACCTTGCCCATTCCACACGCTCTACTTCTGTAGAAGGCAAATAGGTGAAATAATAAATAGTTTGTCCACACTGCTCTCTCACCCCTCTTTATCCTGACTTTTTTAATAATGGAAAGTTGTGGTGGCAGAGAAAGTGCTGCAGGCGTTTTCAGCAAAGCGTGCCAGGCGCTGATGCCCGCAAGCACCAAGTTCCCTCCAGCCTGTTACTGGTGCATCAATCAACTTTCTTTGAGCTCACCTTTATGCCTCGCTTTGTGTTTGCTCTGTTTTTTCAACCCAACAAAGACCACCCTCTAGAAAATTACAGATCGTCCAAGCTGATGCGGAACCACATGGAAACCTAATTATAGCTATTGACATGCCGAACGCCCACTGAAGGTTTAGTCTCCCCTTTGCCAGAAATAACCAGGCAAAGTAAAGGTAGCAGAAAAGCCAACATTAAACAAACCAGAACTGGGAGCCGCTCATTAAAATACCAGGGCAGGAAGCTCCGCCCAGCCTGCACATTGAGGACACAAGTGGCCATCTCTTCTCAGGCCTGGTTTTTAAATGCTGCTTTTATTGACATGGGTTTTTACCTGAACAGCCCCACCTACTTGCACAGAGCCTCCATGATCTCAGTCAAATGTAGTTCAATCAGACAGTAGGATCATAGAATTTTAGGGTTGGAAGGATTCCTGGAGCGCATCTAGTCCAACCCAGTGCTTCATGTAGGACCTGCAATGCAGGATGCTACTAGAGCATGCCATAGTATTTTACTGCAATGAAACTCTCAGTAGGAACCCCGCCAAATTGCAGACAAGTAGGTCCAGGCGCTTTTGTACTAAGCATCTTCTAAGTTGATTTGGAAGGTGGGAAGAAGCAAAAAGAATATGCTTTCTGGGTAAACCCCCCCCCCATTTGTTTACTACCTCAACCTGTTGATCAAAATGAAGATCTCCCTCCACTCAATCTGGTGTTTGCTTTCTCTCCCCAAAATCATCCCACCCTGGCATTATGGTACGCTTACAGGCATTGCTTACACTTTCAGCAGACACTTGCCTAAAACATATTTTTGATGTGTGGGTCACTGAATTGGAATAAATTGACCTGTTCCCCAGTGGAATAGGGGAGAACATTCCATTTGGGCAAAGCAAGCCCTGCCCCATCAATATCTATCTACCAAAATACACCCCACCAGCCTGCCCTGTAACCAGTCCGGAGGGGCGGGGGTGGCCCTTCCTCCTCTTTGATCTCAGTGTTGTCCCTTGTAGAACTCAAGAGGGAGGAAGACGGGGACAAAACTAGAATTAATTGCCTCTGCCTTTCAATAGTTCTCTCTATCTTTTGTTGGCCTCACTTGGGCACCAGGCACTCTGGCAATGGAGGGATTATAGAAAGTGGAGTCCCACAAGGACTGGTATTGGAGCCTGTGCTTTTTAACTCGTTCATAAATAATCTGCAGTTAGGGGTGAGCAGTGGGGTAGCCACATTTGCTAACGGCACCAAATTATTCAGGGTGGTTAAACCAAAGAGAGTTGCAAGAAGCTCTAAAAGGATCTCTCTGAACTTGGTGAACAGTAAAATGGCAAATGCAGTTCTGTGTAACAGCATCAAGTGATGCCCATTGGGCAAACAATCCTAATTTGAGCTGGTGGTGACTGACCAGGAATGAAACCTTGGGGGTTGTAATGGATGGATTGATGTTGACCCAGTGGCGACAGCTGTGAAAAAAAGGCAAATTCCATTTTAGGGATCATTAGGAAAGTAATTGAAAATAAAACTGCCAGTACCACAATCTTGTTACACAGTTCTCTGCTGAAGACCACGCTGGGAATGCTGTGTACAGTTCTGGTTTTCCCTGGTTCATGAAGGATATTGTAGAGTTGGAACAGGTACCAAAAAGGGCAACCAGAATGGAGCGGCCTCCCATGTGAAATACTTATTCATACATCACATAGTTCAGCTTTGGAACTCACTCCCAGAAGATGCAGTGATAGCTGCCAGCTTGGATGGCTTTTCAAAAAAGGGATTAGGCAAATTAGTAGAGAATGCTCTAAATGGGTAAAAAGGTAAAGGGACCCCTGACCATGAGGTCCAGTCGTGGCTGACTCTGCGGTTGCGGTGCTCATCTTGCTTTATTGGCCGAGGGAGCCGGCGTACAGCTTCTGGGTCATGTGGCCAGCATGACTAAGCCGCTTCCTGCAAACCAGAGCAGTGCACGGAAACGCCGTTTACCTTCCCGCCGGAGCAGTACCTATTTATCTACTTGCCCTTGACGTGCTTTCGAACTGCTAGGTTGGCAGGAGCAGGGACCGAGCAACGGGAGCTCACCCCATCACCCCATCGCAGGGATTCGAACTGCTGACCTTCTGATCGGCAAGTCCTTTGGCTCTGTGGTTTAACCAGTCACTATAGCCATAATCTCTCTCTGGTGTTGGAGGCAGTGTGCCTGTGGATACCAGCTTCTGGGAATTGCAAGTGGGGAGAAAATTGCTGTTGTGCTCAGGTCCTGTTTGCAGGCATCTGGTTAGCCACTGTGAGAGCAGGATGCCAACAGGACTAGACATGGGCCTTCATATTCTTACAAAAGTCAGTAGCAAGATTCCAGGAGGTTCCATGCACTCACCCAGGGTTTGTGCTTCTTTGGAGAATTGAAAACATGACTGAGAGTGTTGTAGGTTTAAGAAATATGGTTTATTTGCCTGTTTACATTTCAGTCTGCATGGGGGGGGGGTCCAGATGTTACAGCATGGTCCTTTTGAGAGGGTCTTGTTCCCTACAGCAGTGCAGCACTGGCGTGCAATACATGTCTTCAGCCAGCCTGTCCAAGATGGATCTCTGTCTGTTCTCTCCCCCCTTTTTCCCAGCACACCTTGCGAAAGACCCTCTTTTCCTGTCACTTCCCACCCAATTAGCACGGCAACATTCTGTCTGCCCAGGCCCAAGATTTCTCTTAGATGGGTCATCAACACCTTTTGTCATGTTAACACCTCTGTCCCAAGTGAGGCCCTGGTTTGGAAAGGAAGTTTAGTCTGTATTTTTCCACTGGTTCTATAATCTTCCCTTCAATACTCCGAATAATCCCATGACCCAGCAAGAATATCAAGGGGGACTTGGTCAAAAGCCTTACTGAAATCAAGATACACCATGTCTGCAGCATTTCTTTGATCCACCAAACTTGCAATTCCATCCAAAAAAAGAAATGAGGTTCATTTGATGTGACTTATTTATGAGAAACCCACGTTGGGTCTTTGTAATCACAGCATCCTTTTCTAAGTGCTCACAGACCAACTGTTGAATTATCTGTTCCAGGACCTTCCCTGGTATTGAATCAAGCTCACTGGTCGGTAGGTACTTGAGTCTTCCTTTCCCGCCTTTTTGAAGATGGGGACAACATTTGCCTGCCTCCAGTCTATAGGGACCTCACCTGTTCTCTAAGATTTCTCAAAGATCATAAACAAGGGCTCTGAAATTACATCCGCAAGCTCCTTTAGTTCCCTTGAATGCAACTCATCAGGCCCTGGAGACTGGAATTCATTTAATGTAGCTAGGTGTTCCCTTACTACCTCTTTTCCTATCTTGGGCTGCAGCTCCCTCCTTACGTCATTTATTCTGTTATCACCAGGCTGGGCATCACTTTCCTTTTGGGTGAAGACAGAGGCAAAGTAGGTGTTGAGTAGTTCCGCCTTTTCCCTGTCACCCAATAGCATTTCTAATATTAACTACAACAACTTTATTATTTGTACCCCACCCCAACCACTCTGGGCAGCTTCCAGAATATACAAACACATAATAAACATTAAACATTAAAAACTTCCCTATACAGGGCTGCCTCCAGCCTTGCATGGTGTTGCCTGGAGATACCAGGGATTGAACGAAGCTTCTGATGTGGGGAGGTCTACTTCTCTTTAGTAAACCATAGATTGTCACTCCATTGCTTGACTTCCAAAAGCATGCCAGGGATTGCAGGACACCTGTGGCCCTCCAGGTGTTGCTGGACCCCCATCAGCCCCCACCATCACAACCAATTGTCAGGGTTGAAGGGAGGTAAAGTCCAACAACATCTGGAAGGCATTGGGCTGGGGAAGATTGGCCTGCCTTTCATCTACTGCCTTGCTGATGATATTGCCGGCCAAGCATAGCCAAGGGAGCTATGTGGCCAACAGCACCATGTGCAATCAGCTGGGATTAATCCTATTTTATCATGTAAACAGAGGCAGTCAGGGGAGGGCCAAGGAATGGCAGAAGCTTGTGATCTCTATGTTGCACCAGATCTTTCTTCTTTGGCTAAATGAAGCAAGCCCATGACCAACCGGTAATGCAGCTTAGCATGAGTGCTCCAGGACAGGCAAGAGATGTTAGCAACCCTTGTCAGAGCTGACCGCCATTTGCATCCAGTCTGGGCAAGGCTCTTTCTCTCTCTGTCTCCACAATCAGAGCTATTTGTGTGACTTTTGTTTTGCAGGCTGCAGGAACCTCTTCCAAGGCAGGAAACAAACAGCTCCATAGACAAAGTCCCCTTGTTGTGATGAGAACAAAGCCAGGAATAGATTAATCACAGTATGCTATTTCTAGGACAGAAGTCAGAGTAAGAGAGTGAGAGATGCTTTGTTGTCAAAACACTGGCTGTCACTGCCAGCAAAACCCAAATTCTTTTTTGTTCTCTGGGTCAGTGGGGGGGGGGGAGAAACCAAATTCACCAGGGAGCAAAATAGTAGAATGAGTTACAGTATTTCTCTCTCTCTCTCTCTCTCTCTCTCTCTCTCTCTCTCTCTCTCTGGCATAGCCCTCAGCTAATGTAGTGCACCTGTAAGTGGGCATGTGGCAGTCAACATAACTGAATGCTCCTCCATGCAAAAGAAAAGATTTCTTCTCACAGAAAGCTGGCATGTAAGCAAGATGTTTGGGATAGAGCTTCCCTTCCTGACATGCTGGTTTTCTAGGTAGAGGGGTTTTCTAGGTGGCCAGGTGGGTGGGTGGAGGAACATTCAGTCATACGATTCTCCCCAAGCAGCCTGAAATGGTGCAACTGTCAGGAGCTGCTAGATCTGCATGAAACATTGAATTGCAGGTTGCACCTTCTCTGTGAGCTGGGCATGGGATTCTCCTGCACATGAAGGAGAACAAGAGTGCTCTCCGTTCCAGCTAAGCCTTGCTTGAGCAATATGAGCAAACTCTGTCATGTTCCTGTACCTGGGGAAGGCTGCTCTATTACAGTGAATAACCCAATGCCCACCAACCTCAGTCTGTCTTCAGACTAGATTATACTGTTTCTCCCCAGGGATCTGATCCAGTGTTCTATTTTCTCAGTGCCCAGCCACTGTGGACTCACAAGCAGGAAACTAGTCAGTGTGTTGTAGTGGTTAAAAGCAGTGGGCTTGTAATCTGGTGAACCGGGTTCGCGTCTCCGCTCCTCCGCATGCAGCTGCTGGGTGACCTTGGGCTAGTCACACTTCTCTGAAGTCTCTCAGCCCCACTCACCTCACAGAGTGTTTGTTGTGGGGGAGGAAGGGAGAGGAGAATGTTAGCCGCTTTGAGACTCCTTCGGGTAGTGATAAAGTGGGATATCAAATCCAAACTCCTCTTCTTCCACTTGTGATCCCCAGCAGCTGGCATTCAAAGGCACATCACCTATCATCCCGGTGGGTAGAATATTGTTACAAAGGTTGGACGCCATCCCCAAATTCTGCCGAGCTATGGCAAGATTCTTGGGGGGGTTCCTGGTGCTCACCCAGGGGCTGTGTTCCATTGAGAATCAAGATGCTGCAGTGGCTGTTGTAGTTTTTAAAAATATGACTTCGTTACACCTGAATTTAGATGGAGGGAGTTGGGGTCTTACAGCCTAGTCATCTCAAGAGGGGCTTGTTCCCCACAGCAGTGCAGCCCTGCCTGGAATCCAAGACATCTCTCCCAGCCAGCCTTCAACCAGACAGCCAAGATTGTTGTGTCTATTTCTGTGTCTTCTTCTCAGCATACACCTCATCCAAGCAACTTCTCCCCATCCATCTCCTATCACAGGCCTAGTTTTTTAGAGGCATATTTTTTCCCTGTGAGCACAGCCTGCTTCATCACCTTGGCAACCCCTGCCTTCCACAGACCTGAGACCTTTCCTTTGATGTGCTAATGACCAGCAGTCACCACATTTGTCTGTTAATGGCTTTGCTCTTAACTACCGTAGCCTGGTCTGGCTGGATTGCATAAGGGAGCCCTGGTATTCCTTGTCTGGTACAGTTCTGCAGCTTGAGGTTTTCATTCATACCACAAATACTAGCTAGATTCTGACATTCATACAACATTTCTTGTTGTATTCTATGGCAATACAGTCATCATGATGTAGCCATTGATAGCCTCATTACCATCCATGGATTTGTTTAGCCCCCTTTTAAAGCCATCCAAATTGCTGGCTATCACAGTGTACTGCAAGCACCAGTTCCACAGTTAATCACTAAGACCTTCCCGAGTCCAGCTGATGGAACCTCTGGTTAAAACAAAGTAGACCCTGTAAAGATAAAGCTACCCCCTGACCATTAGGTCCAGTCACGGACAACTCTGGGGTTGCGGCGCTCATCTCGCTTTATTGGCCGAGGGAGCTGGTGTACAACTTCTGGGTCATGTGGTCAGCACGACTAAGCCGCTTCTGGCGAACCAGAGCAGCGCATGGAAACGCCGTTTACCTTCCCGCCGGAGTGGTACCTATTTATTTACTTGCACTTTGATGTGCTTTCGAACTGCTAGGTGGCCAGGAGCAGGGACTGAGCAACGGGAGCTCACCCTGTCACAGGGATTCGAACCGCCAACCTTCTGATCGGCAAGCCCTAGGCTCTGTGGTTTAGACCACAGTGCCACCCACTTCCCATAGACCCCATAGGTGTGCTTTAACATGTAGCTTAAACTAGTCTACATTCTCTTGGGTCTCCATCTGACTGCTGATTGCCTTTGCCCACTCTGACTGCTGAACAAGGCAAAGATCAGGAAGAACATACTGGTGGGATGAGCTGTTTGGCAGCAGTGGAACAGATAGCACTGAAAAGCGGCAGACTCTGCTTTACTTGATACAAAGAGTGGGTGGCAACTTATCTGGGGTGATGAAGAAGACGATTTCCTGCAGGAAACTACCTGGCAGGGAGTTGCACTAGATGACATCTGAGGTTCCTTCCAACTCTGTATCTAGATACCTCAGATTTTCACCTGAGGATCTGCTCAGGGTGGCCATCAGAGATAGGACCTCCCCTATGATACCTCGATGGCACACCCTGCTTGTAGATACTTAGCTAGCACCTATCCTTATGCTCATTAAGCATCAAGTTAAAACCATTCTTATTCTCTTGAGCTTTTGGTGTATCACATCAGCAGTAGAGCACCTTCTTTGCATGCAGAAGATTCCTGGTTCAATCCACAGTATCTCCAACTATAACTGGGAAAGACCATTCCCCCTCCCCCACACACACACACCCTGCCGCCTGAAATCCTGGAGAACCATTGCAGTCAATGTATAAAATTCTGTTAGATGGACCAGTGGTCTGATGCAATGGAAGATAGTTTCCTTTGCCTCCACGAGGGTCATAGCTTGGTGGTAGAGGATCTGCTTTGCTCTCAGAAGGTTCCAGGTTCAGTTCAATCAGTGGTTTGGAGCCAATCATTGGTTTAGTCATAGTTAAATAAAGGTTCAGTCTCCAGGTTAGACATGTGAGAAGGCAGCAATTTCTGCCCTGTTCTGTATTCATCACAATCAGTGCTGTTTCCATTTTGCTGTCATTTGTTTCTGCCAAATACTGCATTATAGTTCATAGCGTACATAACTATGCATGCTCCTTACATGCATTTCAATGCAAAGGAAACATCAAAGCAATGTAAAAAAATAAGTCTTCCATTACATTTGCAGGCATCAGAAGAGCAATGACAATGTAAATGAATGTTGATCGCATTCATAGAATCACAGAATTGTAGAGTTAAAAGGCACTCCAAGGGTCATCTAGTCCAGCCCCCTGCAATGCGGTTGACGCTTGCCACTCCTGATCACAGATGAACACACAAACTGCAGCAATGTCCACTTCCTTTTCCATTCTCACTGGCATTCTCTCACTTCCCTACACCAGGAAGGGCTGGGGAAAATGCTTGTCCAAAACCCTGGAGAGATGCTGCCTTCAGAGTGTCCACAATACTGAACCAGATGGGGCAACACTCTGATTTGGTATAAAGCAGCTCTTGCTTAGCAGTTTCTTGGCTGCTTGTTTTGCTGCCATTGAATTTGTTATTGTCCTGCGCCTAATTTTAGACCATTCACTTGAATTTTTGTGGATTTTATTTGGCATCAATCTACTTTTGAATTCCAAGCTATCTTGAAGACCTTGGAGTGGAAACACAGGGTATCAATTATATAAATAATTATTCAAAAATTCACAGAACTAAGTCAGCTTTCAAAAATTGAATAAGTATTGAAATGTATACAAAACAACACACTATCAGCATCAACAGATCAGAGAAAAGCTCATGTGCATCGATTTTCTTCCAACAAAATATTAAAATACAATAGTCTGTTAAACATTAAAAGCTTCCCTAAGCAGGGCTGCCTTCAGATGTCTTCTAAAGGTCTGGTAGTTGTTTTTCTCTTTGACATCTGATGGGAGGGCGTTCCACAGGGCGGGTGACACTACCGAGAAGGCCCTCTGCCTGGTTCCCTGTATCTTGGCTTCTCGCAGCGAGGGAACCTCCAGAAGGTCCTCGGAGCTGGACCTCAGTGTCCAGGAAGAACGATGGAGGTGGAGATGCTCCTTCAGGTATTCTGGACTGAGGCTGTTTAGGGCTTTAAAGGTCAGGACCAACACTTTGAACTGTGCTCAGAAACGTACTGGGAGCCAATGTAGGTCTTTCAAGACCGGTGTTATGTGGTCTCAGCAGCCGCTCCCAGTCACCAGTCTAGCTGCTGCATTCTGGATTAGTTGTAGTTTCTGGGTCACCTTCAAAGGTAGCCCCACCTAAAGCTCATTGCAGTAGTCCAAGCAAGAGATAACTAGAGCATGCACCACTCTGGCAAGACAGTCCATGGGCAGATAGGGTCTCAGTCTGCATACCAGGTGGAGCTGAACACAGAATTGACCTGCGCCTCCATGGACAGCTGTGAGTCCAAAATGACTCCCAGGCTGTGCACCTGGTCCTTCAGGGGCACAGTTACCCCATTCAGGACCAGGGAGTCCTCCGCACCTGCCCGCCTCCTTTCCCTCATAAACAGTACTTCTATCTTGTCAGGATTCAACCTCAATGTTAGCTGCCATCCATCCTCCAACTGCCTCCAGACACTCACACAGGACCTTCACCACCTTCAAATCACTGGTTCTGATTTGAAAGAGTGGTAGAGATGGGTATCATCCACATACTGATGAACACCCAGCCCAAACCCCCTGATTATCTCTCCCAGTGGCTGCATGTAGATATTGAAAAGCATGGGGGAGAGGACAGAACCCTGAGGCACCCCACATGTGAGAGCCCAGGGGTCTGAACATTCAACCCCCACTACCACTTTCTGAACACGGCCCAGGAGTAAGGAGCGGAACCACTGTATAACAGTGCCCCCAGCTCCCAGCCCGTCTAGACCATCCAGAAGGATGTTATGGTATCAAAAGCCGCTGAGAGATCCAGCAGAACTAGAAATCAGCTCTCACCGTTGTCCCTAGCCCACCGGAGACCATCAACCAGTGCAACCAATGCAGCTTCAGTCCCATGATGAGGCCTGAATCCCGACTGGAAGGGATCCGCTTCTTCCAGGCGTGCCTGGAGTTGTTCAGCAACCTCTTGCTCAATCAACTTGCCCAAGAATGGAAGATTTGAGACTGGGCGATAGTTGGCTATATTGGCCACATCTAAAGATGGTTTTTTAAGAAGCGGTTTGATAATCGCCTCTTTCAGTGGGTCTGGGAAGGTTCCCTCACAGAGAGAAGCATTCACCACCTCGTGAAGCCCATCACCCAGCCCTTTTATAAGCCAGGATGGGCAAGGATCAAGGATAAAGGTGGTTGGTTTCACTCATCCAAGCAGCCTGTCCACATCATCAGAGGTAACAGATGGGAATTGATCCCACACAACTGGACTAGACAGGACTCTAGCATTCTCCCGCCCCGGCCCTGCTCCCACGGTGTAGTCTACCTCTTCCTGAATCTGAGCGACTTTATCTGCAAAAGCATGTCTCTCCCACATCAGTGTCTACAGCCACAGCAGGCGCTGCAAACTTCCAACAGTTTGACTTCACCCTCAAAGGCACACTCCTCCATTGTCTCTTGAGACAGACAGATGCCAACAAGGATACACACACAATATCGCCAGACTGGTAATAATTTCATCACCTCCCCTGATTTTTTTCTTTAAAGCTAATTTCCTCCAAACTATTTAACATTCATTTATAGGGAAATTGCTCGTCTTCTCTTTTCATCATTATGACTACCCTTTTATCTCTGTTTTGTTACTATCACAAATTTACTTAATTCATACTAGAATGTCTCAAGGTGATGTGCTTTGGAGGGGGTCTGTTTTATTGTCAGTTTTTATGTACAGTAGTGCCTTGCAAGACAAAATTAATCCGTTCCGCAAGTCTCTTCGTCTTGTGGTTTTTTCGTCTTGCGAAGCACGGCTATTAGCGGCTTAGTGGTTATTAGTGGCTTAGCGGCTTAGCGGCTATTAACGGCTTAGCGGCTTTAAGAAAAAGGAAACAAACTAGCAAGAACTCGCAAGACGTCTTGCGGAACGACTCAAAAAACGGAAAACTCTTTCGTCTTGCGCGTTTTTCGTCTTTCGAGGCATTCGTCTTGAGAGGTACCACTGTACCTGGTTTTAAAGCATGTTGTGCTATGTGTATTTTAAGAACTCTAAATCGCTCAAAGACATCTTTGGTGGGGGGAATGAATAAATGTAAATAGCAATTAAGAGAGAAGGGAGAAGACCATTTCTGAAAGCATACAAACTGTGAGGACGGGGAGGCAAATGAAAATTAGCATCCTCCCAGCCTCCCCCCCCCCTTTAATTTTATTTCCCCAAGTAGAATCCATAAACAACCTTATGATGGGCTTTCTTGGCACAAGACAGACAAATTACATGTGCTAAAAGTGACCTCAGGTGAGCTAACCTATCCTCAGATCATTTTTGGCTTCCAAGCCTCTGGTGCCAACCAGTGGCCCATGCCAGGCCCAAACACAGGATGAAAGATGCTTTCATGAAAACACAAAACCTAGTTCAGCTCTCAAGAGCCAACATTTGCCAACTCAGGTCACCGCAAAAGCCAGATGTACAGAAACCCCTGCATGCTTCAGCTCTGCTAAACTTGCAATATAATAGACAAGCAGGCTCTGAAACAAAATGCTGCAGCGTGGAGCGATTTCCCCACCGCCACCCCCATTCCATTCTCCCTGGTCCCCCAGTTTCTATTATCCCCCTCCAACTGTTATTAGGAATGGGGAAATAAATTTGATTCAGCTTGCATTTAAAGACAGACCCATGAAATTTCCTCATACCAAAATGATACACGGACTGAAACACTGAATCCTTTGAAATTTGCACTGAATTTTGCATTGTAATGTAGCGTGTAAAAAAAATATGCATAGAGTAAACTGAAGTTTGCATAAATATGCATACTTTAGTGAAAACAACTTATGGAGATACATATTAAAGGAAATTGTTTTGCAAAGCTTTGTGTATGGTAGAAAAACTTGCATACAAATGTGCGTAAGGAGAAGGGAGAACTAAAATGCAAACAAATTTACATGAGGACTTAAAAAAATAAAATCGCAAACTCATGTGGAAATGTGGATAACTGAACATACAATTGAAAAAATGAGAAACTGAAACAAACTGAACTTTGCAGCCAGTTAGCATCCCATGGCCACTGAGCGTGCCCAGTCCTCATGGAGATGCTTCCAGGTTTTTCGTCCACTTGAGGTCCCTCCCATCGCCACCATCAAGATTTTTAGTCCTTCTGCAACCTTTGGGTTTGCTTATTTATTTATTTCCAGTATTTAGAGGTGACTCTTTACCATAGGTAGCTACAAAGTGATCTACACAACAGTCATTAAAACAACCCTTCAATAAAAATAATACATTGTTCAAAGCAGAAACATACATAAATAGGCAGAGTACAATTTACTTTCCTCTTCACGGATCACTGCCTTGTCGTGGTGAAGGGGCTTGAATAACTCAGAGCAGCTATGAGCTATGCTGTGCAGGGCTACCCAAGATGGACAGGTCATAGCCGAGAGTTTAGACTAAATGTGATCCACCTGGAGAAGGAACTGGCAAACCACTCCAGTATTTTGCCAAGAAAACTCCGTGGACGTAAAAAAAGGAGAAGCTTTGAGAAGAAAGTGAGAGTTTCCAAGGCATGCTCATGGGGTCACGGAGAGTCGAACACGACTAAGACAACAACAACAACAACAATTTACTTTTTTAAAAAATGCCTGGTGGAATGGAAAGGTCATCCAATACCTGGAGGAGACAAAGAGGTGTCCCCTCTGATCTCAGCCAAAATGGTGTTCCACTGTGTCAAATCCACAACACTGAATGCATAGCTGCTGGTAAATATGAGCTCTGCTTCCAAGCCAGGGGGAGGGGGGAACGGGACACACTAACAGAACTTCCCCCAAAGATTGCAGTGATTGGGAAGGGATATAACTGCTTGTGGTGATGTGGAGGCGGGTTTTTCACTAGTGTTGTGGAATGTCCTCCCTGCTGAAATATGAGTGGCCCCAATCAATATTGGCATTCCACCAGCTTTTGAAGACACTCCCATTTGAGCAATGTATAGATTTTAGCATATCTTTTATACAGTGGTACCTCGGGTTAAGAACTTAATTCGTTCTGGAGGTCCGTTCTTAACCTGAAACTGTTCTTAACCTGAAGCACCACTTTAGCTAATGGGGCTCCCGCTGCTGCTGCGCCACCGCCGAGCGATTTCTGTTCTCATCCTGAAGCAAAGCTCGTAACCTGAGGTACTATTTCCGGACCTCCGGAATGAATTAAGTTCTTACCCGAGGTACCACTGTACAGTGGTACCTCTAGTTGCGGACTTAATCCATTTCGGGGTGCCATTCGCACCCCAAAATGTCTGCAACTAGAGCACCTCTTACACGCATGTGCACAGCGTGATTGAGCTGTGCATGCTCGCAGATTGATTCTGTGAATGCGCAAAGCACGCAGATCGCTTCTGTGCATGCATGCGTAGTGAACCCGGAAGTAAACATTTCTGGGTTTGCCGCATTTGTAAGCTGAAAGTCTATAACGAGCAGAACGCAACTAAAGGTACCACTATATTGCTAGTTGAAAGTGCACTGTGGCTGAGATAAAAACTGGTAGACAGTCTGCTATTGCAAGTTAGAGGCAGGGCAGTGACTGGTTTGAATTTCCAGGCAACAGTCTGTCATCCAGAAGCGTTGTATTTTCAGTTCCTGTTAAGTTGTGGGTGAACATATCAGACGACACAGCGATTCTTCAAAGAAGCTCTTGTTTATTCACAGGCCAGAACAGAACTGAACTGAAGGGTTCAGCCAGCCTGCTTATATAGAGCTCCACTAGAACGCAACAGTAACCATTTTCTGTAACTATCCAATCACTGAACATCACTTTTGATCCCTTATTTGCATATGTGGACCTGAACTATCTACAGTATCCCCCTGCTGGCCCAGGGTGAGAACTTCAGTACATAACAGTTCCCACTCCAGATTCACCTCTCTTTCCAGGGGGAATTTAAGACTTGTGCTCCATGGATTTGAATGCAGATGAGTTGCTCTTTTTAAAAACTGAACAAAAAAACTGGAGAGTGCAAAATCAGCATAATTAGCATGATGCTGGTGCCGCCCAGATTTGGGGAACTGAAACATGGCAATCCTTAACTCCTAGCCTGCTGCACTTTTAACACAATAAACAATTTAACAATGCATAACACTTAAACATCCTCAATCTATATAATATAGAACACTTATACATCCTCAGTCTATATGATATAGAAACAATACCGTAGTATTCCAGCTACTTACTGTAATTGTTAACTAAAAAAGAAAACATAACAGAGAAAAATGGAAAAGACAGAAAGTGGAAAAACGGGGACGGGGGAGAGAAATAAAGGATCGATGAGCTGAAAAATCATACAACATACAACAATATAAAAAAGAGATTCCAATTAGTCTGGATCATCCTTTCATATACTGTACCCGTTCCGAATTATTTTGTATTGGGCAAAGGCTGTGGTTCAATGACATTGCATCTGCTTCTGGTGTTGACCAGTCCCCAGAGTCTCCAGGCAGCACTGCGAGAGACTCTGGTCTGAAACCCTGGAATGGTACTGCCAACCCATGCAGACAATACTAAGCTAGATGGTAAGGTCTGTCACACACATTTTGGCACCTGAGGCAAACCACAAAATGGCGTCCCCCACCAGGACAGGAGGGGTGAGTCAAAATCTACATTAGGCACAAAAGGGGGGGTGAATATCAACATCAGGAACATGGGGAGGAACCAAATCAATCTTACCCAATCATGGAATCATAGATTGTAGAGTTGGAAGGGACCAGAGGGTCATCTAGTCCAACCCCCTGCAGTGCTGGAATCTTTTCCCCAACATGAGGCTTGAACCCACAGCCCTGAGATAAAGAGTCTCATGCTCTACTGACTGTTGAGGTGGGAATCAATGCCTGCTGCAGTGGGGGAAGGGACCCACTCTGAATCATGCCAGGTGTTACATACTAAGCTTGGATCCTAGAAAAATAGGCAAGTAGGATCCTAGAATGCAACAACTTGCAGGAAAAGACCAATCAGGCTCCAGGAGGAAGTTAATCAGCCTATTAGGCTGGTAGGATGGTAGAATGCCACAACTGATTGGCCTGCAGGAAAAGACCAATCAGGCTCCAGGAGGAAAGCAGAATCAGCCGGGACTTATTGTGTAAATAATGTATATAAAAGCCTGAGGTTTGGGGAGGGGGCAACTCAATCACTGTTTTACAAGCTGCTATAAAGAACATGAAATCACTACAGGACTCTGAGTATATTTTACCAGGTAAGTGCATAGCCCAGGAGACCTGAGAGGGCAGCCCCACAATTTCCTCCCTAGGGGTAGGAAGAGACCTTCAGCGCCTCCTATTCATTGAGAGACTGCTGTGGAGCTGGCATGGGGGAGTTGCTGGCATGGATGAGGAGTCAGATCCGTCCTCCAAGGAGAATGTGGGGGCAGTGGGCAATGCATTCCTTGGAGGCTAGGTCATCTGCTACCCCTATGGATCCTGCTGCCCACAGCAGTCACCTCACCTTGCCTCATGGGTGGGCTGGCACTGCTGGATGGACCGACTGCCACACTCAGTTTAAGGCAATTTCCTGGGTTCCTATAGCTCAGTTTAAGGCAATTTCCTGGGTTCCTATAGCTCCCACGAGCCATAGCTTAGTGGTAGACTTTGCACACAAAAGGTTCCTGGTTCGACCTCTGGCATCTCCAGGCAGGGCTGAGAAGGCCCCCGCCTGGATCCCTGGAGAACCACTGCCATTCACTGTAAACACTGAGCAGGATGGATGGATGGTCTGACTTGGTATAAGGCAACTTCTTATGCACCAGTAAAATGTTGACCCACAAGTTTCTGATTCAGAAGCAAACACACACAGGTCAAATTTTTAAACAGGCAAGCACCTACGAGCCCCAGCATTGATACTGCACCAGGAGTACCGTATGTATTATCTTTCATCTTTTAGCCTTCCTCTCCCCACTCCCCTCAACCCCAGCATTTCCTCTATCATAGAAGGTCCCTCCACTCGCTTTCAATAGCTGTAGCTTCACCCAATTAATTGGAGGGCTCAACAAGTGAGCTTTTTAATTAAAGCAAGCCGGACCAAGGCTGGAACAGTAAGTCTACAGTGTGCTATCCTGGCGTCTTTTCCTAAGGAACAGGATATCATGGGCATTGGCTCTTATGTGCCAAATTAGCACATTAAACTAAAAGAGAGCCTAAGAGGAAAAGGCGCAGGAGGGGGAGGAAGAAAAAGAAAGAAAGGCTCTTTAAATATGCTGCAGTGAGAATGAACCAGCCTGGACCCAGAAGTTTGACTTGGCCTCCTGCCACCAGGGTGAGTGGGATCTTAACAGTCTCAAACAGAATTTCATTAGAAGGGAGGCTTTCGGTCTGTATTCCCAAATGGCTCTGGATTCCAAATCTCACTGTTTTTAAAAGCTAAGGGTGACTCCAGATGGTCAGTATTTTGCAGAAGGGACTCAAGCGCTTACTGGAACTTTGGGTTTGTGCAATTAAGGTGGATTAAAGTGCTCTGTCACCCTTAGCGCAACAAATTCACTCTAAAAAAGAATTGGGACTTTTTAGAGTTTGAAAAGCGGTGGGGAAACACACTGAAAAGGGTGGGAGAGTGACTGATGGAAAGGCACGTAAACATGCAGCAAGCAAATCGGAAGGGAAATGCTCAATAAAGGCCAGAACTAGGTTTTTCTCAGAGCAGACCTATTGAAATTAATCTACCTTAGTCATGTCCCTCAAACACAATGGCTCTGCTCTGAGTAGGACTAACACTGGATAGGACCCATTGTCTAACCACCATGAAATGTTTTGTGCACACAAAAGGATGAATGCAGTGTGGGGACAGGAAGAACTGAAGGAGCTCAGTTCCTGTGCTTTCCATCTGTGATGCGCTTCTGAAAGACTCAAGGGGGAAAGCTGATCAAGAGGGGATATGAAACATCACACACTCTTCATAGGTAGTAGGTTGAAAGTGTTACGGCTAAAATCTGGGTGCGGGGTTACTCTGCCACCCAGCTCATCGGACTAAGTCCGTGGGTCCCTGCGGAAGAAAATGAGCTCAGCCGGACACAGGAGCAAACTGCAGAAGGTCCAAGTTTATTGCGCAACAGGTTCAAGGCGAGATTGAACCCAGAGAAAGGGGTGACATGAACTTTTGAAATTTCCCTCCATATCCCAGAATACAGTGCAAAATACATCCCAGTTACATCATGAATACATTAAGAAGAGGTTGGGTTACACAGATTAACATATGGAGGAGGGAGGGGGAATATGCAGAGAGCTGGAGATATGCGCAGATAAACACATCCTGAGAAGGCAATGGTCCATGTTTGCATAGTCTGTCACCTGGCATCGCCTGGAGGAAGGGTTTGGCAGAGTGATTTTGACTGGATTACTTGAGAGATTATGGAGGACAGGGGAGGGGTGATGGAGTCCTAGAGAAATTGAGCAAATATATTGTAGTGAAGAAGACATCCCCCCCCCTTCCGTAACAAAAGAAACATGTTTCCAGCAAATCATACCTGAACTCCTATGAGGCTACCATGTAGGAAGACAGACCTTTCGGTCTATCTACTCCAGAACACTGACTTATGGTGGTGCGCCAGAATCTTCCACTATCATGCGCTGTGCTCTGCTGCTGGCCGTGTGCGCCCTGGTCGCCTTGCTGGCAGCACTCATGGTGGCTGTGGCAAGGCAGGTACAGGAGTCACCGTTGAGTACAAGCTCCTCTGCTTCTATTTTTAAAAAAGGCAGTGGTTAGAGCCCCCTTCCCAGCTGCTGCACTAGTGTTCTATGTGCAGAGGTTTCTGAACACAATATGTTTCCAGGAAATTGTTCATTAGGCGCACAGTTGCATAACGAGCTGACAATTTCTCTCTCCTCCCCTCCTGCCACGGTTTCTTCCTGAAATGGCTGCATCCCACCAGCAAAAGAGAGACAAAGGAAAAACTGTTTGATCCTACCTTGCTCATTGATCAGTCTGATTGCTCTCTTACTGTCTCTTCTTCCCTGCGTGGTTTATCTGATATTTAGAAGACATCTGAAGGCAGCCCTGTTTAGGGAAGTTTTTAATGACTGGTGATAATGTATCATCAGTGCCCAGAGTGGCTGAGGAAACCCAGCCAGATGTGCGGGGTAGAAATAATAAATAATTATTATTATTATTATTATTATTATTATTATTATTATTATTATTATTGCTGCTGCTGCTGCTGCTGCTACTACTACTACTACTACTACTACTACTACTACTACTACGATTTCTGCACAAAAACTGTTTCCACCAACCAGAAAAGCACAAAGAAGTAAGGAGGTGGACAAATTCCAGCCGTTCAGATATCTGAATCTGTGATGTGTATAGTGAGGTTTGGGAACTAATTCCTCATGTTCAGAATAATGAATCAGAATCACAGAACTGTAGAGGTCGAAGTGCCCTTGGTGGTCAGCTAGCCTAAGCTCCAGCAATGCAGGAATCTTTTGCCTAACATGCGGCTCAAACCAACAACCTTGCTATTCTAATCTCATGTTCTACCAACTGAGCTATCCCAGATACCGGTGAGCATTCTCAAGGCCAGATTAAGACCTTTACAGGACCTCAGCACTTAAAAGATTTTGCTGCCCCCACATATATATTATTCAAAATATAAACAATAATAAACCATAAAATAAAATTTTGTTTTCCAAAAAAAACCCTACGGTAAGATAGAAAATAATGTTTTTCTATACTTCTACTTCATTTATATTTGAATTTTTTTCTCTTTTTTTCTAATTGCAAGGTCTTTGATCAGATCCTCAGAACTAATACCGTGCTACCTCTGGTTGCGAACGGGATCCGTTCTGGAGCCCTGTTCGTAACTTGAGCACCCCGTGTCTGTGCGTGCGCGGGCCGTGATTCGCAGCTTCTGCACATGTGCATGACATCATTTTGAGCATCTGCACCTGTGCGAGCGGCAAAACCTGGAAGTAACCCGTTCCGTTACTTCTGGGTCACCGTGGGATGCAACCTGAAAAGATTTAACCCGAAGCGTCTTTAACCCGAGGTATGACTGTATAGTGGTACCTCGGGTTACAAACACTTCGGGTTACAAACTCCACTAACCTTGAAGTAGTACCTCAGGTTGAGAACTTTGCCCCAGGATGAGAACGGAAATTGCGTGGCGGCAGTGTGGCAGCAGTGGGAGGCCCCATTAGCTAAAGTGGTACCTCAGTTTAAGAACAGTTTCAGATTAAGAACAGACCTCTGGAACGAATTAAGTTCATAACCCGAGGCACCACTGTATTACATAACAACTGTGCTTCTATACTTAGTGGAGATAAGTTATCCAGCCTGCTTTGCTAAATAGTTGTTTTGCTGAGATTTTTTAAATATACAACTGAGAAAATGAAGACTCAGCTGAGCAATTTGTAACCATTAATGTAAAAATATGTGAAAGCAAATGTCTACATTTGGAAAGGCATACTCAGTATTGTCTTCTACAATTATTTCATAAAGTTTAGCATGACTGAGTTGCTTTTACATTTTTTCTTGCACTGAATTTATGATGCACATGAGTGAAGCTGCTGAGGCTCAGAAGAGAAATTAGTGCTCAGGGTCAGCATCAATCAGCTTTTGACAACACTGAGAATAGCTTTCAATTTCAGTAGATGATGAAGTGACATTATGCGGCACATCAGAAAAGAAAATCCCTCTTCTATTTCTTTGTATATCTCCTCTCACCTCAGTTTCAAGTTTGCCAACAACTGTGTAAAAGATGGTGATACAAAATTTATCTCTGGCATTCAGGTGTGCTTGTGGTGTTTCTCCATCACTGAGTACTTTCTTTCTGATACATTTGCGAGTTTGAGCTGCCTTGTATTCAACAGTTGGTTGCATAACCTTTGTAGCTACCAGGGACGTCTTTACCATTGGACATAGTGGCGCAGCGAGCCAGGGCGCCATGCAGTGGAGGGCGCCAGGCGGGCGGGGAGGGGAGAGCAGGGAGGTAAGCGGAGCGGGGGCTTGGTGCCTGCGCACCTCCAGCGCCCGTTGGAGGTGGGAAGGCTCTGGATGCTTTCCTGCAGTCCAGAGCTCTCTCCACTGGCTCCACAACACACCACCTCTTTGGTTGCGTGGTGTGTGCTTGCATCCCAAGCTCTGCGCATAATAAACATGACTCTACCACTGCTCTCCCATCCACTCTACCTTGACAGATTCCTGCGCTTGAGGCTACACCATAGCTGTCAACCCTCCCTTATTTGGCGGGAAAGTCCCTTATCCCAGCGCCGTGTCCTGCTGCTGTCCCTTATTGATGATGTCCCTTAAATTTCCCGGGTTTCAAAGGAAGCAGCTCCTCTCCCTCCCTCCTTGCCGGCCAGGGAGGAGGGAGGCTCCAACTGTGTTGCTTGGCTGCGTTGCTCACCCAATAAGGAGTCTAAGAACGACTGGGGGGTGGAGCTTGCATGCCTTGTGCCGATCAAATCAGCAGCGTTGCCTGGGGACTCACCTTTGCTCAGCGCTTCCCAGCAGAGAGGTAAAAGTGGTTTTCCTTGCTGCATCCCCTTTGCCGGTTGCTGCGCTGTGTGAACCACTGCTTGAGGCTTCATTTGGCTGCTGGCTGGGCTTTCTGCCTTTGGCTCAGAGGGGCTCAGAAGTTGAACATACCTGTGCTCTGAAAATCCCTTATTTTGGCTGCTGATTCCTTATTTCCAAGGCTGCTGGTCCCTTATTTTCAAATCTGTAGGTTGACAGCTATGGGCTACACGCTGTAACTGCTGCCCCCAGCGCCCCTCCCTCCTTCCCCTGCTTCTCCACCGCCTTGCACGGAGCCTGCCCCCTCCTGCTGCCCTCACCACTCCTTCACACGAACCACGTTTCCTTCCCCTGCCCTATCCCCTCCCAGTCACGTTCTCTCCTCCCCCCCCCCTTCCTCCCCAAGCAAGGACGGTGAGACTGCAGCTGAGTGAGTGCACTTCTCTGCTGCGGTGACACGGACAGCCCAGTTCGCTTCGCCTGTCCCTGCCCGGATGAGACCCCGATGTCCAGGGGCAGCAGCACGAGGGTGGGAGCAGCCTTTCCTAAAAATAGATCAGCATCTTTGGGGTCCCCCTTAAAAAAGGTTGATAACTCTGGGAAACGGGGGGGGGCGCCAGGGGGGTCTTTGCACCACGGCGCCAGATATGCTTAAGACAGCCCTGGTAGCTACTTTATATATTTCAGATTCATCTCATGAGGTGCACAGTTGGTCAGTTAATGATCCATACAGATCTGCACATGTCTTTAAGTTCACATCCTCGTTCTGTAGAACTTGGCTTACCTTATGAAAAGTTTTCAAATCTCATCCCAATAATTCAACATAAAAACAAATTCTAACTCTTGCATCTTATTTGCAATGTTATTTGCTTCTCTTCTTGTGTCTCCCTTTCGTGACTGGTCTTCAGCTATACATTCTAATGCAATGCAGTTCTCCAGTCAAGTAATGTGTGCGAAAAAATAAAGTAAAGCAAAGTGCGCATAAATATGCATACATCAGTGAAGATAACAGGGGGGAGTATATTACATTAGGTGAAACTGCTTTGTGAAATTGTGTGTATTTTGTAAAATTGTAGAATTGCATATGAAAATTGCAAATGAAAATTGTGTGTATTTTGTAAAATTTCATATGGAAATGTAAATTTTAGGAGAAATAAACACTAAAATGTTCATGAGGGCTTTTTTTAAAAAAAACACAACACTGACGTTGAAATGTGGAGAGCTGAAGACTTGGAAAAAATAGAAACTTAGAGAATCCGAAATGGACAGATTTGCCCATCTGTGGGTGCCAGTCCAAATGAATATAGTACCACTTTCCATCTCCGGTGGCTCCTAGCCTGCCCCAGATGGCTGCCCACCACCAAGCACTGACATCTCCCCACTTGCAGTCCAAAGTGGTACAGCCCAAAGATTCAGCTTAACCACCTCGGTCTGAACGAGGTCAACATCTGGTTTTCAAAGAAGTAGCTTTGTTTGAGCACATTTGTATGCCAGCAACATACTCTTCTAAAACAATTTCTTCCTCCAATGCAGCAGGTTTTTGGCTATAGTTCAGGAGGCAGGGGGAAAGCAGCTGTTGGAAGCACAACTGACACTCTTATAATAAATGGGCACTTTGGAGCACTTTGAAAGCTCTGCTTTTAGTTAGTTATTTAAGTCTCCATACCCAAACCTATATTCTTCCTGGAATATATATATATATATATATATGAATGATGAGCCACCCCATCACTGTTCTGCTGAGCTCTCTAAATTATACTTATAAATTTGAAGGAATGTGTTTTGCTTTAACAGTAGAGAATTAAGGGCCATATAAACAGAGGACATCAGTCCCTCCGAAACCATCATTGGGATAAGCCAGGTGGGGGCAGGCTGTAACAGTGCAAAGGACACCAAGTGAGGCCTAGGAACTGCCTTTCGGTGATGTGATGCTGCGTGGCTGGGGAATGTGCACAAATGAGATGGCCACGAGGGTTTGGTTCACCCGTCAAGGAAATGTGGCTTCTGTGTGGCTGCATGCCTGGGGCTTTGCTGTTCTTCAGAGTGGTTTAGTTACAGCTACTTCTGGAATGGGGAACCTTTTTCAGACTGAGGGCTGCATTCCAATCTGACAATCTTTGGGGAGCACATTACAGTGGTGGGTGGGCTTAGAGGTGAAGTTGGCAGAACAATTTTATCTTTCATAATCTAGTTTCTACATACACCCACACACCTCTTTATCCAGTCTGAGTTCTGTCTATTTTGGTTCTCTCCGTTTCTAATTTTTCCAAATTTAGTTCACATTTCTGCAGAAATTCGTGAATTTTCCTTTTTAAAAGTTCTTACGAAAATTCTTCAGTTGTTTCAGTGTACCTTTCTCTTAAGCAACATATTTTTAATGCGGTTTTGACTAATGCACATATTTCTACAAGCACTTCCCCCCCCCACTATAATAATTATACATACATTTCTCCAACATCCCTAATCCAGGCAACCAGGAGCCATTATTCAAGGACACACTGCAGCAAGGAAAATTCCACAAGGCAGGTGTGGAGCAGGTGAGGGATATGGCCTGGAGAGACTCCCAAGGGCCAGAATGGGGCCAACTTTGGTCTCTGAGACTGAGATTCCCAGCCCCTGAGCGAAATAGCCAAAACACGAGAGAAGAATGAGATGTTCTAAGGGAAAGATGGGAATTCCAACCATCCATTTCTCTCATAACTGGCGTTGAAGTGTTGGTGTGGTACGGGATGCATGAATATCAATTTTGGTTCTTTCAGTCTCCCAGTTTGACTCCACGTTTTGCAGTAATTTAAGATTTCCTCATAAAAATAACCAGCATTTTAGTGTGAATTTCTCCTTTTTGATGGGCATTCCTATTCAAATGCACTGCGTCATGTGATTGATTATGCAGGGTGGGGCTTACCTGCCCCCCCCCCACAGTATTTTATTCAAATTGGCACCCCTGCCTGTGAAGGAAGGTGGGAAACACATTAACGACACAGTCTGAACTGCAAACTATTTCTTAAGGGAATCTACAGCGATGTATCTGTTCTTCCTGACCAGCTTGGCCCTGGGACCCCCTGGAAGTATTCTCT